>NW_025999990.1:41921501-41949723 GCF_001458135.2 Marmota marmota marmota | reverse complement strand
AGGTGGGGAGGGGGGAGGGTGGAGGATGGGAAAGGCAGCGGAGCACAACAGACACTAGTATGGCAATATGTAAATCAATGGATGTGTAACTGATGTCATTCTGCAATCTGTGTATGGGGTGAAGGTGGGAGTTCATAACCCAGTTGAATCAAAGTGTGGAATATGATATGTCAAGAAATTTGTAATGTTTTGAACAACCAACAATAAAAAAAAAATGTATAGGGCTGGGGTTGTGGCTCAGCGGTAGAGCACTCACCTAGCACGTGAGGGGCCCTGGGTTTGATCCTCAGCACCACATAAAAATAAATAAATAAAATAAAGGTATTGTGTACATTCACAACTAAAATATAAATTAAAAAAAAATAAATAAAATAAAGGTGTTCATCTACAACTAAAAAAAAAAAAAAAAAGAAAGAAAGAAAAAAGAAAGAAAAAGACGTGAGCTCAAACTCCTGCAGGATGGTGCCTTAGTACCTTGGCATAGTACTGTGGTACCATAGTACCCATGTGGTCTGTGATCCTCCAGCCCCTGGTGCTGCTGTACCCCCCCCCCCTTATATTCCCTGCATCTAAGACCTGCACTTCCCTAAGTTGGATGTAAGGAAGCAGAACCCCACTTGGCCCTGTTATGGTTTAGATGTGAGGAGTCCCTCTAAAGCTCACGTGTGAAATAATGCAAAAAAGTTTAGAGGTGAAACGACTGGGCTATGGGAGCCTTCCCCTTATCAATGCATTCATCCACTCATAGGGATTAACTGGGTGGTGACTGTAGGCAGGTAGGGTGTGGCTGGAGGAGGTGGGTCCCTGGCATCATGCCTTTGGGGTATATATTTTGTCTTTGTGGAGCAGAGCCCTTTCTCTCTCTGCTTTCTGGTGCCATGTCCTGAGGTGCTTTCCTCCATCACACTCTTCCTCCATGATGTTCTGCTCACTTTGGGTACCAAAGAATGGAGTCACCCATCTATAGACTGAGAACTCTGAAACCATGAGCCCTCAAATAAAACTTTTCCTCCTCTAATTGTTCTTGTCAGGTAAAAAAAAAAAAAAAAAAGCTGACTGAAACAACCCCAATGACCCCCACTCCCCAGTAGCCACATCACTGTAGAACCTTTTCCCTTAAGTGTGGGCTGGCCTAGCAATTTGCTTCTGAGTATGACAAAGGTGATGGGATGTGGGATGTCACTTCCGTGATTAGGTCACAATAGCTGGTAGCTTCTGTCTTGCCAGCAAACTCTCTATGGCCTTCCTGGCTCATGTATCCACTTAACAAAGGACTAAAGGTAGTCTCTGGCTAGTAGTCAGCTGGGTTCTCAGGCCCTCGGTCCAATGGCCCTTAAAGACCTAAAATCTGGGGCTGGGGTTGTGGCTCAGTGGTAGAGTGAGGCCCTGGGTTCTATCCTCAACACCACATAAAAATAAATAAAATAAAGGTATTGAATTTAAAAAAATAGATACAAATATTATATATATATACATACATACATACCTAAAATCTGCCGATAACCACAGGAGCCTGGGAATGGATCCTTCCCTTGAGCCTTCGGATGAGACTCCAGCCCTGGCCAGTGCCTTGATTACCACCTTTGTGAGAGACCCTGGAAGGGAAGATTGAGCTAAGCTATGCCCTGATGGCTACCCCACAAACACTGAGATAATAATGTGTGCTCCTTTAAACCACTAAATATGTGGATAATCTATCAGGCAGCAATAGACACTGATAGAGACTTCTTCAAATTTCATGAATCTGTGCTTTTGCTCATGGCCTTCCTGATGTTTGGGAAACCCTATTCCACCTCTTTATTACCTTCTTGGCTTACCTCATCATTAAGAAAGAGCACAAGCATGATGTCTTCAGCCGATCCTACTCTACCTTCCCCACAACCCTCCTTCACTTGAACTTGACCTCTCTTTTCTTGGGCCCAACTGGACCTTGCATAGACTTTTCACAGCTTATAAACATACAGTGCAAGTGTTTCTTTTTTTTTCTGTCAATCTCCATAAACATCAGAGACAAGAAACTCCCCCGCCCCATGTCCCGGAGGAAATAATGTTTTCACTGTCTGCACTGGGTTAGGCCTTTGGAAGCCTAGGAAGTCGACTTTACTAATTATGAAAAAAGAGCATCATTCAGTTTGTTCTGCTACCAGATTTCATTGAAACAAAAATAAACCACTCACCACTGCTGGGGCCCTGTCTGCACTCTCCACTCCCCACATTTTGATCAGTTTGCACCTGTGCTCAGCTCCCTGCCTGGTACCGTGCATGCACCTTGACAAGAGCAGTACTTGTCTCTAGTTGCCCCAGGTGAAGCACAAAGTGTAATCATGAAAAAAAATGTGCTATTGGGATGAATGAATAAACAAATGAATGAAACGAGGGAATGAATGAATGAATGTAGGAGGAGAAAGATGAGGCTTAATTGGGGGCATCTTGGTGCTGAGAAGCAGGAGGAAGGTTTTTATAGATTTCCTGTAGCAAAGTCCCATCTGTAGAGCGGGTCAGGGCTTTGTGTGAGCAGCCCCAGGGTGGGGCTGATGTAAGATCCCCCGGTGCAGGGAGGCCCAGGCCTGCTACTCCCAGGGCTTAAGAAACAATTGAAGAAAGGCCCAGTTAAGGCTAAAGGCAGTGGCAGGGGTTGCTGGGAAGTAGGCCAACAAGGAGGGGAGGACACCTTGGCCTCCACAGACTTTGGGACAGAACAGAGATAGAAGAGAGTAGAAAACTGGTAAGTGCATATGGAAGGAGATTTAGGGCTCCGACTCACGCCAAGCTCATTAGGTAATATAGGATTATGCTTTGGGGACACAATGAACACTTGAGATTTCCCCACTCATTTTAAAGATATTATGACCCTATTTTTACCTTCTTTTAAATTTCCTATTGCTTATTTGTTGGCTCATTTCTCTGTGCTCCCTAGGTATGTCTGATTAACACTGCAGCCTGACTGTTCAGCAGTTTGAGGCCCATGGTTGTTGCTTATTAATGTGCCAAATAAAAGTGCTCCTGTAGGTCCAGAAATCTCACTATGGGTGATGCCTAAAGGCAAGGAGATTAGTATGTTAGAGACACCTGCTCATTACAATGCTATTCACAACAGGCAACGGGTGAAATCAACCTGTGTCCTTCAAAGGACAAATAGATAAAGAAAATGTGCTATGAATGCACAAAGGAATACCATTCAGCCTTCAAAAAAGAAGGGACTCCTGTCACCTGCGACAACATGAATGGATCTGGTGGACATGATGTTAAGTGACATAAGCCGGGCACAAAAGACAAACGCCCCAGGATCTCACTCCTATATGCAATCTAAAAATGTTAAACTCAGAGAACAGAGAGAAGGTTGAGGTTGCCAGGGGCTGGGGAAAGAGGCAGAATTGAGGAGATGGAGGAAACAAAATTTGATGGACACGACATTTCAGCTGGACAGAAGGAATAATTTCAAGAGAGTTGCACAACATGGAGACTGTAGGTAAACACAATGTGAAGTTGACAATCACTAAGAGAGTAGATTTTGAGTATTTTCCCCATTAAAAAAAAGATAATTGCATGAAGTACTAATGCATATGGTCATCAATTAGCTTGATTTAGTCATTCTACCGTGTGTGCATATTTCAAAACCACATGTTGCATGGGATAATTTATATATAATTTTCATTTATCAATTAAGAATAAATTTTAAAAACCTAAAAAAGAAGAGTGCTCTTGTATTGTCGGCTCTGGTTGGAGGTAGCATTGGCAAGAAGAAAACAGTTTGTTCTGATACCAGGCCTTCATGGAGGGAGGCCTCGCTGGGGAAGTTGCTCCTGCTTTTCCCCTGCAGGGATGGTGGCAATGCCTACCGGAGCCCTCGGCTACTTATGCATTACACAAGCTCTTACAGATCCTCTGATAAGGGCCAAGCATTTTATCAAAATTAGGTGATACTATGAAATGACAGGATAATGATCCTAGTCTTCAAGAGTTTCCAGGCCTGGTGGGGAGTGGTGCCTCTGTTAGACCATTGCTAAGGGTATGGTCAGTGGTCTGGGAAGGAGCTGCAGGAAGCTGGGCCATGCTTTGGACAGCTGGCATGGCAGGAAGCTAGTTTCTGGAAAGGCTGCCCTTGGCTCAGGCCACGGGGACTAAGAGGAATAGGTGAAGAATGTCTGTGGGTTGGGAGGTGGGGAGGAGAACTGGGAGAAGCCTGCAGGGATCCCTGTGGGCTGGGGCCAGCCATCAGCAGGACAGATCAAGACTAGTTTTCGGGTCACATTCCGGTGTGGCTCTGGCTCTGTACCTGATGGGGATCCAGGAGAAGAAGGAAGTGATTGGGTGGTGTAGGGTTCTTTGAGTGGGGTAAGCCTGGGGTTGGGGAGCAAGCCTGGGAGAAGCTTCCTGGGCTTCAGGTGAGCAAGGAGAGGCTGGTTCTGGGAGGGGGGATGAGCAGGGCAGGGCTTCCCTCTGGGGCCTGTTGAGTAGGAGGAGGGGGATTGTCAGCACGACCTCACTAAGAAAGGGGGTTTCTTTCCAGTGCCATCTATGCATCCTGAGCCCTGAGTAGGGCATGGGATGTCTGACTCTCCATCTGAAAAGACTCAATGGCCCAGCAGTGTTAAGTGACATTTCAGAGCACTGGTCAGAGCTGACAGAGACCTGTAACTCCTGAGATGTTGTCATAGAGATGCTGCCGTGTCTTGGGGTGTCTGCTTGCAGAGATGGCCCTTTATTCAGCTGATGTCATTGTGCAAGTTCACCTCAATACCAGGGGGAGGAGAGTGCTCACCCCATCACATACCATTCTCCCTTCTACTGTGATGTCCCAGATGGGCCAGACATCACACCATCAAAACCTAGCTGAAGGCTGGAGGCTGTGGACCGACTAGAGCTGTGCTGAACTCCTGAGTGTTGGGTCTCCCCATGTGGTGGTAGTGGTGGTGATGGTGGTGATGTTGGGACATTCTCCAAGGGCCAGCTGACTTGCTTCAAGCCCAGAGAACTCTTCTTCCAATTGCTTCCGGTCTCCCACCCCTACATTGGTACTGTGTGTGTTTTAGCCAGTGTATTTGAGGGCTCATGGGTTCAGAGTTCTTAGTCCATAGACTGCCGGCTCCATTCCTTGGGGCTTGAGGTGAAGCAGGACATCAGGATGGCAGAGTGTGGTGGAAGGAAGCAGCTCACATGATAATCAGAAAGCAGAGAGAGACTCCAGTCGCTAGATTCCAATACATACCTCATAGTCACATTCCCAGTGAACCACTTCCTCCAGCCACAGCCCACCTGCCTCCAGTTACCACCCGGTTAATCCCGTTAGGGATTAATTCACTGATTATGTTGAGGCTATAACCCAATCTTTTCTCCTCAAAACCTTTTTTGCATTGTCTCACACATGAGCTTTTGGGGGACACTTCACATCCAAACCATAACAGCATCCATTTGGGCTGTGGAAGTGGGGACAGCCATCTAAAGCAAGGTAGTGGGCAGGCTGGCCACACACAGCATGAGCAGGCGCCCCTTCCTCTTCCAGCCAGGAGGACAGCGGCCTGCAGAGCTCCATAATCCATAACTGGCTGGGGAATTAGCCTGCTTCAAAAACATCAACTGCTTTTCATTGATAAATAATACAAGTGCATTATAAAAAGTTAGAAAATATGAAAAACAATGAGGAAAAAATTGCCTATAATTAAGCCAGTCTGAGTTACCTGTATCATGATAATATTACATTTGAAACTCTTATTTATGAAACTATGAAATGTAAACCATATTTATGAGACTATAACCATAGAATAAAATGATTTTATCTTTTTTTGAAAAAAGTTCTTATGAATATGTAAGACTTTTAAAAGTTACTACAAATTTTGTAAAATTTATTATTATTGCCCTTTCCCCCAACTTCTTGGGTTAAATTCAAATAACTTGTTTTTAATTTGTATAATTTGGTCATGTGTTTTGGGCAATGACTCTTCCTCTGGGAAAAGTCTCTTTGGGAAGTGGTATATTTTATATCTCAAATTTGACTTAAGAGTTGTTTATAAAGTATTTTTAAGTCTCTAAAAAGTAGGTTTTTATTTGTGAAAGATCACTGGAAATGACTATTACATTGTAGAAATGTTATTTTTCTTTCTTTGTATTTCAAATCAACTACTTAATTAACGTTGTACATAAAGCTTTTCCTCAGAACATGAATTCCCAATGGAGGGTGATAATCTCCCATAAGGGTGCTAAAATTGGTTCTTGGGAGTAAATTCTATTAAAAAATATATATATATAGTATAGCTGTAAATGCAGTACATAATCAAATATATAGTATATCTGTGGCATAAGATTTCATGGCAGTGCAGAAAGCAGACCAGGAAAAAGAATTTTAAGAGGTTCCCTAACAGAGGGGTGTTAATAAAAATAAAAAAATAAGAAACACCACCTTAGGGGCTGGGGTTGTGGCTCAGTGGTAGAGTGCTCATCTAGCATGTGTGAGGCTCTGGTTTCGATCCTCAGCACCACATAAAAATGAATAAAATAAAGGTATTGTGTCTAACTACAATTAAAAAATAAATATTAAAAAAAGAAACATCACCTTAGAACAGAGGCCCAGAAATGGAATCATTAACTCAAAGGGCTTGAATATTTTAATAGGCTTGATACATATTAACAGTGTGTTTTCTACAATCTTGTACCAATATAAACTCCATCCAGACAAGTATGAGCTCTGTGACTTTGAGCAAGTTTCGTTACCTCTCTGAGCCTCAAGTTCCTAACCTGTCATATGAGAATTGTAATGTATTCCACTGTCATGTATTTAAAAAATAAAATTAATTTTAAAAAAAGAAAAATCAGTATGTTAAGAGTCATTAAAAAAGAGTCTTAAAATACCATTGTTTAAAATCATTAAACAAATAAAGTTTCCTTTGAGATACACACACACACACACACACACACACACACACCAAAAAAGAGAATTTTAATATCTACTCTATCTGCCAGGGTTGTTGGTTATGAATAACAGGAATTTATTCTTACCCATTTAGGTTTGGAATAAATTTTATGATGGGTTTGGGGAGATTAAAGAATTGCTGAACCCAAAGGACTTAAAAACAGCATACTACAGGGACACAGTCACATCAATGTTTATACCAGCACAATTCACAATAGCTAAACTGTGGAACCAACCTAGGTGCCCTTCAGTAGATGAATGGATAAAGAAAATGTTGCATATATACACAATGGAATATTATTCAGCAATAAAAGAGAATAAAATCATGGCATTTGCAGGTAAATGGATGGAATTAGAGGAGATAATGCTAAATGAAGTTAGCCAATCCCAAAAAACCAAATGTGGAATGTTTTCTTTAATATAAGGAGGTTGATTCATAGTGGGGTAGGGAGAGGAAGTGTGGGAGGAATAGACGAACTCTAGATAGGGCAGAGGGACTAGAGGGGAAGGGGTAGGGGGTTATTAATGATGGTGGAATGTGATGATCATTATTATCCAAAGTACATGTATGAAGACACGAAGTGGTGTGAATATACTGTGTATACAACAGGAGATGAAAAATTGTGCTCTATATGTGTAATAAGAATTATAATGCTTTATGCTATCACATATAAATAAAAAAAAAGAATTGCTGAGATGATCACTGGACTCCAAAAATGTGCTAGAAACAGAGCAGGAGCCCTGGCTGCTGCCTCTGGGATCCAGATGTTGCTGCCGTTGCTGCTACTGGAACAAATTCTCCCCATCCCCTTCTTTCTACTACTTGTTTTTGATTCTCATCCGATGGCCAAACCAGGTCACATGCTTAGGACTGGGCAGCTGTGAGAAAAGGGAGGGAGCACCCAGGTTGGAAAGGGGGGACCCCATACCTAAGAAGGGGGACAAATGCCTGGCAGCCAGGAGATCAGTCTCCAAGTGCCCTGCAGTGGGTAGCTAGGGGGACCAGTGAGCTGAACATACTGAGTGCTTATGTGGGGGACACTTGGTCGGGGACCACCATTGCTGTTATGTGACTATCTTCAGTCCGTCGGCTCTGGCCAAGCCCGTCACTTTCTGGTCAGCCACACTTTCTCTTTTTGTGAGCTCTGTCCTCCTTCTCTGCTTACCCAAGTCCTGGCCATCCTTCCAAGTGCTGGTCAAGATCCACACTCAGCATGTCCCCCTCTCCAGATCCCTTTCTCCTCATCCTGCCATCCCACAGACTTTTTCTTCTGGTTAGAGCTTGGCCATACATGGACTTAACCTTTCTCAGGAATTCTTCTCCCTATGTTGATGACATTCTCCTATGTGACAAAAGGGGAAGGCCATTCAGCAAAAGATGGTCACTCGTGACAACTTGCAACCTCCATCTCCAAAGACTCTGGAGACTGTGTTCTGTGGCTGACCTTGAGCTTGCTTCCTTTCCTTCTGTCTAGTGCCATCCCTCAAGCATGGGTGTAACTATTCCAAGGAAAGAGACTCCTGCTCTGAGAGAGCTTAGGGTGGGTCCACTGTGGGGACCCCCATCCTCAAAGGCTCCACTCAGGGTGTAGGCAGGGCTGCTTTCCTTTCTGGAGGTTTTAGAGGAGAATCCACACTTTTATAGCTTCCAGAATCCATCTGCTTTCCTTGGCTAGTGGCCCCTTCCTCTGTTTTCAAAGCCAACAGGGTTGCATTTTTTCTAACCCTTTTGTCATCCTATCTCCCTCTTTCTGACCACAGGCAGGGAAATTTCTGTCTTTTAAAGACTCATGTGATTAGATTGAGTCCACCCAGCGAATTCAGGAGAAGCTCCTCACCCCGAGGTCCTGAAACACATCTTCAAAACTTCTCAGGGTTAGGATGTCCACATCCTAAACCTAAATAACGGTCCTAGGATGGGGATCATTATTTTGATTAACACGGAGCATGAGTACAAGGGTCCTTCAGCACAAAGAGATGTTCCCATGAAGAGCCATGGGAGTCCAGAGGAGAGAGAGGCCACTTCAAACTTTGAGGAGGGAGTGGGGAAAGCAGAGGAAGGAGAGACCCACCCAGTCAGTGGGCCATGTTTGACATTAAGCTTTTTGAAGAGGGTTTGCTGGTATAGGACATGGACAAGTAAGATATAGGAAACTTATTTCCTAAAGGACCTCTCTGTAGTCACCGAGTCCTCTCACCTCTTTCATGGAGCTCTCTAAGGGCTCCAGGAAACATTTTTCTGTTTTCAGCCTGAGGAGTTGTGACCTGGTGGACCAACCTCTTGCATCTTGGTGGGGATCTTTTGAAAGTCAGGTGGCTTCTCCATTTTCTCTGTCTTTAACTGGAGATTTTCCCGGGTTGACTTAGGACTCTCTTCTTGATTGTTCCTCCAGCCCCTCCAAAAAGAAGTCTTCCTTAATTCTCTGTTTAAAACAGTATCTAGCATCCATCTACCACCCCTCTATCTATCTCTATCCATGTATCAATTATGTATCTCTATGTATCATATCTACCTATCAATCTGTATCTCTGTAGCTATCATCTATGTATTTCCTCACCTCCCAGGCCCTTACCTGATAACATTTTCTGAGCTTCCTTCCTTCCCAGGAATCTCTTAAATCCTACTTTAATTTCTGCCCACTTTTTTCTGGCTCAGGATACAGGAATTCCCTAAATGGATAAATTTGGGAAGAAATGGTTTCTTTCCACTCCAGCATTATTGAGCACAACTTCCAGGTGGGTCTCAGAGAAACTTATCAATAATCCAGAGTCCCCATGAATATCAGATCCAGAGTGAGGAGCTGAATACCTTTGATTCCAAGCTTGCAAAGCCCAGCCACTGCTCTTGAACCAGGGCATGTGCACACACACCCCTCTTTAAAGAATAGTGCAGCAGTTAAAGCTCCGTTTAGCAATACTGACAGTTGCAAGCCCATAACTGATTACATGCCTAATGATTGATGTAGACAGAAATTGCAAGGAGGAAAAGACACTGCCAGGAGGGTCAGTCTAGGAAGACTTCGTGGAGAAGGAAAGAGAAAGCAGTGACGGAACAGGAGCAGTTGCATAATTTGGCTTGTGTCTTACAAGTGCATGTAGTCCAGTTCTTTGATATCAGCAAGAATCTTCAGGGATGACTTCCAATTTGATCTGCAGCCTCCAGAGCTTGGAGATGCTTCCCAAGAGCTGCAATATCTGGGGCGGACTCTGACCCTCAGTGGATTTTCCAGAGTCACGTGCTTCAGTGGTCTACATGAGGACCTTTGGAAAGTCCCAACTGGTTGCCAGGTTGTCAGAAATCCAACTCCGACTCTATCATTCAGAGCTACTACCTGTGATGATTGTGGTGCATTCCTTCAATGTTCAGTGATCCCAACTCCTTCTGTTCCTTCATGCTGTTTCTATTGCCTGCCAGAGGCTGGGCACCAGCACCTGGCCACCCAATGAACACAATGACCATTTCCTTGGCCAGATGCTGGGGAGTTTGCTTGTGTGTTTTAGTTCAAGAAGAGAAATGGGTTGCTATTTTTAGCTTTGCATGGGAAAGTCCGAGGGAGCAGGGAGAAAATGGATCAGCCAAAAATCTTTTCAGGGACAGCAGCCATCTCAGCTGACATGAAGCAAAAGAGACGAGCAGGAAGGTAGCATAGCTCATGCCCTCTGTTCCACCCCCACGAGACCCTCCCTAGAGCACTCTGGTAAGGAGGGACAGGGGAGTATGGAGTCTTTCTTGGTAAGACAGACATTCTCTGCCTGAGAAAGGCAAAGAGAAAGGACAAGGGCACAGAGATGAGAGAGTGATTGTTCTCTGAAGTCAGAATGTGATCAACAAGGGGTTTAGAACTGGGAAGCTGGAGCAGTGGGAGCTGTATACGGGCACTGAGCAGGATGGGACAAGACAGGGGTCCCCCTGCAGGTGGTGGACGGATGCCCAATAAAACAGAGAGACAGCGGCCGGGGGCAGGCCAAGCAATTAATCTCCATGGAAGAAAATGAGGATTAGGTAGAGCCCTGGGAGATGGCTACAGTGTCAAGAGCAAGGCGTGGATGGAAGAAGGAGAGCTTGGGAAATGTTCTGTGTATTAGGTGGTGCAGGCTTTGTGGGAAATCTGGATGGCTCCTGTTGGGAAGATGTCCATCCCTAGAACATGGAAGCCGGTGAATGTGGGAAGCTGTCCAGGGCTCATCGTGTCCCCTCTTCTTGATCCCTCAGGTTTTGGAGGCTCATAAATGATTTGCAATGGGGTCTTTTGTGATGACCAGAGGACTCAGAACAGTGTCAGGGTTGATGAGGAGCAAAGAGACAGTGCTATGCATGAATGGGGGCTCAGCTGATTCTAGTTGACCAACACAGAGGGGCGGGGGCTCTTGTAAGAAGAGAGCCTAAAGCACCCAGTAGGGTGCCTGGCATGAAGCTGTCCCTCAGTAAATCATAGAGATACTCACTATTCACAGGGGTGAGACAGGAATCTCCATCTTCAGACATCCACTGAAGAAGATGCTGGGATGCTCACCTGGGGCCAGATGCAGGTGGTCACCCTAAGTTTGACCTGGTGCAGCCCAACCCCAGCCTGGAAGGAGCACAGAGCAATGTGGCCTTGCCACCTAGAGTGGCCGTGTGACCATATACGCTGCTTCTAATCTCTCTTACATTTGCCAGATTAAGAAAGTAATTATGATGGCTCAAAAATGATTTAACTGTTCCTGGGTTGAAGCCAAACCTGAAGGTTTAAATAACAGCTCAGAAATCTCTACCAGTTCCTCATTGGAGGGACTAAAGTACTAAGTTGTATTTTCCTGTTTTGTTAATTTAAATCCCTTGTTTCCCCAAGTTTTTAATTAACCTGTATTATTATTATTATTATCTTTTGTTGTTGTTGTTGATCATGGTAGTGGAGTCGTGTATAATACTGAGATATAAACCTCAGGTAACACTCTGGAAGAAGATAGGTAAATGATGTCACGTGCTGGTAGCATGGCTCACTCCCCAGAGGCCAATGACAGAAGTTGGTGATTTCTCCTCCCCATCCACAGACATTTGAAAACCTTCCCATCAGTAAATACCTGCCACAGAAAGTGAGAATTACTCACCTTTTACAGCATTATTTTAAGTATAAATGGACACACCCCAGGCTCAGTCATCTCCCCCATGGTCCTTTCGAGAATCTGCCACATTCTTGTGAAAACTGAGATGGTCTCACATGCACCACCCTTTCCCAGACGTGCTCTGCTCAGGTGTTGGTGTCTTCCTCCCCGAGTGAGACGTGAGGCCACAGAGTCACGAATACTCAGAAGCACAGGGCTTTGATTCATGGGGTTGGAGGATGGAGTCCTTTTTGGACATCTCCGTGTAATTAACAATGCCCCACCAGGGTTAGAAGCCATTCTCAGTGGGTGCCCTTCACCCTGAAGACCTTGGTTTTGAGGGAAATGACATGTGTGTGGGCGGCTGGGGTGAAGCATGACAGGGTGTTACCTTTTCTAGCAGAAAGCTTGTCTCCACCTTGAGTTTAGGAGCAATGTCTGCTGCAGGTGGGGTACCAGATAGAGACCCCAAGACAAGGTCTTCTGTGCAGGAATTTTTATGTGAGTACTCTGCAGGAAAGATTGGGTACCCTTGCCAATCTTGTGGGACAGGCAAGATAAATAGTCATGTGAGGAACTGACATGAGGCAAGTTCCTGCATCAGAGCTCTGGGGACAGGAAGGACACATATCTGAGCCATCCTGCTCAGGGGCCAATGGATGGAATATTTATTTTCCATCATCTGTGCTTGTTTAAGGGCTTCCCAGGGGTGGGGCCACAGGTTGCAAATTCCCAAGCATGTCCTGCCTGCAGACATGGTGGGTACTGGTATCTGGGAGATCTCCACACAGGTGGCAGTGGCAGTATCAGCTGGGCAGCACAGGGCAGTGGTATCTGGAGGATGTCCAGGCTCTCCCGAGGATGAGGCAGTCTGGGCTTCTTGGTTACTTTTATGTCTCTTCAAGTCTCCAGAAGTGTCTCATTTGCTTCAAGATAGGAACAGATGCTACTTCTGGTTACGTATGCATGAAGAAATTGCTGATACGAAGCAGTAGCCGGCTCCATTTAACACTGCTCTCTTGTCATTACAAGTAGATCCAAGAGGACTTGGGCTGGCTGGGGGTTTCTCTCTCCTTCAAGAGAATGCAGTCAAATCAGGATGCACTCACTGGCTCTGGCTCTGGTGCGGTTCCAGGGAGAGGCTTGAGGACCTTTTTTTGTTTTGTTTTTTGAAGAATGGCCCCCTTCCATGAGGATTCTTTCTTACATATGTTCTCCTCTTCTCTTGCTCTGATGTGACCTTTCCCTCAGTTTCTGTTCCCCTTTAAGCACAGCATTCCTTCTTACTTCCCCACCTTAGCTTTCCTAAGTGTCCTCTTCATCCAGAAACCTGGATGAGCACCCACCTGCTGAGAGCCATAGCTGAGTCCGAATGACGCATGGCATTTTTGCTAGAACCGAGTGGTTGAGAGGTGATGCCAGCAAGCCACTGAAATGATAATGGTTATGTTAAGCTGTGTATATTAGACCCCTGCTGTCCACCTCGGCCGTTCCCATTGGTTGGGGAAGTGCTGGAGGAGGGATTTCTGGTTGGTGGTTCCTGGAGGAGCCGCGTGGGGGGGGGGCGTTCAGGAGAGTTCCCGGGGAGCGTGTGTGGAGTGTGCTGGTGGAGTTCAGAAATAAAGTTTGTTCCTGCTTCAGTGGCTCGTGATTTGTGCCCAGCCAGACTGCGGCACCCACCCCCATTTCTGGCATGGAGATACAAAGAGAAATGATGCAAGTACTATCTCTGTAGCCACAGAGCTTTTGGTCTGGGATGGGATACCGACAGGCGATGCCAGGGTGCTAAGTGTCAGGTACCCAAGTACAGGGTGCTATGGAATGAGTAAATGGGATGCCACCTGCCCTTGGAGGACTGAGGATGCTTTCCAGGGGAGGGACCTTTAATTGGAAACCTAGAGGGTGAATCAGTGTGAGTCAGGTAAGAGGTGAGGATGGTGGGAAGAGAGATCCAGACAGCAAGTTCGAAGGCTGAAGCAAGAAACAAAATTCCCATATGTGTCTTGAAGACAAGATGAACTGGAAGAGGCAGAGTTGGAGCTGGATGGATAGGCTAAGGCTAGGTCATGGGGGCCTTGTAAGCAAAGCTACAAAACCATTAGTCTTTTCTTGGTTACAGATTCCCTCGCCCCTGTGCCATCTTACCTGACACTCCCTCTGCCCAGAGAGTCCCCTTTTTAGGTAATGTTCTCATTTAGGGCTAGGCATCCCTCCTGCTCTAGTGCCCTTGAAGTCACATGCACTGGGATCACCAGAGTTCTGTGTCTATCCCATCTGGGCAGTGAGCAAGCTGAGAGCAGAGACTGTCCGTGTACCCCCTTGTCAAGCAGGCCACTGGGCCTTCTGGGAGATTGCATTTTGGGGCCAGCTTCAGGTGGCTAACAAGAAGTGGGACCAGAAGAAAGTATACAGACAGAAAGGGAAAGAATATTGAAAGAAGGTGAGAAAGAAAAAGATAAAAAAGGGAAGGAAATTTAAAAAAAAGTCACTCAGATTTTTCTTAGGGAAAGGGAATCGAAATGCAGTTCTTTTATGGCTGAAAAGAACCAGAGGAAATCACCTTCAAAACCAAAAAAATCCAGAGAGAAATCAGTAGTGTAGAAAGGAACCGCTGGTTGAGTCAAGGCAAGAGGCCCTTTAGCGCAGGGCTGAGTAATGTGGCAACTTGGGAGTCTGCCCATCAGTTAAGAGCATGACTCTGAATCCTCCAAGCAATCAGAATGGTCAGTACCCACTGCAAAACTGTGGTTTGCATTTATGGCTTTAATTAAATTGAATTAACTATAATAACCAGGGCTTCTGTTTGCCTCACTCTTCAATTCAAAACAGTCTCCTTTAGCTGTCAGAACGATGAAGCTGAAAATCAGAGTTGTGTGTAACTCAGTTTTTTTTTTCTTTTACTAGAAGGTCAGTCTGATCTTTTAAGAGCTGAATTGCAGCAATAGGAATGAAAATGAGTTCGTTAGGGCAGCCTTGAGTCCTTAACATCATCATTTTATTTGCATCTGTGAGCCCCAGGGCATTGGTAACTGGGGGCTCAAGTGCAGCCCTAGAAGCTCTGCTTTGAGTCAGGAGACTGGGTTTGAAACCTAGTTCTCTCCCTTGCTCACTTCAAGATCCTGGGCAACAATGTTCTACAGAACAGTGCCCAATGCATAAAACGGGCATAATGATCATACCTACTTTCAGTTATTTGAAGATTAAATGTTGTGCACATAATGCAATTTGGTGCCAGCAAGTGACACCAGTGACATCTGTGGAAAGGCCCTCAAAATCTCTGTTGTTTGCAAAGGCATTGAAGGCAAGAGTCCATCTCCAGGGAATGCAAAACCCCCTCTCCCTGTCCACCTCTTAGCTGGTATCTTTGCCATTAATATTTGAGTAAGTATCCATTTGTTCTGGGATTACAGGGGCGCTGCAGACAGAGGGCTGCTCTGGTTCTGCACACTCATCCGTGTTCTGTGGCTGAGCCAACCCTTCTCCCTTCACTGTGAGTTTCCAGAGCCATTTCTGACACCACAATAGTGAGACTGTTCCTCCCAGGGCCCCCCATTATCTGTTCTCCCCCGCCACCCCGTAACTCCCTGGCTCTTCCCTCCAGTTTATGAAAGCACCTACTGTGTTTTCCTTCCTTAGCACCACACCCCCTAGTGAAATCAGCTGTGACTCCAAATGCTTCAGAACTCACGGTTGGTACAGTCCCTCTCAGCATCTTAGATCCCAAAGGCCCTGAACTCTGCAAGTTTATTCGTAGCTCACTGGGTGCCCAAACCTGAACTAGAGTCTTCTTTTGTACACACAGAGAGCCAACACTTCACTGTAGAATTGCTAATGCATTTGCTCCTAGGGTGCTGCCCCAGACTCCCAGAACCCATTTAATACAAGCCATGCACTCACTTATTCTAAAAGTTGAAAACAACTGAATTCCAAACCCACTTGAAGCCCTGGGTTTCAGAAAGAGATTGTGCAATTGTAAGAACATCCAACCTCCATGGACTATGCCACTTAGTCCCCATATGGGTCCATGGATAGGTTCTCTATTTGACAGAAGTGGTCACACATAAAGATCAAGAAACCAAGCCAAGGCTGCACATTTAACAAGTGCAGAGTTAGAGCCGAATCAGGCAGCTGAGCATCGAGCCTTTTGTCTTAGCCGGGTCTGTGCTACTGTGTTTTCTGTTTTACTTCCAGTGAGATATGAATTTTCTGCTAAAACTGGGAAACTTTGTGGAGGTTCATCCCTTGGACTTTGGTCACAGAATTCTTGGGTTCAAATCCCAGTTCCAACACTTAGCTACTGTGTGATTTCAGGCAAGTTATTTAACGTTTCTCTGCTTTAGTTTCCTTATCTGTAAAATGGAGATAATAGCAGTACCTACTTCTTAGGGTTATTGTGAAGATAAGTTACAGCATGAAAAGGACTCATCTGGCACAAGCTTACTATGATTATTATTTTATCTCACCAACATGCTGCTAACCTTTCATTAAAGAATCTCATTATGTTAATTGAATTAGATTAAGTTCTAGGGTCAGATCATGGTCTCTTTATATAGGAGTTGATAGTGTCACACTTTTGGCAAAGACAGCCTCTAACAGGGCTTACTGTCATCCTTGTGCAATAGTGTTTCCCCTGGGTACAGAGGGAGGTTGCAGGCAGAAACCAAGGGCTTCCCAATGTCCCAATATAATAAAATGAAAACACAGGAAATCACACTTATTGACCAATTCCAAAGGATATTTATTTTACCTTATCAACTTGTTCTGAAGGGCTTGCTTATTTCAATTCTGGAAGAATACCTTTGGGAGGGTGAAGGGGTTAAAGTTTTATTTTTCATGCTTTAAATAACTTCTTCTAGATACAAGCCTGTTTGGTGGAAAGGGAAACAACATGCAAATGGTTCACTTTGCAAAAGAACAACAGGAAGCCTCAGTTGGCTGTGTTTTCCACGGACTTTAGAGTGCTCAAGGTCAAGGTGCAGGACTAGTTAGGAACTGGAGTTGAAGCTGAGCTTGTGACTTTGAGGGTGAATGACATATTTTTTTTGCCTGCTCAGAACAGGCTGTGCCTTCCCCGTCTGCCCTGGCCTGCCTGGTCACAGGAACTTCTTTTTTCTGAACCCTTTGGAAGATTCATTGTGGGCTCTGTTTGGGGACTAGGCCTTCACATCTGAGTTAGCTCAGGCTGTGCAGAAGGTTTTGAGGATCCTTTCATATTATATTCAGTGGAGGGGGAACCCTTGCAAGTGACAGAAGGAGGCCATCATTTCTTGATATATAGAAACTGTATTCCTGGAAACCACACCAAAACAAAACAAAGAACAAAAGAAAATCAACATTCATTCTGTCTCAAATAGTCAAGAAGGCACAAGGCAATGACAGATGGTAGTTCTTATTTCCCTTGGAACTGCAGTTCTCTAGGACTTTCTGCATGGTGACTCCAGCCAGTGGCAATGGGGATCAGGTGGCTGGGGCTTCCCATTCCTGGTGGGCAGACAAGCAGGCCAGCACTCAAGGGCAGCTCTGCCACTCTCTACTGCTGGGACTTTGGTCAAGGGATGTATCCTCTCTGCCTCAGTTCCTTAGCTGCATAATGGGGGCTAATATAGGATCCACCTAAGTGGGTTGCTGTGAGCACTTAATGAATGATATATGCAACATATCCAACACTTGTGTGTTACATATTATTATGTTCCAACCTAGTTGTGCAACCAGAGGGATGTTTATAACTGTTTTTGGTCTTCACATCCTTCTTATAAAATTGAGTAAAAATACTTACCTTGGGGCATTGTAAAGTTTAAATGAGAAGGTGTATATTGAATTGGTTTCAATAAGTAGCAACCTTTTCTATAGCTCTCCCTCTGTATGCAATGGCAATTAGTTCCAGTGCCTCCTCCAAATACGCAAATCCTTAAATGCTTAAGTCCCTTATATGAAATGGCATAGTATTTGCATATGAACTATGCTTATTCTTCTGTATACTTTAAATTGCCTCTGGTTACTTACAATACCTAATACCATATAGATGCCAGGTGTTTTAGTCGGCTTTTTTGCAGCTGTGATTTAAAAGCTCAACCAGAACAACTGCAAAGGAGGAAAAGTTTATTTGGGGGCTCACAGTTTCAGAGGTCTCAGTCCATAGACAGTAAGCTCCATTCCTCAGGGCTCAAGGTAACGCTGAACATCATGGCAGAAGAGTGTGGCAGAGGGAAGCAGCTCACATTGATGATCAGAAAGCAGAGGCAGAGGGTGGGGGAGAGGGAGAGAGAATCTCCACTTGCCAGATACAAATATATATCCCAAAGCCATGTCCCCAATGACTCCCCTCCTCCAGCCACAGCCCATCCACCTCCAGTTACTACTCAGTTAACCCCATCAGGGGATAATTAACTGATTGGCTTAAGGCTCTCACAACCCTATCATTTCCCCTCTGAACCCTCTCACATTGTCTTACACACAAGCTTTTGTGGGACATCTCACATCCAAACCACGATATTCTACCCCTGACTCCAAAAAGCTCACTCTGAAAATGTAAAAATATATTTAGTCCATTCCCAGGAGTCCCCAGAGTCTCAACAATTCCAAGATTGCTCAAAGTTTAAGTCCAAAGTCCTCTCTGAGGTTCAAGTCAATCTCGCATTGTGAACTTCTGTAAAATTAAAAGCGATTTACAAGCATCCAATATATAATGGTACAGAGTAAACATTTTCATTCAGAAAAATAGGGGCATAGAAAGAAGGGACAGGACCAAAACAAGACCGAAATGCAGCTGGGCAAACAAGTCCTGTAGCTCCACATCCAGCTTCTGGAGCACATGGTATGGTGATGTTCTCTCCGAAGGGCTTGTGTAGCTCCTCCCCTGTGGCCTTGTTGGTTGCAACCCAAGTGGCCTTTTGTTGGCTTGTCTCTGCTCAGTTCCTGCAGCTTTTCCTAGGATGATGTCCCACATTACTGGCATTTCTTAATCTTGGGGGTCTCCGCTGCTGCTTAGGCTTCCTCCTGAAATCTCTACACTTGTCATCTCAGGGAGTGTCCCCAGGGACTCCAAGCCTGCTGCACTTTACCTGGCTTCCAAAGCCTTCCTTTGAAATCTTGGTGGAAGCCTCCATGACCCCCTGACTCCAGCATCCTGCATTCCTGCAGAACCAGCACCACGTGGTTGATGCCAAGGTCTGTCTCCATTTCAAGCAGTAGCCAAGCCTCCAGGGTCCCTGGCTGCAGCAGCCTCAGAATGTCTGGGTGGCTGAGCACACTGAAAAGACTTCCTAAGTCTCCTGGTGAAAGAAGGGTGCCCCACTGGTCTCTTTTTTTAGTTTTTACTTTTTTTTTCACTTTTACTTCCTTGAGTCTGAGAGGGGTGTGGTATTACTGATTCCTGAGATGCCTTCAAGCCATTTTTCTTATTGTCTCTGGGCAAAGTCTTTAGCATTTCTTTTTTGGGGGGGGGGCAGTTAAAAGTGAGCATTTAATTATCCCATAACACCAGAAGCTTAGAGATGAGTACATCTGTTTTTTTTTTTAAATCTATATATATTTTTTATTTCTTACATACATGACAATAGTGGAATGCATATGAAGATGTGAATTTGGTGTCAAAGTCTAGCATTTCTTTCCTATCAGTAAAGTCTTTAAAAACTGCAACTTCCTCAGTTCCAGTTTTACTCCTACATTTCAAGTCCAAGTTTTTCAAATCTTTTGGCTCTGCTTTCTGCTCCTGATTATCACAATAAATTTGGCTAAAAGCTGCCAGCAACATCTATGCCACCACCTGAATGCTATTCTGCCTAGACATTTCTTCTGCCAGATTAAGAATTCCATCACTTTTAAAATCAGCCTTGCAGAAAGTCTCAGGACACTAGCAAAATGCAGACAACTTCTCAACCAGAACATAATACAAATGACCTCTAGTCCAATTACTAATTTTCCTTTAAACCCTCTTGAGCCTGTCTTCACTGTCCACAGTACTATTGGCATTCTGGTCTTCTGAGCTCCTACCAGAATCAGCCATTAACCTCTGCTTACAATAATCTAAAGCATTCCACTACGCACTGCTGAACATCTCAAAATTTCTCCAGTCCATTCCAAAAAGCTCCAAAAGGTTTTGAACCACATGATCAGGTTAGTCACAGCAACGACTCCACTTCTTGGTACCATTTTCTGTTTTAAGTCAGCCTTTTTGCTGCTGTGACTTAAAAACTCAACCAGAACAACTGCAAAAGAGGAAAAGTTTATTCAGGAACTCACAGTTTCAGGGGTCTCAGTCCACAGACAGCAGGTTCAATTCCTCAGGGCTCAAGGTGAGGTTGAACATCATGGCATAAGAGTGTAGCAGAGGGAAGTGGCTCACATAATGATTAGAAAGCAGACACAGAAAGATCTCCACTTGCCAAATACAAATATATATCCCAAAGCCATGCCCCCAATGACTCTCCTCCTCTAGCTACACTCCACCTGCCTCCAGTTACCACCCAATTAATTCCATTAGGGGATAATTAACTGATTAGCTTAGGGCTCTCACAACCCAATCATTTCCCCTCTGAACCCTCTTGCACCATCTCATATGTGAGCTTTTGGGGGACACCTCACATCCAAACCACAACACCATGTAAACAGTTGTTATACTGTATTATGAAATGTTTGTGAAATAATGACAAGGGGAAAAAAAGTCCGTACATGTTCAATACAGACACAAATCCCCTCCACCAAATATCTGTATTTTCAATTCATTTTATGGCTTTTTTTGGAGTCTAATACAGTCTCAGATTCTCTATGATATCTTTTCAAATATAAATCTGATAACACTTCCCTGCTTTCTTGAGAAGACAGGTCTGATCCTTGTTCATAATAGCATGAGGCAGGCAGCTCTCTTGCCAGGAAAGAAAACCTGAACAAAACCATGGACAGAAACACTTCGCAAATTGCCAGCAGCACCAGACATAGTTCTAAGCATATAATAACTGTGTTAAGCCGCATAACATTGTATATGCTACAACTAAACCACTCCCATTTTGCAGGTAATGAAACTGGTACTGAGAGGTCATACAGAAGTGGAATCCGAACCTGTGATTTGTGATACTGGGGTCTGGGGCTGAGAATGTGGCACCAACCTTGAACAAGAACTTTCCAAGGAGCAAGGGACTGGGAGCATTCTGGGAAGTAAAAGGATAGGTTGGCTAGAGTGCTTTGAACGCCAGGCTCACCTTCAATTCAAAACAATTTCTTCAAGGAAACACAAGTCTAATTATTCTTTGTCACCAAAGCAGCTGCAGTCCCCTGTCCTGCATGTCCTCCTAATCATCTTTTCCCACTTCCTCTCCCCTCCCCTTGGCTGCCTCATGGATACGGACATGGACAAATGAGGTCAGAAAACTCCAGTGACTGCACACAGTGTCCTTCTCTGTGGGTCACTTGCTCACAAGGTCAGCACAACAAAGGCATCCCGTTGCAAGGATTGTCCCTGGGAAGCTGGGGGAGGAGCAGGCTTGTGCTTCTGTGTCTCCAGATTCCTGTCTTTGAGGCCAGCATGGAGAGGGCAGCTGATTGGAGAGGGAAACTTGAGGAGGGCAGGAGGACTTGACCTTGAGCAAGACTTCATTTGGACATTTTAGAAGATCTCCCAGCAGCGGGCTGTTGGAATGAGTTTTTGCACCTGGAACACTTCAAGATCACAGAACACCTTGTTATCTTGTTTTGGTAACAATTAATAGGGTCTGAATCAATTACCTTTCCACTCATTACTTTTAAAACTACAAAGGTCAGAAACATAACTCCTTATTGTTGTTGGCATTTCTGTTTTGAGGGATGTGGGGAAAGAGAGAAGAGCCTGCCTCTGAATCATTCACATGCACATTGTGTGGTGTTATGGGGTGAAGATCTTACGTTCCTCTTCCCAGTCAGAGATAATTTAATAGTCATATCATAAATGAGTGTGGCTCTTACTTTAGAAATTATTTTACACACATTTTTAGAAAATGAGAAAAAAATTTGTTTGAGATTTAAACTCCTTTCAAAATAAACTCTAATGATCTCTTCCTGGACATAATTTTTCCAGGCTGCTATAGCAAAATGGGACTTTCTTTTTCCCGTTTATTGGGAGATTCTATAGATCTGAAGAGAGGAAAGTCACCGATGTTAGGCGGCTAAGAGTGAAGATTAGAGAAGAAAGAAAACCTGTTTGGAAGATCTGCGTACTCTATGTTGGAAATGAAGAATTTTATTTCTTAGAGACGGGAGGATTTATGGATTTATGTTTCCTCCGTGAGAAAAATGACCCAAGTACCTTTTCTCCCCCACCCCCAGCACTAACTCTAATCAATTACCTTTTTTACTAAAGAAATAAACAATCTTTGAAGTGTAATAAAGGTAGAACTCGCTGAGTTCCAGTGTTTGGGGTTACTTAAAATTTGGTGGGGGGGTGTCTTTCTAGAGTTGCACTTTAGCTCATTCTTAATTCTGGAATATTTTTTTTTGTTTGTGTCTTGATAACACGTGACACAAATCAGACAGGTTTTGAATCACAGAATGCCACAGTGGAAAGGACGCTGGGAACGCCCTAGCCCTCATTTTGCAGTTGAGACCCTGAGGCCCAGAGGCTCACCCAGCCACATACAGCTCAGGAGGGCCAGAGTCCCGGGAGTCGCCAATTCTCTGCTCTCCCCCTTGCCAGGGGAGGTCCTCCTCTTATACACCGCCACATTTCGGTACAAAGCCCTTGCTGCTCCCCGTCGCCGTGTCCCGCACCCCTCCTATCAAACAAGAGCTCCAGGCATTTGAAATATTTCCACGGCCAGGGCTGCCCGGGTGCGGCCACTTGGCGGTACATTTCGGGGCTGTGCGTGCGCGCGCGCTGAGGGGCACTGGGCGCTTCGGGCCGTCCCCGTCGGCACGCGAGCGGCGACGCCGGCACGGGAGGTGCGTCTCCGCGCCCGGCTCCGGCGGGGCGGCCCCGGCTGCGCCGCGCCAGGCTCGCGGGGGTCAAGTCCAGGTTGCAGCGCAGGAAGGCGGCGGGGGAGGGGCGGGCCCGCCGCGCCCCCTCCCCGTCTTCCTTGCGCTCTGTGCGGAATGTTGGGCCGGTTCCATCCGTGTGGTATGTCTGGATAAACATCATTAGCCTCCGAGCCGCCGCGTTGTGCATTTCTAATTTCACTCTACAAACTGCGGCCTCCTGGCGTTGGAGGAGCGGATAGAGACCTCGACTCCCCGCCTTTCTGGGGCATTCCTGAGCTCCGTGCCTTCCAACACGCCAAGGGAGAGGAGCCGCTCTCTGAGTGCCATGCGTGCTGGATTCTCACCGCACCTCATTTGTAACATTATCTTTGGCTCAGGAGTAAGTCTTCCCTACTCACCTGGAACTGGCAAAACGCGGCTTCGTATTAAGGTTTACTCTTCATCTTCCAGGGAGGACAGGGATGGAGAGCAGAATCTCTTCCCACCAAGTGTTCTCAGCCAAGAGCCATGGCACGTAGCCATGGCCCCTCCAACTCCTTCTGTGGACCGGGTAGGGTGCACGCCTGTCTTTAGGCTCAGCCGCCTTTTGTGTGTGGCATCACCTGCCACCTTTCCACAGCCACATCGCTCAGTCCTATCCCCATTTTTAGAGCACAGTCTCATCCAGAGCCTCTCCAAATGCAGGACCTTTAACAAATCGATTTCAACATCGCTTTAAAAAAAAGTCTGCTTTCTTTGCCCTGTTAGGAGGAGGGATTATTCCCCTCACTTGGGAGTATGTATTTTTGAGGACAATCTTACAAATGACAAAGATAAAAATCCCTTGGAGCCTATGGCAGTTTTGACTTTAAACATGAGGCGAGTTAACAAGGAAAGCAGCTATAAATTCAGCGCAGGGCATGATCTAGCACTAAATTGTCTCTTACAGTGTCCAGATTTCTGGCCAAGTTGTCAATTTGATGCCCCTCTTCCCCGCTGGCCTCCTCAATTCCCTTCTAGGTTGTTTTTGTTGGTTTGCTTTTGTTTTTCTGCCAAGTTATCTCTGCACAACTTTCCCCCCCACCCCCACCCCATTTTCTGAGTCTGTTTTCCAAGTTCCTTAGGCCTGACTAGAAAAACACCCACTGCTTTGCTTCTCTAGGAAATCCCTGGAGTTGCTTCCCTAGTAGAAATTTTGAAACAAGCTCCTGTCAGAACATTTTGTTTGTCCCCCCACTCCTACAAGCTGGTGAAAGATGGAAGGAAGAGTTCTGTGTTTGCTGAAAATGAGAACATGGAGAAAGTTGTTGGAACCAATGCAGATTTTTTTTTTTGTCCTTTGTCCTTTGCAGAGGGTTATCTTCAAATTCCATATAAGGACAGCCCATGAAAAACGTATGGCCCCCACTGGAGATGAGCAGCTCTGGTGAGGTTAGAGGCAGTGGGTGTGCCTGGTAAGTAATCCAGGCACACCAGGTAAGGATAACACCATACAAGACCAATGGGCTAATCAGAGTGATAAAGTTACCCCAGAGACTCTTTCTACTGCATGTTTAACAGTTACTTTGCTTCCAAGGCCATGGTAAATGATCTTGGCTTTGTGGCCTGGAACCCTCTCTTCAGACAGCTAACCAACAAGCCTGGGTTAAGCATTGTTATCTTCTCGCTCCATCGGATTTAGAAGGAAATCATGATATCATTACATACACAGCACACATGATTTTCCTCTTGATGTTCTGCAAAGGAAAGGAGATCAGATTACTCTTTGCTCAGCACACTGAATAAGTGCTTCAAGGAATACATGGTCCATGGGGCAGAGTTTTGGGGCATCAAGCAGATGATTCTGACTGCCCACTGATAATGTTGGGGATTAGGTAAGAAATGAAATGAAAGTGAGGATTTTCCTAAATACACAGAGTTCTCAAAACACATCTCTATTTAGTATATCTTTGCTTTTGCTTAAGCATAATAATACTAATACTAATACTACCACTAATAATAATATAACCATTAACATTTACTCAATACTTATCATGTGCCAAGCCCTGTGCCAAGTCTCTGCGAATATGATCTCTTATAATCCTCATAAGGCTTCAGTGAAGTAGGCCCCCATAACCCCAATTTTATATGTAAAGTCAGAAAGAACTTGTGTGACTTTCCCCTTGGCCACCACCTAGCAAGGAAACATGAATCTAGAATGCCACTTTTAACTTCTATTTTCTGCCTCCCATATGACTTCATATTGAAAAGTCATTGGCAAGGTGCATCAAGAAATAAAATAATATCTTTGACATGTCTGATTCTGAGAATAACTACTATTAACCTGGGGACTTCATATGAACTAGGCACTTAACCTCATGGCTGCTGCTCAAGGCAGTTATGTTGGATCAGCCCCTGATTCAGAGATGGAACAATAGAAGTCTCAAGATCATATGGGGACTGAGCTGGTATTTGAATCCAGGTCCACTTACTCCTGTACCTGTGCTGTTAGCCTGACTGCCACATGTGGCACCCTGAGCTACCTGGCTTGTGTGTGTGTGTGTGTGTGTGTGTGTGTGTATGCACGCATGCGCATGTGTTGGGGATAGGGAGACAGGGAAGGGTAAGTTGTAAGAAATGAAACCTTCTCACCCTCCTTCACATCATATCCAATTACTGTAATTGCTGTGTTCCCTGGCAGTGGAAAGAGAGGGTAGGCAGGAGTCTCAGGATATAGGAGGCCTGAGGATTGTTGGGTTTTGAAAGACTGATAAGGTTCGGATGGTGGGAGGTGCAGAGGGACCAACCTTGTGAAGAGATGATTTAAATGGGTGTGGCGGTGAGGGATGAGTCTGGTTGACCTGAGGTTAGGGTCAAGGAGTGTAGCTGAGCCTGTCATCATGTCGTATTCACCCCCATCTCATGTCTGGCAAGTAAGTGCTCTGTAAATGTCAGGGTGAACTGAGTCAAACCAGGGAAACCTCCTCATCCAGCCTGAGACATCCTCAGCCCGTGTACTCTGTTTCCCTTGATTACATGGCCAGGTGCTTTACCCTCTTCCTCCTACTCTGCCTGCTCGTTTCAGAATCACCAGTTCCTTTCCACCGTCAAGAGATAGTTTTAAATGGAGAAATGACAGATCTCATGGGCCACGTCCCTGATAAAAAGAGTGGTATGGTGAGACCTGTGATCACACACATAGTTCTCTGTATACCAGCCACTGCTCCAAGTGCTTTATGATGTTTCTGTTCATTTAACTCACTCTAAAGTGAGCATGCGTATTATATTCAGCGGAAGAAAATGATGCACAGATCTTAAATAAACTTCTTGAGCTCACTCTGCCAATTTGGGCTCCCTCGATGATTTAATCTCAGGCAGTCTAGTTTCAGTGTGCCATTTACATCATGGACTATTACAAATAGTTGAAAATTGGTCCAACTGCCTCCACACCACACACAGTCATGTCTTTAATGTGTGTAATCCTGACCTTTGACTCAAACAAGTCAACGTCAATACTTCTAATCAGTTCTGTCTGGATTCCCTCCTCCATGTCTTCCTCTTCCTGTCTCTCTGTCTCTCTCTCTCTCTCAGCTTTATTTTTTTTTTACTTCTTTTTACTCTTAATCATTATGGAATAGAACCAAGTTTAAGCATCAAAAACCATGCTCTTTTGAAACTTCTATAGAGATCTACATGCAGTTCTAGGTTCTGGCCTTTATGAAACTTTTATTAACACAGGTCCTGTGTGAATTGTCCCAAGATGTACTGTTCTAACCCTCCTGTGTGGGGCATAAAACCACGGAGGATGATTCTGCCATCTGCACAACTCACCCACTTTCCTGCCAACTGGTTAGGGCCTTGTGGAAGCTCAGGGTGAATAAGTGCCCAGTTCCAGTCTTCAAGTAGCAGAGAGTCCATCAGCCAACTTTACCACCTCCAGCTGATGTGTGTTGCAGAGAGATCTGACAAGTTCCTTCAAAAATGGAAACAGGAAGTGGCTACAGATGAAATTTTGGTCTCCTGAATGCAAGTTAATACATTGAGCAGCTGTACTGAATGTGACCATGAGCCAGTGTTCCTCTACATGCACTTAATAGCACAGCCAGATTTGAACTTCCTGCATTTGCAAACATCCTTGCAAATCTAGCTTCAGTGATGATGGTGAGCTGAACATTTTTAGACTTTGTGTACATGTGTTAACAGTTGAGGCAAAGAGCATAATAAGAGAAAAAGGCTGTATAGCAACAATGTGATGTTCTAGAGAAAGAGATATGCCTTTCGAACATTGAAAACATCCTCTGGTAAGTGTATACCCTTCCTTGAACACTGAGTAAGAATGGGAAATAATTGGCAAAACTTATTAATATAGTAACTATTGAGTAGTCATCCAATCCATTGCCTTGGTGGATTAGTCAAGATGAGGATAGTGCTGTGTAAAGTTGTGTTCTCAGGTTTGTATGAACTCCTCATGAAGTAGAGATGGACCTAGGCAGGCTCAGTTAGACAAAGCAAGGAACTGTTTCAGGGATCTTCAAGATCCTTGGAATAAAAATCCACATAAAACAGTACTCAGTCAACTTCCTCAGTGCTAGGAAGTCAGTCAGTTTTGTACTTCTGCCAGTTCTAGAAATAAATACAATACTTAGCCTCTTACTTTAAGCCTATGATCTCACTTGCCCTTCCCAGCCCCTCTGAGAGGTAGATGACCCGTAATCTCCTGGACATCCATTCTAGAGATGGACAAGTAAGGGGCTCCGTTTGTTGGAGTTTCAGGGTTGGTCCTGGGAGCCCGGGCCCTCTGAAGCAGGATTGATACAACTTTACCAGGTTCACTGTCCAGGTTTGACTGTACATTTAGTACAAGAATGATGGGGATCTGGTAATATTGGAATATTAGGGTGAAGTGATAATAGCAGCTCCCACATGGGAACGGGATTCTGCTGGTTCTCAGAAGCCCTCGTGACAAGGATGAAGGTTGGACCTGAGCACCAGCCTGTGGGAGTCGGCAAACAGGCGAGACGAGATCAGGTCTGTCCACTCCATCCCATGCTGCTTTCCTTTGTCCCAATCGCTGTCTCTAAGTGAGGATAAGGACTGTGATTCATGAGTTGCTAAAGACTGTGCAGGAAACTACTCTTATGTAAACATCACTGATGGAGAATAGCCCTAGAAAACCAATTATTCAAAGTTGACTTTTATTGTACTTTCAAACCAAATGTGTTGTCATGCCATCTCTCCCCCTTTATTTGAGAATTTCCTTCTTTCTCTCTTTCTTCCTTTTCCTCCCCTTTTTTCCTTCCTTCCTTCCTTCCTTCCTTCCTTCCTTCC
>NW_025999990.1:41920413-41921491 GCF_001458135.2 Marmota marmota marmota | reverse complement strand
CCCTCCCTCCCTTCCTTCCTTCCTTCCTTCCTTCCTTCCTTCCTTCCTTTCTTTTCACTTTCCTTTTTGCAAAGACCCAAATCTCAGTAGTTTAACATGAGTAAAAGGTATAGGTTAAGCATCCAGAATCCAAAAACCTGAAATGCAAAATGCCCCCAAATTTGAAACTTTCTGAGTACCAACATGATGCTCTAAGTGTCAAATTCCACACCTGACCTCACTGTGGGTTGAAATGCAAACACAAGGATACTAAAAGTAGCATAAACAATTACCTTCAGGCTATGTGTATGAGGTGTATATGAAACATAAATGAATGTTGTGTTGAAACTTGGGTACCCAAGCCAAGACACTTCATTATGTATATAGCAAATATGGCAAAATTTTTCCAAATTCAAAACTGGTCACAAGCATTTCAGATAAGGGATATTTGACCTGTAATGTCTTACTCACATCAAATGTAAAATGAGTATTTTTGATTTGGAAGGAGCTCTCTTTTGGGGGGTACCAGGGATTGAACTCAGGGGCACTTGACTACTGAGCCACATCTCCAGCCCGATTTTGTATTTTATTTAGAGACAGAGTCTCACTGAGTTACTTAGTGCCTTGCTTTTGCTGAGGCTGGCTTTGAACTCGTGATCCTCCTGCCTCAGCCTCCTGAACTGCTGGGATTACAGGCGTGTACCACACGCCCAGCAGGAAACAACTCTTTTTCAGTGAGAAAGGACAGGTTCTCCCAGGCTTGGTCTCTGTAGGTCTAATGTCTCATTGACTAGAATTTGGTCCAGGCTTGTGCCTCCCTGAGATGTGCTCTAGGAAGCCATCTTGTGTGTCCTGGGAAACAAGGATGTGGATGTGCAAGAAATATGTCACCGCACTTCTCTTCTCTTCCTAACAGAGCTGCACTGGGTCATGAGTCACAAGGGCAATGTTGGAAAGCTAGATGCCCTCTGCTGCCAGAAGTAACTTTTACACTGAGCAAAGTTTTCAAATAATGTATCTCAGGAAGGAAAATAAAGGCAAAGCAGCCAATTACAAAAAAAAAAAAAAAAAAAAAAAAAAAAAAAAAAAAAAAAAAAAA
>NW_025999990.1:41815581-41920388 GCF_001458135.2 Marmota marmota marmota | reverse complement strand
AAAAAAAAAAAAAAAAAAAAAAAAAAAGAAAAAAGAAAAAAAAAAAGACCCCATAGATCACTACCATAAACACTGTTACCAATTTGGTATATTTTCTTGTTGTCAATGGAAGGTGTTTTTTATATTTTAATTTTTTATTTGTTCTAATTAGTTATACATGATAGCAGAATGCATTTCGATTCATTGTATACAAATAGAGACACCTTTTAATTTCTCTGGTTGTACATGATGTAGTGTTGCACCATATATGCAGTCCTACATGTACCTAGGGTAATGATATTCATCTCATTCTACCATCTTTCCTGCCCCATGGCCCCTCCCCTTCCCTCCCTCCCCTTTGCCGAATCAAAGTTCCTCCATTCACCCCATGCCACCCCCATCAATTATTGGTCAGCATCCATTTATCAGAGAGAACATTTGGCCTTTGTTTTTTTGGGGATTACCTTCCTTGCTTAGTGTGATATTCTCCAACTCCATCCATTTACCTGCAAATGCCATATTTTATTCTCTTTTAATGCTGAGTAATATTTCATGGTATATATGTGCCATAGTTTCTTTACCCATTAATCTATTGGAGGGCATCTAGGTTGGTTCCACAGTTTAGCAATTGTGAATTGAGCTGCTATAAACATTGAAGTGGCTGAGTTACTGTAGTATGCTGTTTTTAAGTCTTCAGGGTATAGACCAATGAGTGGGACAGCTGGGTCAAATGGTGGTTCCATTCCAAGTTTTCCAAGGAATCTCCATACTGCTTTCCAGATTGGTTGCACAAATTTGCAGTCCACCAGTAATGTAGGAGTGTGCCTTTCTCCCTATATCCTCGCCAACACTTACTGTTGATTGTATTCTTGATAACTGCTGTTCTCACTGGGGTGAGATGAGATCTTAGTTTTGATTTACATTTCTCTAATTACTAGAGGTGTTGAACATTTTTTCATGTATTTGTTGGTTGATTGTATATCATTTTCTCAGAGGTGTCTGTTCAGCTCCTTAGCCGATTTATTGATTGGATTGTTCGTTGTTTTGGAGTTAAGTTTTTTGAGTTCTTTATATATCCTGGAGATTAGTGCTCTATCTGATGTGTGTGTGTGGCAAAAATTTGCTCCTAAAATGTAGGCTATCTCTTCAACTCATTGATTATTTCCTTTGCTGAGAAGAAGCTTTTTAGTTTGAATCCATCCCATTTATTAATTCTTGATTTTATTTCTTATGCTTTAGGAGTCTTGTTAAGGAAGTTGGGGCTTAATCTGATGTAATGAAGATTTGGGCCTACTTTTTCTTCTAATAGGTGCAGGGTCTCTGGACTAATTCTGAGGTCCTTGATCCTACTTTGGGTTGAGTTTTGTGCATGGTGAGAGATAGGGGTTTATTTTCATTTTGTTGCATATGGATTTCCAGTTTTCCCAGCACCAGTTGTTGAAGAGGCTATCTTTTCTCCAACGTATGTTTTTGGCCCTTTTGTCTAGTATGAGATAACCCTATTTATGTGGGTTTGTCTTTGTGTCCTCTATTCTGTATTATTGGTCTACAATTCTATTTTGGTGCCAATACCATGCCATTTTTGTTACTATAGCTCTGTGGTATAGTTTAAGTTCTGGTATTGTGATGCCTCCTGCTTCATTCTTCTTGCTAAATAGTGCTTTGGCTATTGTGGGTCACTTATTTTTCTAAATGAATTTCATGTTTGCCTTTTCTGTTTCTATAAGGAATGACATTGGGATTTTAATTGGAATTGCATTAAATCTGCGTAGTACTTTGGGTAGAATGGACATTTTGACAATATTTATTCTGTCTATCTAAGAGCATGGGAGATCTTTCCATTTTCTAAGGTCATCTTCAATTTCTTTCTTTAGGGTTCTGTAATTTTCATTGTAGGGGTCTTTCACCTCTCTTGTTATATTGATTCCCAAGCATTTTTTTTGAGGCTATGATGAATGGGGTACTTTTCCTAATTTCTCTTTCAGAGGATTCATCGCTGATGTATAGAAATGCATTTTATTTATGGGTATTGATTTTATATCCTGCTACTTTGCTGAATTCATTTATTAATTCTAGAAGTTTTCTGATGGATCCTCTAAGAATTATATTATTGGCGAATAATGATAGTTTGAGTTCTTCTTTTCCTATTCGTATCCTTTAAATTCTTTCATCTGTCTAATTGATTTGGCTAGGGTTCCAAGGACTATGTTAAACAGAAATGGTAGAGAGGGCATCTCTGACTTGTTCCCATTTTTAGAGGGAATGATTCCATTTTTTTCTCCATTTAGGATGATGTTAGCCTTGGGTTTAGCATAGATTGCTTTTACAATGTTGAGGTATGTTCCTACTATCCCTAGTTTTTCTAGTGTTTTGAACATGAAAGGGTGCTGTATTTTGTCAAATCCTTTTTCTGCATCAATTGATATAATCATATGATTTTTATATTTAAGTGTATTAATTTGATGGATTGCGTTTATTGATTTCTGTATGTTGAATCAACCTTGCATCCCTGGAATGAACCACACTTGATCATGGTGCACAATTTTTTAAATATGTTTTTGTATGTGATTTGTTAAAATTTTATTGAGAATTTTTGCATCTATGTTCATCAGGGATGTTGGTCTGAAATTTTCTTTCCTTGATGTGTCTCTGTCTGGTTTTGATTTCAGGATGATACTAGCCTCATAGAATGAGTTTAGAAGAGTTCCCTCCTTTCCTATTTCATGAAATAATTTGAGGGATATTGGTATTAATTCTTCTTTATAGGTCTTGTAGAACTCAGCTGAGAATCCATCTGGTCCCGGGCTTTTCTTGGTTGGTAGGCTTTTGATGGCATCTTCTACTTCCTTGCTTGAAATTGATCTGTTTAAATTGTGTATGTCCTCATGGTTCAGTTTGGGTAGGTCATATGCCTCTAGAAATTTTTCAATTTCTTTGAGGTTTTCTATTTACTGGAGTATAAATTTTCGAAAAAGTTTCTAACTATCTTCTGTATTTCAATAGTGTCTGTCGTGATATTTCCTTTTTCATCACGAATTTTAGTGATGATGATTTTTCTCTCTCCTTTTTGTTGGGGTGGCTAAGGGTTTGTTCATTTTATTTAGTTTTTCAAAGAACCAACTTTTTGTTCTGTCAACTTTTAAAATCTTTTTTTGTTTCAATTTCATTGATTTCAGCCCTAATTGTAATTATTTCCTATCTTCTGCTTCTTTTGGTGTTTTTTTTTTCCCTCTTTTTCTAGGGCTTTGAGATGTAATGTCAGTTCGTTTATTTATTGACTTTTTATTCTTTTAATGAATGAGCTTAATGCCAATGAACTTTCCTCTTAGTACTGCATTCAGTGTCCCAGGATTTTGATATGTTGTATCTGAGTTCTCATTTACCTCTAAGAATTTTTTTTATCTCCTCCCTGATATCTCCTGTTATCTGTGTGTCATTCAATAGCATATTATTTAGTCTCCAGGTGTTAGAATAGCTTCTATTTTTTATTTTATCATTGATTTTTAATTTCATCCCATTAAGGTAGTATCTCTATTTTTTTTTAATTTACTAAGACTTGTTTTGTGACATAGCATATGGTCTATTTTGGAGAAGGATCCATGTGCTTCTGAAAAAAAAGTGTATTTGCTTGTTGATGGATGAAATATTCTACATATATCTGTTAAGTCTAAATTACTGATTGTTTTATTGAGTTCTTTAGTTTCTTTGTTAAGTTTTTGTTTGGAATACCTATCTAGTGGTGAGAGAAGTGTATTAAAGTCACCCAGTGTTATTGTGCTGTGGTCTATTTGGTTCTTGGAGTTGAGAAGGGTTTGTTTGATATACATAGATGCCCCATTGTTTGGGACATAGATATTTATGATTGTTGTGTCTTGTTGATGTGTGAATCCCTTAAGTAGTATGAAATGACCTTCTTTATCCCTTTTCACTAGCTTTGGTTTGAAGTCCACTTTATCTGATATGAGGATGGAAATCCCTGCTTATTTACACAGTCCATGTGAGTGATACATTTTTTTCCCATTCTTTCACTTTCAGTCTGTGGATTTCTTTTCCTGTGAGATGAGTCTCTTGACAGCAAGCATATTGTTGGGTTTTTTTTTTTTTAAATCCAATCTGCTAGTCTGTGTCTTTTAATTGATGAGTTTAGGCCATTGACATTCGTGGTTATTATTGAGACATGGTTTGTGTTCCCAGTCATTTTGCTTTATTTTTGGTTTTTACATTGACTTAGTTTCTCCTTTGATTGGCCTTTCCTTCAGTGTAGTTCCTCCCTTTGTAGATTTTTGTTGTTGTTTTTCATTCCTCCTCTGGAATATTTTGCCAAAGAATGTTCTGTAGTGCAGGCTTTCTAGTTGTAAATTCTTTTAACTTTTGTTTTTCATGGAAGGTTTTTATTTCATCGTCAAATCTGAAGCTTAATTTTGCTGGGTATAAGATTCTTGGTTGGTGTCCATTTGCTTTCAGAGCTTGGTAAAGCCAGGATCTCCTGAATTTGAGGATCTGGGTTGAAAAAAAAATCTGCTGAGATCTGAATTGGTCTCCCGCTATATATAATCTGATTCCTTTCTCTTGTGGCCTTTATAATTCTATCCTTCTTCTGTATGTTAGGCATTTTCATTATAATGTGTCTTGGTGTAGGTCTGTTGTAATTTTGTACTTTTAGTGTTCTGTAAGCCTCTTGTATTTGATTTTCCAATTCATTCTTTATGTTTGGGAAATTTTCTGATATTATTTTATTGAAGAGATTATGCATTCCTTTGGTTTGAATCTGCATGCCTTACTCTATCCTGATAAATCTTAGATTTGGTCTTTTGATGCTATCCCATAATTCTTGAATAGTCTGTTCATGATTTCTTACCATCTTTACTGTGTGGTCAACTTTATTTTCAAGGTTGTATATTTTGTCTTCATTGTCTGAGGTTCTGTCTTCCAAGTGATCTAGTCTGTTGCTGATGCTTTCTATTGAGTGTTTTATTTGGTTTCTTGTTTCCTTCATTTCAAGGATTTCGTGTGTGTGTGTGTGTGTGTGTGTTTTCAGAGTCTGTATCTCTTTCTTGAAGTAATCTTTTCCTACCTGTATTTGCTTTCTTATCTCTTTGTTGGAGTGGTCCATTTTTGCCTGTATTTGCTCACTTAAGTCATTCTTTAATTCACAGATCATTTTAATTGTGTACATTCTGAACTCCTTTTCTGATGTTTCCTCTACTGTGCAGTCGATGGATTCTATTGTTGTACTATCTTGGTTTGTTTTTGGCACTTTCCTCCCTTGTTTTTTCATGTTGCCTATGTGTCTTCCTCTCTTGCAGTGCAGATCTGAGGTATTGCGGCTTCTAACCTATAGTCTTGTAGTGTCCCTGCAGGTTACCAATACCCCACCTTTAAGGGGGATATCAATGTTTACAGCACCCAATGCAACCAAGCAGCCATAGATCAATTAGCTTATATTTTGACATTTACAGTTTTGTTGCTATAAACAGAAATGATGAGTTTGTTTATTTTCTACAATATAGCAAGTAGGTTTGCATAAAGGTTTACAGTTTCTAATGGTAGATGGGGGGGCTAGGCTGTGATGTTTATGGGTAGGATGTGAAAATATAAAGGTATTAGATTATAGGACTAGTGAAAAGCTAATCAAAAAAAGTTGGCTGTTAGCAGGAGAAAAAGGAAAGAGAGGCAACCCCACGCAAGCTCCCTGTTACTTCTGCAACAGGATGGTGTCTGCTAGCACTCCTAGTGAGATACCTCTGGTGCAGCGGGGCCCACAGGGACCTTGGTGATTGTTTACAGGTTCTGGTTGTTCTTAGATGGAAGTGACCATGTCCCTAATTGGTGGAGTCAGTAGTGTCAAGCCTGTAGGTACCTTGATGTTGGGCTTCCAAGCCCCATCAGTGTCCCAAGTTGGAAGTTGCCTCAGCTAAAGATGGCGGAGGTGGCAGTGGAGGTAACCCAAAATGGCAGTGGCGGTGTCCCATGATGGCATCAACTGCTTTCAGAGATGGGGCTGGAAGGATGGGCTGTGTGATGCTGCAGGGTGGCCTATTCAGTGATGCTGCAGTGTTGTGGATGAAGTGCTGGAATGCACAGCTGCCTTCTGGCCCTGTCTGGTGTTCCATGGTGGAGATTATCATGTGGGGAGGGCTATGGTAGTGGCTGCAAGGTCCCAAAATGCAGGCGGTTTGGGTGGAGCCAGGAGCCACACTTTGGTGAATAGGAAATTGCAGCATGGGTGGTATTTCTTTCTGGGCTGCATGGTGTGGGTTGGGCCTATTTGGGCAATGGAAGGATTTTTAATAGCAAAATGATTTTATTTAAAAAATTATAAACTTATCTCCAAAGAACTGTATTTTCACATAAACATAGGTTTTTATATGTTGCAGTATAATTTTGAGCTGTTTTTTCATTCTTTCATTTATTTTTGTGATGCTGGCAATGTATCCCAGCACATGCTAAGCATGACCTCTACCACTGAGCTACACTCCATCCTATGTTTTAATCCTGTGCAGCACTTTACTCTATTGCAATTCATTACCACATGCCAAGGGCATATATGCATACATTTTCATAAACTTATTTAAGAATTTCCACTTTTTCATGTATTTGTGTAGTTTTTATATTTATAATCTTATTTCCACGTATGTTTTGTTAGGCTGCATTTTTCTCTTTTTCTTAGGTTTTAATTTTCTTTTTCTACTCTCTATAGCGGAACAAAGTTGGTGCTCTCTCCAGACCCCTTCAAACTCTTTTCAGAATATTTGTGTTGATAGAAAACTTGAGTTATTTTAGATGTTTTGAAAGGCTATCTGGTAGAATCCACTAAAATTTAAAATTTATGTTTCTTGAGCCAGAAGTCCCTTTTAGGAACTGGTGTTTTTATTTTTATGAGACAGATTTCCAGGAATGGGATAGCTGGAAAACATATTGAGGAACTGTTCCTAGTAGCAAAACCAAAAGGAAAACGAAGTCCCAGAGCAAAACAACAAGGATCTGGTGACAAAGCAATTGTCCAGGAATACAATGTTAGATAGCCAGTAATGAGCATGCAATGGAGCTAAACCAGTTGGATTGAGGGGATTTCCAAAAGTTTGGTAAGTGAGACAAAATATGAGCAATTGTGCATAATACATAATGTGATTCCATTTCTGGAAAATAGATAAGACAAAATCAAAACCAAAACCAAAAAACTGTATAATAGAGATGGCCCAAATGAAAGTACAAATACATTTATGTCATCGTCACAAACTTCATGTTTTGCAAGTAATTGGAATAGTGATGTCCACCTGATAGTGTTCTCTGTTTCTTGTTGCAAAAATATTATCCACCTCCAGTATCTCATGATAACATGTATTTTACAAATGTGGTCTGAAGTCCTCCATTTAGAATACAATGGTTAAAGGAGATTTTGTTTTGAATTCACAGAAGTAATGCTGTTCTTAAACAGGTAAGGATTTGGTTTTACATTTGCAGCACTACTTTAAAAGCATCATGATACTTGATCCTGGGGGAAAATAAAATAGTGAAATAAGAGTGGCCTCTCCTAAAAATGATAGAGATGATAATAACTAGCATTTTTAGTTCTTATTATGTTCCAGAGATTGGGCTAATTACTTTACAATACATTATTACCTTATTGGTCACAGTTCTGAGAGGTATTATTATTATTCCTTTCCATTTACAGAAAAATCCAGAGAGATTAACATTCATCCAAAGACACACAGCTTGAGTGGTAAAGTCAGATGTGGAATGAGCGAGGCTGACTCTAAAGCCTGTTTCTTCACCTTCTGTAATGGTCTGGGGTTTTTTAGTGTCATTTTTGTAAAATGAACCTCTGTGCATGCACAAAATTATTGCATTCTTGAATTATCATGGATAGAGTTAATTTTCTTGAGTTAAGTCATGATTTGTTATTGACTTATATTTTTAAATTAGGTATGTATCTATCCCTAAGGTGTAAATGTTGGCTAAAGGATGCTATAAAATTATATGTGGTGTGTGCATATTTAATTTATTTTCTTCCTGGGTTGAGAAGAATTTTTGAGGCCAACTTCAATTTCAAGTTTAATCCAAGTATCATTGGACCAACATTTTATGCAGAACTTCTGAGTTTATCATATTTGATAAATTGACCCTATGTGGGCACAGGAGAATGCGTTAAAAATGTTACATTAAAAAGTGTTAAGAAAACACTTTGAAATATATAGTCCAGGTAGAAAGAAAGGGAAAGTGTTGGGATTTGAAAACAAAAAAAGGGAACTGGAACCTTGACAGGGATCCAGAGTTGATCCTGAGGTGTACTGTGGGTGAATGTCTCAGGGGCTGGGGGCAGCAGTTTAATGCCTACATGGTGATAAGGCTCGGTCTTGAGGGCTAGAAATGAGGCCCTCAATGTGGGACTCTCAAAGGGCCACTGAGCCTTGAAAAAGAGACTATACCAACAACATCTTTGGGTCAGACAGAAAACTCTGGTTTAGCAGAAGCAAAGATTAAATTTCTTCAAAGAGACCTTTCCACAAACAAAGGTACATGGGATTCCTACTGGAAAACAACTTTTGCTACATAGGCAAACTAAAATCAATGACAAATGACACGAAGAGCCAGCCCACTGTGATGCACTCCTCAGATGTAATAAAGGGGAACACTGGTATCAGAGAATGTGAGAAAACATAACACCCCCAAAGAGATATAAAATAGAAATGCCTGAAATGAATAGAAATAAGTTTCAGAAATAGAAAATGACCTTATAAGAAAAGAATAAGCAGATTTGAAGAAAAAAACAACAAGATAGAAATTGTAAAACTGAAAAGTATTGAAATTAGAATTCAGTAGATGGGTCCAAGAACAAATTAGTCATAGTTGAAGGGAGAATTATTTAACCAAAAAGTAGAGTTGAAACCATGAAATCACCCAATACTTAGAGATAAGGAAACAGAATTTTTTTTTTTGGTGGGGGAAGGAGACTGGGGGTTTAACCCAGGGGCACTTAACCACTGAACCACATCCCCAGCCTTTTTTTAGTTTAATTTTTTATTTAGAGACAGGGTCTTGCTAAGTTGCTTAGGGCCTCACTAAGTTCCTGAGGCTGGCTTTGAACTCACAATTCCCTGCTCAGCCTCCCAAGCCACTGGGATTATAAGTGTGCACCTCTGAACCCAGCTAGGAAATGGAAATTCCTAGATAGATTTAGTGATATTGTTGATAGACTAAGGAGGCCCAATAACTACTCAATTAGGAGTTCTGGAATAACAGTATTTGGAGAATTAGGGAAATGTAATATTTGGAGATGGATAGGCAGATAATTTTCTGGAAATGCACAAAAATTTGAGTCGTTAGAATGAAGAAACACATTGCAGTAATTTCTCTCTGTGTCTCTCTCAATCAATCCCCCCACCTCTGTTATTATGATCAGAAAATAAGCATATGCAATAATATGTCATGGTAAAATAAACCTCCCTTGTCCCTCGCCCTATTGCAGGTACTACTCCATTTCTCTTCCCTTTTTCATAGCAATGTTCCCTCAAAGAGTTGCTTGTGATTCCCATCTACACTTTGCTCCTACTCTTTGTTGGACCCCTCTAATCAGGATTTTTTCCTTGTCACTTCACAAGGGCAGCTCATTAAGGTTACCCGTGATCTCTACATTGCTGAGTTCAACATTCTCAGTCCTCATTTTGTGCAGCTTTTGGACAGCAGAGCTTGCTCCCGACTCTTTGAGACACTTTCTTCACTTGATTATTGGGGTGCCATTTTCTCCTCATATTGCTCTTACTATTTTTCTCTTTTTCCTTTGTTGGTTCCTTTTAATTCCTGACCTTAAACATTGGAGTCATTGAAGGCTTGGTCTCCTCCCCCATTCTCTAAGTTCATCTCATCCCCATCATATGACTGTGAGTATCAAACACTAGCAAAACCCAACTTCATTAGCTCCAGTACTGGACCTCTTTCAGAACTTCAAATCCCTATATTCAATTTGCTGTACTATATGTCTAATATATTGTGTATCTAATAGATGTACTCCAAAGGAATGTACCCCAAGGGAAACTCCTGAAAACCCCTCTATTTTAGTCTCTTTTGTGTTGCTATAGCAAAATACTAGAGGTGGAGTAATTTATAAAGAAAAGAAGTTTATTTAGCTCACAGTTCTGGAGGTCCAAGAGCATGGCATTGACATATGTTGAAGGCCTCATGGTAGATGGATGTGTACCCAGCAGGGGCACATGCAAAAGCTGTGAGTTGCATAGCAGAAGAAAGAAGGGAAAATGGGGACTAGATGTTCATAACAATTCACTCTTCTGGGAACCAGTTCCATCCCATCAGACCTAACTCACTTCTGCAAGAAAGGCATTCATCACTTCTAAGAGTGGTATCCCATGACCTAACTACTGCCCACTAGGCCCCATCTTCTGACATTCCCATATTAAAAAATTAAACCTCCACATGAGCTTTGGCAGGGACAAACCACATATGAACCTCATCCCCACCTCCTCCTGAGCTATTCCTCTTAAAAAATTTTCTAATCTCAGAAAATGATTATTCCATTCTTTCAATTTTAAGCTCAATTTGGTATGATTTTTGCATCTCCTGTACATCACATCTCACATCCAGTTCAGCAAATGCCTTCAGTTCTGCCTTCAAAACATACCCAGAATTTCATTCCCTCTCAACACCTCCATCACTACAGCCATGGTCCAAACTCCATCATGTTCCCCTGGACTACTGCAACAGTCTTAGGATTGATCATTCTGCTTCCATACTTGCTCTCTGCTACACAACAAAAGGCCTGCTAAGATGTGCAGCAGACAGAGGGAATCTTAGACAGGTGTCTCGCTCCATCATTTAAGATTTGGGTTTCTCAGAGCTTTTCAGAAATTTCTTACAATGGACGGTTAGGGTCAGTGTGCATTATTTACCTTTCCTCCTGCCTGACCTGATCTAGCTCCATTCTCCAGGCCAATCACATGGGCTTCTCTGCTATTCCTTGACTACACCAGGCATGCTCTGACCTCAGGCTCATGCTTGTACCGTATTCTCTGCCATAATGCTCTTTCCCTAGGTATTTGAATAATTGGTGTCCTAACTTTCTTCAGGTGTCTGCTCCAATGTCACTTCATAAAAATGGACCTCCTGGCTACCTTACATATAGTGCTCCCCCAGAAGTTACCACCCCTACCCTAGTTCATTTTTCTCCACAGTACCTAGGATTGCTAAATGTAGTATATTTGTATGAGATTGATGTTTTCATTTCTTCTCTTCAGAATATAAACTGTTTGAACACAGGAACTTTATCCCACATGACTTCTGTTGGTCCTTTGTGCCAGCTGACACAAAATAGTTACATAATAAATACATATTGAGCAAAGGAAGGGCCCCTGAGCAGAATACATAAATAAAAATCGCATGTAGATACATCAGAATGAAAACTGCACATCATCAGATAACCAACTGAAATATTAAAAGAATCCAGAGGAGAAAGACAGATTACCTACAAAGGGATGATAATTAGATTGAGAACAGACTTCTCAAAAATAACACCAAGAGATGGTGGAATATCATTAAATTATGGAAATAAAAACCAGCCAACATATGATAAGTGCCCAGTAAATTATTCTGGTGTCAAAATAGAATGGAGACACGGCAAAGGATAACTTTTAAGCCTTACTTTAATATATATATGCATTCCTTGCTTGCTTCAGCAAGTTGTCCTCAAAAATCAGACGTTTGGGGCTGGGGATGTGGCTCAAGCGGTAGTGCGCTCGCCTGGCATGCTTGCGGCCCGGGTTCGATCCTCAGCACCACATACAAACAAAGATGTTGTGTCCGCCGAAAACTAAACTAAACTAAACTAAAATAAATATTAAAATTCTCTCTCTCTCTCTCTCTCTTTAAAAAAAAAAATCAGACGTTCTAGATGAAAACACTGCCAAGCCTGTTTTCCATGATTTAAAATGGGAAAAATTCTAATTCATTGCACACTAATCCCAAACCACCAACTACTTTCTGATAATGCAAGTAAAACACATAAAACATTGACATGTAAGTAACAACTATCATATGCTTAAATAAATGTCGAAAGTGTCCCTTTATGACCACAAAACAATGATATGGCTATTAACAAACACTCCCGTGGAGATAGACTGGGATGCTTCTCTTTAACCACTGCCCCCTGAGATCCACCCAGCTCAGGCTTGGCAGGCTTTTCAATATGGCTTCCTGTGACCCTGATATTCTATCATTTATATTTGGAAAAAATCTCAGATGCTTCTTGCACCTTGTTTTGTTTAGAATATTGATATAAATTTATAGATCACATACATTTTCTATAAAAACACAAAAAAACCCAACCATATTCAGAAATACCTGAGTTAAATGAAGTTTAAGAACAAAAAGAAAGAAATATTCATCCAAGAATTGAAACACTGGATGATAGCATAGATAACAAGCCAGGTGAGTGTCCCTCATTTTACTTGGGAGGAAGATAGAGCCATTGGTGACTTTTGACTTTATTATGTGCTCGTGTTAAATTTAATTGATATTATATTATACATATTTATGGCGATATAGTGATATACACATACACACACATAAACATATATATGATGATCATATAATGATCAGATCAGGGTAATTGGTAAATCTATCACCTCAAAGATTTATAATTTCTTTGTGTGGGGAACATTAAAAATCTTCTCTACTAGCTATTTTGAAATACATAATTAATTGTCATCAAGCATAGTTACCGTACTGTAGAACATTACAGTTCCATCTAACTGCTTCTCTGTGCCCATGAACCATCTTCTCTCCATCTCCGCCCAATTTCTCATCCTCTTGGCACCACTAGTCTATTTTCTATTTCTACAAGATCATTGGTTTTAGCTTCCACATATAAATAAAAATATATAGTATTCATCTTTCTGTCCCTGCCTTATTTACTTAATGTCATGTCCCCTAGACTCAATCATGTTGCTGTGAATGAGCTTCATTCTTTTTATGATTGAATCATATTGTACTGGTTTTTTGTTGGTTGCAGGATAGAGGATTGAACCCAGGGCCTCGTGCATTCGAGCTCAGTGCTCCACCCCTGAGCTATGTTGCCAGCCCTCCATTGTGTTTATATACTACCATTTCTCTCTCCACTAATCTGTTCATGGGCACATGGTTTGATTCTACATCTTGTCTATTGTGAAGCACATTAGATTTCTAAATGGCAACTTTCTGAAGGAATAAGAATACAACTTTCAACTTCAAGTCAGGAGAAGGGAACAAAAGAGAATGAAGAAAACATGGTCCTGTAGAAGACAGGGACATGGGGAAACAGGAAAGAAACGTAGCAATAGCGAACACAAAATTTGATGGTAGAAATAAGTTGAAGTATTGAAAGAAATTTTTTCACTTAACAGACAGGAAATCTTGGATTGTGTTGGAGCATGTATCCAACCATGTTCTGTTTACAAGAGACATGCCTTAAACATAATGATTCAGAAAGACACAAAAAGATGTGGAAGAATCTTGTAAACCATAATGTTCTTTCCAAATGGGGAGGACTGTTATTTATTTAAGTCACATCACTCACCATTTTATTCCTTGATTGTTTGAGTGAGTGAACTCTCTTAGGGCAGGAATCATATATTTTCAACTTTACGGTGTACTATATGTCTGGCACAAGGTAGGTTATGAACATATATTTGCTAAATGATCACGTGAATAAGTGGGTGAATGAAAGGCCAAGAGAAGAGTAACTCACTCTTTGACCTTCAGTATTTTACCAGTGTGTGTGTGTGTGTGTGTGTGTGTGTGTGTTGCTCTTTTCTTTACATTGGTAAAGAGTTCCACAGACTCTAGATTATTTCGATGTCAACTGTATTTTACTTTTTATTGCCTCTTGGTTATTTTGTAACTTATTAGCTCTTTATTTCCTAACCTTCTCTGCTCCTCCTTCTGTTGGCTCAATGTCACCAATTCTCTTCTAGAGAATGAAACGGTGCCAAATAATCAGATTTTGTAAAGCCTGCTTTGTTAGTGTATTGTGTCTTCTTTCAGTTTTCTTATTCACGTTGCCTAATGTTGTGGTTATGATCATTTGTGAAAACTACACCAATGTCTCAAGGCAGACACACCCACGTTTGTCAATACTGGCTGTGTCATTTAAAGAGTATGTGCAGCTTGGTAACTACTGGAATTAAAACAGTTCCTATCAACACTTTCCAGGATGCCATTAGGATTAGGGAGGTGTTTGGCTGGATCTGCTGTGTCCATGCTTGCTGGCCCAGTGCTTTCGAGGCTGCCTAAATCTGGGTTTTGGGTAAAATATAGTGACATTTCTTGTTCAGTCTCTGGAAAACAAGAGACAGGAAACATTCCATGCCATGTCCTATTAACGAAGGACAAGAGCACTTGGTGGTAATTAATATAATCCTTATGACTAAAAATAGGTGTCAGCCAAGTTGTTCGGGCCTGTTCACTTCTTCTGGAGAAAATGTTATCTGGATTTGGCTTTTATCATTTCACTATATTAAATCCAGCTTTACATTTTTGTGTGTGACATGCTCTAAGAGCATTGCCTCATCTCATGAGTTTAATTCCAAATGATCAACATTGAGGCCGAGAATGCCGGACACTAAACATCTGGATGTTCACGAACTTTCAGTTTTTTGACTGAAAATTGGTTGGTATGGATATTCTGGCTTTCCTTGACACTTTTGAATGATAGCCACCCAAGAAATTAATATAGGTGTGCTTCAAATTCAAAGTTTCCTTACCAAGAAGGAATTTATTTGCACAAAAAAGTGTTCTCTCATATTAATTACCTAAAGTGTTCTCTTTCCACATTCTACATTTGAAATCCTCATGATGTCCATTGGTGGGTTCCATGTCTGACTCCAGGCACACAACCAAGATGGGTGCAGTGCCTGGGCTGAGGACCCCTCTTAATGAAACCACAGCCTGTGGCATGGCCTCGCTCCCCAAAAGACGGCTGCACTGGGCACAGCCATGGGCTCTCCTGACAGCACAGACCCAAACTACAACCCTGAGTTCTGCAGAATGAGAAGAAAACAGGTCACGAGGCCAGGTGTGGTGGCATATACCTGCCATCCCAGCAACTTGGGAGGCTGATGCAGAAGGATTGTGAGTTCAAAGCCATCTTCAGCAAGTTAGCGAGATCCTGAGCAACTTGGCAAGACCCTGTTTCAAAAAAAGGGCTGGGGATGTGGCTCAGTGATTAAGCGTCCCTGGGTTCAATCCCTAGTACTAGGAAGGAAGGAAGGAAGGAAATGGGTCATGAGGTTCCTAGGTGATCAACTGCCTAAGTGTGTCTGGAACTGGGGAGTGGGTTCCCAAGGACATGGGACTTTCAATGCTAAATCTCTTTTGGGATGGTGGGCAAACATTAGAATTTGTGGAGTTAATTTGTGACAACCTAAAGTGCTGTTCCTGTACCAAGTCTCCTGTTAGTTCTTTTAAAAAACTCCCTTTCTGGATTTATATTACTTTTGTGGTGTTTGAAATCCTGCCCAGTTTTCCAGGTCTAGCTAAGATGTCACTTCTTTTATGAAATCTCCCTTGAATCTGTTTTGCAATCTGAATGGATAAACTCTACTTCTGGATCAGGCCAAAGGGTTCTTTCTCTGCACTCCTGAAATTCAAAATGCTCTGAAAGTGGGAAGAGTTGCATCATTTATTTGGCTGTAAAATTTGACCTTACTACTCTTAAAGCCCTTTATAGCTTTATTTATCTCATTGAGTACAAAGATTCATACGTAAGTTCTGCATATATAATAATGTGTTTGATGCTAGAAGGATGCTCAGACTCTGATGTGAATATTAGTTAATAAATGCCTATGCACTAATTTCTCTCTCTAGAATCCCCAAAATTCCTCCATGAAAGTTCTGAGGGTTTCGGCTAAGGGATAGTGAATCTGTTCCTCTGCAAGGGCACTGTTTCATTCTACCTGTAGTAGTTAACCGCTTAACTCTTCATCTCTGAACCTCAACTTTCTCATCTCTAAAATGGGAACCCTGATGTCTATCCTGCCTTATGAACCAAAAATTTTGAAAATTACAGGCATCATTGCTATTGCCTCTCTCATCTCACCTATCCTAGTATGTTTTGGATTTCAGTTGCTTTGGAGTCTCTGCCCAGAACTGCCTTTATCCTGTTTTTATTGGTGTGTTATAATTATATATAATAGTTGGATTCATTATGCCACATTTGTACATGCACATAATATAATTTGATCATTTCACTCTCCAGTTCCTTAAACCTTACATTTCCCTTCCCCTGATCTGCCTTTTCATAACTTGTAATTAATAAACACTGTGAGATCTGCATGTGGATGTGCCGTCGAAATGACACATTCATGAGTAATTTTCTCAGTGTCAGATCCTGTAAGTCAAACTTAACGTTAAATTCATATTCATTGCAGTTCCACACAGTAATAAGAGTGAGGCCATTAAAAAGTTGCCTTCACCCTGTTGACAGGTGTAGAACCCGGGTCATAGTATGTGGAAGTGGCTTTTCATGGGACATCCTCTGTTAGGAAGCCCTGCAGGGCACAGAAGGATAATGTACAGAACATCTGGGGCTGGCGAGAAGATTGCCACACACAAGAGTTCTTCTGACATCAGCAATTAGAAGTGAGGTGAATCATTCAGAGCAAAGCATTGTTCTCAAATTGGGAGTTCAAGCAGAACGATCTTTATTCAAACAATCAGCCTTTACTTCAAATACAACTGACAATGAATCAAGGCATGTGATGGGTTCAATGCAAATGCCAAGGTGAAAAAAAACTTGGATCAAATCTGAATATTTCCAAATATTGAGATACTTGATGCCAGGGTGGCCTACTTCTTCATCATGAGCAGTCCAGAATTGTAATGGGTAATCTGTATCTCTGTTAAAGCCAGTTTTCTCATTTAGGACTCGTAAATCAGTACTTCCTTTTACAAAATCAAAGACACGGGACAGCAGTTAGAATCGAAAGGAGTTTGGAACCTCTCAATTTGTGCGAAATTCCTTCTTCAGCACCCTTCACAGGTGCCCATCCACCTTCTACTTGAATGTGCTTGGGAATGGGAGAGGGATCCTTGACTTCACAGGTAACCTATTTTTCCATCAATTCTGTTTGTTAGAAATGATTTTTTCCCACGTTTTTTTAAATTGGTGCATTAGAGTCCTGCATACTGGTGGGATTTGCTGTTACGTATGAGTACATGCTCACAAAATAACAACATAATTTGGCCAGCACATCCTCTCTCCCTCTCCTTGTCCTGTTCCTCTATTTTATTGATGTCCCTTTGCTTTTCATGAAATCACCCAATGGTATCAAGTTCCATTCATTTTCCTGAAAATGACATAATTTCATTTTTCTTTATGGATGTCTATACCTCCATTGCACATTTTCTTTATCCACTCATCTGTTGACGAACACCTAGGCTGGTTCTTAGTTTATTGTGAATTGTGCTGCTGTAAACATGGGTACACACATATCATGGTACTATGATGACTTTAAATCTCTAGGATAAATGCTGAGTAGTGGTATATCTGGGTCTTAGGGTGATTCCATGTCTAGCCTTTAGAGGAACATCTATATTGATTTCCACAGTGGTGGTACTGTGGAAATTTACAATTTACAAAAGTCCACCAATGGGTAAAAATGTTTCTTTTTCTCCGCATCCTCTCCAGCATTAGAAATAATTTTTAAAATATATATCCCAAATCTTTCTTCTTCCAACTCTTATTCCATGGCTGCAGATTCACCTTCTAGAAAATCTGAGAAGCAAATGAATTTTTCCTCCTGTGACAAATATATCTACTAAAAATGTGTTTGACTGCAATGAACAGAAGACCCAACTATAGTGTTTTTAATGGGAGTTTTTTTTTTCCTGAATCTAAATGCTTGCAGGTAGATAGTCCAGATGGTCCTGTCTCTAGGATGCTTTCTATCTTTCTGCATTGCCACTCTTAGTGTGCCAGCTTTGATGCTCATGTGTGTCACCTCTTAGACTTGAGTTAGCTGCTGTATCCTCAGGTAGCAAGAAAGAGAAAAAAAAATCAGAAAGTAAAAGGCTTGTCAACCAACTTTTTCCTTTTTTATAAGGTAAGCAAAATACTTTCTGAAGCCCTGTTTTATCTGACTTCTTCTTAGCCCAAATTGACAACTACCATGAGAAATGGGGCTATTATGACTGGTGTAGACCCATCATGATTCTGTGTCTGGGACTTGGGTAGGACCTCTTCTTTCTGAGGTCTCTGTTGTGAACTATGCAAATCAGTTTGGTTGGCAGGGAGAACAGGGTAGGATGGTGGTGAACCATGAGGACAGAACCTGCACAACCACACTTAAAAGATCCGAAGATCACTATCAAATTTCCCTGTAATTTTTCTCTTTAATGTCAAAATACATCCAGATTCTTTTCTCAGTTCTCCTTCTACCATTTGGGTTGACCCTCTTGTGGATGGCTCTCATGTGTGCCTGGAATTCTGCCCTGTCTTCCAATGTGCCTGGCACTGATGTGTCATGCAGTAGGCCTATTTCTCTGTGATCAGACTGTGTATTTTCCACTCACATTGTTGACTTTGGTGGCAGTCATGTCATGGGCTGTCTCGCACAGTTTGCGGTCAATTCTTACATTTCATGGAACTCCCCACAAGTCATATTTCCTAACCAGTTATTTGTGTAGTTGATGCATAAAAAAAAACCCTAAATGAAGCCTGTAACATGCTAATTTTGGGAAGCCAATGTATTAAACTACAGTGCAGACTTATTTTGGTTAATCTCAAACAGCTGTTCACTAATGAAATCTGTTAAGAACACTAAGATATGAATTCTATAAGGAATCTTTAAAAAATTTCTGTAAAATCCATAGGTAGCATTGATATATTTATTACTGTGTATGGATTTAAAAGAAATACTGTGTTAAGGTCTGTAAACAAGTCTGGATGGCGCCTGGCATTTTGCCAGAGGGAGTGGTTTGTGAAGTTACGCCAGCGAGCCAATAAGTGTGGAGATTCCTTATTGGTTGACTGCTGTATCTAGTTTATGTTAATTAAGATTAGCAGTGTGGAATGTATAAATACCCCTCCTGTCCTACAATAAACGGCTCCTACTCCTGCTGTATCAATCTACGCAAGTTGCTTGTCACCCCCACCCCCCCGTTATTTTGCTGCAGCCGGACTGCGGCAATACTGTCACCTCTTTATGTTTCTTTTTGCTTTTCCTAAAATACTTTTTTTTTCTGGTTCATTATTGTGTGCTACCATTAGGCCACACCAAATCAATTTGATTTATGCTGTAACAGAGTGGAAAATAGAAAGTAAAGCGCAATGACTTCAGTATGTTCAAAAATAACTGTGTGATGGAGAGCTAATATTTTGGAACTACAGTCTTTCATGAAATTAAAGGAAATATGGAATTCTGGTATTAGAATGTTTATTGGTCTAAACTATTTTTATCCAATAAAAGATTAGTATGTCTTGGAAAGTTGAAGTGTTAATGGTTATATATAATAACCATGTCTGGTTTTGTGATATCCAGCATGTATTCAGTCATCTCTGGGGTTGTTATAAAATATTAATTATCACCACAAGTGATTTCAGTTCTCCTTATAGATAAATACATTGATACAGATAAATCTAGATAAATAGAGGACATGTAGAAATTATAGGAAGGGTGGAAGATTTTATGAAAGTTTGTATACAAAATAGGATTCTTAGTATTCAAACCATTTGTAGCCACCTATTGTGGTTTTATAACTATTGCAATTGTTCACTAACATAGTAACAGGATGGGTTTTAAAGCTTGTCAAGAATATGTGCTGCATGTTAGAGTTTCTTCACAATCTATAAGAGATTACTCTCATCGAGTCTATAAAAAGCCACTGAGATGGTGACAATATTTATCTCATAAAGCTTGTGAGTAGCTCTATGAGTAATCTGAAAAGAATAAAGTTGGTTTCCAAACTGACATACAAAATTGCAAGGATTGTGTGTTTGCAGACTTTTAGAAGTATGCTGTTACGCACAGAATGTGAACAGGATGGCATTCTGTGAGTTAAACCAATGTGTCAAAAAGAATATTGAAAGTACGAATTTAAAGAAAAATATTAAAAACAATATGTATTAAATCTTACAATCTTGTAAAAATAGATGTATAACATCATGAATAGAAGGAATTATAGAGAGGTAATTAAGAATTGGAGGCTTAGTAGATCCTTTCTGTATCTTTCAAAAAAAAGAAAAAGTTAATGGTTCACTTCTGACTATGGCTAAGTGAGGAGAATGGTGCATCCCAGAATCAAAAAGCAACTATAAGTGTGGGAAATGGAAAAAAAGAATGATTTAGCACTTTAGCATTGGCAAAAAAAGGGGGCATTCAATAATCTGAGAAACATTTATGCTTGAGAAACTCCTCAACATTGAGTAAGAAACAGGAAGCTCTATGAGGTTCTGACCTGTAGGTGCTCTCATTCCTCCTCCACCTCACCTCTCCCCACCTGCCACCAAGTTCAATGCACAATGAGGATTGTGGGCCAGGTTTTGTCAGATGAGAAGTGGAAGCTCCTTTGTCATGGACAAATAAAGCTCATTTGATTTGGATTTGGATCAGCAGGCAATGCTCATCTCCAGGGGTAGTGTTGGGGGAAGTGACAGTCTTGCAGGCAGGTGTGTGTCCATGTCCTTGGCTTCAGTCTGAGGGTGCAGTGGTGGTTGGGATGACATATTCCTGGCTGAGGCTGCAAGAGTGCATAACAGGACAGGAGAGTGCCCAAGCCAGCTGCAATTCTGAACAACTGCACAGAGGGGATGGAAAAGGGCCCAGTGAAAATTAATGGCTGGGAAGACTCCAAAAGGTCTCCATCTTTTTATTTTCTCATCTACCCACATGCAGATCCACTGAAACAGGATGGAAGGCTTATTGACTCAGGGAGGGGGAGCATAATGTTTCTCTGGTCACTAGATTACTATTATGCTCTGCAGACACAGGTATGACCATATGGTGACTTAAAACAACCAACAGCAAAACTGAGACATCCGCAGCTGAACTCCTCAGGGGGGGAAAAAGTTCACAGATGTAGTCCATGTAAATTACCAAGGTAATAAACAAACCAACAGCAGCAGCTGCAACAATAACAACCACCTTCAGACCATAAAAAAACAGAGTCTGAAGTTGTTATAATATATTATCTAAAATGTGTGGTTTTCAACAAGAAATTATGAGAGCTTCCAAGAAACAGGAAGATATACCCATTCTCAGGAAAGAAAAAATCAGTGATTAGAAACTGTCCCTTAGTGTCAAATGTTGGATTTATAAGACAAAGACTTCAAGGCAAGTATTATAGATGTGTTCAAACAACTAAAGGAAGCTATATGTAAAGAATTAAAGGAAAGTATGACTGCAATGATCGGATGAATAAAGAACTTCTGTGAAACAAAACTTATGAAGATGAATTAAATGGAAATTTGAAATTGAGAAGTACAATAACTGAAGTCAAAACCAGAAGGACTCTGTCGCAGAATTGAGATGCTAGAAGAAAAAGAAAGTGTGTTAAAAAATGGATAAAAAGCAATATCTATCACTATGCTGTCTAAAGGAGATGCATTTGAGGTTCAAAGAAACACATAGGTTGAAAATAAAAGGATATAAAAAATACATCATATAAGCAGTAATCTAAGAGAGTTATCACTTTAAGAAACCTGAAACAAGAAGAGCAGACTAATCCCAGATAAGCATAAGGAAAGAAATAAGCACGTAGAGCAGAAGTTGATGAAAAAAAGAGAAACAACTGAGAAAATCAAAGCTGCCAAAGGTTGCTTCTTGAAAAGATTTAAGGAAAAGAAAAGCAAAAGAAATAAAAGCCTTTAGCTAAACTAACTCAGAAAAACAAAGATGTAAATTTCCAAAATCATGAATGAAAGAGGGGTCACCATTGCTGACCCCACAGAAATTAAAAGGCACATAAGAAAATACTAAGAACAACTTTAAATAAATTTAACAACTTAGATAAAATGGAGTCATTCCTTGAAAGACACAAGATGACCCAACAATTCTACACTTAGATATTTATCTAGAGAATTGAAACATTTTCAGAAAAGTCTGTGCATAAATATTTATAGCAGAAGAATTCATAATCACTAACATTTGAAAGTAAATTAAATAACTTTAAGTGGGTATATGAATAAAAAAATTGTGGTACATTCAAACAATCAAAATACTCAAAAATAATGAACTCCTGACACACTATTGATACAACTATTGATACAAAATAATGAACTATTGATAAAACTATTGATACCTAACAATGAACTATTGATATACTGTTGATACAACTATTGTTACAAAATAATGAACATTGATATAACAACATAGATCATTCTCAAATAGCCAGACTCAAATGTTGCCTACTGAGATTCCTTGTATATAATATTCTGGCAAAATCTTAACTGCAGAGATAGAAAATATATGAGAAGGATTCCAGGTGAGATGATCCATGTCCTTGCTTCTCTGGGATGGCCCTAAATTAAATTGGTTATCCTGCCTTTGCATGTAGTCTATAGTTCTATTGATTTTAAAATTTTTAATTAATTTATTTTCTGGTGCTGGAGATTGAATCCAGGGCCTTGTGCATGGTAGGCAAGAACTCTACCACTGGGCCCCAGCTCCAGCCCCAGCCTTGATTTTTAGATCTTAAGTTCAGTATTTTGATCATTAATTACATTAAATAAAACTAATATTTTGCAAAACTGTTCATCAAAATGAGAACTTCTTCCAAGGCTACATAGCAGTGATTAGATTTCTCACTTTAACATGCAAGTGACTTTGAAAGAGGACTAGAAAAAAAAATCTGCTTTCTTTTCCTGGCTTTCTTTTACCATTCTTTATAGATGCAGCATAATTAATATTGCCTTTTCAAGGATAGCCTTCAGGGCCTCAAGATAAACCAAGTGCAGTGGGACATGCACGGCTCATGTACCAGCTAGTTGTGCCATATCTCGTGCTGTAACCTCTGAGGTGCACAAAGCCTGCAGACCACAAGTCTTTGTCATTTAATGGAAATGAAGAAAATTTTAGGTTAGGTGTGTGTGGAAAATATTAATGATGACAGTATAAGTGACGTAAGATATTGGTTGACATTCAGAGGGCTGTAGTGATAACTCTAACAACACTGCCAAAGAAATATTAGCATCAACTTCAAAGTCAGGAGTTATGTTAAGTAGTGTAGTGGGTTGAATGGTGATCCCTCAAAAAGATATGGCCACCTAGAACCTGTGAGTGTGACCTAATTTGCAAAAAGTGTCTTTTGCAGATGTAATCAGGTTAAGATTCTTCAGATGAGATCATTCTGGATGATCCATAAGGACCTTAAATCTAATAACAAGTGTCTTTATAAGAAGAAGAAGAGGAGGGAGACACGGAGGAGAAAGCTATATGAGGATGGGAGATGGCTTGGTAGGGCCCCAAGCAATGATGACAACCATCAGAAGCCAGAAGAAGGAAAAAAAAATGTTCCCAGAGCTTTCACAGGGAGTACAACCATATGGACACCTTGATTTTGGACTTCCTGCTTCCAGAACTGTGAGAGAAAGAATTCTGTTTTGTTTTTGTTTGGCACCAGGGATTGAACCCCAATGGCACTTAACCACATCCCCAAACCCCCTATTTATTTTTTATTTATAGACAGGATTTTTCTAAGTTACTTAGGGCTTCACTAAGTTGCTGAGGCTGGCTTTGAACTTGCAGTCCTCTTGCCTCAGCCTCCTGAACCACTGGGATTACAGGTGTGCACCACTATGCCTGGCAAAAATCTGTTCTTCTAAGACATCAAGTTTGTGGCAATAACTTATGCAAGCATTGAAAACAAATACCAGAAGTCTAAAGCAGACTATTATGAACATAATGATCAACAGTTAACTCTATAAAAGGAGGGTTACATATTATTCTGTGGAGCATAACTCCTCACTTTGACTAAATATGTTTTAAAAATTCATTTTACTCCCTTTCAATTCTGAATTTTCTTTGCATGTAAGAAAACGAGAGAGAGGATAAGATGGCGGCAAGGGGAGTGCATTGCCCCCGTGTGCTGCTTCACTGTGTGGGAGTATGACAAGTCAGGACGGCTAAAGGCTATCTTGTTAGGAATTTCCAGCAATAGTGGGGTGCTCCGGAACCTGGAGGAAGGATTTCCATCGCACGAGGATCGGCTACGGGGACTCAAACGCGAGAGGTTTGTCGCACGGAGGGTAACACTGCTTATTCAGCAAATCGCCCCGCGGCTAGAGTCTGCAGCGCGCGCTGGGATAGAGACGCAGGGTTACAGCGCTGCAGTTTCTGCCAGCCGTGCAAGCACCGTACTCAGGGCTGAATTCTGGGTTCGAGACGGGGGAAGGAAGCGGTCCATCTCAGTTCTCCACACCGGTCAGACCACAGAGGAGGCCAGCGGCCACCATGTTGGAAAGCTGACGTCACCATCCCTGTTTTCGACTGACCGAAGCTCATTCAGCCATAGAACAGGGGAACGAAATGCTGCCATTCGCATAGGACACCAACATGGCAGAGATCTGATGTCATGAGAAAGCGGTGGAGGAGAGAACTTCATCAATACCAGCGGCGACAGAAACAGTTGGTCTCCTGGTAGGGGGGGTGAGGCACAGACACCCGAGTCTCTCTCGATTTGTCGTCGAGCCAGAGGGGAGGAGCCAGGCCACCGCCAGCGCCCGGAGCAGGCCCAGCGGCTCGCCGGCGAGGTGACCGCGTGACCCCNTCTGGTTAAAATTCTTAACTGATGGATTTTTAGTGTTTTAGGGGCTCTGAGAGAAGAATCGCATTTTGTTGAAACCTTGAATTTTAAGGAGAAAATATACTGAAGTACACCATTTCCAGACCAAAATTTTCCTATTTAGTCAGTGGGATGGTAAAGAGGGAATTAGTTCTATGCCTACTTGCACCATGACCCTAAAGTGAGGCTGCCAATTGACGTGCCTCACCATTTCTGTGCCCTTCTGCAATCACCCCTTCCAATGAGAGGAAAGTTTTATTTTAAAAAAACAACAAAAAAACCCCCACATTTTTTTACATCTGTAGAAGCGACCCATACCAGCTCCCTCTGACCAACTTGGTCTTGATTCATATATGTAAATGAATATATAAGGCTCACCAGACTCGAGAGAAAATTTATCAACATGACTAACCAGCACACCTAAGAGAAACAGAACTCAGGGAACAGAAGATTATGTAAAGATAATCTAAGTCCTAATCAATGTTGGGAAGATATTGTATAAATGTATTATATAAAAAGAAGAAATCTGAAAATTTCTGATGCGTGATTGCCACAGTGCATCTATGGTGGCTAGATTAGTGATCTGTAGATGTTTCAAATACATTTTTAGAGTAAAGATCAGAAAGATGAAAAATTTAAAAAGTGAAGACATTGGAGGTCAATCTTTGGTGTTCTAAAATCTTTCTAACAAACAGGCATCTCAGGTTGGAGGGATCAGAGAAAATGAAGCACAGAAACTTAAAACATGACAAAACTCTTAGTTGGAATCCGGGAGGGGAGACTCATAAGGCTGCAGATTGTTAGGTTCTGATGAAAGCCAAGTAACACAATGAGAATATATTAGTGCCTAAATAAGTCTCCAGAACTTCAAGGTTAGAAAATCTCAAGAGATTTTGGGAAAAGAAAACCTTATTTAAAATTAACATTCAATCCAGTGAGTTGTGGTGATAATCGTCACCGAAATGGTAAGATTTTGATGGCATCCAGCATTTGTTGGATCTTCAATCTTGTGTGGTTATTTGTCTGCATTATGATAGCTTACACTGGCCTTCTATCAGTCAAATCAAACAGGAAACAAAGAGCCATGACTTCTGAAAGCACATATCAAAAGGTGGAGATTAAGAAGGTCCAAGTGAATCAGTCAAATAGCATGCTTACTTGATCAAAAGTTATACTTTTTTGTATTTTTGTTTGTAATGCTTATTTTGGGAGATTATGAAATTTAAAAAAAGGACCTTTTTAGTAAGCAAAAGAAGAGTTTTGTATTCCCTTTGTTTTGAAAAATATGAGATATTGAGAAAATTAGACCTTATTTGTTTGGGTTGAAACATTTAAAAGATTTGACAATTTGAAATCTCGAAGCACTTATTCAGTAAGTAATCATGCAGGCCTCTTTGGGTTACAGATTTTAATTGGAGCTTGGCATACAAGACAGTTATTGGAGTATGCATAGGGAGATGGTCAGTATGTGCTGTATAAGGAAGAACAGAATGTCAGGTGTAAACTCAGAAAGGAGCAGCCGGAAATAGGAGATTTATGAGTAAGTTTTGCTTGATAAATATAAGTTCTTTGAAATGAATTAGAAGAAGCATATTGACTGTTTCTATCATTTGTGAAATATGTTTTTATTTTGTGTGAAATTTTTATGGTTCTCTTTTAGTACCATTGTTGAGAAAACAGTGGAATGAATGTCTGGAGGTTCTGGAGTAGTTCTTTACTTTGTGAGCTATTTTTACCAATAGTATTTTTCTCTAACATTTCAGGTGTAATTTTCTTGTTGGGGAGTCAAAGCTAGCAACACAAAAATCACAATTATAGCTACTATCTGATAACTGTAATTGAGATGATGGGTCATGATTTTATGAATTTCTCCATAACTCTTCAAGTTGGACAGTAGTGTTAGCTCCTTTACCAGGAGTCTTGAGAAATATGCTGTCCCGTTATTGTGCCCACTGGGCTTCTATCCCACCAATGACTATTTTGAGCATTTCATGATAGATAGTATAATAGACTCTTTGGCAGTGTTTCAGAACTGTTATTGTGAAGAAATTGCATATTCTCAAATCTATTTCCAATAGGTAGACATTGTTAGAAAGTAAGTGGAACCAGACAGTTAAGAAGTGACTTGGGGTGATTTCTGTGTGGTAGGCGTATGGTATATGGATGGACTTTTGGAGAACATATGACTGTCCTCCTTGCTTACTACCATTCTTGCGAGAATGGATTACTTCTTCATTTAAGAGAATTTGTGTATTTCTTCCCCCCCCCATCTTTAAAGAAAAGTGTATAAAAATATGTTACTTGAATTTTTCATATTACAGAATCAAATAGTACTAAAGCTCAATGAGATTAGTAAGGTCAGATTAACATTTTGAAATATAAAAAGACAGCTTATATCCCAGAATGTAAGCTGTCTTCAATGGGATATTTTAGTAGATACAGTTAGATTTAGAATTTATGAAAGGTATTTCTCAAGGAAAAACCCTTGTTTTTACTTCACAGTAACCTCAGATAGTTCCTAGGTTTTGTTGAGTGATTAAATTAACACATAACTATATTTACTACTGTCTTAGAACCAATAAACTATTTTCCAATATTGTCATGCGTATCCAAACTAATAGATGGAACATTGTAGAATCCAGGGACAAATTTAGGCTAGGTTAGATTGCAGTAAAATCTTATTAAATTGAAATCCTATTAATTTAGGGTTGGGGTAATTTGTTATAGGCTGAGGTAAAGCATAAACAGGTGTTGAAGCTACCGTTTTCAGGCAGTACAGATTTGCTCATTTACATTAGTACAATGAATGTGCCAATTTAAGATGATCAAATTATCTATTCATTAAGACATATCAACAGGGACTGGTACTTGGAAACACATGGCTAATTAGTTTGTTACAGTATATACGTGAAAGTAATCAAATTTTATTTCTTTAACATTTTTCTTTAATTCAGTCTTTCCTACCTTCATTATTTCTAGTAGTCTGAATTATTATTAATGATAATTATATGGTGGCATTTTACTCTATGTGCACTTAGTGTCAAATTGTATTCAATTTTTAATGGTAGAGGTGCAGGTTGATCTGTTAAGTGCAATTATCATGAAATTATTCAGCTTGAAATATTGTGGTGGCCTTGTTTTTACTAGGTTCTGTTTTATTATTAAGCATTTTTAAGTCATTCATTTAATCATTCAACATATGTTTATCGCAATCCTTCTACATGGTAGGTGCTGGTAATATTAAGGTGAAATGATAAAGTTAGTGCCTTCAGGAATGATGGGGTTGATGGATTGACAGAGTCATTAAAAGTTACTCTTCAGTACAAGATGATAATTGCCAATTGGGTAATTGCCAGTACAAGATAATAATTGAGGAGGTATATAAACACCCCTATACCATAGATGTTGGAATGGGACACATGAATTTCCCTGATGGAGGGTAAAAGGAAAAACATTCTAGGCCAAATAAAAAAGGCATGCAAATACATTGAGGTATGGTAGGTCATAGTGGTTAACAAGACTGCAAGTCATTTTGTATTAATCTGGGATATATGTGCGTATATATGCATATACATGTATATATGTATATATATACATATGCATATAGATACATATATGTGTATATACATATATATGAATATATATGGTGAGGAAAGTTGTTCCTAGAATAGATACTTAGAAGACAAGGTCCTGAAAAGCTTTGCAATCAGGCAGAAGATGAGAACTTATCTAAAGTACTGGGATAGTCAGAGGAGAGATGAAGTTGTTTAACATGATGTTGAAGTAGAAATGTCAATAAAGACCTTGATATACCAGTGTGTTTTGAGACAGAACACTCAGCAGAACTTGAAGTACAGTAGGAATAAACCTAAATGTATTAAAACTACTAGAATTCTTATACCTCATTAATTAATGTATACATTTATGTTATTAAATGTAAATCAAAGTTATGAAATGAGAGGACAGAAGAAAAGAGGGAAGGTGTTTGAAGAAAGTTACTGGAGAGGTGGGGAGGGGGGATGGTAGAGGATGGGAAAGGCAGCGGAGCACAACCGACACTAGTATGGCAATATGTAAATCAATGGATGTGTAACTGATGTGATTCTGCAATCTGTGTATGGGGTGAAGGTGGGAGTTCATAACCCACTTGAATCAAAGTGAGGAATATGATATGTCAAGAAATTTGTAATGTTTTGAACAACCAACAATAAAAAATTAAAAAAAAAAAGAAAACGAAGCTATAACCCTTAATGAATTGGTTCCTTTTGCAGGAAAAGAACTTTAAATACAATTAAATGATATTAATCATCCAATTAAATACAATTAAATGTTCACTGTCATACATTACTTGAAAAAATGTAAGTTAATTTCTATAATGTCTGGATTTATTTCATCCCAGTTCACAGAATTAATCTAACTCACGAAAGCTCCCTGTCATGGGATGCCCTCTTTTACCACTTCTGTTCAATATGGTCCTGGAAACTCTGGTCAAAGCCATTAGATGGAAGAAAGACGTTAAAGGGATATAAATAGGAAAAGAAGAGCGCAAAGTATCCGGATTGGCTGACAACATGATTCTGTGTTTAGAAGAACCAAAAAACTCCACCAGAAAACTTCTAGAACTCATAAATGAATTCAGCAAAAGAGCAGGATATAAAATTAACACTGATAAATCAATTGTGTTCCTATATATCAGTGATGAATAAACTGAAATACAAATTAGGAAGACTATGCCATTCACAGTAGCCTCAGAAAATATAATACTTGGGAATCAATCTAACAAAAACAGGTGAAAGGCCTCTAAATGAAAACTACAGATCACTAAAGAAAGAAACTGAAGAAGATCTTAGAAGATGGAAAGATCTCCCAAGTTCTTGGATAGGCAGAATTAATATTGTCAAAATGGCCATACTGCCAAAAGCACTATACAGATTTAGTGCAATTCCTATTAAAATTCCAATGACATTCTTCATAGAAATGGAAAAAGCAGTCATGAAATTCATTTGGAAAAATAAGATGCCCAGAATAGCCAAAGCAATCCTTAGTGAGAAAAGTGAAGCAGGAGGTATCACAATACCAGACCTTAACCTATACTTCAGAACTATAGTAACAAAGATGGCATGGTATTGGCACCAACACAGACATGAAGACCAATGTCACAGAATAGAAAACAATATAAATACAGTTATCTCATATTAGACAAAGGTGCTATAAACATACATTGGAGAAAAGATAGCAACTTCAACAAACGGTGCTGGGAAAACTGGAAATCCATGTATAACAAAATGAAAATAAACCCCTACCTCTTACCATGCACAAAACTCAACTCAAAGTGGATCAAGGATTTGGGCATTAGACCAGAGACCCCGAGCCTACTAAAAGAAAAAGTAGGTCCAAATCTCCATCATGTGGGCTTCAGAACTGAATTCCTCAACAAGATTCCTAAAGGGCAAGAAGCAAAATCAAGAATCAATAAAAGGGATGGCATCAAACTGAAAAGCTTCTTCACAGCAAAGGAAACAATCAAGGACATGAACAGAGAGTCTACAGAATTAGAGAAAATCTTTGCTACCTACACCTAAGATAGAGCATTAATCTCCAGGATATACAAAGAACTCAGAAAAACTTAACACCAAAAAACTAAAACAAAACAACAACAACAACCCCCCCCCAAACCCACCAAATAACCCAACAAATAAAGGGGCAAAGAAGAAATATGAATGGTCAACAAATATATGAAAAAATGTTCAACATCTCTAGCAATTAGAAAATTGCAAATTGAAACAACACTTAGATTCCATCTCACTCCAAATGGCAACTATTAAGAATACAAGTAACAATAAATATTGGTGAGGATGTGGGGAAAAAAGTATACTCACACAGAACTTGTAGAACTGCAAGTTGATGCAACCACTATGGAAAGCAGTATGAAGAATCCTCAGAAAACTTGAAATGGAGCCACCATTTGACCCAGCTTTTGCACTCCTCAGCATATACCCAAAGGACTTTTTAGCATATTATAGTGATGTAGCCACATCAATGTTTATAGCAACTCAATTTCGCCATAGCAGAGCTATTGTGAACTAACCTACGTGAACCAACAGATGAATGGATAAAGAAAATGTAGCATATACACATATACAGTGGGATATTACTCAGCCCTAAAGAAAATGAAATGATGGTATTTGCCAGTGAATGGATGAAACTGGAGACTATCATGCCGAGTGAAATAAGCCAATCCCCAAATACCAAAGGCAATGTTCTCTCTGATATATGAATGCTAGCGCACAATAAGGTGGGGAGTGAAGATTAGAAGTCCATAGGGTTAGAAGATGGGGAATGAAGGGAAAGAAGGGGGAATGGGAATAGGAAAGACAATAGAATGAATTGGATATAACTTTCCCATGTTCTTATAAAATCCATGATCAGTGTAACTTCACATTATGTGCAACCACAAGAATGGGAAGTTATACTTCAAATATATATAATATGTCAAAAAAAACATTCTACTGTCATGTATAACTAAAAAGAACAAATAAATAAATAAATAAATGTTCACAGTGGGAACATTCAATATCATTGTGAATACTTTTGTAAAATCAATTAAGAAGTCCAATATTAAAGATAGAATTATTAATATTTTGCAGAGCTGATACAAATGAAAATACATATGTGTACATATCATTTTTTAATTAAATTTTTTAAAAAATTCTTTTGGTGGTAGGGGTATAGATAGGTGGTCAGGGAGGTTGGTGAGCATCATATTGACGTGAGCAGGTATCACAGCAACCTCTAAAGCATCACATTCAGGTGGAGAACAGAAAAATTGTGGAGGATGTGTTCACACACAGGAAGGGTCCAGGCAGTGGACAGGTGCTGTCGGGACCCATCCGGGACACTTGCAGCACACAGCGAAGCCAGCAATGGCCATGAAGAAACCTTCACAAATGCGTGCTTGCTTGCCCTCTCCCTTGTCCCTCCCCCCGCCTCTCCTCCTTCTTTTTTTTATTGTTCTATTACACAAGTTTTCAAAATTACACAAAATAGAATAATATAATGAATGCTCATGTTCCTGTCACTGAGCTTCAATACCAATATCTGTATCTTGCCAATTTTGTTTCGTCTCTTTCCAACCTTTTTTTTTTGCTAAGATTGCTTAAAATAAATTCCAGAACTATGACAGTTTACCCATAAAGACTACATTCTTCTCAATTATTTCTTTCTGATAGCAATACTAATTTAGCATGTTTATTGTAGAAAATTTAGAAAAGCTTTATAAAGGAGATATGACAGTTGCCCACACTCTTACAATGTAAGTCACTGTTAACTTTGATGTTTTCCTCTCTAGATCTTTAAATTGTCCATATGTATGAACACACACACACACACACACACACACACACTTTGTATATCATATCCATCTGTCCATGTGTTAATCAGTTAAAAGGACTTTTATAGCAACTAGCAGTAAATGCAATTCAAACTTGCTTAAACAGTAAAGTGGAATGTTTTTGGCATGTGTAAATGGAAGGTACATGAGGGGCTCAGTGACAGACTAGGTTTTGTACCTGGCTTTATCCGACCTCCTGCTCAGATTCTGTGCCATTCTGTAGTGTCCCTTTTGTACTGATGGGCTCTGTTCTCAGCTGGCTTCCTGTATGGCCACAAGACTAGGGATACTGGCTTTCATGTTCATCCTCATACCAGAAAGAGCACCAATGCTTTTTTTTTTTTAATTTGTTCCTTTTAGATATACATGACAGTAGAGTGTATTTTGACATATCATACATACATGGAATATAACTTCCCATTCCTGTGGCTGTACATGATGTGCAGTTACACTGGTGGTGTGTTCATATATGAACATAAGAAAGTTATGCCCAATTCATTCTACTGTCTTTCCTATTGTCATTCCTTCTCTCTTCCCTTCATTTCCCTTCGCCTAATCCAATCAACTTCTATTCTTCCCTGCCCTTCTTATTCTGTGTGAACATCCACATATCAGAAAGAACATTTGGCCTTTATTTTGGGGGGATTGGCTTATTTCGCTTAGCATGATCATCTCCAGTTCCATCCACTTAACAGCAAATGCCATAATTTCATTCTTCTTTATGACTGAGTAACATTCCATTGTGTATATAGACCAAATTTTCTTTATCCGTTCATCTCCAATGCTCGGTTTTTGAACATGAGTCCTGAGCTTTGCTCTGACTGACCCACTCCTGAACTAGTCACTAGGGATTACCCTGCTTGAACCACCAGCATCCTTCAGAGCTGGGTATGAGAGGATGCACCCTAATAACATATCTTCATGCAAGAGGAGAAGCAATGAGAGGAGGAAGGGATGTTGGGGAAGCAGACTTCATACTCGTTATTTCTGAATCTGCTTATCTTTTCCGTGTCCCTTTAAATCTTAGATATTTAGTTGGACCCCTCATTGCATACTCAGGATAAACCTATGGGAATTCCTGGAATTAAGGGGAGAAGGGAAGGTGTCTTCTTCTAGTTCCTGCTTCTGCTGGATCTTTGCTTTCCACCCTGTGATTTATAGTGACCCTGAGTGTGCATTTTACTCCTTCCTTGAATATCTTAAAGGAAACCATACCTATAGAACCTCCCGTGTCTGGCGAGCTCTCCTAAAGTTTTAGGGATATAGGGAGGGGGGAAGAGTTTACATGGTTAAAACACCAATGAAAACAGAACATTTGGTAGACCTGTAATATGGTGGTTCTCAATGGAAGTTGATTTTTCCTGCCCAGGGAACGTTTGGCAATGACTGGAGACATTTTTGGTTGTCACAACATTATTGAACATGACAGGTGCTATTGACATTGAAATAGAGGCCAAGGCTGATGCTAGACACCCTAAAATGCACAGGGCAGCCCTTGCCCCGACCCACAATGAGTTATCCAGCCCCAGATGTCAACATGCCTTGGTCGAGAAACATATATGAACCACACAGTGAATCTCACCATCATATACATCCCCAAGAAGTTAATTAAAAAATAACTGTGGCTAAATGGCAGACAGCTAAGTAGAGGGAAGGGAGTGGGGGCTGAGGCGAGGGAAGGGGAAGGAGAGGTACTGGGGACTGAATTAGAACAAGATCTGTTCCATGCTTGTATAATTATGTCAAAATGGATTCTACGGTCATGGATAACTAACAAGAACCAATATATATATATATATATATATATATTTTTTTTTTAAAAAGCTATCTAGAAGTTTTGGACAGTATGCAATGGTGCTTGGCAGTTCTCTGTGATTCCTTTCAACACTCCCTCTTCATTGCACTTCCTTCTCCAGAGTTCTGTCTATTCCTAACACAGAACACACCAGCCCTGCTCTAGTTTTCCCATTCCCCAGTAGATTGTGCTTCCAGCCTCACACCTCCACCGGAAGGGGTTTAACACATACAGAACATACTAGTCATTTTCAGCTTCTGAGTCTTACCCACTGAGTTATACTTGGGATAACACAATGGACAGTCTTTTGTCACATGCTTTCTTCACGGAATAGAATTTCATGACTATTTCCCCATTGCTTACCTAGTATGATGCTGTGTGGCAGATATTTCTGGTTCTCCCCACTTGTAGGCGTCGAGTGGAGTTGCTCTTCCTGACACCCTTTGTGAGGAGTGGGGCCGTGTGCTTAGATTTATTCAGTCAATGAGTTGAGCGTGGCAATGACCGGTAACTTCCAGCCCAGAGCTTGCTTTCAATGGCTGATTTGACACTTTTCAGAGCTGTTACTAAGGTGAGGTGAGAGGCAATATTTGAGCTGGAACTCCTACATTGGCCTGGGTATCTGAGACCCCAAGATGAAAAGATGCCCTTGTTGAGGTGATGCACACAAAGCATGAGAGAGACATGGGCTTTGGTTATTTCAAACCATTGGAACTCTGGGACTGTTTGTTACTACAGCGTAACCTCGTCTATTCTAACTGACCCATATGGCACCCACTCTTCACTTTTGTTCAGAGGCTTGCTACTCATCTTGAGATGTGGGTGACTGTACTCATGACAAAGAGGGCTCACCCTGATTTGTCTATACCAATCATTGCCACTTAGTCTTCCTCCCAGTGATGAGCTCAGGGGTAGGCATGTGACTCTATTCTGAGATGTAATAGGAGGTCAGTGGGACTCCTGATCCTAGGAAAGGGGCCTGAACAAACAGTCCTTTAGGCCTCTGGACATTGCTGTACTTGGATGTGATGTCCGGGAGCTTTTAACAATCTTGAAACAGTAAAGTAGAACCTCATGAGGCAGATGTGACCCGCTGAGGATGACAGAGAGAGTGGGGAAAAGAACCTGCTCCTTGGTGACTCTGTGGAAGCTTGGACTTAGCCAACCCTGAATCTTCTCCATTGCGGTACTTATTTTGAGGTCAGTTTCAGTCAGTGTCTTCTGTTACTTGAAACTGAAAACACCTTAAGTGATAGATCAGGTTGGCTTCTGAACTGTAAAACATTTAATCAGTCTTCTATGGTTTAATCTTTAGGTAGTTTTTTTGTTTTCAGTCACTAGGATATAAAGAGGGTAACTTTCTGAAAATAATGCTAAATTAAAGTCATACACGTTTTCTGGCTTCTTGAGAGAAGGAGGTCTTACCTTTCCTTTGAACCAGATCTTCCTTCTTCCCTCCACTCTTTCACCCACTCATTCATGTTTCCTGAGTGCCTACCATGATGCAGACTGGGGATAGAATGGTCCTGGTTCTCAAGTAGCTTCTAAGAGATCATATGCCTTTAGTTTGGCAAGACCAACCCTTGCTCTTCAGTTATATAAATGTGAAACTAATTCCTTCTCACAGATTCTTAGAAAAAAATGACAGTAGATGTATCCCACTGAGAAATGGTTTTTATCAGTATATAAACATATATTTTAACCTAAAAATTATGGCTTCTAGCCAGGCGCAGTGGCACATGCCTGTAATCCCAGAGGCTAAGGCAGGAAGATCAGAGTTCCCAGCCAGCCTCAGCAAGAGCAAGGCACTAAGCAACTCAGTGAGACCCTGTCTCTAAATAAAATACAAAATAGGGCTGGTATGTGGCTCAGTGGTCAAGTACCTCTGAGTTCAATCTCTGGTACCAAAAAAAAAAAAAAAGAAGAAGAATTACGGCTTCAGAATTTCTAATTTCTTAAAACAATGCAGTTTTTTTCTATGTATAAATTTACATGACTTTTTCTTTTAAATTATTGCTTATTTGTGGTTATGTGTTCTCATTACATATCATCTAGGAAATTTGGGTATGTGTGTTTGTCAGCTTTCCATTATGTAACAAAATACCTGAGATAATCAACTTAAAAAGAGGAAACGTTTATTTTAGCACATGTTTTTGAAAGTTTCAGCCCATGGTTAATTGGCTCTGCTGCTTTGGGCCCTGATGAGGCCATCCATCATGATGGGAGCACATGGTGGAGGAATCCTATTCACCTATGGCCAGTGATGAAAGGGAAAAGGAGAGGAAAGCCTGGGTTCCATTATGTCCTTCAAAGGCACACTTCCAATGACTGGAAGATCTCCCACTGTGCTCCCGCTTCTCATAGTTTTCTGCCACAGCCCAATAGTGCCAAACTTGGAACTAAGTCTATAACACATGGGTTTTTGAGGGATCCCAGATCCAAACTATAGGAGGATGAAAATGGTAGGAACAGTACAGCTTTCCTGAATGTACAGATATAGAGGGAAACTACTATAAAAATAAGAACTGAATCCTGAGAGGACTGAATTTTTTGTTAAGATATCACCACACTAAGGACAGCCACTGTGGGTGTAGGGGAGTCACATAAAACATGGAAAGCGAGAAGTCTGGGGATGCTATACAGTTGTGCTTCTTGTCTCTGAGTTTTAATATCCTCTTTAACCAAATGTAGATATAATAATAAAGTTGTTTACTTCACTGAGTTATTTTGGAAGATGTCATACTGTGTATAAAAGAAGATTATTAACTTGGAGACATATCAACTCCCAGTTTTTGTTTTTGTTGTTGTTTTTTTGAGGTCAGCCAAAGGAAAAACACTTTGAGAGTTGGGTTGCTAGAGTTTATTACAAAAACAATGTGTTTTTATTTTTTATTGCACAATAATACATAATCATCGAAAAATGAAAATAATACACACGCACACAAGCGTGCACACACACACACATACACACACACACCAATATCAGAGTGTCTTGCTGAAGCTATTCTGCCCTTTGCTTCTTATCAATGAGAGGCACTGTACATTTTATATGGAGTAATATCTATCAACATTATTCTTTGACGTTTCTGTCCTGCTAGTCTTCTCAGGAAACTCTTCTCGGGTTGTATAAAGCATCACCATATTTCATTTTTTAGCAATTCCAGGGTTTCTTTTACAAACATTGAAATTATTAGTTCATCTGGAATGAATTTTGTTTAAAAATAGGAGACATGTATCATTATATATTCATATATCATTCTACATGCATCATTTATACATATCATTATGTGTACAGTTATAGAGTTATCCTTGCAAATGACACTCACCCTCATTTTATTGAATGACGCAGTCTTTACCACTGACTTGAATTATAATTTTTCCATAGTTTAAAACTACTACATGTATTCAAGAATCTTTCCAGGTATGCTATATATTCCACTGAATTGTCCATTGCTCAAGCAGTACCACATGTTTTAAAGAACTTTTTGGAAGGTTTTAATGTCTAACAAGTGAGGCCCTGAACCACCTTTTTTTAAAAAAAAAACAATTGGTCTTCTAGCTTGCTGATTGTTTTCTTTAGAATCTTATTTTTTTTTACTAACTTTTAAAATTTGTTTTAATTAGTTATACATGACAGTAGAATGCATTTATGCACTTTGATATATCATATATAGATGGAATATAATTTCTCATTTTTCTGAGCGTACATGTTGTAGAATCATATTGTTCATGCAGTCACATATATACATATAGTAATAATGTCTGTTTCATTGGACTATCTTTCCTATCCCCACATCCCCTCCCCTTCCCTTTCACACTTCCTTCGACATAAATCTAAGGTAATGCTATTCTTCTCTAGTGCCCCCTGCCTTATTGTGAATTAGCATCCGTATATTAGAGAAAACATTCAGCCTTTGGTTTTTTGGGATTGGCTTATTTTGCTTAGCATGATACTCTCCAACTCCATCCATTTACTGGCAAATGCCATAATTTTACTCTTCTTTAAAGCTGAGTAATATTCCATTGAGTATATATACCACACTTTCTTTATCCATTCATCTATTGAAGGACACCTAGGTTGGTTCCATAGTTTAGCTATTGTGAATTGAACTGCTATAAACATTGACATGGCTGCATTACTGTAGTATGCTGATTTTAAGTCCTTTGTGTATAAACTGAGGAGTGGGATAGCTGGGTCAAATGGTGGTTCCATTCCAAGTTTTCAGAGGAATCTCCATTTTGCTTTCCATAGTGGTTGCACCAATTTGTGTTCCAGATACCCATGAAGATGTAGAACAATCTCCATACTTTTATTTTTTAAAGTAATTTTTTAATTTTAGATATGCATGACAGTAGAATGTATTTTGACATCTTTACACACCTGGGGTATAACTTCCCATATTTGTGGTTGTACAACCTCCACACTTTCAACAAAATAAATATCTAAGGTGACAGACAATATAATGCAAGAATCAGGAAGTAAGTTCTCTGCATTTTAAGGAAATTAGCAACTGGTTGAGAAAAACTCCCAAGGATTTTGAGGGATTTCCTGGCTTTGCTACTTCTGAATATACTCAGAATATACACACTCCTTTGTTACAACCAATTTGAATTTTAGGTTTTTAAATGCTGATTTCCCCACCAGAATATGAGCTTATTTGAGGACAAGGGCTATATCTTAGATATCTGTTGCACAGTGACGATGACATAGTAAGTACTCAAAAACCCATTTAATGGATTAATTAACAGTGCTGCAAGCCTCTTCTGCTCTGAAATTCCTTGGCTGTATCTCTCCTGGCCCTCTCTGGAGGATAAGGATCGGGGATGCCTGAAGCTCACTCTGTCTAGTTGCTCCTCCGTGTTGCCTAATGAGGGCTCCTATTTACACAGCCCCACGTCATGTCATGGAGGCTCTATAGGCCTTTGCTAATAGATTCTTTGGTGACTTCATCCTTCCATTTCTTTCCTGTTGACATCTTAGAATGTTGGAATTAACTAATATCCCTAAAAAAAAAATTCGTTCTTGACTAAGGTTGAGTACTCCATGACCTTATCTCCACCCTTGCCTCTTCTGAATTTTGTGAAAGCCTGGCAGGTGGTAGGCAGAGAGCAGACAGAGCTGATCCCATGATCTTCCTTGGGTTGACTTTAAATGTCATTGGCAGCTTGCTTCTTTGGGTTCCTGGGTGCCCTATGTACCCAATATGAAGAACCAAGGGTTTTCTCTTGAACCACTGAGAGCCTAAGGTGAACCCTGCAGGGACTCTCTGGTGTCCATTTGAAACTCTGGCATGGCCATTCTTTTAAAAGAAGGAAAGAAAATAAAATGGTGTGATTGAGCTCTCTCTCTATGGTATTCTCAGTTTTTTGTTTTGTTTTGTTTGCAGAGATTTTATTGGACTTAAAGTCGTGCTTAAGAGAATCCCTAAAACCCACCAGGTCCAACTCAGCCTTGAGGATGGTGATAGCTCACTTCTCCTCCTTCCCAGAAGTGCGTCTGAGCACCCCTGCTCCTCCTTAGATGAAGAGCCAGGCCCAGGCTCCCCTTGATCTTCAGCTGCCCAGAGTGAGCAAGAGGATTAGGCCACCCCTTCATCCAGCACTTCTCTGCTTGTTTGTTTGCCTGGTTGTGGCTGTTTTGTTTGGGTTTGCAATGGAAACCTGGGATTGCTCAGTTGGAGGGAGGGAATTTTCTCTCAGGCTCTTAATAGCCTGTTTATTCTGATTAACAGAGAGAGTTAGGGACATGCTGCTTTCCTCTCTAGTCACATCATATAAGGCTTTTGGAGGACTTCCTGGGGTTGGAGTAAATAGAGAGAATTCAGGTGCCCGCGGATTGGTAAACTTGAGGGTGATGTGCTGCCCTCTATTTATGTCTCAGACCTTGGACCTTAAATCTCAGAAGTGTTGACCTCATAATCTACAGAAGGGTCCTGCCTCAGATGGGACAGGTCACCTTTGACCCAGATGGCTGCTGTGTAGTGGCAGAGGAGGAAGGGCCTGTGCTAGTTATGCCGGATTAATTCTGGTAATTCAAGGAGGGATAGTTGTGGCCAGATCGCTCCCCCCCGCCCCCATGCAGGAACACGTCATATTGAATGTCATGTGGCAGACATACATGTTTGTCTCTTTCAGTTCTCTAAAATTCCAGCAGTAAGTTAGGAGTAAGTTTCAAAAGAGTTCCCATTCTCCAAGGGTGATAAAAATCACTCCCTCACCCTTTTCCCATGGTGTGCCAGGCCTCAGCTATTACCTCGTTTCAGTCTTGCAAAATGCACCATCTTTCCAACCTTCCCACATTGTGATGCAGGTAATGAGATCATTCAATTTCTCTTTCATTATTATTTTTTTTTAACCACTAAAGTAACTGAGGTTCAGTGAGATGAAATGACTTGTTCAAGGTTATTGGGCAGAACTGGGATGGTCACATACACAGAAAATGGCCTATGAGTGACAGTTAAGTTGAAAAGAAAGAAAAATTGACTATGCCTTTATTTCCTTGTTATTTATTTACTACTTCCCAACAGCAAAGCTTTAACAGCATCCTCAATCCATCGTTCCTTGGAAGAGCTGCCTTTTGTCTTAATTTATTATTTCTCATCTAATTTCTTTCTCCCCCAGAGACACCACGTGACTCTATTTGGTGTGTGTCTTTGGGTGTACATATATCCTTGAAAAAAAAATATACATATAGCATGATGTTACCTAAATGTGTGCTAAATTGTATACACAGCATTTTTATGCATTTCATTCAGTTTCTTTATTTTTGCCCAATGATTTGAGGTTCTCCAGACATTGCTGTATATGCATCTAGTTCATTGCTTCTGATTGTGACATCTTATTCCGTAGCATAGATGTACGTTCTTCTAATGGCGGACACCTGGGTTATGTCTACCTCTTTGCTACACAGATAATGTGGTGTTGGGCATCCTTGGACATGTGAGAGTTTCTCAGGGGGAAATATCTCATCACTGTACTTTCAGTGGCAAGTCAAAGCATGAAAGGAGAGCCGGACAGCTGGAGATGGTGTAATATTTATTTTAGATGCAACCAATAGGAACAGGAGGGCAGCCCTCATGAAAGGGACTGCTTTACAAAGAGACCCATTAACATGAATGTAAATCACAGTAGCTTCAGGGACAGTTTAATAACAATCTGACTTTTTATAGGGTGAGTAGGAGATGTACCAGCTTTCTCCTTAGAGTCTTCTGGATCTTCTGCAGAGAGAGATTCTATCTGAACTGCTCTTGAGATTACTGAGGGCAGAGGGCTGCTCTGGGAGTCATGGCCATAAATCCAATTAGTAACTCACTTTCTCTTTTGCTTCAGGCTCCATTTTCCCCAAACATGTAGGAGATAATGCATGTTAGCCACATTCAGGAGCCTGGTCTGTCCCAAGGGCGCCACAATATCATACCTACAAAACACGAAGGTTCTATGAATGGGAAAAGGACAGGAGCGATACACATCACCCTGGTGACAGTGGCAACCTCCATGGGAGGTAGTGAACAAAGGTGGTAGAGTGAGTGGCCTGGGGGACATGCCACACTTTATTCTATATATTTGCATATTGGGTCAATAAAAAAAATGTATTCCCTGTCTTGTGAAAAAGAAAAAAAAAAGGTTTAGGGATCTCCAGAGACTTTTAGCAAGATTAGAGTTCATAGAAACCAGTCTTTTAATGACTGAGGAAACGAGGGCAGCCAGGGCACAGGAAGGTTATTTGACCCTGCTCACAAGGCTCCATCACAAGGCAGGAGGGGGACCAGTGTTTATCTCTCTGGATTCTTCCATGTCCGTCCCTGGTCTGTTGGGCATATGCATTGGTGTGAGTGACCAGTCGTAGAGCTATGGGGGAACCCAGGGGCCTAGAGGCTAAGCCAACAGAAGTGTCTTAGATTCCAGACTTACACTAGAGACCTTGGCAACAATTAATCGTATATTTCTATAAAGGTAGTAGAGGAGATTTTGGATGTTTCCAACACAAAGAAATCATAAATGTTTGAGGGGAGTGGCCTGTCAGTTACCCTGAACTGATCATTATGCACTGTATACATGTGCTGAAATATCACACTGCACCCCGTATAATTATTATGCCAATTAAATATGATATATTAAAAATAAAGAAAACAAATTCTTTATGATTCAATATACAGAATTGAGATGCCTGGGATGAAAAAGAATCTGAACGAGCCTAATATGATTTTTTTTCTCCCCTTAAATTGCATAACTGCTTGTCTTTAAATTCCTCAGAGATTAAAAACACACAGGTTGAGAACAGTTCTTCTGGAGAATGGAAGTAATCTTACAGAATTCTTTCTTACCCTTATTACAAAGGGTAATAATTTGTAATATTTCTTGGGGGTTGATAATTTGTGTTTTATTTAAATTATTATTATAGTTGACCTACAGGTATGAATGACTAAACCACATCTTTGCAAGAGCTTATTTTTAAAAACACACACACAAAGGCTTTAGGCTTGAATCCCAGCCCTGTCACTGACTAGTCCTCTTGAACAAGTGATCGGCCCTCCTTTTGCTTTAGTTTTATTATCTGTAAAATAGGAATAATATTACCTAATTCCTATGATGTTGTGGAGGTTAACTAGTGTACATAGACCTCTTTGTATGATGCCTGGCATCAATAAGAATGCCTGTGATTATTCCAATTGATGCATGTTCATTATTATTTTTTCCCTGGACTACTCTAGGGATCAATGGCCTATTTGTTAGGTATGCTAGTATCATGCTATGAATTTCTCAAAAGCAGAGTCTGAGACAAGAATTTGTGTGCAGTGTTTCTTTGGAAGCTGGTCCCAGGAAATGCAGTGAGACATGAGCCAGGGAACAGAGGAAAACCAATAAATGTGTCTCTGGGGGCAAGTAGACACAATCCTGGGACCTTCCAAGGGACAGTGTAGAATAGACTTCAAAGAGCATGGGGTCAGCATTGCGTTTATGTAGCGTCTGCTACAAATACAGAAATGCAGACTCTGGTTAGATTTTAAGTATATGTCACCTTTTGCTTATGAAACATGTTTTGTTGTTATAAGACAGCTGTCTCCATTAGCTGATGTTCTCCTTAGTTAGGCAGAACTTCTGTGCTACCATGATCTGCTTTGCCAGCTCATTTTCTGATAACCGATATAAGGGCATGATTTATGTTGCAAAATGTTTTGACGTGGCGAACACATCAATGACATTAAGTTTAAATTCACCTATTTATCATTCCATTTAAAGTTGAGGTAGGTTATCTCTTAGACTGCTTCTCCAAGTTTTAGTAGAGAAGCTTCTGGAAATCATGATACTCTTAATAGAGAACACCATGCTCATTGCAGAATACCACAGAATGACATGTTTAATTCCAAAACATAATAGGAAAAAAATGAGTACAAGGAATACAACCATACTATGAAATTACTAACATAGGCATGCAAACACACACACATCAGTTAAGTGTGATTGGCTCTTTATGAGTTTCTATTAATATTGGCTTGCTAAGGCATCATTCATTTTCTGTTGGAATTTGCTAGTAGATAAAGAACAGAAAAATGTGGAGAGACACATTAAACATGTAAAATCTTACTCATTATTATATGAATCAGAGATAAAGAATCCCTAATTCTTTATCAGGGGGAAAACACATCTACATAATTTATAAAACACTGGCATCATTTGAGAACCCATGGCAAAGATCAATGAAATCATTTCAATGCTAATTTGGGGCAATGTTCATTAACCACAATGAGGAAATTTCCATGAATACAGGCTGTTTGGAAGTTTTCAAGAGTGACAGATCACACAGATTCTACTCTTCACTGATGTGAAAACAAAGCATGAACTTCTGACTAGACAAGTGGGTGGACATTTGCCTCTTCTCTTGGGTCACCTAAAACTCTGAGTGTATGTGTATCTGACATCTATGATTTACTTTACTGATAAAAATAATAGCTTAATTATAGTAGCTTAATTATAGTTCCCAATAAATGTATTCAAAAGAGAACAACAATACAAGTTTTATGCTCTCCTTTATTATACTATCTAAATAGTGTCTTCACTCAGAAGTTCATTGACTTTCCCAATAATTACCTTCAGGGGAAGCTACTGGGAACAGTAGGGTGGAGATGATCTTTGAGGCAGAGGATCCACACTATAGAAACCAAGTTCTTCTGAAATTGGAGTTTGACTTTTTCTCAACTTATTCAGATTCAAATTCTCTAACTTTCAGTATGTCCTCACCCCGTTCAGGAAATATCCAGACTGCTTTATTTCTTCTGGTTGCCAAACCAGACAAAATAAACTCTTCAATAGGACTTACCTTAAAAGAAAAATTGAGACCAGTTAAATTTAACTATGTTTACTGGAGCAAGAAAAAATTTCCCAGACCAAAGATGGTTCAGAATGCCCCAACCCACCGCCATGTGCAGGTTATATTTATATCCACTGTTAGTCAGCGTTCTGACACTTCAACAAAATACCTGAGCAAATCAACTTAAAAGGAGGAAAGATTTATCTTGGCTCACAGTTTCAGAACTTTCAGAACATGACCAGCTGGATCCATTGCTTTGAGCCCATGCTAAGGCAGGACATCATGGTGGTGTGCATGTGGAGGAACAAAGCTGCTCACTGATTGGCTGGAAGTTCAGTTTCTATGATTGGCTGGACCTTATTTGCTGGGTTCCAAGGGTATGCTCTCAGGATAGGTTAACATTGTTCATACATCTAGGCAGGGAGGTCCCTTTGAGCCCAATTTGATTACCCAAATACAGAGATGGGTTTAGGTCAAACTTCTTTCAGCTTAATAATTATTAGCAGTGTTCTTCATTATCTGGTTCACTGGTCCAGTCAGGAAAACATTTGGACAGGAAAATTTGGACATAGTACATTTGAGATGCTATAACCAAAAGAACATGAACAATAGAAATTGATAAGTGACCAATTTATTTCTCGAAGTTCTGGAGGCTGAGAAGTCCCATGATGCAGGATTGGTAGATTTTGTATCTGATGAGAGTCCACATCTTGCTTTATGGATGTTGTCTTCTCCTTGTTCTGGAAGAGGCAAGAAAGCTCTTCAGAGTCTCCCTATAGGAGCACTTCCTTATGACACAATCACTTCCCAAAGACCTTGCCTCTTAAAACTATCACATCAGGGGTCAGGATTCCAACATTAATTTTGGGGGATTTGACAGTCAGTCTATAGCACTTTAGTTCCCCCCTCATTGTTTCTCAGACACCATGAGGTGAGCAAGAAAATAAGCAAGTTGGGAATAGGGGAAAGCCTGTATATTTTAGATCTATAAGAAACAATTTTCAAAATCTTTATACTGCTGCAAAAGATATTGATTTCTCTGATTGAGCAGTTATCTACTTCATATCCAGCACATTCTATGACCAAGGTTGGACTCAATGAAGGTCACTATCCTTAAGACTACAGGATGAGGTTGCTACAAGCCTGTCAGTATGCACTGTAGTCTTGTGCCTCTACAACAATAGCTACATTCTGAATTTGGCTGTTCCTTCCATCTTAAAAACAGCTTGGCTAGGTAAAAATTTGAGTGTTATTACCCTCACGTAGACAAGGCTACTAGGGCACAGGAGGTGAAATCTAAGGTCACACAACTAATCAGTGGTTGAGCCAAACCCAGAAGTCAGGTTTCCCTGTCTGCATTTCCTCCCACTAGACCAATTTGCCTCTTAGAGCAGTGCAGAAACAGCATTCTAGAAGGTATTCAGATTTATTTTTAAAGTTGATCTGCTCCATCATAAGCATTAAGGAAAAGAAAAAAAACCATCTGATTTGTAATTGGAACCTGGAGTATCACCCACTGCCTGCTGATGATTTCGTTACCAGCTGCTAAAACACTTCAATGGGAAGATGTGGAATTCCTGCAGGAAATGACTCCAGGCAGCTCTGAATAAGTGAGGAAATTAAATGACTAATTTCCATGTTTCCTGGCTTTTGTCTATCTTAATTAATAATTTATTTTGGTAAAGGAAGAACTGAACAACTTTCTAATAGGCAACATGTAAAACTGGGTATATGTTTATAGTAAAAACACGATTCCCCTGTCTGCTTTTTATTTAAAGAGAGGAACAACAGCTTTCTGGATAATTTTCTCCTCCAGTAACTGTATTTATTAAACAGTTCTCTTTAAAAAAACAATTACAGCATATGTATGTGGGAAATATAAATTTCCTTCTCTTGGTTCCCAGAGGTACACTTAAGAAAAATGTGTTGATTATTAACAGGGCTAATATTTTTTTTGCATGGTAATGTTATTACCGAAAATCTACAATAAGTGGAGTTTGGATTGAGAGAGGTATTGTAGTCTGAGTACGTTATTGATTTCCATGTCATATTAAGTATATGGACTAATTGAATACTGTTACTACTTTTGATATATATTTTATGTGGTTCTTATTTTGTCTTCACTCATTTCTTTGATGATATTTCCTTAATATCTACTTTGTACTTGATATACTTCTGGATGCTGAAGAAATACAGTAAACTAAAGCTTTTGCTTCTATGGAGATTATAGTCTTGTCAAGGGAGACAGATGATTGACACAAAGGCAAGGAAATGTCAGGTAGTTGGAATTGCTGTGAAGAAAACAGAGAGAGAATGATGGAGGGGGAACTATTTTAGATGGAATGGTCAGGAAATCAAGGAAGTACTGAGTTAGTCTCTTCATGGAAGTTTAATGACTCAAGACTTCCTAACTCATCATGGACAAGTGTCACTGTGACTGTCATTGTAACATTCTGTCCTTTCCTGGACTCTACAGATTTTTAAGATAAACTTTTGAAATCAAGGATCATTGATAGCAATATCAAGAAAGTGGATTCTATATCTATCGAACCTCTAGATTTCTTCACAAAATAACATCTTTTTAGGAATGGAAAGAATGAGTCAAAATCAAGATTCTCATCACAGGGCTAGTTTACTAAATTGCCAAGCAAACTTGTATTACTAATTAAGTTTAAATGTACCAATTATGTTTTGGCTGAAATTAAATGAAGGCAACTTCTCTCTGATAGCATGACTATTAACAACTGCAGGTACTATTTTTTGTTGAACAATATAATGTGCCAAGCATAGAACTTCACATACCTTTTTTTTCCTTCTTCCAACAGCCCTATTTATGAGTATGAATATTCCTATGTTATAGGTAAGGAAATTGGGACTTCAGAATTCAATACTTTCCCTCAGGTCCCAGAACTAATAATGTCATAGTTGGAGTCCGATGTCACTTCTGCCTGATCCCATGTGTCTAGAAGGAACAACGGAGATAATATAATCACACCTCCTTATTTTATGTGTGGGCAAACAGAAAGCTCTAGTGACCCGTCCAAGGCCACAGAGCCAGTGATCTTATAACAGAGATGGGACTAGAACCAAGCTGGGAGCTCTTCCTGTGACCCAGTACTGCGTCTCAGTGAGGGCTGCACCACCTACCTACAACTCACTGCCTTTTCCAGAATGCCCAGAGGAATTGGGTATCTACTTGGGACCCAGATGAATCTTGACCCTTGTAGCCTACCATACTTACACAATCCATTCCAGGAAGACAAAACAACAAAGCTTTGAGAAGAAAACAAGAGAATAGCTCCGTGACCTTGGGGTAGACCAAAGAGATGTTACCAACCATAAAGAACAAAATGTGTGAATTGGATCAAACTAAAATTAAGAATATTTACTCATTAAGGAGTATCATGAAGAAAGTGGAAAGGACATTCACAGAGCAGGAGAAGTTATTTATATACCTATGTCTACAAAGCATTCCTATCCAGGATGTCTGTGTGTGTGTATTTATTTTTACAAATCAGTGACTTAAAGCAAATGATACAATAGAAAAACAGACAAAAATATTAAACAGATACTTCACAGAAGAGGATATACTGTTAGTTAACAAACAAATGAAAGGGTGCTCATCATTGTTAGTTATTAGGAAAATTAAATTAAAGCCACAATTTGATACCATTATGCATTCCTAAGGATGATTAAAATGAAAACAAGAGTGAATACTATTTTTCATATAGCTTAATCTATACCAAGTATCCATGAGAATGCGAAACTGAGTAATTTTGGACACTATTGGTGGGGTGTCACATAAACTTTTAGAAATCTGTTTGACAATGTGGCAGTTAGCTCTTGCTGTGTAACAAAGTATATCAACATTTAGTGACTTAAAAGCAATGATTTCATATTTCATATGAGCCTATGAGTGAGGCTGGCAGTTCTGCTAATCTGATGTAGACTTAGTTAACCCCACCAGGGCTTGTTCATGCAGCTGTGGGCAGCTGGCAGGATGGCTGGGGGATGGCTAGTGGAAAGATCTCCTCTGAGATGACTCCATTCTCATATCTCTCACATCCTGCAGCAGGCTAATCTGGATATGTTCTTAAAGAGGAGAGAGAGAGAGAGAGAGAGAGAGAGAGAGAGAGAGAGAGAGAGAGAGNACTTAGCTCATGGCTGCTTGGAAGGAGAGAGAGAGAGAGAGAGAGAGAGAGAGAGAGAGAGAGAGAGGCCAGCAAGTGCTTGTATGAGCTTTGCTTAATATCAGTTTTTTGTTGTTGTTGTTGCCCCATTGGCAAAAGCAAGTAACATGACCAAGTCTGGCATCCACGTGGGAGGGCATTATAAAAGCATGAATACAGAGAAACATAAAAATTGAGCCTGTATTACTCAAATTGGACAGACATTAGCATACCATATGACCCAGCAATTTTATTCTTAAATATCCAACAGAAAGGTATATATATATGTTCACCAAGAGACATATGCAAGGATATTCACAGCACTATTCATAATAAGTTAAAGCTGAAAACTCCCCAAATATCCATTTTTATTGGTGTGGATAAGCAAACTCTGCTATATTCATATGATAGAATATTATACAGCAGGGAGAATGAATGAGCTACAACAACATACAGATGGATAGAGGTTTAGACAGAGAGATAAGCAGACAAACAGATAGGTAAAGACATATATAAGCAAAAAAAAAAAGGTACACCAGTCCTATGGTGTTAGAAATTATGCTAACAGCTCTCCTCAAAGGAGGGTAGTGACAAGAAAGGTCAGGAAGAAGCTTCTGCATGACTTAATGTTATGGTTTTGTTGTTGTTGTTGGGTACTGATTACATAATTGTGTTCATTTTGAAAAGTTGGTTCAGATGTATACTTACATTTTGCACAGTTTTCCCCACGCATATTTACAAAAACAGCATATTACAGGGACACAGCCACATCAATGTTTATAGCAGCACAATTCACAATAGCTAAACTGTGGAGCCAACCTAGATGCCCTTCAGTGGATGAATGGATAAAAAAAAAATGTGGCATATATACACAGTGGAATTTTACTCAGCAATAAAAGAGAATAAAATCATGGCATTTGCAGGTAAATGGATGGCATTGGAGAAGATAATGCTAAGTTAGCTAATCCCAAAAAACCAAATGCCAAATGTATTCTCTATCCACACATTTTTGCATTTTTTTATTCTAGAAGTACCTTTGTTGTTTCCCCTTTGAAATATTTCAGAGTAAGCAGATAGCTCAAGAGGGAAATTTAGTTTTTCTATGATAGCTAACAAGTGCTTAAGTAATGACAGAATTAGCAAATCATTTGTTATTCCTGGTGAAACCATGGTTCTAGGTAACAATCCTTTGGGGCCATTGGTATCATTAGGTGAAATATGATTGAAACTTAATAATCAATGGATTGGACCACACCTCCTAAACCCATTGGTCAATCTTAAAACCCCTCAAAGTGGGACAAGAACCCAGTCTGTGCATCTCGATGGCATGCAGTACAAAGTAGAGCGTACCAACCATCCAATGTATGGCACGACATGCCAAATTTAAGCCTAATTCTATTCAAGCTCCTACCAACCAGGTTAAGGAAATACAGGAGGAGAGAGGAACATGCTAAATGACACTATGATGATACAATTAGCCAAAACATAACAAAGGACATACTAGAGCAGAGATTACTCAATTTCTTCCCCAAATAAATTGCATTTTAAGAATAAATAAAAGGAAAACAGTAGAACACCCTTAAAGGATGCACATGCAACATGTAGATATTTTAGGATCCTGGTTCAAACAATTCAGATATTAAAAAGACTTCTTTTTTGAGACAACTAGGGAAAATTGAATACTGAGAATAAAATGATGGTAAAGTTACTGGAATTTTGTTAGGTATGTTAATGATATTGACATGTGGTTAAAAAAATAATTTTCATCTATCAGCAACTTTTGAGGTGAAATAGCAGGCTGTCTTGGAGTTCCTTTAAACTATTTCAGCAAAAACTGAGCTTGCAATATGTGTGTGTTTATGTCTCTGTGTGTCCTGGAGGAGGCATAGAATTGAAAGAGAATGATAGAATGTTAATTTTTAGAGTTGTGTGTTAAATGAAAGGGAGTTCATTACACTATTCCATTTTTGTGTGTTTGGAATTTTCCACATCAAAAAAAAAATATTCTTGTGCCAAAGCAAGCAGATCTTTTAAACCAAATTTGTATTCAAAATTTGCATAAAATTTCAAAACAAAACAAATGTTTGAAACAAATTCTCAAACTAAAGGCAGATTCTTAAGTGTAAGTTACCAGGAGGTACTTGGGTTATTGTCTTCTGCCATTAAGGGTGGTTTGAGAGGTCTGGGGACATTATAATCAATGGGCTAAGCTTTGAATAGCAAATGAACTAATATTGTGTCTGCTCATGACCTTTATTGAGGCACAAAGTAAATCTTGGGTCAGGACCAGTGTTATAAAAAAAATCAAAACAGAACAGAACAGAATTTTAAAATGTCATACTAAATTGCTTAAATCAGTTTTTTAAGCTATCAGTGCAACTCAATTCTAAATGTGCTCAGTAATCAGCTGGGAATCTTGTTAAAATGAAGATTCTGACTCAGGTCTGGAGTGGGGCCTGAGATTCTGCATTTCTAACAAGTTTCCATGGTGTGGTTGTTGCTGGTCTATGGATCATACTTTGAAGAGCAAGTCCTTATAGCTCACATATGTGAGTAATTATCTATCTATCTATCTATCTATCTATCTATCTATCATATATCATCTATCTTATTACAAATTATAGTGAGGATGTGATGAAGACAGGATTCACAAATCACAGGGGGAGTATATCTTCATCTGTGATTTCTACCAATCACTTGCTCCTTTATCATGTCTAAATAAAGCTTTATTTAAATTTGTAGGAGATCTCATGAAAATAGAAGGGAGAACAGTGGGGTAGAGGAAAGGGAATGAAGGAGAGGGAGGCTGGATGGGGAAGGGGAGGAAGAGCAGAATGGAAATCAAGCAAACTATGCCATGTGCCCGTAGGAACATGTCACAGCCAATTCCACCTTTATGTATAACTCTAATGTGTCAATTAGAAACAAAAAAAGTAATCAAAAACTTGTGAATGACTTATTGAATCAGCATACACTCACTATATTGAGGCTGAAAAAAACAAATTGCTGTGATAATTTAAATGGGAATGAAGGTGAACTTGAAGGACAGTGAGTATCTTAGAGCAGCCTTCGTGGTGGGCTGGAGCTCCTGACGTGACGTTCTGTGCAGATTGGAAGCTTGGACTGCAGATCTGGGCTGCCCCAAAGCAGCTTACACACAGTCTGGGGTGGAACACAATGCAAATTAATATTGGGGGAAAAAATTGGCAATAAGGACTAGATGTAGACGGAGCACAGAAGGAAGACTAGCTCTGCCTGGGAGATTCAGGAAGGCGTCCTTGACCATGGAGCTGGGGTTTCTAAACTGGACACTTTGTGGCTGAATGAGAGTTTGTGAGACATCTGAGAGGCAGTCCAGGTGCGTGGTAAGGTCCAGTGTGCTGTGCTTGGTGAGAAGTCATTTTCTCCTGTCTCTAACCATTCACTCCTAAGGCTGCAACCTGAGGACAGCCAGAGTGTGTGCCAGAGGCCATCGAGGACTTCCCTCACCCAGCATGTGCAGATCTGGCAGCTGTCACTGGGCAATGACTGCCGTGCTCCTAGACATGTGGCCTTCAGGACTGTGTGGCATCCCTTTCCTCCCTACTTTTTCCAGAGAGCACTCTCAGCCCTCCACCTGGGCCCTGCCTTCCACGGCTTAACTTTCTGCATTGCAAGGAGGGCCAAGGTCCTCTGTTTTCACTGTGTCTTTTCTTTCTCCCTCTGTCTGAGTTTTTCTTTGTGTTGCAGAAGAGGAATCTGCACAAGTGAGCCCCCCTTCCACTTGTGCCCTGGACCCCCTTCCCAGCTCCTCAATGCATCCTTCCCCTGTCTTGCCTGTTTGATCTACTCACCTATGGATTCCCCTACTGTTTACAAATGTGCCAAATCTCCATGCATCTGAAGTGAGGCCCTCAGCGGATTTTCTTAGGCTCCTTGAGGACACTGTCTTACTCAGTGGTCTCTCTTCTCACCCCTAATCACCCTCACCCCAAACGTGTATGAGTACCAATTAGAGAGGAAATACTGTTTCTCACCTCTGTCTAAACTCACTGCCCTGTTACCTCATCTCCCCTTGTGGCTGCCCCTGAACCTAGCTCTCAGCTGGGGTTGTTCTCCTAGAGGGCATCACCCCGAAAGAGCCTCAAGGGGTGCTGTAATCTCTTCAACACCCCCGTCCTGATGAGCTCAGTAATCCCTCCCAGTACAGCTAAGTCCAGTCGGAAACCTTTAAACAAGATAGGACTGAAGATTTGGGCTAAAGAAATGAAGGTAATAACCCAAGCCAATGATCTGTCCAACAAAATAGACCTCTCTTCTAGAACTGTCAGTTTGAGAACACCTTCCTGTCTAGTTCCCTGTGGTGGAGAACATTTTCCCAAGTCTTTATTTAATTGTTCTCAAAGTCCAGACTTAAGAACCTGAGCCCCTAGCCGGGTACAGTGGCACATAACTGTAATCCCAGTGGCTCAGGAGGCTGAGGCAGGAGAATTGCAAGTTTAGAGACAGCCTCAGCAACTTAGTGAGGCCCTGTCTCAAAATATAAATATAAATAAATAAATAAAGCAGCTGGGGATATGGCTCAGTGGTTAAGTAATTCACAGTACATTTCTGAGACATTTCTTGAACAGCCCTATGTGACAGACACAGTTCCAAGGTCTCATTATATCTCCACAGCACACCTGTTAACTGAATAGCCTTCTCTCCACTCTATCATGAAAACCAGGCTTCCTGGAGGTCTAGGGACTTGCCCAGAGTCACACAATAGGTGAGTGGTGGACCTGTGACTCTGAATACGAGACCACACAGCTTTGTTTATACCTCTTTGGAGCACGGTCTTACTCTGCCTTCTTCTGTAGTTATTTTTGTGCTTATTTTTTTCTCCCTTGTAGGCCAACTCTGAGGAGCCTTTTCCTTTTTAGCTTCTGGCACCACACTCCTAATTTGAATTTTGGAGAAAGTCTCAATTTCAAATATTTTATCCCACTTTACGAATAAGTACCTTTGACCCAATTAGGGGCTTATGAAGTGTGGATGGTGTACACAAGTGTTTTGAACAATGCAGGCAATCAATAAGTATCTGTAAAATCAAACTGAAAAAGATAGACAAACAAGTCAGACTTCTTTCAGATTTGAGACACACACACACACACACACACAGAGAGAGAGAGAGAGAGAGAGAGAGAGAGAGAATATGAATGTTATCTAAATCCAAAAATAATGCTCTATTAAAGCAACAAGTATAAATTTCAAGTGGTGACTAATTACTAGCACCTGTGTATGTTTTGAAAGAATGATGTGCCACAGAATAAGAGAGAACAGCTTTCTGCATGATTTCATTTCAAACATCAGAACAGAAAAATTCTGACCATGGTCTAACGTTTTCTGTGAATGATCTGTGACTTGTTTTCTCTTGCCATAAAATTTTTGGCTCACTCAAACTCCTCTTCTGTTTTATTCTTCTTCTTTAATTTCATGCTTAGTTAACTTTTAAGAAATGCTAGTACCATATTTTCTGCTAATGCTCTAGAACGCTCCTTTAAACCTGCTTCTTATAGGAAATATGATTTTTTCTAGATATTTCTAGAAATTGATAATTAGAGGTACCTTTGAAGTTATTTGTTCATTCAGTTTCAACATGAATTACCTTCTATATTTATTTTTTTCCTTCACATGTAGAGAACCCCCATCAGAAGTAGCATTTCCCAATCACTCGCATGGATGACGAGGGGTTAATCTCATCAATGGAATGTGAATTCTTACTAATCAGAGACAGAGGGAGGGATGCTGTCTTTATCATGACCTTTCCTCCTAGACTTTGGGCCTATTTCATTTCAAAGTTCAGAGTTCAACTTCTGCCATTAAATCTCAGCTTGGAGTGACTTTCTTTAAATGCCAGATGACAGGAAACTGCAGAGGCATCTGAAGGATACCTGTCATTTATTTGTAGGTCTGATTTCTTACCCTTCCACCCTACTTGCTTTATAAACTAAATTTCCCTCCTTTGAAGTGAAGTCATTTTTTTTTTGTCCCAATAGAGGAACTGGGGGAAAGTTCTCAGAAGATGTAACCACGGCAGCAATAGATAAATGAAATCGCTCTGCATGCTGCCGTTCAGTGAAGCCGTTTTCAGACAGAGCTATTTTGAAGCCATTAAAAAATGCTATCCATCTCCAACTTGCCATCCGCCTGCTGCTTCTGAACTAACGCTTCTATGGTGTTTGTAAAGAGATTACTCTCTGTGGCCAACTTCCCCCTAGCTCTCCGGTGACACCAGGGGAGACTCTTATGGGAAGAAGGCAATTTATTTTAGCTGAACGACCGCATGGTAACTATACAAGGCAATTATACAAAGCAAATGTATCAACTTCTGCCACGGGAGGCAGGAGTTCCCTTTCTGGTCATTAATAATGAACACTCTTCAGTAAGTAGGGAAACATTTACCAAATAAAATGGCCTGTTATGGATGGTCCCCCAGGCAGCGGAGAACGTGTAGCCATAGAGGAAAGAGCAAAGCCAAAACGGCTGGTGCTTGTCACTCGCACGACCTTGCTTGGTTGTCCTGGAAGCATCTCCAAACTAGCAGAAGATGTGACCCATTGGCTCTTTGCATAGAAATGTGCAGTCCACAAAAAAGTGGCCTGGTCTTTTCTATATTGAAATTCCATTGCTTCCTTTCCTGGCAGCTGCATAATTGGGAATGCCGTGAAATAAAAACCAGGAGGAAGTAAATTAGAGCCGGGAAGTGTCAAGTTGATCTACTGCTGTGTTGCATGGGGGTAGGACTGCTGGGCAAATTCAGATTCTCCCAGAGCCCCCTTTCACCACATCACCCACCATTTAAAACCCTTGAAGCTTGGTCTACAGTTATTTATTCGGCATACTCTTTTGCAGTTTTTTTTTTTTTTTGGTACTGGGGATTGAACTCAGGAGCCCTAAACCACTGAGCCACATTCCTATCCCTATTTTATATTTTCTTCAGTAACAGGGTCTCACTGAGTTGGTTAGCACCTTGCTTTTGCTGAGGCTGGCTTTGAACTTTCGATCCTCCTGTCTCAGCCTCCTGAGAGGATGGATTACAGGCGTGTGCCATGTCCCTGGCTTGTAGTTGTTTTAATGAGCAAAATCCCTAAAAAGGTGCTGACATTTTAATGCCTCCTATTGATACTTTGTATTTAGAGACAACAGGCTTGGCACTGCTTTCAAAGCCCTTGCAAAGCTCTGGGGTCTTGTCTACCTTGCTCACACGTGGCTTGTAATTAAAACCGACTCTGAGCATGTTCACTTATGGGTGCTTTTGTATCGAAGACAGCTGATCATTGCCTAATGAATGTTCAACACCCTTATGAGTTAGGTGTGTATTTCCCTTTGCTTATCAGATGGATGATTTCAGTCCATAGAATGACAAAATCCAAAGCCTTGGGGGCAGAGATTATGCCTTTGATGGATTCTGCAAAGTGTGGAATGGTGAAATAATAATGGTAAAATAAAGCCATTAATAACAGTGTGATGAAACCTGTGGCTTCTCAGCTGGCTCAGGATGTAACCCAAGCTCTGGTGTTTGACCAAACTCCATTGCAAGTTTGGTCGGCTTGGTCGTCCTTTAGTAAATTAAATGTATTCATGCACCTCTTCCAAAAAAACCACAGAGAGTGGAATGATAACCAACTTGACAACTACACACTGTTTTTGAACTTCAGAGCACTTTCAAAACTTTTGAAATGTTATTAAAATTTTAGAAAATTGGTTACAAAGCACATATTCACTGAGAGGCAATTATATGCAAAGCACTGAGCTGGACGCTCCAGATAAAAAGACACAAGCAACAACTATGCAGGGTGCAAATAAGGGTAAGCACAGTATTTTGTGGAGAAAGACTCATGGGGGTCACCTAATCAAGTCTTGAGTAATAAGAGGGATTATATTAAATGATAGCTAAACTGATAGCTAAAGGAGAGTAGAAGTCATTCAAAGGCAGAAATGGGACTTGGTAAGGACATGCTAGACATAGGAGCTGCCATTTTAAAGTTGCAGTGGAGAAAATGAACACAGGATATTAGTAAGACCAACCAGCTCAGTTGGTTCAAGCCAGTTTTATCTTGGGGAAAGACACCTTGTCCTCCCTCCACAGCTTTAGAAGTGAGGTCTCCTTGCACAGTTACCTTGGAAAAGGAAAGAAACAAGGAAGGGAGGAAGGAAGAAAGAAAATGGAAAGTGGGTAGATGAATGGAAGGAAGGAAAGATAGAAGAGAGGGAAGGAGAAAGCAAGGGAGGGGAGATGGAAAGAAGGAAGGAAGAAAGGAAGGAAGAGAACGTGAAAAATTGGCAACCCAGTTCAAATGTAATGGGAATAATCGATTTGGTAAGGAAGCTTGCAGGAAAACTTTCTGAAAGAAGCAAATGGAAATTGACACAATGTAGATTTTTATACTTATTTATTTTTCATTATTTTAACTCTTTTTAGTTTATTGGGCCATAGTTCATGGAATTCATTTAGTAGTCATTTAACAAAAGCAAGCATAATTTCTCCTACTTGTAGACAAGCAATATCAGATATAAGGTATTGAAGTGGTATTTCCAGTGTGATTCAGGTCAATTCTGGGGAAAGGTGGCAAAGCGGACCTAACACGGTTACCCTCTCTCTCACCTTCAGCTGTCTTAGTTTGTTCCTGCTGCTGTAACACAACACTTTAGGCTGGGTAATTTCTCAACAGCATAAATTTATTGCTCACAGTTCTGGAGGCTGCAAAGCCCAAGAACAAGGTATTGGCAGATACAATATCTGATGAGGGTCTGGTCTTTTCTTCCAAGATGGTGTTTTGTTTCTGTGTCCCCACATGGAGGGAGGCAGAAAGGCCAGAGGGACAAATGCTGCATCTTCACAAGGAAGTAGAAACGGAAGAGCTGGATTGGTTGTCTTGGATGCTTACTAAGGGATTAATCCCATCCACAAGGGGGGATCCCTTCTGGCTTAATCATCTCCTGTACACCTTTCCTCTTAATATCAATGCATTGGGGGTTAAGTTTTTTTTTAAAGAGAGAGAGAGAGAGAGAGAGAGAGAGAGAGAGAATTTTTTAATATATATATTTTTAATTTTTCGATGGACACAACATCTTTATTTTATTTTTATGTGGTACTGAGGATCGAACCCAGCGCCCCATGCATGCCAGGGGAGCACGCTACCGCTTGAGCCACATCCCCAGCCCCGGGGGTTAAGTTTTAACATGAACTTTGGAGGAGACACAAAAATTCAAACCAAAACATAAAACTAAGGAAATGGAATAAGTAATAAATAAATAAGCCAACAAATAGTATACAGTGTCCTAACTTTGGGAAGTATCTAGAAATCTAAGACTCAGGAAATTGATGCCTTTCCCAGTGTAAAATACCTCTAGAAAGAGTTCTGATAAAATTCAGAAGAATCTCCTTAATATCAACCACCTTCATCTTACTTGCATTTGGGGAGTCGGGCATGCTGAATAGATTCAATAGTGAACAGATCCAATAGTGAATAGTTTCAATAGGGAATAGGTCCAATAGTGAAAACAAGCCACTAGGACTCCCTCTTTTGTCTTTCCCTGACTGAAAGGAAAGCAGGAGACCTGGTATGGAAAAATTACTAGGAATTATTATTATTTTTTTTATCCAATGGTGAAGAGGGCTTTAACAAAACTGTAAGATAAAAGAAATAACCAAAGTCACCATGGATGGTAATGATCCAAGGGAAGATGTACAGAAATCTTCAGTGTGTAATAGAGGACATCATATCCAAAACTCTTTAATTTTCCCTTATTTTATTCTACTCATGCTGAAACTGATATGTATTAGCAATTGGGGAGAAGTGTGTGAGTCAGAATAATTTTTTTTTTTTTAATTAGGACAGGTTGTCCTCAACACAAGCAACGGCTTGGTGGCTTATCTTGAAATGGAGGAATAATCCAATATGTGAGAGCATCTGTCAGGTGAAAAAGACATTTTAGACCTTTTAACAGAATCCCATAGAAGAGAATTGAATCAGAGGTCACATTCACCAACTCAAAAACATAATCGCAGATTTACTCCTTCTCCTTACCCCAGCAAGAGAAGAGCATAAAGAAGAATACAAGACTATTAGAACCACAGAGGTAAGGATAAGGAAAGGAATCAGGAAAAATTTCTCTACCTAATATATTGGTCTGGATAGAGCTGTCGCTATCCAATAAGAATATGATCAGAGAAATGACACCACAATTGTGCAATGATAAGACAACAAGAAAAGAAAGGAATCGTCATAGCTTTGAAGAGAAGATAAAGAAATGATTCTTGAGGAAAATAGAGGGAAGAGAGGAAGATGAATACTGTCTGCTATGAATGATTTATCCTCTCAAAGTACTAAAAGAGTCTATGAAATCTCTAAGACAACAGTTCTACCATAGATTTAGGTCTTTCTTGATTTAGGGTGAAACATCTTTTTAATACTTACACAGAATTTTATCTTCCAATTGATGCATATTGACATAGTTCCTATAGTTTTATTATTAAAATATGATACGATGACTGCATTAAAATGTGAAAGCCTCAGAAAGACCCAAGCATTATTAACAAAGACAAAAATAAGCAATAGACATATAAAATGTATGCAACATATGTAAACCAACAAAGGAAAAATATTCAGAATATATAAAGAAACTCTGCAAATCATAAAGAAAACATCTAATGGGAAAATTGAGGAATGGGTGTGTATGAAGAGTCAGGAAATTCTAGAAGAGGAAAATCAAGTGTTCAATGAACTTGTAAAATTATGATCAAATTCATGTAAAGAGGCAAATTTTTTTAAAAAATGAAGTATGCATTCTGCTTCTGGAAAGATGAAGTTGAAGTACTTCTTCCTATTCCTTCTGCTAAGTACAGCTAAAACTTATGAACATTAAATGTGAAACAACATAAGGAGACCCTGAGAGATGGAGAGAAGGAAGACCAGTTAGAGACCTTGGAACGTGAGAAGCAACAGCGTGGTGAGTTCTCGGGTTTTCTTTTGGCCTCATATGTTCCGGACTGCATGTTAGAGAAGTGGGCAACTAGAAAATGCTAACTATAATGAATCAAAAGAAGCCCAAAGAAAGCCAGTTCTGGCCCGGGTTCGATCCTCAGCACCACATACAAACAAAGATGTTGTGTCCGCCGAAAATAAATATTAAAAAATATTCTCATATTCTCTCTCTCTCTCTCTCTCTCTCTCTCTCTCTCTCTCTCAAAAAAGAAAAGAAAGCCAGTTCTCTCCAGTCAGAAACCACAAAAAGGACAGCCCAGAAAAACAGAAACCTCTTAGGCACTAGCTGGTCTCCCCCAGCCAGACATACCAAAAGAACTTGTGGTTTACCCCCACTTCTGCCAGCAAAGTCCAAGAGGGAAGCTTAAAATTCCATCTTGACAAGCTCTAATGAGCATCCCTGTGGTGTCAGAGAAGGCCAAGTGAGGTGTGTGGACTCTCATCCATGCCTGGTGGTATGATTCACTCTCATCTTCACTGGGGCCCCATGGGGCGCCTGAACCTCCACTCCTATACAAAGGCTCATATGGAGGATAAAGAAATATATGAAGGATATTTGAATCTCAACTGCAAAATATCAGACAATCCAGTTGGAAAATGGGCAAATGACATGAAAAGATCTCATGAAGTGGGCGTTCAGATGGCAAATAAGTACTTGAAAAATTGTTCAATGTCACTAGCCTTAAGGAAATGCAAATTAAGACCATATCATTACATACTAATCAGAACAGCTAAAATAAAACCCAGTGAAGGATCAAATGGTGGCAAGAATGGGGAGAAACTGGATCTCTTGTGCATTGCTCAGATGATACAACCACTCTGGAAAACAGTTTGGCAGTTTCTTAAAAAACAAAACAAAAAAACTAGATACATGTTTACCATATATATGACCTAGCAATTACACTCCCACCATTTATCCCAGAGAAATGAAAATTTTTGCTCACAAAGTCCTATACATAGTGCTCATAGCAGCTTTGTGATATCCCCAGACTAGAAGCAATCAAAATGTCCTGTGATAAGTGAATAATGAAACAAACTACAGTAATTCATATCATGAATTACTACTCAGCAATAAAAAGGAACAAATTATGGATAAATTCAACAACTTGGATGGATCTCAAGAGCATTATGCTGGTTGAAAAAAGCCAATCTCAAAAGGTCACATGTTCATGAATGCATTTGTATAACATTTTCAAAATGATACAATTATAAAGATGGAAGACAGATAAGTATAGTTGGCCCTTCATATCCACTGGTTCCATATCCTTGGATTCAATCAAACTTGTGTGTAAAATATTTTTTAACAATTGCATCTCTGTTGAACATGCATAGACTTTTATTCTTGTCATTATTCCCTAAGCAAATAGTATAACAACTATTTACATAACATTTACATTGTGTTAGGTATTATAAGTAATCTAGGGATGAATCAACATATTGGAAGAATACAGGTTATAGGCAAATACTGTGTCATTTTATAGAAGACACTTAAGCATCCCAGATTTTGGCATCTGTAGAGGGATTTTGAGACCAATTCCCCTCCAATTAGGAGGGACGACTGTAGGTATTAGGGTTAGGAATGATAGAAGAGGGCAGGTAGGACCACAAAGGGGTAGCATAAAGATTATCGAAGTAATGAAATGGTTTTATATCTTGATTTTGGTTATGGTTACATGAATCTACACTATGAGAAAATGACAGAGAACTCTACATACTTTATACCAATGTCAATTTTCTTGTTCTGACGCTGTGCTATGGTATAAGATGTAACCATTGGGAGAAACTGAGTGAAGGGGACTGGAGACCTCTCTGTACTATCTTTGCAACTTCCTTTGAATCAATAATTATTCAAAATAAACAAGCAAAGCAAAACAAAACAACAGTGGGATATAATTTTTATTCATCCAATTGGAAAGTGATTTAAAATTTGGTACAATTAAGTTTTGGCAAAGAGAAGAGTGACAGTCATTTTGATGGACAGTTGAAAGTGGTCTCTCAGAAGTAAACATACCCACAGTCTTTTAAGAGATTTTGGTTGTTCTATCAGAGAAACCTCTATGTTCACAGGAAAGAGATATACAAGGAAGTTCACTGCAATGTTGCTTATAAGAGTGAAAAAATTTGGACTGCCTAAATGTCCATCCAAACTAGAATTATTAAGTAAATCATGGAATATTCATATAAAAATATAACAGTTCAAAGGAATGAATTAGATCCATTTTAGCAACATAATGAAACTTCAAAAGCAAGATGTTGCATGAAAAAAGTAAATTATAGAATAACACATATGAGATAATACCGAAAACAAGTGATAAAAGAAAAAACATAAGGCAATGCTGTTCTCTTCAAGTAAATATATATGAATATAAAGATATTAAAATCAAAGGTATAAATATCTTCCACAAAAAATTCTAACCACGTTCATATCTGGCAAGAAAAAGAAGGGAGCATAAGGTAAATATATTCATCAGGTATAACTTTGGTGATTTAAAATTAATATGTCCCTGCAGTTATTTTTTTTAAGTTTATTTTAGAGTTTGGTGTTCAAGTAGAACTTCCAAAATTAATGACTATTAATATGTTGATATTTTCCTTTGCATATTTTACCTTGTGTGTATGTATTTATGTGTACGTGTATACTCCCTCCGCCCCCCCCACCGCCCCAGCAAGGAACAGTGTCTTGCTTTGTTGCCAAGGCTAGCCTTGAATTCCTAAGCTCAAGGGATGCTTCTGCCTCACTCTCCACAGTAGGCAGGATTACTGGCACATGCCACCATTCCTTGTTTGTGTATCATTTTGAATGCAACATTTATAGAAACTTAAAATAAGTTTGTTTAATGGCATAAACACTGAAAAAAAAGAGATTCTAACAATTTTTCCATTTATTGAGCACCTCCTATTTGCCAGATCAGTGTCCTAGGTGTGTTACATTGTTCCTATATCTCACCACACTCCTACAAATTGCTGTACTTGCAATTTTACACAGAAAATCTTTTAAAGGTAAACGAGAGGATAGAGGAGCCTGAGCAATTTGCCCACGGTTTCAAACTTGGCAAGAGCAGAGTGTGATCTTATGTCCAGGTGAAATGACTTCAAAGCTCCTACTTCTGCTCTAATAGAGTCTAGCAGTCTCCATCCTGGGTGGAGAGTTTGACAAACCTAGAAGTTGTCAAAGCAAGCTGTGGAAATTCCCATGATTCCCTGCCAAGGAGATCATGGAGGTCAGTAGTGAGACTGCCCTTCCTTGGAAGGGAACAGGGGAACAGTCGCTACAGCTTGATAAATATTCCAAATTACCCCTTACTGACTGCTTACCTCAGGAGACAAATGGTGGGTACCTCTTGAAGAAGCAGCAAAGAAAGTGTGATGAGCCTTCATTGACAGGCACCAGTCACGGGCATTGGAGGAAATAATCTGAATCACCGTTCAGGTCCTTAACCCAACAACAACGGCAACCATTAGCAGCAGCAATAGCAACAACTACTAAGACTTCCATATTGCCTGTTTTGTACTGAGCAGTTACATAAACTCATTGAATTCTCCATGGTACTAACTTAGCAATGACACTAAAAGTGCTAAAAGTGACAAAGTGAACCAATAATGTCATATATACTGCAGTACTGTCAGAAGCAAGAATTTGATCTCCAAACACTGTGTTAATTTTTAAAAATTGGTCAAGTTCTCTTATTAGCCTAAAGATTCTTCTCAAAGCACTACACAGCTGACAGTCACCTGAAGCTGTCTGGGGGCTAGGTGTGTGGGAGAAATGGTGACACCGGGTTTCCGATGTGTGCCTGCAATGACATGCTTGACCTTAGAGGGGCCGGTGCTAAGTCCCCATAGGTGCAGGTTGACAAACAGCCATCTATTAATATTTATTGCCCCATTTAACAGTTGTAGCCTGGATAGCAATTCTGAATGATCTTTAACTGGGATACAGATAAATTGCTGATCTGGAAGCAGGGTCAGTACTGTGGGTACGTGTGGTGCTTCTACTCACTTAGGGGGAACTGTGAGTCTTATCTGTTGTATTTATGATTCAACTCCACACAAGAGCTGACTATTAGCACTTGCCCCTTGCCCTTAAGAAATAATCATGCAAAAAGAGAGAGAGAGAGAGAGAAGGAACAAGTAAAAGTACTCTTTCAATCTCACCTCTCTTCCTGGAGGAAATGGGAACGCATTTTCTATGCCTTGGGGGTGATCCTATGAGAAAAAACAATTCTATTTCCAAATAGTTGACCCATAGCTAGTCCCATTTATTCTTTGGGGATGTTAAGTATTACGTGTTTTCTCCACTTAACAAATGAGAGGCTTAGTGGCTCGACCTCTCTTACACAACAGGAAGTCAGCTCTACAAAGTCTTTGACCCCAAGACTAGACCTATTCAGCTGAAGTTACATGGAAGGTTGAGCAATGATCTAGCTTACTTAAGTAATATACTGACAAACAAAACAGCATAGGTCATCGGGACCAGAATTCCATCAGATCCAGAATTCACTGAACTCTTTCCTTGGTAACCCTGCAAATGCTCTAGAAGGATGATTCACTGAATATTGATAGATTCCATAAGATTGCCTTCAGGGTGTCTGGACAAATTGAAATCTCAGAGAAGTGGGGAAAGTTTGAAAATTCAAGTCAATTCCATGATGTGCAGTATGTAGGAAGAAGAAAAGAAAATGGCTGTTGATTTTTATGAGTGCAATTCAAAACTGCACTTTTCTGCACTTCTAATGGATATATAAAGCTCATCATACACCAATTGTTGAATTCATACACCAATTAATCAAAAATCAAAATCTCATTGAGGATAGACGGATTTTTTTTCCCAAGGAGGGGGGGAATGCTGATTTGAAAAATATTGCTCTGAAGTTTTTAGTCTTTCAAGTCTAGATTGAGCGCTTGGTGTGTAGGATGCTCAGAGATTAGGCATGCAGGCTTTGGAGCCAGACTGTCTAGATTCAAATCCTGGCTTTATGTGTGACATTGGCAAGTTGCCTTAAACTTTCTCAATCTTCATTCTTCCCTTGTAAAGCAAAAAATGTAGTAATAAGACCTCACTATAAGGTGCATTGGGGAATAAATGATACAATTTATGTGAAGTAGGAAAGTGTTAGATACATAGGAAATGCCCACTGATTGTAGACATTAATATGAAACACTATTCTTTGATTTTCTGTTTTTTCCCTTGTTCTTGTTAATCTTTCTAGGAGCTTCAAGTTCTTGAATCTTCAATTTCTTGTCAAATGTTTGGTGTACTTAAAAATGCATTTTTTCTGCAGGTCTAATAAATATGTAAAGATGATGAAGCTCATCAGACATAGTTCTGGTGAAATAATAATATACCTTATGTTTTCTGCACCTTCCTCTATTTACAATGAATAAACTTTTGAACTAAAGAAACGTTCAGTTCACCCACCATGGAGTAGATACTGATACTTGCTCACCTAACATGCATTTTCCAGTACCCTTCTTAAGGCACCCCCTGAGCATCTTCCTGCTTCCATGTCCTTTGGGGGAAACCAAACCTCCTTCTCAGCTACAGGGGGTGGATCTGGGGTAGTTTAAGTTGATCACAGCGACCCCATCTCCATGGTGATTACTGGTTTAGGAATAGTCGTGTAATATGCTGAGAAGTGCTGGGGATCTTCTATGTTTTTTCAGTCCTAAGAAAGATACCTGCCATTTCTTCTCTTTTCCACTGTTTTTCGTCTCCGTGACCCCTAGAACTGCTGTTGCTGCCTTGAACCCATGAAGATAGCTCCTGTAAGGACAAGGCTGACACAGCGAGGGTGACCTAGTTGGAGGATGTTACCAACCTGAGTCTTTGATGACATGCTGAGCCACTGATTGTGCCAGCATAAAGCTCTTTTACTATTGAATTTATTCTTACGTCTTATGGTAAATTTCCAGCTAGTTAAGCCTGCTGGAGTTAGGGTTTTCTATTATTTTGTAGTCAAACGTGAACTAACATACAAAATATAAAATCCCCATTAAAATGTCTTAAAATAACTAGAAGTCCAAAGTGTCTCTTTTCTGATCCTAAAGTCATCCTAGCTTCCCTCAGTAACCTACTCTGTCACATCAACTCTAAAGTAATCCTACCAGCTCTGCTTACAAAATATGTCTGAGTCCAAAACCCTTCTCATCTCTACTGCTGTCCCCTGAACCTGAGCTACCATCATTCTCCCGTGTATTCCAGCCATAGCCTCGTAGCCAAACTACCTGCTTAATACTTATTCTGGCTCCTACAATCACTTATTTTTTTTAAAATTGAGATAAAACTCATATAACATAAAACTTACCATATTAAACATTGTAAGATGTACATTCCTCCGGGGTTTAGAATATTGCCAATGTTGTCAGACCATCACTAATACCCACTTCTAGGATATGATCATTGCTCCCCAAAGGAACTCCATACTTGTTAAATAGTCTACTACTCCCCATTTCCTCATCCCCCACCTACACCCCTGGTAACCACTAATATAGCAGCTGGAATGATCTTTCCAAGGGAAACCAGGTCATGCCCCTTCACTGCTTAAAACTTTCTGATGACTTGGAGTAACATGCCAGTTTCTTCACGGGAGCTGGACCCGTCCTGATTTGCTCCCTGCTGACCTTTCCAGTTTCATCTTGTGCCGTTCTTCCCCTTGCTTGCTAGGTCCTGGCCATGCAAGCCTCTATGTGTCCCTTGACCATGCAGCAAATGCCACCTGCAGGGCCTTTTTCCTTACATGTCCCCATTCCTCTTTTCTACTTTGCAGATTGGTGCCTTCTCAGGACTCAAGTGGCACCTCATCTGTCTTCTCCTTGGGGAGGCTTCCCACACCACGGAAGCCCTCCCTGCCTCTATTGGGTCTTTAGCATCGTGGTTTTTAATTTTCCCTGTCACTTTTATCACTCTCTGAAAGCACGATGCTCACATTCGTTGCCTTCATTAGCTTTTGTTTCGTTGTTTTCATTCACTTTTGCCTAACGTTCTCTTCTCTTCCAGGATCCCATATCTAGGAGACATCACATTTATTTGTCGTGTTCCCCTAAGCTCCTTCTAGCTACATCAGTTGCTTGGACTCTGTTTTTGATGACCTTGACAATTTTGAGGAGTACTGGACAAGTATTTTGTGGGATGCCCTTTATTGGAATTTGTGAGGTTTTTCTCATGATCAAACAGAAGCATGAATTTTGGGGGAGATAAATTGCAAGGGTAAAATGTCTCTTTATCACATTCTATCCAGGGTTCATGTTTCTTTTTAATTTGCTAGTTGGTCCTCTATCTCTCCCACTGTTAGAATGTTAAGCTACACCACAGTAGGGACATTGCTCTTCTCACAGTTTTATTCCTAGAATCTCAAATAATATCCAGCACATAGTCAGCCTCATTTATTAGTTGATTGAAATAACAGCTAGGAAAAAAAATGACCAATCACTGCTTAGTGTTTTTGCATGTGAAATGAAATATGGGTCAAGAAGATTTGTTGAGCATAGGTCAAAAGCACTAAAACCCTTTCAAATAATCTGGCATATCCAAGAGATAAATCTAAACCCTCATGCAAATAAATAATTAACCCAAGGCCAATGGCACACTCAAAATCATTAATGAAAATTGATTTTCCTTCTTTGTAGGGCTGTGTCTCTCTGCGGCCCCATAATACCATCTGCAGAGTCAGCCAGGATTCATTGTGCTTTAATTCATATCTACCCAGGGTCTTCTTTTCCCTCTATGCATTTTTTTTTCTATTTCAATATTGGGCATGGTTGACCTAGACAGGTAAAGGGTATAGGTGACTTCCTGTAGGTAAGCTTTGGAAGATAGCAAGTCCCCTCAGAACAAGGAGCTAAGCCAAGATGAGAAGCTAGTCTTGCCTGATGTGATGCTGGAAGAACATTATGGAGTCCCTGTGGCTGATCAAGGGTTCTGCCAACTGACTTCATGAATGTAGGGGAACAGGAGGAGGAGTCTGTTGGCAGTCGGCTAAATGCCTTTCCAGGAACATGGTGGAAACTGATTAAATATATATGCAATCACATGAATTGATAGAGGGAACCTGGAGGACGTCTCCAGCCATTAGAAGACCAAGCACCCGTGGGGGCTCCCTAGTGGTCATGAAGGGAGTTCATTTTCTGGCATGAGCTCTCAGGGAATGAAGCCCCTGAAAGGAAGAACTATTTGTATTCCATTCAGATTTCATTTAACCTTTTCTTTTGGAAGCCCCAGTAAGCAAAGGCACATTTGTCAAGGCTTCAGGATGAATGAGCAAAGCTTTTGTGCATTAAACTTGCAGATATTCAGAAGGGCTTCCTGGAAAGGCAGCTCTGGGCAGGAGCATGAAGACATCCACTCTAACTGGCCAGGCAGTGGGGGGGCTTAGCTATTGTCACCTCCAATGAGCCAATTTCCTGACTATGTGTGACCTCCCAATCAATTTATTTGAACATGAATTTCCCTAGGTAATTAGCTGCGTTGTGTATCTCCAGTCAGAGCATTTTCCTAGCATTCCTCGGAGTAGGTGACTTTCAGGTCAAATGCCACAGAGTTATGTAAGAAGATTAACTAGTGTATTTGATTTCTTTAAGTTACACCATTACAATGTGTTTTGTTTCCTCGGGTCTAAGCTGCCACTGGGGGTAGCACCATGGATTTTTGTACACATATTTGTAGGGGAAAGAAAACAATTACAACAAGACACATTCTATTTTCAGAAAAAATAATATGTGGGAAATTGTATAATAAGGAGCTGAGGACATTTGAGACGTTGAAATACCTCATGTCTTTGTAGATACAGAGAATTCCCAGGCAACCTCATCTGCAGAGCTCATTCATCTCTCTGGTGACTGCGATGCGTCTTGGACACTGGTGTTGGTGTTGAAAGTCCCAGCTTTCCCAGGGATCTTCAACCTGAGCCTGGGAGGCCAGTTTGGCTTCATGTCTGCTCCAGTCCCTCTGCCTCCTCCTGCTGGACCTAGGTAGTGGGAATCTGCCAGCCCCCTTCACTCCTGAATCTTCCTTGACAGCGTCCCTAAAGGGCATATGCATTCAATCCTGCTGAAGATGCAGGCTGCCTTTCGGCTTCCCACCTTCCAGGTTTCTCAGGGAATTTTCTAATACTGAACAGCGTCAGTTCCCACTCTCAGGGGATTTTCTAATACTCACTCCCCAGTTCCTCCATTCCTTATAGTATGTCAGATGCTGTTCTCTCCATACATTGTTCTTACCCAAGATATGTATTCTTCTTCTGTCACAATAGAGTGATTCTGAGTTTTTCTGTGTTTGGAACAGAATCCTAAAACACCAACCAACACCATCATGTTGACAACTAGCATGGTTACACCATTGTTATCAAGTCCTCCTTGTGTGCTAAGTACTCTGCTATGTGTCTGATGTCATAACTCACCACAACAGCCCTCTAAGGCAGGTACTAATATTATCGACTTATAAGCAAGTAAGACGATAAGCAAGTAAAGCTTCAAAATGAAGCCTAGTGCTTGGGTCCCATCTTGATGCAGTTACAAAAGGAAGAGCCAAGATTCCCCCCCCCCCCCCAGGCTGCATGGCTTAGTTTGGTGACTGGAGCATTGTATGGCCTTTTCTTCTGCTGTGAATAGACTCAGTGATTGGAGGGAGGGGGAAGGAAAGAGATTTTGTGCATTTCAGGATTCTAGCTTGGAAAACCAGATAAACATGGTTCCTTTCATCCAAGTTGGCAATTCAGGAGAAGAAAGCTGCAAAGACTTTGGCATCTCCTTCAGCCCGTCCTGGCCCCCACATGTGAACTATATCCTGTCTTCACTCTTGTCTAAACTAGCCTTGCCCATGTATTATGAACCCTGCTCACTTTTGTAGCCTCCTGTCCTGTGACAACCTTGCCTCTTTTTGCCACCTTGTTCCAGGTAAAATAATCTACTGTATCAGATATTTTCTTGATTCTAAGACTCATCTGTAAAAAAGGCAATAATGTTTAATACCAGATTTTCAGATGAATGTAAACACTGGCACATTCAATGTACAGGGTGATTGTGAGAACTATTTGTATTTTGGAAATGGCAAAAGTGGAAACAGGTCTGTTTCCATAGAGAAAAGCTACTTTTCTATGAAGCTGACACAGGCGATAAGAGAGAGAATAGTATTAGTTTTCCTGGATGGTCACAAAATATTATAGAGGCTTAAACAACAGAAATACATCTTCTCACATTCTGGGTACTGGAAGTCCAAGAGGAAGGCACCAGCAGACCTGGTGTCTGGTGAGGGCTGCTTCCTGGCTTGTGTGCAAATTGCTGCCTTCTTTCTGCCTCTTCATCTGGCCTTTTGTTGGTGTGTGTATGGAAAGGAAAGGTGTGTATGTGCATGCGTGTGTGTGTACAGTATGGAGATCTTTTTCTTCATATTAGTTTATTAATCAAATCACGAGGTCCCTATTCTCATGACCTAACCTAACTCTAATTACTCTCAATGGTCCCATCTGAAAATATCATCACCTTGGAGATTAGAGATCCAGCATATGAATTTGTGGGGTGGGGTGGGGGGAAGGTAAAAATATTTCAGTCCCTAACAAGAATCAAGACTTCAACAAAGATCTTCGGATGACAATTACTATTACTACTTTCCTTTTATTCCTTCATTCCATAGCCTGATCCATTAATTCCTACTTGTTCAACAAGAGTCCCCACCATGAAAAGTCCTCCCTGCTCCTCTTTCCCTGATCCAGACTAGCTTCAATGCTTTATTGCTGGGCCTTCCAAGAATCAGATGTTCCATAGGGGGGTTGGGTGGGTAATGGGAATTGACCTTAGGATCTCCTGCTGTTAAGCACGTGCTCCACCGCTGAGCCACACCCAAGCCCTACATGGTGGCTCTTTCCTCAATATTTGGTCACCTTCAGGAATAGAAAACTACTGTTTTATCTGTTTCAGGACCTTTAGAACTTCAAAACTACACAAATATTATTGTTCCTTTCCAAGACCTTCAAAAGCTCACAGGGTGGTGCTTTCTCACCTTAGAAAACTTTCTAACTCATATTATGAATCAAATGCATGCTCTCTGGCCAAACCATGCTAGAGGCTTTTACATCACACCTGAGAAAACTTTTAGCTGGGGAGGAAATGAATGTCTACGTTGTTCCGGGTTTAGCTCTGATGTTTTAACAGTCTATGAGTAAGTTTTCCTGGTAGGAACAGTAGATATCAAACTCAAGTCTTTGAAAAGCTTGGTTGACTGCAAATCTCCTGAGAAATAAGGAATGAAGCCTGGGATGGAGGAAAAGAACTCTGTGTGTGTGTGTTTCTTCCTCAGAAGAATGGGCTGAGGAGCTGCCCTGGTGACTTGCTGATCCCTCCTGTCTTTGGCCCTGATGACCTCCGGGCCTGAAGCCATGCAGGAAGTGACATCATGCTTGCTTTGGCAGTTTGGGTGGTGTCATTCCCTCGTAGCGGCTGCAGTTTATCAGTAGGTTTAGCCTTTGCACTTTGAGAAACCAAAGCTATTATCTCACCCACAATTTAGAATAATAAAAAAGTCCATAGCAGAAAAAACATGCAGTAAGCTAGATAAAGAACAAGGAGGGTTTAGTGCGCCTGCCGGCTAGGCCCAGGCAACACCTGGAGTCTCTCTTGATATTAATGTCAAGTCAAGAGATTTCTTTGGAGGGTGGCTGAGACTAGAGAAAAAAATGTTATATTGTTAGTTAATGATGAAGGTTCAGTTGTCTCCCTAAGTGATCCGTAATGGGGTCACTTAGGTTTAGGGACACCGCGGTTTCCTCATCCTGGAGGCTTGTCCTGTTGCCAGGAGCTGTAATCACAGCAGTGAGAAGGTGGTCTGAGGTCCCATAGGTCTTTGTCAGAGTGGCTGGGAGGAACACCAACCAGGTTTCCCATTTGTTTCCAAGTTTGAGATGCTATAAGCCTGTGAGTTATCGTTATATGGAGAAGCAGAATGTTCTTGTACCACTTGGCCCCTGAAGGGCATATAAAAGACTAAAAGTATGTAACTGCAAAACCCAAAGCAGTAAAAAAAAACAACTCATAAGTCTTACTTTACATATTCAAATCAACAGGAAAATAGTAATCTATCATCACTGACATTAAGATTGGTAACATAGCTAAGCTTGTTAACTGGAAGGAACAAAGAAGGACGATGGTGTAGAATAACTCCTTGGTTAGCAAACATTATCAAACAAGTGGGAGATTTAAAAAAATTTTTTTTTAGTTGTAAATGGACACAATACCTTTATTTTATTTGTTTATGTTTTTATGTGGTGCCGGGGATCGAATCCAGGGCCTCATGCAGTATAGGCAAGCACTCTACCACTGAGCCACAACCCTGGCCCCACAAGTGGGAGATTTTTGTGAAACAAAACAAAACAGATTGGGTGTGACTTCAAGTCTTTTTTAAAATTATGCTTTGTTTTTAAAATCTGGAACATATTGTGAAAATTTGAGTATATGATTATAAAAGCAAAGCATATATATGTATTGTTTTTAGGACCTAAAAATTATAATTAAAAATATTGAATGAACATACAACTGAAAGACTAAAATAGAGCTTGACATAAAGTGTGGATTTTCTAAACCATCGTGTTACTTGACATTTTGTAAATATGCTCCAACAGAGAGGATCATCTCTCAAAACAGGTTCAGGACACCCCAAAGGCACATCCATCCCTTAATTGGAATAGTTCTTTCCTGGTCCAGAATTGGGACTCTCCCTCTCTGGTTCCAATAGCAGTTGTTTGGAGTTGGCACTTTAACCAGAGGCAGAATGGAAGTTACTTGCAGTGTCTATGGACAGTGTATAGTGGTGGCTAATGTATTAAATTAGACAAAGCATGTTTAAATACTGCATCGGTTAGGCTAGCTAATCTCTTTAGCCCTCAATTACTTTGTGGTATTCTTGGAGATTAAATGTACCTATGGACGGCCAAATCACCAATTCCCTAACTTTCTTGTTATCCATCAGGCCCCCATATGCTCACACCTTTCCTTTTCTAGCTTGACTGTGTGATGTGACGTTCACTTTCAAATCTCTTTTCTTTCTCTCTCTCCATTGTACTGACTTGAAAAACCCCTCACCTAACATGGACCCACTGGGACATTATTCACTTTCTCACTAATTCTCCCAATTCATGGATGCAAGAAAGAAATCAGCTGCACAATTGGATTCAAGAACCTCACACATTTCCACTCTTGTTTCTCTTGTGCTCTAAGCACCATTTGACCCTGTTGGATACTCCCCTTTTCTGGGCTTCTTAATACTACATAGAATATACTTTCAAGTTCTTGGCTTCCCTGTTTACACTAAAACTAGGAATATTTTTTCCCATCCAAGGAGTATGATTACACTTTCCACAGAAGCAGGACTTAATAATTTTACTGAAGCATAAACCATTCAGAAAGTTGAAGTGCCTTCAAAGTTTGGACAGAGCCCCTCTGATCCTGTCACTATCCAGAAGATCTCTAAATTGTTCCTGCAGATTCTACAGCCTTAGACCTAGGGTCCCTGAGAAACTAAGAAACTCAAACTGCTGAGAGAATCAGCAGTTCCTGTTACCCTTTGCATCTGTCTCATGGTCGGCCATCAGCTGGTGCTTCCTTATTACTGTTCAAGGGTCGAGAATTGAGGAGAGAAGTGAATAAATTCCATGACTGGCTTACAGGGTTTCAAGAAGAGATTCTTAAATACCTATTTGCGCCACGGTCTAAGTGTGTGGCGGTGGGATGATGGACTGCCCATGCTCCAGGGTGTGGACTGACAGGGAACAGCCATGATTCATAGGCCTGGCTTTTCAGTAGGTGAAAATCACTGGGTGCTACTAGCCCCATGGGCTTTTGTAAGTGCTCCTCCTACAAATGTCTGCATTCCTCTCGAGAGCCGCTTTTTTCTCATGCATTTTATAGCTATTGTAAATTCTAGCTCTAAAAAAATAGTATAAGGGTGTTTGTGCATCGCCAGTAGTAATCCTGGAAGAAAAGCATCAGGTCTCACAGATGAGTTAGTCACAATGTGAATTCATTCAGTGAATCAAGGCTGAATGATAATGGGAAGAGTTACTCATGTACCGTAACAGACGTTCACTGCCATCTGGCTGTCTGGCCTCCTCTTCATACCCACATTACTCCTTGCTCTAATGAGGTTAATGGAAATTAATACATATGTATTAGGGAAAGGAGAGAGTCCTTGGGGACATGAGCTAAATATCAGTACAGTTCTCCTCTCTAGGTAGACAACAGGGTACTTGGGGAAACATTGAGTAATGGTTGAAAGATAAATTACATATAGGCTAGTCAATATCTTGCCAATTAAGCTTACTCTATTCCTGAACAGAACATTTCTGAGAAAAATACTGGCATCTAAGTAGTTCAAACAATTGTATCTTATTGTGTCATTTCATGGGGCAATTTCTTTCCATATTGACTTTCATACAAATAGACAATGGGAACTTTCTCTCTTCTTCTTCTTTTTAATCTATACATAAAATGCTACAATATCAGGCCTGCAGAAATGGCAGCCACTGAGTAGAAAAATCAGCCATCCCACCAGGCAATGATTGAGAAAGCATATCCCTCACATGTGTGCTGTGTACTTGGCCACCTTGCGTATCTCTAGCCCACCTATTAAGAGGAGGGTATCCAGGCAGACTTTTTTTTTTTGCATACTCTCTCTCTTTATTCTGTTAGTGCTATCTCTAGTCCCCGTGATTAATTATTTATAGGATGCCCATATTGTGAAATATATATTACGCATTATGAGCATTAGTTAGTGCTTCCCTTGTGGCTTGTATCACAGAACTCTATCAACCCACTGTATAAACAACCTCCCTCATTCGTGGGCCTGCGTGATTGTCTTGATGAATTGATCTAATTCAGACCCTGTATACATATTAGAGCAATGTTTTATCGCTATAAAGATATATACACACACTCAATAGTCACTGGTGTTAAAATAAATATTGTGACTTTGCGGAGAGAATGGCCTCACGGACTAACAGGAGGCATCAGATGGTCCTTATCAGTCATGCAGATAGGAGTACGCTGCTTGTAGCTTGCTTGTCTTGTTGTTTGGGGTGCTTCCCCTTCACATCTAACCCTGAAGGGTTCTGTTCTTCATCAGATAAAAATCTCACACACTGCCCAAGTCTGTGTGTGCAGGATAGGCCTTAAAGCATCCTGTCCAATCAGTTAGTTTTATTTGACTAAAGGTTTAACTTAGTTGATTAGCATTTATTAACCACTTAGCAATGCATTGTGAGTACTACGGGAAATAAAAGTGAATGATGGTACTTTAAGGAGTGTAACCTGGATGGCTCGAGATGGGAATTATTCCTTTTAAACAAGTTTCCTGAGATATAATCCACATATGATAGCGTTCCTCCATCTGATGGTCTGTACTGTATTCAGAATTGCAGGATCCATCACCACAATCAATTTTAGAATATTTTATCACCTGTAAGAAACCTTATACCAATTAGTAATCATTCCCTATCTATCTCCCCATCCTCAAATCTCCCAATCCCAGGCCATCGCTAATCTACTTTCTGTGTCTATGGATTTGCTTAATCTGGACATTTCATCCAAATGAAATCGCACATGCAATACGTGGTCTTTGCGACTGGCTTCTTCCACTGGTCATAATGTTTTCAAGGTTCATCCAGGATGCAACATTTACCAGTACTTTAGTGGTAGTAGTAGTATTGTTATTATTATTATTTTGCTGAATAACATTCCATTGTATGGCTATGCTATATCTTTTATCCACTAATTGATGGACATTTGGATCATGCCCATGCTTTAACTATTATGAATAATGTTGTTGTGAACATTTGTGTACTAGTTTTTGTCCACGTATGTTTTTACTTCTCCTGGGTATATTTTAGGAGTGGAATTGCTGGTCATGTGGTAATTCTATGTGTAAAATTCTGAGGAAATACAAGACTGCTTTCTAAAGTGCCTGCACTACTTTTTTAAAATCATCATTAGCAATCTAGAAAATTTGTAATTTCTCACATCCTTGTCAATATTTTTTATAATCTGTATTTTTGATTAGAGCCACCCTTGTGGATGTGAAGTATTGTCTCATTGTGGTTTTGTTTTGCATATCCCTTATGACTAATACTGAGCATATTTTTATGGGTTTATTGGCCAGTAGTATCTCTTCTTTGAAGAAATGTCTATTTATATCCATTACTCATTTTTAAACTGAGTCATTTTTCTTTTTATTGTTGAGTTGTAAGCGTTGTCTATGTAATCCAGATACAAGTTTATTTTTATTCAATCTACCATTTACAAATATTTTCTCTCATTCTCTGATTTTTTTTATTTCCTCAATGGTTTCCCTTGAAATAAAAATATTAATTTTGATGAATTTGAATTAGCCTAGGTTTTTTGTTTGCTTATTTTTTTTATTTGCAATTTGTCCTTTTGGTGTCATGTATAAAAAGACTTTGCCTAATCTCAAGCCATAAAAATTTACCACTATATTAAAATCTTGTATTCCTTGTTATTTTTTTCCAGTTTCTATATTACTGAAAGTGTGGTATATATATCTCCAACTATTACTTTTGAGTTGTCTATTTCTCCCTTCAATTCTATCAATTTTTGCTTTGTGTATTTGGGGCTCTGTTATTGGGTGCATATATGTTTATCATTGTTACAACTTCCTGAAGGATTGACCCTTTATCATTATAAAGTGTTCTTCTTTATTTCTGGTAACAACTTCTGTTTTCAAGTTTGTTTTGTCTGATATTATAAAGTCTATTTTGTCTGCATATAGTCACTCCAACTTTCTTATGGTTACAGTTTACATGATATAATTCTTTTTAAAAAACAGTAATTTTAAAAATTTATTCTAACTAGTTATACATGATAGCAGAATGCATTTCAATTCACTGTACACAAATGGAACACAACTTTTTATTTCTCTGGTTGTACACAATGTAGAGTCATACCATACCATGTGCAGTCATGCATGTACCTAGGATATCTCTTTTCATCCTGAGTATATATAAAGGAATCTTACAAAACAATAAGATAATGGTGAATATACCATTTGAGCATACAATAGAAGCAATACGAATTCTACTTTTATGATGTAGCAGAGACATGTGCATATATTTAAAGAAATAACATGTGCTACACTGTTGATATATCCAGTGTTTGTAATAGTCTCAAAGTGAAAATAACACAAATGCTCATTAATAGTAGAACAGATAAGTATATTTGGGGTATACATACACACCCACACACTCCCATCTATCTATCTATACTCTATTTCAATGAAAATAAAGTATATATAATTACATAAAATAATATGGCTAACTCTCACAAATATTGAGTAAAGAGGCACACAAAAATGGAGATATGTAAGAGTGCATTTACATAAGGTATGAAAACATATAAAATGTTTATGTTGTTGAAAGTCAAGATGATAGTTATCCTTGGGTGGATAGTTCATAGATGGGAGAGTGAGGGAATATAATGGAATGTTTCTTTATCTGGATGCTGTTTACTTGTGTGTGTTTACTTTATGAAAATTCACTGTTATGTGTCCTTTTTTGTACATATATTATACTTCAACTTAAACATTTTTATAGAAGTTATAAAATGTATAATACTTTATATTTTATTTTCCTTTAAACAGATAGCATATGCTAAATCCTACCAAATATGGAACAAAACATTTTCTGACCATTTATGACTACAGATACAAAATGCTTAAATAAGACACTAGCAAATCTAATCTAATATTGTATTAAAAGAATAATGCTCTAGGAAACCACAAATGATCTAATATTAGGAAAAATAAAAATATCATTGATTATATCAAAACCAAAAGAAACAAATTTCATACTCATCTTAATGAATGTCAAAAGGCATTTAACAAAATTCAATATCCATTTCTGATAAAAGTTAAGCAAATTACATAGAGAAGATTCCCCAAACATAGATAAAAAATGATCTCAAACTAGTAGCTTACATCATACTTAAGAGCAAAATGATAGGGCACATCATTTCCAAATGTATTTCATCAAGGAACATGATTTAAATTATAATGCACTGAAGAACTACCAGTAGGAGCACATCTCTCTCCCTCCCTCCCCACCTCCCTTTCTCTCTCTCTCTCTCTCTCTCACACACACACACACACACACACATACACACACATACATACCGAAAAACTATGTTAATATGGAACTTTTCCTGTTGACTCAGAGTTTTATCTAAGGCCCTCAAATCTGAGAACGAATACAATAGTTTTTGACTCTCTCTATAGCCTGCACCCCTTGAGTGGTGGTAGACTGTCTATATAGCACAGGTTAAGAAATTGTGAAATGCTCTGACAGCATTAGTCCATCACTCCTCTCTAGACTGAAAAAGAGAAGGCAAAGAATTGACAAGAATGGAAAGAAGCTTGTGTTGACTATTTTTTTAGGAATAGCTAGTAACTCATATATTTCCTATATGGAAGAAAGGAGAAGGGTATTCAAATTAAGAGGCAAGGTTTTGAGAGTTATCATTTGAAAAGCTTGAGGTTGGTCCTCTGAATAGAAAGGGACAGAATCTGGCATCTGACTGACCCCCAGAAAAATCTAAAGGCAAGAATCTGTGACTGGTGAAGAACTCCAAGATCGGGAAAACCAAGGGTATAAGTTGATTAGGAAAAAAAAAAAAAAGACCTGACTTATTGAGTTGATTAGGGAAAAGAAGGTATGAGTTCCTCATGGGCCAACTATGGGGTTGGTGGAATGGATCTAGATTGTATCATTTTTGAGAGGAGCTCCACTAAAGGGGACTCCAATGGAGAAAGAAATCATTAGAAATCATGGTGCCAATCAGAGAGAGAGGCTTATCTATGTGAAGGGATGGAGTTGTCATGGGGTATTGAAAAGAAGGAAACCCTGAAGAGCACACCAAGAAAGAATTCATCTTCGTAAGAAGTCTACAACATACAGAGGGATCTACCCAGGTTACATTAATACCAGCTGGCCAGATAAAAGCCTTCTGTCCCTTGACTTGCCTTTCTTCTACCTTTCCCCAAACTCCTAGCTCATGCCCAACCCTGGAGAGGTTTAGATCAACAGTTTGCAAGTAATGGTACTTGCAAGTGGTAGTGAAACTTGATAAGGGAAAAAATGTTGGCCAAAGCTCTTGTTTCCACTATAGACTTTCAAGTCACAGAAGAAAGGGACATACTCTAATTAGATGATATATTAGAGGTATACAAGCAATATACTGGACTGAACTTTCACTCTATGCAAATGTCCAGAAAAATGATAGACATACTTGTAATTTAAGGTAGGAACAGGGAAAGGCAAGTCAAAAAAACAGATTAGTAGTATAAAGAATAATACGACTGAGCTGGGCACAGTGGCACATGCCTGTAATCCCAGCAGCTCAGGAGGCTGAAACAGGAGGATTGTGAGTTCAAAGCCAGCCTCAGCAAAAGAAGGCATAATGCAGCTCAGTGAGACCCTGTCTCTAAATAAAATACAAAACAGTGCTGGGGATGTGGCTCAGTGGTTGAGTGCCCCTGTGTTCAATCCCCAAAGAAAGTGGCAGCCACTCACAGCAATTATTTTCCAGAATCCTACAAAGTTTAGTGAGATCTAATGGAGATGTTAGAGAATATTTTGTCATACACCATCTAGAGTATGTCTGTTTACAGGGAAAGAAAATTCAAAGGCCAAACAACTTTCCTTGTACTTTTCTTTTTTACTACTTAACGTTTATTTGTTCAAGTTGAGTATTATTTCTATTTAGACAGTTTCATTTGTGCTTTTAGTAACAGCAGAGTGAGTAGATAACCTTATCTTTGAAGTATTTTGACTTGGCCAGTTTCATGAAGATGCTTTGAGACCCATAAGATGGCTATCTTTGATAACTGGCTTCCTTCTTTTGTTCCTCTTGAACTCTATACAAAGATAATAGGTGGTGTTTATTCATCACTAAGTGTCAAACACCATGCGAGATGTTCGCAAACATAATTTAATACCTGCAGTTATTCTTTACGATAGACACCATCATTAACTATGAATGAGGAAGCAGAGGGACATAAAAAGTAATCTGTCCAACCAAAACACCACTGCTGTGTGTGGTCCCCAGTAAAGCAACAACACCCCATGACAGTAACAAGGCATTTCATAAAAAATAGTGCTTAAATAATAGTGCACATAACTGTGTATAACATAGATCAGCGACTGTTAAATAGGCAGAAAGAGGATGGTAAACGAGGCCTGTGTGTCAAATGTAAAAGTCAAGAGTTTTTTATTTAGTTATTCATTAGGCACTTCATGCCTCACATGAACTTTTCTAGTGTTCTCAAATACCCACAGAGTAGATTTTATTTATGCACAGTGTGGATGAACATAGTGATTATACGTCAACATATTAATATACATTTATTTTAAATTACATTCTTGAAAGCTAAAATTGTTTACCTGAAGTTTCCCCTTGGATATCTTAACATTAGTGCATATTAATTATACGGAATTGAGAGTCTTCTTGTGTCATGGTTGTCTATGAATATAATATATTTTTAGTGTTTCCACCCTTACCCTCCAATCTTCCCCATGATTCCCTTCCTCGTCATTAATATGTCCTCAAAGTTACTTTAAACTTAGGATATCCCAAGTCAAATTTGGGATCTTCTCCAAAGGAGTTGGGCTTTTCCAGTGCTCCCTAGCTGGTGAATGACACCCACTTGTGAATTAGATGCTCCAGAGTCGTCCTTGATACCTTCATCCCCCACATCTTGACGTTCAACCCATCTGCTACTCATTTCACCTTCCTCCCAGTAACTAGCTGATGGTTCAAGCTGCCATCACCTCTCTCCTGGGCCATCTCTACAGGGACTCATCATATCTACTCATTCCCTGTCTGGTTTTTTTTTTTTTTAATTTCTTTCTTAATAAGAGTTTTAATTTTTTTAATTATAAAATTCTAATTTAAAATTCTGAAACTTTAAAACTATATAGCATTATAAGATATTTAAGAAATGTGCCAAATAAACATTATTCACTATTCTACCCAAACACATCATTCATTCTAACTTACATCTCTTCTAGTTTCCATCCTTATGGGAAATAGAGCTTGGATATTAGTAAACGGGGCTCATTTTTTTTAACTTCCTATAACACTATGTAATGTTCGATACTGCAACATCAGCTTCATTAGTATTACTTTTTTTTCATTTTTAAAATTTCAATTTGTTACTTATGACAGTGGAAGGCATTGCAATTCATATGACACATATAGAGAACAATTTTTCCATCTGGTTTTTCTTCACCTTCCATCAGAGAAAACTCTTCTTACAAATCTCACTGTGTTGGCCATTCTTAAAATTCTTCAGTGACTTCCTACCATTCCTAAGTTAAAGACCATATCCTGGAGTGTACTACCAGAACCTAGATGGTTAGATCTTCCCTACAAGTCAGTTGCAGCACAGCCTTCTCATTCTCTTTATTCCAGCTACTGGTCTTTTTTTTCCTCTCCAAAACCCCATACTTTTTCCTACCTCAATTTTGCACAAAATTTTCCCCTCTTTTCTTTGCAGCCTGGTCCTTCAGCTGTCAGCTGTCACTTCCTCTGATAAATCATCCTTGACCTTCCCAAGTCAAATTCCCCTGTTATATAATCTAATACAACTATGCATTTCTCCTTAACATATTATGTCACAGTTAAATCTTACATTATTTAATATGCATAATCCATGAAATAATTGATAAACTGGAATTCATTAAAATAACATTTTACATTATGTGATATTTGTTAATGCATATATTGTCCTGCACATCCTCCTGTGTTAGTTTCCATCAGGGCAGATACCACGTCTTTTTTTGTCCCCATGTATCACTGACATCTAGCAAAGGGTTTGTCACCAAGTCGATTATTAAACATTTTCCAAGGGAAAAGATGATAATCAAAATGTATAATATACTTAAGAATAAGCCTAAAGAAATGTGTTCATGTGAGGAAAATTACAGTACCTTACTGAGGAAAATAAACAAAATACTTAGGCACAAATCTACCAAAATATATAGAAGGTTTATAGGAGGAAAATTATAAAATTCTGATTTAAAACATCAAAGAATAACAAAATAAATAGGGAGATGAAAGAAACCAAAGAGTAACAAAATAAAAAAATCTTCATGGTTAAGAAGACTCATAATACTGTCAGTTCTTCCCAATTTGATTTACCAACACAATTTCAATTTAGAAAATCAAAGCAAATTATGGATATTGCAAATGTAATCCTAAGGTCTCTAATGGGAAAAATTCCAAAATAGTCAATACAATACTGAAGAAGAAGAACAATGTAATAAGGACTGACAGTACCAGATTTCAAGACTTACTATAAGGCTATAGCAATGCAGGATATTGGTGAAAGAATAGACAAATAGATCAATTAATGGAAGAGAGAATCCAGAAATAGACCCACAAAAATATATTCAAGTGAACTTTGAAAAAGTTCAATGGAGAAAAAAGAAGACAATACATTGGAGAAAAAAGAAGTTATTATTTTTTTAAACAAATGTTTCTGGAGCAAGTGGATATCTTCATGTGGAAAAAAAAAAAAACGCGCAACACAGACCTTGCCTATTTTACCAAACTTCGCTCAACATGAATCATAGAATTAAATATAAAATGCAAAACCATAAAACTCCTAAAAGATAACACAGGAGAATATCTAGATGATCTTGAGTTTAGAGATGACATTTTAGATACACTTCCCAAGGCATAATCCATGAAATAATTGATAAGTTGGAATTCATTAAAATAAAAAAATTCCTAATGTGGAAAGGAGGAGGAGGAAGAGATAAGCAAATGGATACTCCTGCTTTGTGAATGACACTGTCTAAATAGTGAGAAGAAAATCCACAGATGGAGAGAAAACACTTTCAAGAGACATATCTGATAAAAGAGTATTATCAAGAACACAAAAGAACTTATATAACTACTCAACAATGAGAAAAAAAAAACACAGCCTGATTTTAAAATGAGCCATAGATCTGAACAGATGTCTCAACAAAGAAGTTAGACAATAAATATAACTGTGAAAAGATACATCATAGATTATTAGAGAAATACAAATGAAAAGAAGATACCAATGACAACCAAACTATTAGAATGGTGAAAATCCAAAAACAGTGACAACATCAAGTGTTGCCGAGGATGTGGAGCGAGAACTTGATTATTGCTGATGGAAATGCGAAATGAGATAACCACTTTGGAAAGTATTTTGACAGTTTCTTACAAAATCAAACATACTCATCCTATCACTTCGCAATCATGCTCCTTAGTATTTACCCAAATGAATTGAAAACTTAGGATCACATAAAAACCTGTGCACAAATATTTATCGCAACTTTCTTCACAATTGCCAAAGCTTGTAAACAAACAATATGTCCTTAAACAGAAGAAGAGATAAGCAAACTGATACATCCATAGAAGGAATATTAGCACTAAAAGGAGATGAACTATCAAGCCGTGAAAAGACGTAATAGAACTTTAAATGAATAGAACTAAGTGAAGAAAGTCAATTTGAAAAGGACATGTATCGAATGATTTCAACTATATGTCATCTAAAAAAGGCAAACTATGGAGATAGTTATGGGGGGAGAAAAGGGTGAATTGATGGAGCAGAGAGGATTTTTAAGGCAGAGAGGATCTATTACTCCTAAATTGTAGTCGTACTTGTAAGAGAAAACTGATATTAAGTCATGTACACTGGTTTATAGACTCTAAATCAGGAACAACATTTCATCAAGAATCTGGCTTCTACTGGTCACTGAAAAGACTGAGCAAATAAAATATACTTTCAAATTCAGATTTTTAAAATAGTTTAGAGCAATTTGGGGTTCACAGAAAAATTGAGGAGAAGCTAAAGAGAGTTCCCTGCCTCAACACATTCACGACTTCCTCAACTATCAGCATCCCCGACCTGAGCCTTAAACACTTGGTCCAATCAATGAACCTACATTTACACATCAGTGATACCCATCAAGGTTCACTCTTGCTGTTGTACATTTTATAAATTTTGACCTAGGTATAGCAGTAGGTATCTGGTATTATTATTGTATCATATAGGGTAGTTTCACTGCCCTAAAAATACCAACTGTGATCTTAGGTAAGAAGTAATTTCAGCTTCCTGAGGTCCAGTTCATTCATCTACAAAATATAATAAAAATCTTTGTTTGCTCACTATGTAAGTCAGCTTTTTCATCTCTGTGACCAAATACCTGACAAGAACAACTTAGAGGTGAAAAAGTTTATTTGGGGCTCATGGTTTCAGAGGTCCCAGTCCAAGGTTGGCTGACCCCATAGCTTTGGGCCTGAGGTAAGACAGAACACCCTGGTGGAGGGAAGCTGTTCAGCTCAGGGCAGCCAAGAAGCAGAGAGAGAGAGAGAGAGAGGGAAAGAGAGGAAGGAGCCAGAGATAAGATATAGTTCCCAAAGGCATGCCTCCAGTGACCTATTTCCTCCAACCATGCTCCACCCGCCTACTTTTCCCACCACCTCCCAGTAGCCCATTCAGCTATCAATGGACTAATGAGATCAAAGCCCACACGACCCAACCACTTCCCAAAAGACCCTTCCAAGTGTTCAACACATGAGCCTTTGGGGGACATCCCAGGTCCATAACACTGACTGTGAATAAATGAGAGACATTATGCATGAGAAAAAGCCCGTGTAGATATATTGATAAACAGGTAGATACTAGATGATAAAGTAGATATACTAATATATATATATTTAACTTAGTACCCATAAAAGCAGATTGAAATTCTACGAAATTTGAGGAGGGACTCGAAAAAAGTAATTTTAAAGTTAATCTAGAAGAACGAGCATGTAATAATGCTGAACATTAAAAAGAATTATGAAGTATAATAAAATACTATTACAGAATACAGTTTAAAATATACACACACTCATGTATATCTAGTGTATAATAAAGTTGGCATCATAAATCACTAGGGAAAGAATAGTTTATTCAATAAATTTTGTTGGGACATTTGGCTAACCATTTGGCAAGGAGGAAATTTAATCTGTTCCTGAAATCATATAGCAAAATAAACTCCAGATGAGTTTATGTTTAAATGTAAAAAAGTGAATGAAACAAATGTTAGAAGAAAATAGAAGTGGGTGGGATGGCCATCAAAAGCAGAAGTTGTACACTTAAATAATGGCAACACCAAATGAATGCACTTGCAAACCACTGTAAACAACGGAGAAAGGCCAACAACAAGAGAATCTCAGGGATAACTGCAGAAATCAGAGTAGGGAAAGGATTGATATCTTTAGTACTGTGTATAAAGAAATTTTATAAATATCTCAGTAATAAGGATATAAGTATAAACTGTATGAACAAGTATATCACAGAACAAAGATTTTAAATGGTAATTAAAATGTTTGATTACAAGAGTACAAATTCAAGCAATAGCAACAGATAAATTCTTTTCAATTGTGAGAATGAGGAAAAGGAGGAGTTGGCTAACAGGGCCTGGTGAAAAGAAAGGTCAGCAGGTTTAAGATACAGGTGGGAACTGTCTTCTAGGCAGAGGGAACTACACGAGTAAAGTCAATAAGCTTTAGTCCACTTGGTATTGCTAAGACAAAATACCTGAGGTGAGGTACACTGCAAAGAAAAGAGGTTCATTTAACTTACAGTTCTGGAGACAGGTGGCTGCATCTGGTACAGATCAAATGCTACATCATAGCATGATGGATGGCCTTACGTGGCAAGAGCAGGTATGAGAGTGACAAGCAGGCATGAGTGGAAGAGCACATGTGTGAAAGAGGCTGAGGGGAGGTGCCAGGTTCATTTTTATAATAACCCACTCTTGAGAGATACAATCCAGTTCCTTGAGAGTGAGAACTCACTCCTGAGAGAAAAGCCTTAATTCCTCTTAAAGGGCCAGCACCTCTCAACACCGTCCTATTGAAAACCAAACCTCAGCATGTGTTTGGTGGAGACAAACCATATTCAAACCACAGCAAACAATACAGAGGAAATGTTCAAGGGTGCATTTGATTATTTTCTTGAGGTATATTATTGGTTTCCAGGACTTGGCCCCACCCCCTGCAAAAAGCAAAGCACCATACCATAATACAGTGCAAAAATACCTACTGCAGTAAAAGTAAAGAAATCAATCTATCAAAATTTGCGATTTCCCAGGAAATTCCCATCAGGAGAGAAGTTTGGGGGTTTGATCTTGTAGCATTGTTACTAAATTATGAAAAAATTATCCTAGTTTGAAGGAATGTGTTAAGCCCAAAGGCTGTGGGGGTAGACTAGACAACCCTTGAGTTGTGTTGGCTCAACTACACCACTTGGTGGGTCTTGTTATTTCATGACAGTGTTAAGAAGCTATAGGAGAACTCAGAGAACAAATGCCACTTATGAAAAAGCATGCCAAAAGTCTTCAAATATTTCCTTTTTGTCATAGAAAAAGTTTATATTTGCATCCATTGACTTAAAAAAAAACCCTGCAACTTCATAAACTTTTCTGAGGGTAGGAAATAGGAAGAAGAAAATGAGAATGGAGAAAACAAGTAAGAATAACTACAAGAACTCCCCTTTCCAGTCTCCCATCATTGGGCCCTGTGGGAAATGTCTGGGTGGAGGCACCATCATGCTAGACATCCCAGAGTCTGAGATGCAGTCAGTTCTCCAGCCAGGTTTCCGTGTGTGGCCACTAACAGACCTGTGTAGAAATAGCCTCTTCTATTTCCTTTCCAGTAGCAGAGATTTTGCTGCTTTTCTCCAAAATGGTTTACAATAACTCAGTTAACCTCCTGAAGTTTCATGTCATTACAACGTGAAACTCATTTGATTTTTCTACAAGGATCATGCCCCAGTTCCTCAACATTGGGATATGCTGTGTTTCCTAATAGCGGGTGTTTGTGTTCACAGTTCTGCCCCACCTTAGAAATTACAACTAGCTCTGAAAAGAGGCATTCAACGCTTTCTTGTTTATATTAGCAAAGACAAAGTGATCCTACATGTAGAAAGGATTCCTAATCTAAAGGGTATATTAAGAGTGTGTTAGTGGCCGTAACCGATTCACCCTCATCTCCATTCCCAGGGTTTATATTAAAGAACTCCCAAGGCTTTGCCTCTCCAAATCCAGCATGGCAGCATTGAGTGATTGCTGAAAGAGCAATTTCAAAAGCATAGTCTTGCAGAATCATTCTGGTCTTCTATGACATCTGCATAACCACCTTGAAGATTAAACGTGAGTCCTGCTACTATATAGCATATTGGGATGGATGCTCGCTGATTCCTCCAAGTGCAGGGGTGCTTCTTTCCCTGGGAAGCTCTCAGTCCCTTAGATGCTATTTGATGAATTGGTGGAAGATTCTTGCAACTTTTGCCATCTGGTATTGATTTACTCTCTTCATCTCAAACCCTTCCAAATTATTACTTTATTGGAAAGGGAAATAGGGATACCACAAATTGACAGATATTTCTAAAAAAGGCTGGCAGGAAGCCTTTTCCAACTATAGACTGCAGTGGTTCCCACCTGTCTCTCTCAGAGCATTTCCTTGCAGGAATACATTGGGATGGAGGCAGGATCGTTCCTGTTCTTTCCTCGTGTTCATTAAAAAACAGGAGCTGGGGTTGTGCTCAGTGGTAGAGTGCTTGCCTCGCATGTATGAGGTCCTGGGTTTGATCCTTAGCACCACATATAAATAAATAAAATAAAGATCCATTGACAACTAAAAAAATATATATTTTTTTAAAATCTGATACTCAAAATTGTCCCAGTGACCTAGTTCTGTGGGGTTTTCCTGCTGCATATTCTAAATGACAAGTGTCTACCCTAACATAGTGCATTGGGTCACTCATGGCGACGGATGAAGATGAACATTGAGCCTGGGCTCTAAGGAGAAGTAGAGCCCCAGAGGATGGTGAAGGGGTGAGCGATTTTCAAATCAAACAGGTTTATCTCCTATTTTGGTTACTGTTGACAAAAATCAATGGTGGTCTTGAAATACTAGTTAAGAAGGAGAAGAAAAAATGGTGATTATGCAAGTAACTCCCGAGACTCTCAATGGGGACACCAGGACTCCCCTGTAGATGCTGGGATTCTGCTGACACAGGTGAGGACAACATCTCAACCAGGGTAGGAAAGGCTGTGACATCTTGCTACCTTCAGGGGGCAGGGAAGAAGGCACTCTTTTAGTTGGTGAGGAATAAGGGCCTTTGTTTTTTTGGGATTGGCTTACTTCATTTAGCATGATATTCTCCCTCTCCATCCATTTACCTGCAAATGCCACAATTTTATTCTCTTTCAATGCTGAATAAAATGAAAAGTCATGCTCCATATGTACACAATGAATCAAAATGCATTCTGCTGTCATACATACGCAATTAGAATAAATTAAAAAAGATAAAAAGGCTCAGAGAGTGGACAACTTTAGAAGAAAATTTTGTGTTATGATGGGGGCAAATAGGGAGCTATGGGAAGGTTTTGGAACTTAGGATCCAGGGACCTTGCTTGTAACTCCCACTCTGCCTCTTACAGGCTGTGTGCGTCCTGACAAACCTTGTCCACATTCTAAGATCCAGTCTCAGCTTGAGGGAGGTTTGGATGTCAAGGTCTCCTTCAGGAATGATAATGCTATGACGTCACTGACACTGACTCAAAGGTCTAGTGCAAGGGTGTGGACTTGATGGGCCACTGAGAGGTTCTGATTGCTCGTGGAGTTTGCAAAAGTGTTGTTATCTTCAGTTGTGGGAATAGAAATACTTTCCCTGAGCTCATCAAGTCACGGCCCAATGGCCTTCTTTCAGCATCTTAACACATGCCGGACCCTTTCCTGACCATACAGCCTCTGCTTATGCTAGTCCCCCCATTCCACCCCTGCCCCCTGAATTTTATTTCACAAAGTCTGAATCTGGTGACTTTATCCTGAAGACTTTTGCTTAAATGTCACTTGCTCAGATTAGATTTGGTGCTCTGTCAACTATTCCCAGACTGCCCAGTCCTCTGTGTCAAACCATTTATCACAATTATAATTCCACTCTCGCTTAATTATATAATTTTCTTTTCCACCAGACTGGAGCTCCAGAAGGCTAGCAGCCATTTTCGGTCTCCTTCAATGTAATTTACTTCAATAGCTAACCCTGTGACAAGCACATATTAAACATGCAATAAACCTTTGTTATAGATTGAACCAGAGGGAGCAATAATCACTTTCCTTGAGTACCTGCATATTTCAGACCAACTGAGGTCTTGGATTTATCCACTCTCTTCCAAAAGAAACAGCCACCGTGGTAAGATATTTAGATGAATAACATCATTTGACGTTTCAGTTTGTATAGCACTTCCACTCCATTGGTGTGCGCTACAATCTAAGCTCCTCATAATGATTTCCAGAAGGCCCCAACTTTTCAAACATAGAGGATGAAGTCTGATGGATTGTGAGTTGCTCCCAAAAGTTAGTTAGAACTTTGTGGAACTTCTTCATTAACAGTGCTGAATTCATTCTCAGTTTGAAAGTGCATCTCCTTCTTCTGAACAGCAGCAACATATGACCCTCTAGGTTTGGAATAATCTAATGCAAGGTGACATGGGAAGTAAGTATGAAAAGCCACATGGCCAACTGAAAATGCTTAATTTTATGAATTTTTAGGTTTCAGTAACTTCACAATATTGCCTGCATGCAGGTTTGACATTTTTGGGGCTCTCTCTCCCCTGCCATAAAACACTCTGAGAACACTAAACACACTCTTCTGATTAATAAAGTAACACAGCTCACAGATACCAAAGGCTTCAGGGGACCAACTGCCCCAGTTTACCAGTGACTGAGGTTTTCTGGGAAGAGGGATATGAGGGTCCCCAGCTAACCAGGGTGGCTGGTTACCCTAGCACAGAGCACCGGCTGGAACCCCTCACCCCACACTTGGCTTCTAGTTCTAACCCTACCTGTGGGTTTGTCCTGCTCTTGGCAAGTTTAGAGAATCCTCTTTCCTCATCTGTAAAATGAGACCAATCAGGGGGAAGACTGATGGTCCTGTGGTGTCTGAAACAAATGACTCTCAGAAGTCTGTGCAGCAACAGCAAAGGTGGGGACAGTCTCACACTGCCGTTTGTAGCCTTGGAGGTCTTAGGGCCTTGTATTGTAGCACCAAAGAGTGGGGGGTCTCTGTGTCGGGAGAGGGGAGAAGTCACATGCAGGATGCTTCACCCACTCACTTAATCAGCCTCCTCCATGCCACAGTTTGATGGGTCAGCTAGTGTCCTTGTCACTCCCATTTTATAGGTGAGGACAGGAAAAAAAGAGAGTAAGTAAAATCATATGTGGGAGGTCCCCCAGCAGGCGAGCCAGTTTGTCAGACCAGGTAGGCCCACTCTCAGCAGGTGTCTCCTAATGGCCAAGATGAAAACAGGGGGCTTCTTTGGAGAGGGTTTGGACAGAAGCCCAATGGATCACAAGTTCCTTTTGTGCCAACTGATGCTGCTGAGTGGTACATGATCCTGTCCTATATCGCCAATAAAAAGAGCCCCAACCCCAGCCCCTGGCTGCTCAGGGCATACAGTCCAGCCCTGCACCCTGCAAAAGATCAAGTGCAGAAGAAAATTTAAGATGATCGAGTCTTTCACAAACAGCATGCACATTTTCCATCCAGAGTGTGATTTCCCCACAGTCGTGGCCAGGAGCGTGTGTAATTTAACAGGCTGAGCAGCCAGCAGGCAGAATCCTCGGGGTGGAAGGCTCCCCCGTGAGAATGCAGGAGGAAAGGCACAAAGGTTAGTCCCCTGGCAGGGAGAAGATAAGGCTGGGGGTGGAGAAGGAGAAAGGTAGAGTCAGCCAAAGGCAATAAACAGGCCTTTCACGAGGGCCTCAGAGCAACACTGGGGAGGAGAAAGAAATGAGCCCATTAAGAAATGAGAAGGGAAGGAAATGACTGCTTCAAGAATGTCTGGGGCACTAAACTATTTTACAAATACCTTTAGCAAAAGAATGAGAGAGGCCCTGTGTAAAGAGCAGGGGATCTGCCTCTACCTGATAGCCCCAGAGTTAACGCTAAGTGACAGCAGCTTGGAAAGCAAAATAACTTGTTGGCAGATGGGGTACCCAGACCCCTATGGGGACCATTTATCAAGCTGGTTCTTTTCTTAGGGGGAGAACATCATGGTGGCAGAAGCTCAGGTCTTGTGTTGGCGTGGCCATGTCGAATCTGGGTTTTCTTGCTAGACTCAGGCAATTATGGGATCTATGTGGAAGTTTTCTCACCTGTAACCTACAACTAAAAAGTGTACCTTCCTGTGCAGGCTACACAAGAGCATGGGCATCGCAATATATGGCACATAGTTGCATTTACAGGCTTACAAATCTCCTCCCCATAAAATACCAAACCCCCCAAATTGAAAGGGATTTAGAAACTTATTTGACAACAAGGACCATTCTAATCTAAATTCATTTGACCATCAAAGCTGACCTGAACTGATTCTTATATATTATATTCTTATTTTATATTTAGTGTAAATATTCATATATTTAGATGCAGAAATATGAATGTGTTTGATTAAGGGATTATACTCCAGGCCCCAATAGGGAATGTTATGGAGTATACAGTACATGCACATTCCTTCCCTGAAATCTAGAAACTTCTGAATCACTATTCAAAGGGTGTCAGAAAAGAGGTTAAGGATCTGTACCCTGGTGAATCTCAGATCTACCCTTTTCATTAGGAGCAACATAGCTCTTGCACAGAATCCTGACCTTGATAGCTCACAGAGAATCACCCTCACAAAATTTCCCCCCATTTCTATCAGGCCTTGGCTCTGTCAGTCCTGCTCAGGAAATGGCAACACGGAGACTAATTTATTAGCTGTTAATTTGTTATGCAATCACCCTGATCTCTGAGTTGCAAAAACCTAGTTGGAAGAGATAGAAATATAAAGTGATCACAATGACAAAAAAAAAAAAAAGCCAAACAGAAAACATGAGTTTCCTGAGAAGTTTCCAGAAGTCAGACAAAAGTTTAACAAAAACTTTTGTTCAATATAGAAGTTTAACAAAAAGCATGTTGCTTTTATTGAACATTAAGTTTTTTTGCTTCTATTGTGATTTAATTTCAGTTCCCTCTGAAGAAAAAAAAATAGCTTCAGTGGTCCGAAGCCAGGATTTTGAGCCTAAGGGAATAAGTAAACAGCAAGCCCCTGTGTCAGCAGCTTTCAGAGAACAAGGAGAAATTAAGATTAAGTTACAGCTGGAAATCGGAGCACACAGGTACTAGGCTGGAATATGGTCTGACTGGGGAGTCAGGATTTTGGAAGGTGAGCCAGGAGGGAATGGCAAGAGGGAGGTGACAGCCATGGAACCACACAGGGGTGGGATTGGTGGGGAGGAAGGAATGGGCATAAGGAGAGGCAGGACCATCTCTTCCAGCTTATCTGGGACTTCAAGCAAACAGATGAGTGAGTATCTGTGTGTGGTACACGTACATTAACTGCTCCACAGTCCCTCTCTCATGAAGTCCTCCTCCCCTTCCCCAGGAATCTACTGGAATACCCATGTTTCCTTCAGCCAAACCGAAGCAGGAAATGCATTCTCAACAACCCTGGTGTATCTCGGGCCTAGGACAGGGCTCAGATAACTGTTGTCCAAGATTATTTCTGACACAGTGCTGGGCCCTCACTCAAAATTGCTCAGGTACCTGCTAGAGGCAGGCTACCACAGCAGTTAAGAGTGTGGCCCCTGGAGTCCCTTTGCTGGAGTGTGAATTCCAACCCTGTATCACCCTGGTCAAGTGACTAACGATCTCTAAGTTCAGTTTCCCTGAAATGAAAATGGGATGAGCGCCATAGCAACCTACTCCTGGAATTTTGTGAGGGTCAGGTGAGACAGTTCCTGTCAAGCTGAAGATGGGAACTGGCTTATGATGACTTCTACATCTGCAGGTCAGTGCCTTCAGATTGGACAGTTCTAGGGCTCCCAAACAAGCCAGACAGCTTGTCATGTGTAGACATCCCCAATATCAGCTCAGATAATTGGGCCTTAAATTTTTAAAAAAGCATTTTATGTGGAAGTCTTCCTGGCCAAGAGCTGCTATTTGGAGATTTTGTTAGTTTCTTTATCATGTAAATCCTCACTCCCCAGATCTCTCAGCTAAGTAGCTCTGCCTCTTCCTACTCTCCCATTCAAGCAAACACACTCCTGGTTCCTTTTTCTATTCTTGATCCAGTGGTCAGTATGATAGTGAAATCAGAGTTTAGGATGAAACTTTTCTCTGCTTCTCCTGGCAGATGGGGTCTGCACAAGCTGTAGGCCTCTGCAACGGGAAGCCCATTTCAGTGTTAGCAGCTAATTACACCGAGGTCACAAAGGTTGCAGCTGACCCCAGCAGCTCATTGCCAATTTTTTTCCAGGTTTTTGTCTTGCAAATCCTAAGAATGAAATTCACGAACAATGGAACACAAGAGTGAGAGGTGTAGGATTTTTTCAAGTGTGGAGAACAGAAACAGAACTCTTGCAGGGAAAGAGAGGATCTGATAGCTCCTTGCTGCTTGAGTGTGCTAGTGTAGGGGTTTATATAGCGCATGGGTCAATGCTTTGGGGTCCAAATTTATGCTAATAAGATTCTGCAAAATATCAATGCTATTGGTTAACTCATGAATCTGAATTTTCCTCTATGCAGGTCTGGACACACTTGCATTTTCTTGCCCCTAGTAGGGTCAGGCCAGGCCACCATGGGATGACACATTGTCAGGCCCTGACTTGCCTTGGCCCTGGCTCATAGGGCCTCAGGCCTGTGGTAGCATGGTGGGCTCTGCAGGGTTATGGCCTGTGCTCACCCTGTGTTCCAGCCCACCTGGGCACCTCTGCTCCACAACTGCCTCTTGGTGGGGACCAGTGGGCCAGCCAACTGCTCACTGGCTGGGGAACCCGCTGACTGGGACAAGGACTCGGATTCAATAGTACCTTCATAGTCCCAACTGTGTGACTTCTGCTTTGTGGGGATCAACAGGTTAGGATGGGACTGTGTTTACAGGCAACATGTCTACAATGCCTGCCCTTTTGGGGTTCTCTTGAGACTTTAAAGTTTCGTTGACAGAAAGGCGTCTAGGAATCTTTTTTTTTCAACTTCAGATAAGAAATTCTGAAAGAGAGGCTCTATGATGAATACTCTTTAAATTTTGAAAAATGCTCATTTGCCTTTCCCTACTTTTTATTTACATAGTGATTTGTGCTGGGAGACATTTCTTCTGTTGTTAGAGCACTCTCCTTTATTTTATGCTTGCAGAGAAGTTACATCATCAAAAACGAAGGAGGGTTGCTATTTAAGAGGATTCAGAGTATGGCTGGGCCAGGATCTCTGCATCATCTGGGTCTTTGAAGCTGACCTTCAAAGTGTGGTCAAGAAAGAGCAAAAGGATTACTTAACATGGCCTTTGTCATCTCTGGGGAATATGGAAAGCTGAATACTAATTCTAAAAAGAGTTCTGAGTTACTTCAGTAAAATAAACACGAAGGATTAAAAAACAGGAGAAAAGAATTAGAAGATGGAACAGAACAGATTCATGGAACACAGATCACTATCCAGCACAGATAAGAAATTTCTTTAACTTTAACAATTACCCAAACCCCACCCAGAGATGGTTACATTTGTTAAGCATCTTGGTGAGCCAAGTATAGTGATGAGCACTGTGTGATATCATTCTACTGTCGGTCATATATGTTGGATAGTATGGCTGTGAGGACTTGCCTCAGACACAAGAGAAAGTTGAGGCTCAGAGAGGTTAAGGAGGCCAGCAATGGTGGAACCAAGATTCAGATCTAGGATCACTTCCAAAGCCAGTTGGAAGGGAACAGGAGTTCCTGTTCCCTTCTCAGTCATCACACTTTTTTAGGATTGAATATTTTAATCATAATAACGTATCAACAGTGATTGTGAAAATGGAACCTGGTTTTCCTTCTTCTTTTAAAATTATACTACCTCCTATTTGCTGATGGTTTTATATTCCCCAGTTTTATTGTTTTTGTTCATTTATTCCTTTGTTTATTCATTTACTCGTTTCTCCCTCACCCATAGAGGAAGAACGACTATAGTCACGTTCTTGAAGAATTTAAATGGAATATGTCAAAATTTGCTGTAGTGAAGTTCGTACAAAGTGTCGATTCATGCATTTTTACCAGAAAATAAGAGCAAAAAGAAATAAGGGAGGGGGAAATTCGGTTTAGAGACAAAAGGAAAGGAAGCTAGCTTACAAGTATAAGAGGCTGTTAAATAAAATGTGAGTCCATGGTGGTCAGCAGAGGACACCCATGTCGTTTGTACACTGCACTGTGAATTCCTGCAAAGAAAAGGAAAACATCTCAGTGTATAAGGTAGAGACCACTTTACTTTCTGTTTCTGATAACAAGGAAGTCAGAGTCTATTCCGTGTCCCCAAAAGATCTTTTGTGAAAGCCCTAATACTGTTCCTGAGGTTTTTCTGGGAGAGGGCTGAACTGGGTTATCGCATAGCCTGACTGAGAACTATGATAACTGTCTACAACTATTTAAAGGGTGTAAATGAAGGCTTAATTGCTTTAAAACATCTAAGAATCCACTTAGTTTACTAAAGACGCAATACAGTCTGGTGAGATATTTCAGAGCCTCAGATCCCCAGAAACTTTTATTTGAAAGTTGGGGGATAGAAGCCAGCTCATAAATGGGATTGAGCCCTAATGGAGACAGCCTTTGGGGACTCTGTCAGCAAGGAAGATGCAAAGCTGTGGAAGAGGCTGGTCTAATTATGGCCTCCCCACAAACCCTCACCAGGCAGGACAGTCATTAGCACTCCAGTGACAAGACAAAGTGCCACCACTTTTAGGCACACAGAGAAAGAGACTCAAGCTCAGGGGAGTGGGGTGATTATCCAGCTTGTGGACCAGCGACCTCATTCCATTTTGTTTCATTTCCTTCTTGACTCTGGCTGCCCCCCTTTCCTGTGGGTCTCTGTTGTTGAGAACTCCCCTGGAAAATGGGGTGGGGACCGAGTGGAAGCTCTCAGCAAAGTGACGCTGTGTTCCTTCTTGGCAACTCTAGAGAAAGGCTTTCTAGATTAATTTAGAACTCTTCAGGATGATGAAGTTGTTGAGGTTAAAGTTTCTTGGAAAAGCTTGTGGAAGTCACTTATCCAGATGGAAGGTCCCTAGTTAATGTGGATAATTGGATTTTGAAGATATATATACTAGTTTTGGGGCAGGGAATGTTGTTGCAGGGAAAAAAAAAGGAAATACAGGGAGAATTGTGTCAAAATTACTATCCAAGGTAAAGGCTAACTGTAGGGAGCTTAGATTTTTTAATGACCTGTAAGTGCCCTCAGAGACACGATATTCAAAGAAAAACAAAACAAATCTTCTGCAGCAGAAGGCACGGGCATGAGAACTTTCTTTTTGTCTTATCGAAGAGGTGCCTGATGAATCCTTCGCAAATTCCGGATGGCTAAGTCCTAAACCGAGAAGCAAAATATATTGGTGTCCAAATGTTACAATTGACCTTAAAAGGGGACATACGATTATTTAACATTTCTATAGGACTATATATTTGCCAAAAGATTTATAATCACTTGTTCCTTAATCTTCATAGCATCCCTCTAAGGCAGAATTTCCCATATAGGAACTGTGAGGCCTCAGGGATGGTGGAGGAATTCCAAGAGGGTCACGGGGATTGGAGCTGTAGTACTTCAAGCAGCTGTCTGGTGGCCATTGATTGCAAAGTGCTGGCTGGAGGAGGGATGTACAGGTTCCAGGCACCCAGCATTCCCTGGGCAAGCTGCCCTCAGAGACCTGAAGCCCTTGTCAGAACCAGGCCTGCTTCCCTACAGGAATCCTAGGATTGTTCCCATTCTCCTGTGCTTGCAAGTAGTGCCAGCTCAAGTTGAAGTTTCTGGGGAATGTGGCATAGTAGAGACTTTGGGGACCTGTGTTTGAATCTGAACTTTAGTCTTTGATTGCTTGGTGACTCTGGTAAATGTCTAACCCTCTCTGAGCCTTAAGTACTATATCTGAAAAATGTTGCGTAGTCATTCATGTTAGGCAGAGTTGTTATTAAGAGTGAAGAAGATGCCACTCACTTAGCACATTGTAAGCATGTGATGATGGCTAGTTATATATTCCCATTGTCTCTCCAGGAACTTCTTTGATGTGTCAGAAAATAAGTTCAAACAGCTTTTCATTTGAAGAGCTTTCCTCGGAATGTCTCTGATGAAAATAAATAGAAGACACATATGTACATAATAATAAAAATATATAACATCACAAATACTTCAACATGTAGCCCATGGACACTAGAAAGCTTAATAAATCTTGTACAGTTCTTGAATCACACTCTGGTTTNTAATTAGGATTTTAATAAAGTGAATCCAAAATGCAAGTCCCATTTGAAATTTATAATACAGAAGTAGTGATAAAGTGCGATACTTATTTGGTCTACAAAAACTAAGCCATTAAAGATAATGATGCTATGTACGTAAAAATGACTAAAGAGTAGTATGATTTTAATATAATTCATACTGAAAACATACCCATATGAATACAAATAATAAATGACTGAAATCTGTCTCTGTAGATACAAAATTTTAAATTTGGAATCATACTATTACACTCTATGCAAAGAATTGAAACTAAAGACTGGTGGTTTTTTAAAAAAAAAAAAAAGTAATTCAGTAAACAACTTACCAAAAGAACATTTAAAATGAAAAAGATATTTTCAGTTTAACATGGTAATACACAATTAATGACAGGATGAACTTTTCTTAATAAAACATCTATTCTTTCAAATAGATGTTTTATCAAATCTGCACAATGAATGGTCTTATATTTTTAAAATTTCTATGAAAATTAAGCTACTTTGAACTATTTCAGAGTGCAAAGTCACAGTAAACACAACCCCCTAGTGTTGATCTTTACTACCATACACTCTTAAACAAACCCCCAAACTAGAAATCTAGTACAAATCATTTCAGACTGAGTGGTTTAAATATAACATTTCAATTATAGTTTGGAGTGTGATTGATCACGTATTAGGGAACAGTCCTTTACACCAGCCACATTATTATTTGGTACTAGGAATTGAACCCAGGAGCACTTAACCACTTAGCCACATACCCACATCCCTTTTTTGAGACATGGTCTCACTAAGCTGCTTAGGGCCTAAGTTGTTTTGAACTTGCAATCTCTTGCCTCAGCCTCCAAAGTCCCTGGAATTATAGGCCAAGTATGTTCCAAGTATTACAAGAATGAAAAATAAGGAATGGGGGGGGTGGGAGTAATGTTTGTAAATTTTACCTTATTCATGCTGCATCTCAGGTTTGAATTATGATGTGATTATTATCTATGTAGTGTCTTTAATACAAAACCAAAAGTATTATCTTAAAATGGAAATCAAGGTCATCAAGGACTTATCCATCTAGTTCAATTAATTGATCTAAGTATTTTTTGTTTTGTATTATCTTTATGTTAACAGTAATTACGTCCCCCTTCCAACAACTCACTTATTCTAACTTGCAAGGTTTCAGAATGATAAACTCTTTCTGTTCATTCTTAAGAAGTATTCTACAGACCCCAAATACACAAAAGAATGTAAGAAAAACAATGAAAAATGAAAGACATCTCTTGTCGTTCTTAGAACTCAAGCTACACTCAAGAGACAATTCTTCTAAGTTTAGAAAGGAAGAAAAAAAAAAGAGGCAATATCAAAACCTCTTAAAATGTTAAAAGAAATTAGACTAGTTTAGTTTTCTTTAATATCTTCTTTAATAAGACATTACAGCACACAACTGAGGCCCCAGTGTGTCAATTAAACATGGGGATATCCATTTGAAGAGAATGGAAACAAGTTTAATCTTAACCCCGTTTCTTTTGGCAACTAATGTAAATACAGAATGGCAATTCTCTCAGTGTATTTTATCAAGTCTTTGAAGACACCATAACAGTTTTTAAATAAACTTTGCTGTTATCTGTTAAAGAATCTTCAAATTAAATAAACAAAGATATTTAAGACTTGGAATTTTTTTTCTTATAGCAGATTTAACCGAAAACACAAAAAGGGGATTGTACTAATAATCCCCATATTGAGAATTAATGTCTTATATAAGATCAATCCGACTATTTCCCTATCACTGAGATAGAGTTAAATATGGTGTCTTCAGCTGCTTATAAAAAAAAAGGGTTAAATACAAGAACAAAAAATTTTATTCTGAATTACAGTCAGTAAAACAAATGAAAAAAAATTTAAACCAAAATTTGTGAATGGGTTTTAAATGATTTGTTACTAAAAATAAACACACATATGCTCAAAGCACTTTCAAAAACTTATAAATTGTAATTTAACCAGAACTTCTACAATAACCACCACAAGAAATTAGGTAGAACTAATGTTCTGGCAATTGACATATTAGGAAACAACATTAAGTCTGAAACTTAGGAAATTAAATACATGAAACAAAAGAACTGTATTTTAAAAATAAGGGTCTAAGAATAGGAGTTGCTAAGAAACTATCAGCACTGGAGCTTTTCCTTGCAAACATCTTATTTTAAACTTACAGTGAAGACAAACAAGGTGGGCAGAGTATGTGGAGCTACAAAACAAATGCAGCAATGAGTTCCAGCAGAAGGAGGGAATGCATTTTGTAATCCACAGGATCAGATATGCGGCTCTAAGCAGTTAGCAGTAAATATTTTAGTGTTCTTCCTATTATGTTAATTTTAAAATTTAAACTGAGTTACAGCAGTTTCATTTGTACAAGTTAATAGTCAACAAAAGCAAATTAAAAGAACACTAAAGTTGAGTTTTCCTTAACTGGGTAGCATTTACTTTATCCAACTGAACAAAAGCACCTCCCATCCTTAATCCCCAAGATTGAGCATACTGGTTGATTTTAATACTTTTCTAGTTTGAATGGAAGTCATACTATAATACATGGTCTGATTTTAGGAACAACCAGAATGCTAATTCCTAAATTCAACGTTTCAATAGAGAGGATTCTGGGAATTAACCAATCACAAATAATTCCAATTCCTGTTAATGCAAAAATTCATTCATAAAATTGGCCAAATAATTAATAACTTCCTAAAACTCCTTCAAAAATTATGCTTCAATTTCAAATTAAAGAGCTTGAACAATTTGCAAATAAATCCACTATAATTTATAAAAAAATCTTTTTACCAGTTCACATTTGTTCCATCATATTTTCTATTAAACAATAGGACTAATGATTATTTTTGTTTTGACATATACTTCAGAAACTTATTTTTTAGAAGGGCTCACTGATAATCCAATTGTTTTTACAAATGTATTAGTTTTCTACAGGGTACCCCTGACTGGTAGCTATACCCAATCAATTCATACAGGAAATTTAAATTTGTCAATTCTAAGCATGTGAAATGATCATTGGGGGCATGATACTTAACTACAATATTCTAAGGCAGCAGATAAAGTCATTCTTTACCTAAATCATCAGCTGCCAACAAAATTACATGCACAATTTAAATGAATGAGTCTGCTTTAGTTTAAGGAACCTGCACTGAGCTGAGAAAGGGAGATAAAAGTTGTGTTTGTAATTCTAGCTGCTGAATTCATTAGATTTTTATAAGGCAAATAAGGAAAGTTAGAACAGAATCTGTAGAACCATTTATCCTGTGATGTTGTAAAATCAAAGTACTACTTTATTAGATGAGTTATTTTACACAATATGAACATCAATATAATTACAATTATAAAAAATTTTTTATAACAAGGATGGACTGATTTTCAGATTTCCAAATCAGAGTCAACTGTACATTTACACAGAATTGTCTTTGCATGAAGCCCAAAAGGAAACAGCATAAAAATGAGTGTTTCTGTAGCCCCTTTATTTTTGCTGATCAACAGTTTGTTAGAAAAGCAGCTGCAGGTTTGTTACCTAAGGTCTGAGACAGTAGAAGAGTCAAAGGTGTCATGAATTCACCTGTAAACAACTTTATGCCTGAACATCGGCCAATTCTGGAGGAAGCGGAGTCTTAGGATGCTTGCTTTCAAAGTGCTGCTTGAAGGTCTTAGGGTCTGGCATTTGTGTCCTACAGACAGTGCAGGTATATATTAAGGCAGCTTTGGCAGCAGCCTTTTGGTCGTGTCCTTGTTTCTTCTTTTGTCCAGCCTGCTTTTTGGCATTTTTTTGCTGAGACTGAATCTTCTGCTGTCCACGAGCCATATCCCGGCCGGGACAGTCTTGCGTCGGAGAGACCGCGCAGCGCGAGAGGGCCGGGGAAAGTCGCGGAGGGAAGGAAGGGGGAGCGCACCCAGCACCGCTTCGGCCTCCTCCACCCGCCAAAGAGGGGAAAGAGGAGAGCCAAGGATGGTAATCTTGAAAGAAAGAACAAGGCTCCTTGTCAGAGAAAACGCCCTTTTATTGAGGAACAGCTCTGCATATTTATAGAGCCGGGGGTGGTTTGACAGTTATGACAGTTTAACAGTTTAATGGTTTGACAGGTCATGGGGTGCTTTCTGATTGGTGGGTAAGGATCATGTGAGTCATCAGGGCTAGTCTGATTGGTGGGTAAAGATCATGTGAGCCAGCAGAGCTAGTCTGATTGGTGGGTAAGGATCATGGGAGCCATCAGGGCTAGTCTGATTGGTGGGTACAGATCATGTGAGCCAGCAGGGCTCACCATTGGATGGCTCTTCTCGGGGGATGGGGAAGTTAGTCTTTGGAGCCTGGGTGACTCCCAACAAACCTGGAAATAGAGATCACAATAGAGCAGCACGAAGAGACAGACTGTGCTGAGATCAAGTCAAGTAGCCACAGGATGGGATTGAGGGAAATTACATGGAGATGAATGAAGTTTTATAAAAGATTAGTAGGCCAACAATAAGTAAAACATACCTGAAAAAAATTGAAAATGTCATGACTGCACATATGATGTGATGCTACATCATGTACAATCAGAGAAATGAAAAGTTGTGCTACAATTAGGTACAATGAACCAAAATGCATTCTGCTGTCCTATATACCTAATTAAAATGAATAAATAAATTTTTTAAAAAATTGAAAATGTGAGTAGGAATACTACTTTAATAAATAAAAACTTAATTAAAAATAAATAAATAAAAACTTTAAAACTTTCCATATATTAAAGACAGGACTACTGAGATTGAAAGGGGCTAGTCTATTACAGGAAAAATTAATACAGAAGGATAAATATTAAGACCTATCCTAGAAAAGTTATTGAACTTTAAAGATATTTAAAAATATTTTTGACTCTGGTAGCAAGATCAAATTATCTTGGGGAAAAAATAGACTGATATTAAGTTTTGCCACAGCAGTACTCTTAGTAGGTAAAAAAGATTGGAATAATGTCTATGGTACATAACCAAATAATTTTATACTCAGTCAAACTACTGTCAAGTCAAAAATCAGAAAATAAAAATTTTGAATACACAGAAGCAGAAAATTTTAAGTCTCTTATATAAGATATTGGTTCCCTGTTCATTGTGTGTTTTAGTACAAATAGGCACAAAATTATATATATATAAAATTCTGTACTCTGAAAACAGGGAATATAATTGGCCAAGGATTCTTGCAATAATCACAAAAGTTGACCATATGCAAGTCCACAAAGAAAATGTCACTAAAAATTCTCAATATTAGAATAAGTACAGATATGCTTCTCTGATCACAAGTAATCCATTTGGAAATGGATAATAAAACTAGAAGAAAAAAATTGTGCCATAAAGAACTGTTAAAATACTCTTTCTTGTGTAAGTCTCTTGTTAGGAACAGATTTGAATAATATTTTTTAAATGAAAATAATTAAGCTACTATATACCCGAATCTATGGGATAGAGTTAAAGCAGAATTCTGGGGAAATTTTTAAAGGTTTAATATTTATATTAAGATAGGAGAAGAAAGTAAAGTACCTCATTGTAATTTTTTAAAGAATTTAACAAAAAATATAAATTATGTAGAAAATAACTTTAAAATGCTAATGAGAATAATTGGGGTAAAATGAAAGGGCATATACCATCTTCTTAAATAGGAAGACTTAAAGAAAAAAAAATGTAACTCTCCCTAAACAAAACTATTAATGGAATGTGAAGCCAATAAAAATACAGAATTTTTAAAAGCTCGATAATATATTACTAAAACTTATAAGAAAAACCAACAGACATTCCATTTATATTAGTAGTAGGCTGTGTTATTGAGATTAACCCTTCCATTGATAACAATGATAGTATACATAAAAATATTAAATAGAATTCTTCTTAAAGACATCAAAAAGCTGCCAAGGTATCGAGAAGTTACCAAAGGACTAGCTTTTCCCTGACTATGTTTTTTGATCAGGTTCTGATGAGTTGGCTGTAGTTTTAGTAGACTCAGGATGAAGAAGACAAAAGTCAAAGTCCAGAACTAACAGAGGGTGGAAAGGGGGTTCTCATAGGAGACTCTCCTCCCCTTCTCTTCTCAAGAGACTCTTACTCCTCATTAAGTTGGAACTCCTCGAAGGACCTCCTTGAACAACCTTGCTCTCAACCTTGCTCCCTTCTCCCTCCCAGGAGACCACAGGGAGAGTTACCTTGACACTACACTAAGCAAGGAAAGGAAGAGCAATTCTGTTCCTAACAGGATGTCACCAGTGAACCATTGGCCAGTAGCATTTGCATATATTTACAGTCCAAATACATGTCATTGGAATGGGTCAAGAGACTTCCAAATTAGCGTGCAAATTATAATTGAATATAAAATGGACAAAAGTTTTAAAGCATTTCATCAAAGTGGTAAAAAAGAAAAAAAGCTTGCTTCTAATCATAAAAAGATGTTCAATTCCATTCAGAGAAAGGGAAATGTGATCGAGTTGTGATATTAATTGAAAGTGGTTCCAAACCATAATGCCCCAAGCACCTTGCAGAAGCAAACTCTAATCATTTATGTAGGCAGACACTTTTATTCCTGGCCTCGGGGTTTTGTACAAAGGGTTTTTCAAAGGCAGTAAGCAATGTAGTTGAAGATTACCAAACACTGGAAAGTAAGGCATCATTTATTATTGCCAGCAAAATTAAACATAAATGGAGAGTCATGCAAATGCAGGTATTTGAATTACCAGACAGACTATAAATATGTATGATAATTTTATTTAAATAAGTAAAAAAATGAGCTTTAAAATACCTGCAAGAACTAGGAAACAGTAAAAAGTGACATGATAGTTTTTAAAAAGACTAAATAGAACTTCTAGATGTGAAAAATTCAGTAATAGAAATTGAGAAATTTGGGCTGGGGTTGTAGCTCAGTGATAGAGTGCTTGCTTAGCATGTATGAGGCACTGGGTTCAATTCTCAGCATTGCATATAAATAGATAAATAAATAAAGGTCCATTAACAACTTAAAAAAATAAAAAAAAAAGAAATTAAGGAGTGTGGCAGAAAATTAGACACAGTGGGAGAGAGAATTAAAAAGCTGAAGATAGCACAAATGAATAATACAGAACCATAGTGCAGAGAGGCAAAGAAATAAAAAATACAGTAAGAAAGATGAAAAAAGGTCACTCTTTTCCAAGAAAGCCTCTCTTCTATTTCAAAATTGTAATAGGTCTTTCAGAAAGTGAGCAGAGAAAAGAATGGAGTGGTCGATTGATGAAAGAATAATAGTAAATGGTAAAGATAAATGAAAAGAAATTCACATCAAGACACATCACAAGGGAACTGGAGAATGTGTAGACAAAGAGATCTTAAGAACAGCCACGTGGGTTTGGGGGTAGAGTGTGATGATTAATAAATAAGACTAACCTGACCAGATTTCAAATATAGTATGAAGTGATAATCAATTAAGAATTCATGGTATTGGCATACGGATAAATAGACCTACTTAAGAGAGTAAGAAGTCCAGAAATACTTCAATGATACATAGGAATTTAGGATATGACAAAAGTTGGCAGCTCAAATCATTAGGAAAAAGCTTATTCAAGAAATGACATTGAGAGGAGAAGATGGCCGCTGCGTACGGGGGTTGCTGAAGTGCTGAGCGTGGTGCTCAAAGCAGCGGCTTTAATAGAGATTTCGCACAGTCTGTTAGAGCTCCTTTCACCGTTAATCTGTAGCGGACCACTTTGCCAAGGAGCAGGAAGAACAAAGAAATCGAAAAAGAGACGCTTGGATGCTCAGAGCCGCGGGCGCTTTGCTCCCATCTGCTTCCTCTTTCGCTTCGCTCCGGGCGGAGAAGCTGAATGTGTAATCAGCAGTGGATTGTAAGTACGCGAGGCAAAGAAAGCTCAGTGCGCCACGCCTTTTTTTTCTTTTTTTTTTTTGAATATTTTTTATACAGGGAGAGTTTGTGGATTGGGATTGTTGGCGGGGCTGTGGTTTCTGTGCCGAAAATCCACTCCGCGGGAGCCGCCATTTGCTTTCTGCTTGCTGTCTTGATGGCTCT
>NW_025999990.1:41766236-41812385 GCF_001458135.2 Marmota marmota marmota | reverse complement strand
GGATAGGAAAGGTAGCAGAAATACAACAGTTACTAATAGGGCATTATGTAAAAATGTGGATGTGTAACCGATGTGATTCTAGCAATCTGTATTTGGGGTAAAATTGGGAGTTCATAACCAACATTGAATCTAATAGTATGAAATATGAATATGTCAAGAGCTTTATAATGATTTTGAAACAACCAAATAAAAAAAAATTAAAAAAAATAAAAAAATAAAAAAAAATAAAAAGCCATTACTTCAAAAAAAAAAAAAAAAAGAAATGACATTGAGGGCTGGGAACATTGCTCAAGCGATAGCGCGCTTGCCTGGCATGTGTGCGGCCCAGGTTCGATCCTCAGCACCACATACAAATAAAGATGTTTTGTGTCCGCCAAATACTAAATATATATATATATAAACTCCGGGGATGCTAACCACTGAGTTATGTCCCCAGTTCTTTAAAAAAAAAAAAAAAAAAGAAATGACATTGAAATGTATAACCCTCTGAAAAAAATTATGTACTTAGATTCCAGCCTCACACATATTCCAGTTAAATTCTCGACAGACCTAAAATGTAGAAGGGGGAAAAAAAACTCAGCATTTTAACAGAAACTCAGCGTAGTATAGGCTTCGCTATGTATAACACAAAAAAAAAAAAAACCCTGAGAAACCATTAAAAAATACACTGATAACTTGTACCACAAAAATTGTTTGTATCTCACACAATAATATCATAAATGAATGAAAATAATAAACTGGGAAATCATGTGGAGCTTATTATCATTGACTAAAGATAAATCTTCCTTAATGTGTAAAGAATGTGTACAAATTAGTGTGCAAAAATAACTAAATATAAAATAGACAAAAGTTCTAAAGCATTTCATCAAAGCTATTAAAAAAACCCCTTGCTTCTAATTATATACAAAGATGTTCAACTCCATTCAGAGAAAAGGAAATGCAAATTTAAACTAAAATGCAATGCCACCCTTCACCTGTCAGACTGGTGAGATGGAAATGTCTGACAGGACATTGTGTGGACCTGTGTAAGGAGACAGGTTCTCTCATACATCACTCGTGAGAATATATATTGGTATTATCCTCTTGGATCATAGTTTAAATCATGTGCTCTTTGAATACAGCAATTTCCCTTCTAGGAATTTGTCTTACAGAGATATTTTTAAAATATGTGAAACAAAATTTGCAAGAATATTCATTTACAGCGGTTCTAGTAGTGCTTGGAGGCCAAGGCAGGAGGATCATGAGTTCAAAGCCAGCCTCAGCAACTTAGGCACTTAGCAACTCAGCAAGATCCTGTCTCTAATTAAAATATTAAAAAGGGCTGGGCTGGGGATGTGGCTCAGTGGTTAAGCACCCCTGAGCTCAATTCCTGGTACAAAAAAAAAAAAAATCCATTTACAGTATAGTGAAGGCTGAAACCTGGAAGTGACCTAACTCTGCTTTTAGGGGTCTTCTCCTGCCAAGTGTTTGTTTTTCATTTTTCTATCTTCCCACCTCATTCCTGCACCACAAAGCACACTTACACCACCCCTGAGGGTTCCAAACAGCTCCAGGTTTTCAAGTTCCTAGGAAAGTAGGAGAGTAGGGAGGAGCTGTCAGAGACAGAACTGCCTACCCTCCTGAGCCCTCCAACTGATAACAAACAGAAAGAGAAAATACCAGACACTGGAACTAAAACGTACTAACAAACAACCCACCAGTTGGTAGTTCTGCCCAATATTCAACAACCCTCTTCCTGTCTTCCTGAAAAACTCCCTGCAAAGCGTTTTCTGCTTCCAGACACCCATACCCACAGGTCCTCTTCTACTCCTGCTGCACCCCTTGGTTCTACTCAAACTGCCTGCAAGATGGTTCACAGGCTTCCATCTGCCAATCACCTCCTTGGCGCCCCTGCCGCAGCCTGCCTGGCTCTCAGTGAGAGCAGCTGCAGGCTCAGGCCCTTTCTTCCCCGTTGCTGAGATGGCTTCCAGAGGTCTCCAGGGCTCTGATGTCCCCTCCACCACCACCACCCTATTTATTTTGATATGGGATATTAAACCCAGGGGCGCTTAACCATTAAGCCACATCCCCACACTTTTAAAACTATTTTATGTAGAGACAGGGTCTTGCTGAGTTGCTGAGGGTCTCACTAAGCTGATGAGGCTGGCTTTGAACTCAGGATCCTCCTGCCTCAGCCTCGCGAGCCACTGGGATTACAGGCATACCTCCAAGTGGCGGCCCAGCTCTGATGCCCCTCTCTTCCACCCAGCTGCCTCTCCTGCTACCCTCATCTGCTCCTGTGGCTTCACTGGTCATTTTAATACTTCCAGAATGTAAATCCAAACCATCCATTCCCGGTGGATTTTGCATCAATTAAACAATAATTGTTTTTCTTCCCCATCTCCAGAGCCCATTGCTGATGCTCCTTCACGTGAGGTGTCCTTATGCTCTGGAACCTTCCTCCCTCCCTGCAGGGGGAACCATGTCAGTGGCTTCCCACCCTCTGCTCCCAGTGCCTCCTCAATGGGGCAATATTGTCCTTGGAGAGGGGGGCGCTGGGGAATGGGTCCTTGCGAGGGAAGTGGGGACAAGAAATCACACTTTTTTGGCGTACAAAGCCTGGATCTACGTGCAGGATGTGGACAGCCCATTTCATGGGGGCAGGGCAATTAGGAAAAGAGGTATCAAAAAAGGCTTCTTGAGGGAAGATAATAAAACCTAAGAAACACTGATCTAGATTTTTCCACTGGGATGAGGAGACTCACCAAAGCCTATGAACAAAATCAAAAGAGCTCCCCCTCCCCTTTGCGCTCCCCATCCCCCAACCCAGCTTCCTGTCACAGCCAATGGGCAGTTCCCTAGCGCCCAGGCTAAATCCTCAGCCTTACTGGCGCAGGCGCACTCTTCCACCTCCTTCTGCCCATCTGAGTAGCGTCCATTCCTTCTCCCCTGGTACTGTGCAGCCACTCAGCCTGAGCTGTGGGGTCTTGCTGTGTCTCGCCTGCACCCCTGCAGCAGGCTTCGAGCTCCATTTCACACTCCTCTCATCTAGCTCCCACGCTGCTGCTGCAGAGAACTTGCTAAAATGCAAACGGATGATTTCATTTTCATGTTTTTCAAGTTCTATTCCTGTTTGCTTAAAATATAAGTTCTCTAGAACAAAATACAAATCTTCCACTGTTTTGTGTGTGTGTGTGTGTGTGTGTTTTTTTTCCAGAGTAGTTTCCTGCATTCCTCTTCAATGCTGTTCTATTCCAACACAGGAACTCTGTGCTTTCCCTGAAATTCATTCTATACTTTCATACATCTCTTGTCTTTTTTGGCACCAAACCTTTTTCTCAAAATTCCTTTTTCTAACTCTTTTCACCCCAACTCCTATCCTCATTTCAAGGGTCAGATGTCACCCTTCTCCCCTCACTTGATTCCTGGCACGATCACTTGTTGCTTTCTTTGTGCCTTGATGGCACAAGGGACAGTGAATGTACCCACCCTCCTGGTTTTCAGCCGCCTTCTTCTAGTCTGAATTTGAAGGGCAAGGATACTTACCAAATCCACACAGGCTTTGAGAGAAATATTTACTTGCAAGGCATCCTGCTGGTTGTTGAAGCCTCGGTAGTGAAGGATCAAGGTTTGCCTCCGTGAAGTATAAAACCTGGTGGAGAAGACAATAATTGTTTAAAAATTGTTGTGATAAGTGCTGTAAAGGGAAAGTACAGGATGCTGAACAGGAATGGGGAAATCCACCTTCATGAGAGGGATGGAGACAGCTCCCCCAGAGAAAAGAGCTTCAGACAAAGACCAGAGCGAGTCAGCCAGGTGCAGCCAGGTGAAGGACAAGAAATATATTTGAGGTGGAGAGAGTGGCATGTAAGGATGTTCGGTGATAAGAGACTCAGATAGGGACTAGAATAACAAAACTAATCAATGTACAAACAAGACAGTGGGCCTGGAGGAAAGAGGAGATGGGGTGAGGTGATACCACTGAACAAATATGTGAGAAGTCACCCGCTTCACCTGAAGGGGAATCCTCATATTGCTACTGTGCATATTCCCTGGGTCTCACGGACCAACCACTGACCTGGGTGTGTTCAGGTGGCAATGCTTTTGCCCTTTTGCTCTTATCACCTGAAATAGAGATTCAGAAGTATTTCTTCCCCACAACCAAAGGCGGGGGATGGGAGAACCAGAAATTTCAGTAGAAATAGATGATTCATTCCCAACACCTTCCAGAAAGATTCCAGTTTCACTATGAGTTCTATTTCAAGCCCAACATCTCATACAAATGACTAACAGCCACTAAGTTATGCTGTTTCAGGACATGACCTTAATGCCTAGTGTCTGGGGAGCATGGTCCCAAATTGAAGAAAGACTTTCACTGTGCCTGAAACTTTGGGATCGAGTTGCATGACATGAACATGGTGTGCGGGAGAACGGTGGACTCAGTTTTATGAATGGATAACTCAACTGGCTTGTGGACCACTTGGCCCCAGCTTCCCTGTCTTGCTGTGAGTGTGGGGTGGGGGAAACGCCCAGTAGACTCTACTGGGGGACTCCCAGTAGAGTCCCTTGGGTGTTGAAGATAGAGATGGAATGGAGATTGGATTTGTTAAAACAAGGCAGCCCCATGTTCAGGAAGCCACACATACCTGATGCCATCCGCAGGCATTAATCACGGAGGGAGGGACATAGATGGTTGCAGAAAGAGAGCAGAGACCTAAAAATAACAGTTCCACTGAAGGGTGGAGCTGGAGGTTGGTGTTGTGTCACACTTGGCTGCTGTTTCTGCAAATTCCCCGGTGAAAGCAGCAAGTGGAATGAGGCAGCAGGTACCTGGCCCTCCGCAAAGAGACAGCAGGTGTGCACGGAGGGGGACTTCCAGGTCAGGAAGGCCTCCCTGTCACTGATCCCTGAAGCTAATGCCTAAAATTCCATATTCGAGTCCTATATCTTTGGTGAAAGACTGTGGTTCCCAATAAATCAGAAGGACAACACAGACTATTGTCAAGATATGTGCAAAGGTTGTTGAAAAAACAAGGATCCTCAGATTTTCTTTGACTCCCTTTTATGTGCTCCATGAGGGCGAGGACCTTGTTGGTCCTGGTTTTCGTTCTATCCGTGGTGTCTAGCACAGAGTAGGAGCTACGTAAATATTTGCTTAAGGAAAAAATGGAAGGAATGTCTCCAGCTCCGCTCTCTTCTTTTGCAGGCAAGGAAACTGAGCAGGGAGCAGAAATTTGCCCTGGGCCATGCAACCAGGAAGCAGAGGTGGGAGGGAGGCGAGTCTGACTCCTTTTCCAGTGCTCTCTCCACTCCAGTAAATTATTAATATGACTCAGGACGGCTGGAATGGTGTGGTTGAGGGCCAGGATGACCAAACTGAGGTCACTGCCACAAGGCTGGGGAAGATGGCATTTGGGGGAATCCTACCCAAATGATAGTGAACTTAGAAGGAAGGAGATGCAGAGACAGCTCGCCACTGCAGATGGCCCAGCAAGGTGCCCAGAGCAAAGACGCACTCCTTTCTTAGCCTACTGTATTTGCCTAAATTCATTTTTTAATAAAACTCAGAGAAATACCCAATTCTGGAGCGACAAAGGCTGAGAGCTCCTAAGTCTACTCAGGACCACAGACTTTACCTTCTGCAGTTGTGAATGCTAGATGGTGTGTGTGTTTTGTTTTGTTTTGTTTTTCCTCTTAATAATCAGACAATCGTTTACATCTGTCCCTTGGCAAGGAGCCATAAAGAAGAGCATCCAAACAAAGAGGAGAAAAGGCAGACTGGCAAGTGGGCTGGCTGGGAAAGAAAATCCAGATACTTCGCCTTCAGTCCCTATGGATGAAAGGATTTAAAGTTCACTGTGGGGGGAGAAGAAGGGAAGGGAGGAATCTTCAAGGAATCACAGTGGATACAAAAATGGTCATTCTGAAGTCAGTTTGCACTTAGTCTCACATTGCCTTGTTGCCTTTAGGGGAAAAAAAAAGTCTCTAGAGTGAAAGGCTTCTGAGAGGTCAGGATAGCTGTAGGAACAGCAAGAAGAGGCTCTGGGCTGGTAAGAAGCAGCAAGGGCAGCCACATCCGGGGTCCCCTGTCCCCACACCCCAAGAGAGACCAGATGGAGGGGCACACCCCACCTGGCTTGTGCTCCAAGTCCTAGAATAGACAGATTCTATTTTTATTCCAAGCCAACAGAATGACAAGCTCTGACTTTGACTCATTAAAGACCTTTCCAGAACTGGGGCCCAAGCTCACAAGCCTGCGCTGTGCTCTGTGCTTTGCTCAGCCTGGTCTTACCTGCTGGCTGAGAGAACAGAACCAGATACTTGATTTCAGTTTTACATTAAGTGAGTATGCCCCCGTTTATAGATTCAGGCATAGAATTAACAAATATTTGGAAAATATCTGCTTCTTTGGTCAAGATACTGAATGGAAAAAAAACCACACAGAGATTGACTTACATGCTCCAACAGCTGATAGGATTTCAATCTGAAAAACAAAACTCCATCATCTGAATAGGGTGAGGCTGGCTAAGGTGTATTAATAAAATAGAAGCAGTTTAGATTATTTCCATTCTTAAGCTTTTTCATTAAAAAAATTACTGATCTTGTGATTATCGATGACGACATAAGAAAGCCTGGGGTGGGGCGGGGAGTGTTTGTTTTGAATTTCAGGTTGTATAGCATAGACATCCAAACCAACAGAATACCCACACACACTTTAGGGATGCAGGGGACATTTGTTTGATTTGCTTTGTTTTTGTTTAAAATCGTCTGTTTTAGCATAAAGACATAGTCTAAATAACAATGAATAAGGATGCATTCCATAGTATGAGTATGATAATGACGTTGACCAAGAAAGAGTAAAGGATAAAGGAGACAAAAATATACATATTAAGGCAATCCCGACAGCGATTCAGATGGCAAGCCACGTAAATTAGTCAGTTTCCTTATCAGAGATTTACATGTTAAAACCCCTTGATATAACCCAGCAGGAAATTGAACAAGTGATTCTATGTCCAGACTTGGAAACAAAAATAACCACTCAGGGTCTACATGCATTAGTGTGTTCAAACTTGCACTGATAAAAGTCTTTTTGGCTGGAGCCATAGTGTGTGGTTATGAGAGGGGAGGATTCTGTTGGAGGATGATTGACATGGAAACAATCACAAATGCATCATACAGGAAAACAGGCTGGACAAAAGTTTCAGCTGATACGTGGTAGCCAGTGAGATGATGCAGAACATGAGATGCTCCCTATGCCTTAGCATCATTCATGGGGGATAAAAAGGAACCCCGTTCCACTAGCTCTGTATTCTGCCTCTTCATCCAGATTATGGGAATCCTGCATCCAACACATATGTATTGCTCACACTCACACACAATATTTCACATTTTTAAAAAAAATTTATAACCATCCCAGTGTTTCTTGGTGTGTCCCCAGAAAAACAGTTTTGACATTTCTGACTTGTAACCTTGGGGACTTGCAGACATTGAACCCTTCAGGCTAAGACCCCAAGGTCCTTCAGCGGCCCTCAGACGCCTGTCCAAACAGTCTCTCTGGTTTCCACGAGTTCCCTCGCATACCACATGCATGTTCTATTTATATGTTTTTGTCTTGAACAAGATTTGGCCCCATTGTGTGGGAGCAACACTAGAAAAGAAAAACAAAATCCATCCACGGAGAGAAAAATGGAGATTGTGGGAGCTTGGAGGAATTTACATATTTTGCTTGTTCCACTTTTCTGGTGATGTCAGAGTCAAAGAATATGCCTTTGGAAAAAAAAATCACACACACACACACACACATACACACACTTAAAAAAATGCTGGGACTCACCAGCTCTGTCAAGTAAATTGTCATTAAAGGGAGAAATGTAAACACCAGCTTGTCCGTCCCCACCACCCCCTTCCATTTCCCTCATCAGCCCCTAAAGAACCTAACAAATTAGTCCAGACTCCATTTGGATGGAATTAAGGGGCTGTCTGCAAAAGAGGGGGGGTGGTATTAATGGAGATGGGTGGAGAGGGAGGAGAGATGGAGGCGGGAAGGTGGTGCTTGAGGCTGGGTGACCGGCTCTGGCGTTTTATGGAGGCCGAGTGAAGGGCTGCCTGACACTTTACAGATTGGGTGTAACGTTCAGGGAGTTTGGCATTTCTGCCACAGGGCTCTGGCTGCCCTGCTAACCGCTTTCTTTCTCCCTGCTGGTAAAAGTGCAGGAGAAAAGGGTTAAATAAATGTTTGTGATATGATAAGGTGCTTGTTTATTCAAGGAATGACAGATTATTGGCTCTAAAGGCAGCCCTGAAAAATAGTACAAAGGAACTGGCTCTCCCCTCATGGATGATGTGATTTCCTCCCAAGATTCTGCTCTTTCCTAGGAACAATTTGCTCTGGGAATTAGAGAGGATGATTTCCCTGCAGTCAGAGACGGACAGCATTGGCGCGGAGGGTTGGAGGCCAGAGAGCCGGCTGGGAACTGGGCAGGGCTTGTCCTGGGGAATGCTTTTCCTCTGAGGACTGTTCTTCTCTGTCCTCATGCTGTCGGAGAGTCCCAGCAGAGCTGGGTTTCCAGCACCCTGGGGTTCTGCTCATTATTCCAGGAAGGTCGTGTGGCAGTCACTGTCTGCTACTCCTTAAAGCATGGAAAAGGGGTTTCCTCACCAGGAGGGGGACTTCTTCCTAGGAAATCTGGGGGCCAGGTTGGCCACAGGACATACCCATCACTCCACCAGCACATGTCCCCAGGTTCACACAAGCATCCATGTGTTGCTTTACAAATCCACTTGCAATCCACAAAATTTCTCCTCTTGGATTCTAGTGATTTTGTAGCTAGTCCTACAGGAGAATTCAGTCCCAGATCCCCAAATAACGAGGCTTAGTCTGTGTACTTTTACTGGGGGAGAAAACTACTCTGCTACCAAGGCCGAAGAGGCCAGGCCTTGGGGCTGGAGCTAGTCCACCTCAGGGGCCAGGACACCTTGCCGGGCATTATGAATTATTCAGTCCATGTTCTGCTTCCACATACCACTCCGAGTTGGCTCCTGTCTGCAGAGAAAGATTCCTACCCAGTGAGCTTCTACCCATACTCTTCTTCCCTCTCCTTGCCCTTCTCCTGCCAGGCCTCAGGGAGGTCTCTGCATGCTTGCTGAGCAGAAGGGTTCACCCAAGATGTCTGGCATAGTTCTCATTTGAAAAGAACTCAGTGCCAAAATCAAACACCAAGAAAAAAAAAAAAAGAAGTTGTGATTTCATTGCTGTTTTTTTCCAGGATCCTGGGAACTACTGTGTGATTTTCACAATAGCCAGGCTGCCTTAGCAGCTTATGGGCTCCTTTGCGAGACATCAGGCACCAGCCTGGGGAAGCTGGTGCCCTTCAGACACGATGACTAAGGTTTGAGCTGACGTTATCATATATCCACGTTTGGTCTATTTTTATGATTGCATTCAGTACTAATAGGGCTTGTTGAGTGTACACAGTCATGTGCTCATTCTTAACTACACGAGATAAGATCCTTGTCCCCAGGAGCTTACTGCCTGACTTTTGCAAAAACCAGATGGCAGAAAATGGTTTCCCTCTGCCCATCAGCAGTGATTGAGGGGGTGGAGATGAGAAGGGTGCAGTCAACTCATAAGTCTCCCAGGGTGGGACCTTTGCTTTGGCATTTATCCCATGTGACATTTTAATCATGGACTGTCTCCCTCCATCATCAGCTGCTCTATCCACTGTGTCTCCCCAGGCTCTGAGGATTCAAGCTAATTTGAATAGCAGCTTAATTAAAGCATGATTAGGTCCTCAAGATGCCTCCCTGCGCACAGCCTTCACATACACGCTCATAAATATATCACAGATTCTGAGCAAGTCATAAATGACTTTGGAACGGCCAGTGGGGACATGAGGAAGTGTTAGTTGTACCTATCTTTGGCAGCTGTGTCCAAATCACACGAACTGAGGCTGGGTTAGGAAGCACCAGCTCAGATGCCCACCTTGTGGATGTTCTCTGCCTGTGCCACATCCACAGAACTCAGAGATGTCCTCAGTGGGAGCAGCAGAGCAGTGGGAGCCGGCCCCCCTCAACCTGCACATCAGTAGCACAGTCCCCTGAGGAGGCTCCCTGCAAGTGACCTTGTTTCAATATAGACCTCCACTCTTCAGGCCTTTGAGGCTACCTGGGCTTCCCTGAGGAGTAAACACCTACTTTGTATGAGAGCAATCTTATCAAAGGTGCACAAGCTGGTTAAACCCCAGGAACCAGTCGAGTATGCGTTACTGGCACTTGCTTTGTCTTTGTCTGGGTTTTCCAAATGCAGACCCTAAGACTAGGATTGGAGTGAAAGCAGCAGGAAGGGGAGGTGACCCAGGGAGCTGAAGCCAGAAGCAGGGAAAAGCCAATGTGGAGTGTGTTGAAGAGCAGGTTACTGCTGAGTGCAGCTGGGCACATCTGGAAGACAACATAGGACCCATCCAAAGCAAGGAAGCTGAGATACTGATCCACCAACTCCTCTTGGCTATTGACTGTGGGTTACTCCAGGGCCATCAAGCCCTGGGCACTACCAGCCTTGCCCTGTGTGCAGACCCAGTGGATTCTCAGAACCAGAAAAGGTCTCAAGGTGGAGATCTCAGATGCTGTGGTGAGGGTTGCCAGTGAGCAAGGCCCACCTGCCGGGAACCTGCCACACGCTTCCTCCCTCTCTCCTTTTCTCCCTTCTTCATCTTTTCCCTATTTCCTCCTCTAAAGAGTGTTAGAGAGGTATATTCAAATTTGCCCAACGAATGGAACCGATGTGGAGAGGTCTAGGGGAAAAAGAAACAATAGAAATAAGAAGAGGGGAGAGAAACACAGGGTCCGCTCAGCCTTCATTTTTGCTGGAAATATCTACAAACTTCTCTTCCCACCCCCTGTTCTGCAGCCTATTCCGTGGCTCCACTAGCACATGGAGGGCACCCCACCGTACCCCTATCACCCTTCCCCCTGAATTGTACAAGCCAAGGCTTTCTTTCACTCATTTAATTTCTCCATTACAAGAACTAAATTTTTTTTTTTTTTTTGGACTGGGGATTGAACCAGGGGCACTCTACCAATGAGCCACATCCACAGCCCTATTTTGTATTTTATTTAGAGACAGGGTCTCACTGAGTCGCTTAGGGCCTTGCTAAGTTGCTGAGGCTGGCATTGAACTTGTGCTCCTCCTGCCTCAGCCTCCCGAGCCACTGGGATGACAGGCATGAACCACTGTGCCCAGCAGAATGGTTTCCACCACTGATAGCTGTTTAATTAATCTCTAGGGAATAAATGCAAGATGCCATGGAATTATTCCACAATAATCTCTGCTAAAAGTTTAAAGATCTAGTATTGACCAAAAGAAGCTCCCAAAGTTGAAGCTTTGTTGATTGAGTTTCGGAGATCTTGCAGCAGCTGTGCTGAGCCAGGTTCTAACGCCTTGCAGTGATGTTCCAGCATCCAGATTCTTCCCATGGAGAAAAAAAGACTCACCAGGAAGAGTCTGAGGCTCAAGGAAGTGGAAAGCTCAGATACTCAGTCTGAAAACCATCCCGGAAAGTAGTAGCTCATTAAACCTGTTTTTATTTTTGCAAAGAGAAAGGTAGAGGGCAATGTACTTTTTTTTTAAAGATGGATACAATAACTTTATTTGTTTTATTTATTTTTTATGTGGTGCTGAGGATCGAACCTAGTACCTCACAAGTATGGGGCAAGTGCTCTACCGCTGAGCTATAACCCCAGCCCCGAGGGCAATGTTCTTATTTATCATTTTTCAAAGCTAAGGTAAAAGTCCACAACAGAGCAAACTCAGGTCACCATGTCTGACCAAGCTTTTCTTCTCCCAGTCCCCATGATTTGGACATAGAGATGGTTTTCTGTGGTAAAACGTGTCTATCCTGCCATAGGTGATTTGATGACACCTGGAGACGTTTGCTTCCACCTTCCCCGTGGTGCATGCCACCTTGCAGGCACCCAGAAACCACCCCTTCCTCAGAGGGTGCCCAAGCTGGGTTTCCTAGAGGCTAGCCAAAAATTGGAAATGAGTTGTTCCAGGCCCTGCAGTAGCCAGCACATAAGTGGTTGTTTAATATGGGACCTCCTGGTCTGGGTCATGGCCAGGCAAGCCTGCTGATCCCATCAGAGATGCCTAGTCTCTTCTCATTGGAGGGAACCCATGCTGTACCCCAGGGGTTTTCCATTTGTGCATTGCTGACATTTTGGAAGGGACTGCTCTTTGGGTAGGGGGCTGTCCCATGCATTGTACTTAGGAGGCTTAGCAGTATTCCTACCCACTAGATAGCAGTAGCATCCTCCAGTCATGGTGATCAAAGATATCTCCAGATGTTGCCATATATCCCATGGGGTGTAAGATCACCCTGGATGAGACCCACTGCTCTAGACCAAGCCTGGTGAAGGTCAGTAACATTCTGTCCTAAATGCTGCCTTTTCAGGGCTTCTGGGGACCCCTTCGATCAGGAGGCAGTGGTCCCCAGGATTCATACCTTTATTATCCTTGCTATATTTTTAACACCTGTTAAATGGAAAACATTGTTTTAGTCCCTTGAGGTGGAGCTTGAATGGATTAAAATATCCCCTCTACTCAGATAAAGAAATATCCCTGCCAAGGAATTCCAATGTCCTATGTCTAACAAATGATAGGGCCAGGATTCAAATTTGGGTCTTTTTTTTTTTTTCAATTTCAAGGTCTGTTCTCTGTCACCTTTTCCTTCTTTTCTCCCTCTGGTAACCAGATTTCCATCACTGTGACGAAGTACCCAAGATAAGTCGACTTAAAGGAGGAAAGGTTTAATTGGATTCATGGTTGCTTGGCCCATCAATTTGGGCCTGTGGTAAGGCAGAACTTCAAGGCATGTGGTTGAGCAAAGTGGCTTACCTCCTAGCATAAAGGAAGGGGCCAGGGTTCCTCCAGGGACACCCCAGTGACCTAACCTCCTTCCACTAGGGCTTACTTCTTAAAGGTTTCACCAACAGTGCCACAGGTTAGTGACCAAGACTTTCAAAACATGGCCTTTGGGGGACACTTAACATCTAAAACATAACACTCCTGACATATATAGGACCCAATCTCTGAGGACTGGCTGGAGAGAGAAGTTCAGTAGATCCTTTACGTTTCCCATAACAGCCACCTTTGTCACACACAAATTCCGAGGGACTAAAAGTAGTTTCTAGAACACAGACTTGTGCATCTATTTCCTCAGCCATATTTCTCAAGAGCCTTCTTTCTGTAGGCTTCGGCTATGGCCTTGGGGACAGAGGGGAGCACCTGTGTTTGAGGAAGTGCTAGGATAATGGAGGAGCTACACCTGAGAACCCCACGTGTGATACATTATGAATGCTCCTGAGCTAAGTCCCCAGCCCTTTTTATTTATAAGGGACCTGAAAGGGTGTTGGGGTTTGAGGTTGCTTGCCTTCATAGGATGGGGGTCCTGTGGGCCAAATCTGGCCAGTAGCCTGTGAACCACAAACCATGACTGGTGGGCTGAAAATCTAGCTGGCAGCCTGCTTTTATAAGACCTATGTGTAAGAAGGGTTTCTATTGTAAAGGATTGTTAACAACAACAATCTAACAAAGAAGAGACTATACATGGATCACAAAGTCCAAACTATGGACTATTTGGCCTCTTAAAAAAAAAAAAAAAACCTTTTTGCTGAGTCCATACTTAGAATGAAAGAAAGTATATGTACAGCCGTGACCAGGTGTCTAACCTAGCCAAAGACAAGGACTTTTTGTCCTAGTTCATATGATAAAAGTGTCATTGAGGAAGACTTGCAATCCTTCGTCCTTGGAGAAGCCCTGACAGTTACATGATGATCATGTCATAAAGAGGTCAAGTTAAGCACCCCATATTATGTGCTCTTTACTGCTCAGAGATTGGCAATGTGTGAAGTGCAATGAAGATTAAGATATTTATTTATTTATTTGAACTGAGGCCATTGAAACCAGGGGTGATTAAACTCCTGAGCTAAGTCCCCAGCCCTTTTTATTTTTTTTTATTTTGAGACAGGGTCTTGCTAAATTACTTAGGGCTTTGCTAAGTCCTTGAGGTTGACTGTGAACTTCCAAGTCTCCAGCCTTCAGCCCCCAAGGCCACTGAAGATAAATCTTAAAGCTGTTAATGAATCTAAACTTTCTGAGGTTTTACACAAGAGAAATTTACTTTTTGTCCAGACAGTAATTGGTTGAAGGGAGTAAGGGGCTCTGCTCCTCACAGTCATTCCGGGACCTGGGCTGAGGGTGGCTTTTCTGTGCTCAGCTTCTCAGTTCATCCTAGAGGTCAGCATCTCCCTGGGAAATGGAGGAGAGAGGCTGGCAAGTCATCTATGGGAGATTTTTATGGGCCAGGCCTGGAAGTGATACTCATCACCTCCACTCCCATGTCATTGACTAGAACTCAGTCACATAGCCACAGCTAACTGCTAGGAAGGCTGGGTAATGTAGTCTAGCTGTGGGCCAAGGAAGAGGAGGGAATAGGTTCCCACCAGAGGACGCCTTGGATAAAATTGGAAATTGGCCCCTCTGTAGTGACAGAGACTTGATGTTAGTAAGAGCAAAGCTAATATTTGAATGTCATATTCAGAGCAAATAAGAACTTCATTGCTTGTGGTGTCATAGGGAATCACTCACCTGGCCCTGATGTGGTAGAAAATGGGCCGGGATTGAAGGACACGAGGGACACCCATCAGCTCAGGGGCCCTGGATAAGTCACATCTTCTGGACACTAAGTGCCTCATCAATCAAAGTAGCTGGACTGTGCGTTTACATATAGCACGTAGAGCACGGAGGAGAGCAGAGGACCAGGAGACCCCTCAGGTGACTACCAACCACATTTCCACACAAAAGATTTCCATCCTGGGTCAGATATTGTCTGTCTTTCCAGGGTGCAGCCAGAGCCCTATTGGGAAGACCCTGGGAATATGGTGCCTCTGATGCTTTTATAATAATCTACTGTGTGGGAAGAGTTGTGGAAAAGCCCCTAGTGTACATCAATACTCACACTAGGATAAGCAAGGAGGGATGGCAGAGATGGCTCACTTGGAGGAAGACAGATAGGAAACAGAATTTAAAATCAGTGTGATGGGGGTTACTGACTGGAGGTGGGTGTGCAGAGAGATGGGGTACAGGGTGGCTTCCAGGGAAGGGTACATTAGGCTACATGGTGACTGCATTAGCTACGAGAGGTGTGCAGTCAGGAGGAGGCGGGCAGGCAGGGTCAGGAGCTCCGGTGCTGACTTTACCTTCAGCACTGGTAGGCTGGGAGTTGAAGTCTAGATTTGAGGACCTGGAGAAGTGGACAAAGGCCCTAAGCCTCCTGACTCCCATTAGGGACATGCATTTTATTCCATAGGCAATAGGGAGTCACCAAGTGGATTAAATTTTAGGAGTACCATGTTAAGTTTTGGGTGAATCATTTTCCCCTTTTATGTTACTACAGATCTAAACTGTCTTTTGAGAAAACCAACTTTTTCACTTTTTTAAACTATAAAACTAACACTTGCAAAAGAATAATCAATAAAAAATCACACATAAACTCATCACACAGAGGTAATTGATAATATGTTGGAATATATTCTTCTGGTCTTTTGGGTAACTATACTTTAAAATGGCTGAGATTGCATGGTACATGGCACTTTAAAAAACTTTTATTTCAAATTTTGTTAATGCCAAAATTTATTAAAATAAAAATTTTATTTTATTAAAATTTATTTTAGTTAAATAAATACTATGCCCAGTTCCCACTTCTTTGAAAATGAAGACCATAAGAAGCTTCCTGCCTGGTCACATCCTTCTGCCCTCCCCAGCTCTGATCTGTTCTCAACACAGAAGCCAGAGCAATTCTGTTAAAATGTATAGAAAACTATAAATAACAATAAGAAAAATGTTATGCCAGGAGCAGTAGTGCACATCTGTAATCTCAGTGGCCTGGGAGGCTGAGGCAGGAGGATCAAGGATCAAGGATCAAGTTCAAGGATAGCCTCAGCAACTTAGTGAGTCCCTAAGCAACTTAAGAGACTTTGTCTCAAAAAAAAAAAAAAAAAAAATTTAAAGGGCTGTGAATGCGGGCGTGGTGGTACAAACATGTAATCCCAGTGGCCGGGGAGGCTGAAACCAGGGAATCTCGAGTTCAAAGCCAGCCTCAGCAAATGTAAGGGGCAAAGCAACTCAGTGAGACTCTGTCCCTAAATAAAACAGAAAATAGGGGATGTGGCTCAGTGGTTGAGTGCCCTTGAGTTCAATCCCCAGTATACCCCCCCAAAAAAGGGCTGGGCATGTGGCCCAGTGGTAAAGCACCCCTGGGTTCAATCCCTGATATAAAAATGATGAGGGGTGGGGGGAGTTACATGCACATTCATCCCCCAGAATCCCCCATTTTGATGTATTTTGTTTCTAGATTTTTTTCTGTGAATATTTTAAATACCTTAGGTTAAAATGAATAGAATTTTTTTTTCATTTCCTTAGCATAAACCCCAATGTGTTACTCAGCTTTCTATTGCTGTAACAAATAACCCAAGATAATCAATCTGCAAAGAGGACACATTTGTAGTTTCAGAGGTTTCAGTCCCTGGTCAGTTGGCCTCATAGCTTTTGGGCTTGTGGTGAAAGCACATAGCAAAACAAAGCTGTTTACCTGATGTTTGGATGCAAGAGAGAAAGAGGCCAAGGTCCCACAATCCCCTCCCAGGGCACATCCCTCACTGATCAAAGACCTCCTATTAGGCCCCACCTCTTGAAGGCTTCATCATCTCCAAATAATGCCAGGCTGGGGACTCAGCCTTTATTTAACTCACCAGCTTTTAGGGGAACATTTAATATCCAAATTATAGCACCCAACTTTTATCAGGAAGTCAATTATATAAACAAAGCTGATAAAGTATTTCCTAAAGCCTGTGTTACTCATAGTCATGCAAATAATCCAGAGTCTCCCCGCATAGGTCAAGAGAAACTATTGGAGAACAGGAGAATTGGTCTGAATTGCTTAAATGCACTTTTTACAGTTGTATTTTGGAATGAATTTTGTTGTTAGGTGTTAAGCTTGTATTGAGACATAGCATTAAATATAATATTTGTTGTTGTGGTTGCTTTAAGGATGTTTTGAAGTCTCATCCATTCCATCAAGCAATGCCTTCTTGAAGAAGTCTCAAGAGAAACATTCTTCTCATATTTTATTGCTAAAAAATGTTTTGCTTCCCCTTGTACAGAGCATATTTTTTTTTAAAAAAAGTCTTATTAGCAATGCAAACTTTCTTCTTTTTATTGAACACTAGGAAATTAGAGGTGAAGCTACAAGTTCCTTTTAGCCACCATGTAGAATTTAACAGCATACATACTTGTAGGCTAGATTTTTATTTAGGTTTGTCTTATTCTATCCTTATTTTTCTCTTCCCCCTAATTCTCTGGTATATAGTTTCATCTCTCTCTCTCTCTCTCTCTCTCTCTCTCGCCGCATGGTATCAGAATTAGTTTGACTTTTCATGCTTTATGCCCAGGTAACTCCTTTGAATCACTACTTTTATGCTTTAGGGCCATTAAGAAGTAAAGCAAGGTTACTTGAAAACAAGCCCTTGGATACCTCAATAGTTGATCTCGTAACCAGAATGGCTACTAAGTCTACTAAGTGACTAGTGGGTGGATGTGCTGGACAAAGGGATGAGTCACATTGCAGGTGGAACGGAGCGAGATGGTGCATGATTTCATCGGAGTATTCAGAGTGTGTGCAATTTAAAACTTACCTCTTATTTGCTTTTGGAATTTTCCATTTCATGTTTTTAGACTGTGGTTGACTGTAAGTGAAACTGTAGAAAATGTAGTCATAAATTAGGAGGGGCTACTGTTATGTATAGTTATATACATATGTGTTTGCACACCCATATAAAATATTACATATATAATATATATTTGTACATACATAATTTAAGCAATTTAGATCACTAAATAGGCTGAGGCAGGAGGATCTCGAGGTCAAAGCCAGCTTTAGCAACTGAGTGAGGTGAGGCCTTAAGCCTCTCAGTGAGACTTCGCTTCTAAATAACATATAAAAAAGGGCTGGGGATGTGGTTCAGCAGTTAAGTGCCCCTGGGTTCAATCCCTGGTACCAAAAAAAAAAATCATTAAGCAATTAGACCATAGTTATATATACATATATATGCACATATACATTTTATCCACAGATATATATAAAATAATATATAAACATCTATTTCTATAATACTCTCTTAAAAAGCATAGTAATTTTTATATATAACATTTTCGGAATGAAGAAAGATTTAAATGAGCATTTTGTTGTGCAGATGATTTGGGTAGGGCCAGTTTGGAGGTGGGTGACCACTTAGAAACTGTGCCAGTGTGAAAGGTCATGCCAGCTGCAGCAGGGGCATGCATGTTCACATGGGCAGAAGGAAATGGAACTGAGAAATATTTATAAGACAGATACATCTCAACTTAATGCCAGATTTGTTGGGATGAAAAGAGATTTGACCTCCAGGTTTTTGGTTTAGACTGCCCAATTGGGACAGGAAGTCATTTGGGAGGAAATATGAAACGTTCATTTTTGGGCATATTGATTTGAAGGAAAGTTCCTTGGACAGCTTTGCTGATCCTGCCATTTTTTTCACGTACACTCATTTATTTCCATGATTTTTCTTTCTCTCTCTTTTTTTAAAAGAATGCTGGAGTTTTCTAAAATATATATTTTTTAGTTATAGATGGAAACAATATCTTTATTTTACTTATTTATTTTTATGTGGCTCTGAGGATCGAACCCAGTGCCTCATAAGTGCAAGACTTATGAGTCCACCACTGAGCTACAACCCCAGGCCCTCCCATGATTTTTCTCGACTTGGAATTCAGCCACCTTAGCTTCTTCTAGTGAACACTCAGGCCATCCTTCTGGGTTTTAATGAGTTCCTATACTTCCAAGAGAGGCCTCATCACCTGCTTCTTTTGCCTGACCCCCATCAGCACTTGTTATCAGCATTACCTTTACAGCAAGTCTTTATGTTGCTATTTTGTTTGTTTGTTTGGTGCTGGGGATTGAACCCAGGACCTTGTGCATATGAGGCAAGCACTCTACCAACTGAGCTATATCCCCAGCTGTTTGTTTCTTTATTTGTTCTAATTAGTTATACATGACAGTAGGGTGCACTTTGACACATCACACATAAATGGAATATAGATTTTCATTCTTCTGGCTGAACATGGTATAGAATCACACTATCCTACCTCCATTCCTCCTCCCCTTCTTTCATTCCCCTCTGCCTAATCCAAAGTAACTCTATTCTTCCCTAGTCCCCTACCCCTGCCTTATTTTGAATTAGCATCCACATATCAGAGAAAACATTTGGCCTTTTTTTGGGGCGGAGCAGAATTGGCTTATTTCACTTAGCATGATATTTTCCAACTCCATCCATTTACCAGCATATGCTATCATTTCATTCTTCTTTAAGGCTAAGTTATATTCCATTGTGTGTATATATACCACATTTTCTTTATCCTAGGTTGAAGGGCACTTAGGTTGGTTCCATAGTTTAGCTATTGTGAAGTGAGCTGCTATAAACATTGATGTGGCTTCATTATGGTAGTATGCTGATTCTAAGTCCTTTGGGTATTAATCAAAGAGTGGGATAGCTGGGACAAATCATGGTTCCTTTCCAAGTTTTCATTTGTTTTGTCTAGTAGCATCTACTTATTCAATCAGAGGCTACTCAGTGCAATCCATTTGCACATCCTATGATAGAAGGCGGGCACATGGATGATTCACATGGTCCTGGCCTTTAAAGAACTAACTGTACACTAGAAGAGGAGACAACACAAACAAGTCACTCCATGTCCCTTGAAGACACACAGGTCTGTTTTCTTCTCTGAAGTGTCTCATGTTGCTTTGCTGTGCTATTTTGCTATAGAGCCAAAAGTGTGCATATCAACAGGCTGAAATCTGACCTTCTACTGAGCCACCAAAATTCTCTTTTTATATAAAAGGTGTGTTGTGCTAATGCCAGTCCCTCACAGGTGGCTTTCATGTGTGTGGCCATGCCAGGCCTGTTCTGCTCTGCTTACATCCTCAAGGAGGCAATGTTTTATGAGCAGCTCCGACACAGCAGCGTCTTTTTCTCCTATAGAATGGACTTGATGTTTAACACTGGCCAAGCAGCACTGCAGTCATGGTGGGCCAGATTCTTTTTACCCAGATAAAGCTCTAGAAGCCACTCGAGGGCATTGCAGAAAACCCTGAACTGTGAGTCTGAAAGAATGACCTTCAGAGTTATCTTCAGGATCAGCCTTTAGCTAACGGCCTTGAGTTGAGTAAGCCATAAACTGCTCCCTGCTCAGGACCTTAAGTCATAAAAGAAAGTAGCCAGAGGGGTGAGATTCCAGGACCCTGCGGCCTTCTGATTTCTTCGTGTGATTTTCTTTTTCGATGTCTTTATTTAGAGTTTTCCAGAATGACAATTATTTAGAGTGGAGTGGTCCTATTCTCCAGGTGTCAATGGGAAGGTTCAGATGTAAAAATGATCAGCTTTGGAAGTCAGGCAGTGTTTGGGTGTGTTGCCCTGGAGATATTTTTCCCAAAGCATGAGAATGATTTATTGAGAAAGGCCCAAGATGAGCCTGGGTTGGGTGGTGTCCTGAAGTCTTCATACCTCCACTTGTCACACTGAAGCACAAGGGCAGGGCCATGGGAGTCCTCAACCTGGCTCAAAGGAGAACACTCCAGTTATGCAATAGATGACACTAGTCTTGTACCGCCACTCAGTATGGATGGAGTTTGGGACAAGGCTGGAGACCTCTCTAGCTAGATTTATCTCTTTGATTAAGATAAAGATTTACACTAAATTATATTTCATTTGCCATCTAGCTCTAACTTTCTATAACCTCTTGTATGCCAAGCGTGTGAGTTTCAGCATGTGTGTGATTTGGGGACAATGATTTGGTTAAAGTTGAAAGCTCTTTTAGTTTCCAGAATAATGACAATGTCTGCTAATTCCTAACATTCTGAACACAAGCAGCTTCGTGGCCCTGTTTAGCACACTGGGAGTTGTGAATAGTGCTTGGTCTTTGACAACAGAGTGTTCCGGGTCCAAGTTCTACCACTGCTATGGAACTCTGTGGTTCTGGGAATGCTGCTTTTCGTTTTAAAGCTTCATTGACCTCTTCCATGAATTGGACACTTTGATATCGCTGGTGTGTGTTTCTCATTGTGATAAGTGACTTGCACAGGTGTTGGCACTTATGTATATGTTTAATAAACGATAGCTCCAATGTTGTAATGTCTACAGGCTTAATAAAGACATTCAGGTCTATTAATCAAATGACTAATGGGTGAACAGAGCTGTCATTTTTTTGTTTGTTCTACAAGAGAATGAAATAACAGTAGTAGATGTTGGAGGAGGAAAAATACAAATACACAAATTCTATGGGCTCAGTTTCTTCCTATGCACCAGATGATTTTTAAGGCCTTTTCGACGAGTGTCTCTTGTTTTTTTTTTTCAGTCTGGTGCATAAACTGGATCTGGATGTAATTCTAAAGTAATTCAAGGAGATAAATTCCAAAATGGGGTTTTAAGTAATATTAGCATCATTGTAATCAATTTCAGTATGACTACTTCACAGGACAATGCTTATTTGAATGTGTAATTCAAGTCAGGCTGTTTAATAATGTACTTTGAATGCCCATCTTGCTCCATGCCAGTGTGTTGGTTAAATTTGGTAGCCACACCTTAGGTATGTGGGAAGATTGGGGAAAGACAACAGGAAGAGTTGGAGACAGTGTGAGACAGAAGGTAGGATGAGAGCAAGGTGAAGAGGCAGGGTTGGTTCCATCTTCCCCCTGGCTGGACAATGACTCGCTTGCATAGTGTGCCTTACTTTACACAATGAATATATTTCTGCAAGTAGCTAAGAAGCATTTGTAGATCGAATCATGTTTTTGATGTAACATAGGCATGTTCTATTGGAAACACTCCATGGTGAAACTCTCTGTAAAAAGAGGAGCTATTCTCTAATTCTAAATCCATGTTAGATTTGGTTAAAGGAAAGTTCAACTCTAGTTCTTTTCCTGGAGAGGAAAAGTGATGTCAAGTCACCCTGATGAGAGTCCGGTGTGGGAACAGTTTGTCTGGCCTCCTGGACTCTCTGGGGAGAGGAGGCGGAGATGAGGAATAGACACATATTCCAGAACTGAACTTTGAATGGGCTTTTGGCCAAACTTGGCCCAATTTCTCAACAGAGAGAAAACACTGACCCAGGCTGAAAGCTGACTCAAGGCCAACTTGCTTCGGACTTGTTGCTTTCTGCCAGGCAAAGCAGCACCCTCTCCCGGAGGTACTTACGGGCCAGGAACAGGAAACGCTGGGAGAGGAAGCTTTGCTTTTTCTCCTTCTCCTGCACAGTTCAGATTTGTGAGTCCGGCTGTCACGACTGGGGTTAGGAAGAAGAAGGGGTGGGAGTGGGGAGAAGGCTGGCAAGCTGAAGGAGAGGCCATGGGCCACCCATGAAGATGCAGGGCTTAGGGGAAGCCAGGAGATGCTGGCAGGGGATCTTCATGACTGCAGAGAACAATCTGAGTAAACTGGGGGATAAAGGGAAAGAAAAGGAAGGGGTTCCGGGGAACCTCAAGAACAAGATGGAGGAGAAGGAGGGAGGGGAGGCGAGAGTCCCAGGATGAACAGAGCTGGGAAGAGACACAGAGTAGCTAGCATCAAGTTCTGAGCTCCTCCAGGTAGGTTCCAGATCCCAAATTCAAACCTTCTTGATGTAGAAAAATGTCCTGTGATTCATTTTTTTCAGTGGGAAGCCCAATGTGTAGGAATCTCCTCTGTTTCTTCTTTACAACTTTCCTGGAACTAGGAACAAGGAATTTGTATACAACTGCGTCTTTTGCAGAAAGATTCATAGTGGGACTTGTCCATCTGCAGACTGCAATTGCAGGAGCAGTTTTAACAGGAATGGCCTGCTGAAGTGCTGGTGAAGAGAGCGTTGGAGAGGAGGAGGGTTTAATATTCGAAATTGTGTTCAATTTTGAAGTCGCTGCTTTAGTTTCAATATAAATGCAAGGAATTTAAAAACTAGGATATCAGGTTCCAACATCCAACATGCTCTATCCTTGGGAAAACACAAACATGAACTCACAGATGATTCAAATGTACACTTCACAACTCCCGTCGTCAAAGCAGTTATGAGAAAGAATATGAGTGTTTAAATGGAATTTTTAGGTCTTTCAAAGTACCTATCTTCCTGGAAGTAGAATCAGCAGGCAGAAGAAGCAAAAAAGAAGCAGAAGCGGATGGTTCAATAACCCACACATTATGTAAACATCTTTGGGAGATAACCAAGGGGGAGAGTCAACATATTTAACTGCTCAGTCATGGGATCGACCAATCAGATTCCATCTTTGATGTAAACAGCCTGTATCAGCCCTAGAGATAACATTCCCATAGCAGCTGACTCTTCTTCATTGAGCTGTTTGCGGTTGTGTACCTAATCATTTAGGATTACTTGTTTAACATCTATCTTCCTTTCCAGACTGCAAGCCTATTGAAGGGTTTCCCTTGCACGTTGTAGGTGCTCAGTAAGTATCTGTTATCAGACTACAAATTCAACATCTGTGTAGCTGAGAGTTAGCACATGTGTTTAGTATGTGCAAGTCCTGGGTTCAATCTCCAAAGCCAAAATTGAATTAAAAAGATGTGGCAGAGAGTCACAGAAAGCCATTCGATATCTGAACAGCAGTTCTACTTCTAAACTCTGCTCTTAACTTGCTGTGTGACCTTGGACAAGTCACTCCCCTTCTCTCTACCTCTCACTCTTTGTTATGAAATGATAGGGTTGCATCTGATGATCTCTGAGGTCAATTTCAGCTCTAATACTCAGAGATCCAGTGTGCCCATAAAGTGGACAGGGGAGTTTATTTGTAACCAGAACAAAACTTTGGGAATCGGTAAAAACTGCTAAAAATCATTCAAAGGAAAAGTAGGGTTCTATATTAAAATATTCTTGGGTTGCACAATGCAAGGGTCTTTTAAGTGAGAAGAAGGCCATAGGATACGATTATTTAATCTGCCACTGAGCTTCCTGGGTAGCTCTGGCCAAGCTAAAGATACCTATCACTCTTGTTCAAGGTCCATTTCCTACTGAGTTGTCACACTGTTGAATTATTGTTGAGTTGAAGTCCAAAAGGGAAATCTTTTGCAATCTAGCATTGGACCCTGAAGCTCTACAACCATGATTACTGATAGAGAATTTCTCAGAAATACTCTGTGCACCAGGATCATACCAAGGAATTGTCATATGTCTATACACCCTGGTGAGCTACCTTTGCAGTGAGAATGAACTTCCAGAAACATTTTCCCAAATGAACAAGGGCAAAGGTTTTCATTTTGCCTCTTCCTGAAACCTTTTCTTTTAAAAGTTACATATGAATTCAACTTCCATTTTTATATTTATTTACTTGTTTATTTTTTTGTTTTTGGTGCCAGGGATTGAATCTAGGGATGCTTAACCATTGAGCCACATCACCAGCTTTAATTTTTTTTTTTTTAATTTTGAGACAGACTCTTTTAAGTTGCTTAGAGTCTCCCTAATTTGCTGAGGCTGGCCTCGAACTTGTGATCCTCCTGCTTCAGTCTCTTGAGTTGCTGGGATTACAGGCATTATGTTTCTTTAAAATAATAATACACACCATGCCCAGTGTCTATTTTTATTTTTATTTTAAAGAAATATACTGGCATTCATTTATCTTTTAAAAATAAATCTTTTGTGTATATTCTAAGGTATACAACATGATATTATGGGTTACATATTGATCATAAAATGGTTACTATAGTGAAGCAAATTAATATGTCCATCAGCTCACGATAGTTACTTTTTTTGTTGTTTTTTGCAGCAAGAACAGTTCAAATCCCTCATTTAGCAGAGATCCCTCATGTAGTACAATTGTCTTACATTCCTCATAGTGTGCATTTGGTTTCTAGGTTTGTTCTTCCTACATATTAGTTACTATGTATCCTCAGACCTACAGCGTCTCATTTCTGCTTCACAAATCTACCCCTGCCTCTGGTTAACACGGTTTTATTTATTTTTTTTCTCTCTCTCTTTCTCTGTATATTTGTTTTTATTCAGATCTCATATATAAGGGAAGCCAAGCAATGTTTTTCTTTCTGTGTTCATCTTATTTTGGTTAGTATAACGTTCTCCAAGTTATGACAAATGGTAGATTCTCCACCTTTTATTAGATCGTGATATATATCATATCATACACAATATGATGTGATATAACACACACACACTCTGATGTTTTCCAAAGGTGATATATATTTGTCTGTGGGTGGATTCTTAGGTTGTTTCCATATCTTAGCTATGTAAATAAAACTGCAATGAGCATGGGAGTGCAGATATCTTTATAAAGTGGTGACTTCATTTCCTTTGGGTATATGCCCAGAAGAGGCATTTCTGGATCAGAGGGCAATCATATTTTTAATTTCTTTAGACACCTCCGTACTTTTCTCCATAATGGCTGCACCAATATACATTCTCACCAATAACCATGTGTTATCTCTTGGCTTTTAGATAACAGCCATCCTAATGGGTATGAGGTGAAATGAACCTTTAAATAGGATCCTTTTTGTTTTCTTTTTTTATAGCTCAGCTCATAAAGCACTTTAGAGTGGAGGCTGTATTGTCTAATGAAAAAGGAGACCCATGTAGTGACTCAGAGGACGATATGCTCATGGCTTCCTCAATCTTAACACAGATGCTATAAGGATTGATGTTCACTTTCAAAACTCCCATCATCCTCAGCACCCTCACCCCACCACAGTCCCACCAAACAACACACAGATACTTTCTTCAAAAAGCTGTCGATGATCTATCAAAGTGCTGAGAAGTTTGGGTTCTGTTGGGAGTCTTGGAGGCCCAGGTGGGAGGCAGGCAGGAAGAAAGAAGGACAATGAAACAGATGGAGCTCAAGGATCTACTTTTGTCTCTTATATGTGTTCAGAATGTGCATAAAAATTTCACTGAAGAAAGGGTTCTGTTGTTTCTAAAGAGTTTGAAAGCAAAGGTTTAGTTGACTTCCAAACACATCCTCTGTTTTAAGAAATAGCCCTCTGAGTTCATGTTCCATAAACTACTGAGCTCAGCACCCCTACCCCACCGCAGTGTCCCACCAACCAATGCACACACTTTCTTCAAAAAGCAAAAGCAAAAAAAAACCCCCAAAAATAAAAACCTCAAAACCAACAACCAACCAAACAAACAAACAAAAACCAGGTAAAGGTCTATGGATCATTCTGGAAAAATAATTCTGTATCCTCTCTGAAAGCTATGTTGTTCTCTAAAGGTGGTTCCAAGTCTCCTGGGAGTTGGGAAAGTGCTGCCTTCCATCTAGTTTTCAGCTGCAAATCCAGTCAGCTAGGGTCAAAGGGAAGTAAGAGACCCACTCCCTTTCCCCTGAACTCTATTCAGAAGGAATCTAAGGCCTGGGTTTGGAAAGGGGAGCGGCTTGAGGTCAGATCTCTGATACTCAGACCTGTGGCCTTCCCACCATACCACACTCTCGAACAACAGTGAAATTATAGATAGAATGGTGGAATATCTTGGATCAATGTGTCCCCAGATAAAAATATGTCCCATCTCTATGTGTGGTTTTGGGAGATCTCTAGCTCTATTGAAAAAAAAAAAGTGCTTGTGCACACACACATGCACATACACACACAGAGGTACTTTGACAAGGGGATAAGGGATAATGAAAATTCCTTAGCAAGTGTATAGTTCAAAGCTTTAGAGAGTTTATCTAAAGAAGACTTTGAATAGGGTGCAATGTTTTATGAGTTCTCCTAATTACCAGTAAATGTGCCTTGCTGAATAAGCAGATACATTTTTAATGACTGCTAGAGAGCTCTAGACACAAGTCTGTGACTATCTTAGAGCTGGGATTCCTGGGTCCTTTAGCTTCCTGCACTGCACACCACAAGGTAGAATCCATACCTCTGCTTAAGGCTTTGTCTTCTGAAAGTTTAGCCAGCTATTGTTTTCTCCTTCCTAGAAACCACTACTTTGACCACCACTAACTACCTCAACTTCTACCTCCACTATTAAAGACGCCCCTGTAGCACATTTGAGCCTTACAGCATCCCTTGGAAGTGTGTCAGAACCTCTTCCAGTTGGGAGTGAGTGGTGTGCCAGCAGTTGAGATAGGTTCAGTACAGTTTATCAAGTTTAAGCCAAGAAGGGGGACCATATCTGGGGAAGTCCAGAGGAGCCAAGTCCTGGTACAGGAGACCAAACATCTTGATAAAGAAAAGATCTAAAGCCCATGGCTCAAATTTCAGAGATGGCAACTGAGACCAGGGCAAGTGCCAGCTGAGGGTCCATGAGGGCAGAAAAGCCAGATATGACCTCCAAACAACAGGCTCAGATGCTGTCCTGCTTCTATGTCCTTGGGAAATTCAATTTCAGGTAGGACCTTCAATAGAATTGGAGTTTCAAGAATTTGTCCAGTAATTTAGAGCTTACTGTCTTGTAGGTGAAATGAAATAAATGGAACACTTCCAGGTATTTCAAGCTGTAGTCTACTGAGCTATGACTTTCTGAGGTCTCTTTTAGGACTCACACTAGGTTTCTTAAACTTATCCTACCGTTTGTAGCAGCTCCAAGTGGAGGAATCCATGTCATATCCTATGCCTTTTCCCCTCTTGATAATTAAACTCCTTTTTTAGGATATGGGAGATTGAATTGTCACTTGACCACTGTGTTGATTCATATGACTTACCCATGCAAGTCCGACATAGTTTAACAAAACTTGCCAAAGAAATAGGATAAGAAATAGTACCTGTTATGATTTAGATATAAGGTGTCACCCAAAAGCTCACATGTGAAATGATGCAAAAATTTTCATAGGGAAATGATTAGATTATAAGATCTTTAATTGATGGATTAATCCATTTATATAGATTGTGTGGTAACTGTAGGCAGGTAGGGTGTGGCTGGAGGAAGTAGGTCACTGGGGTGTATCTTTGAGGTTTATATTTTGTCTCTGGTGAGTGAATCTCTCTCTGCTTCCTGTTGCCATGTTCTGAGTTACTTTTCTCATGGCCTTCCACCATATTATTCTGCTTCACCTTGAGCCCAGAGCTATGGAGCTGGCCATCTCTGGAGTTGAGACCTCTGAAATCATGAGCCAAAATCAACTTTTCCTCCTCTGCATTGTTCTGGTCAGGTCTTTTGGTCAGAGTTGAAACATCTGACTAAAAAGAGTACCAAATACTGTGAAGTAAAGTGAATCCAAATTGCTATTGTCCCTACCTTGTGCATTCAAGGAAACAAAACAGGAATAGGGAAGAAAAGTCAAGGTTAGGATACAGATGGCCTCTCCCAAGGCTAAATCTGTAGAAGAGAGTTGGATGATGGAATCAAAAGTCAGGAAGGAGACAGATACATTTTAAGAAATAGTTCCCAAAGCTATCTATTGCAGAGTATCTGAGATGTGTGTGTGTGTGTGTGTGTGTATAATTACATATATATATGTATACACACACACACACACACACACACATATATATATATAAATTTTTGAGTGAAAATTTGAAAAGGAAAATCAGAAAAATGATGCTATATTTTTATCCTGAGCAAAACTGACCCACATCCTTTTTTTTTTAACCTCTTCTACCTTCAGGACTCTTAAATGTGCTATGAAAAAAATAGCTGGTATTCCTATCCCATGCTGAAAGTGTGAAGATTTTCAAGATAAGCAGATGTTGTGGGAAGACCCATAGCTCAGGGATAAAGGGCAGACAAAGGTTTGGAGGGGTGAAAGCAGACATAGGAGGTATTGGAGAGAAGATAGAAAAGAGAGTTTTGAGAAGAGAAAAGAATCCACCTAGAACACTTTTTATCATCAAGGATAATTTATGTAAAGATAACCTTAAAGTCAATAAGGCCCCATGTTTATATATAAAACTAGAAGAACAGTGATTTAGAGTGAGATACGACATTCAACTTTATACCTCTTGTTACAATTATATATTAACCAATTCCTTAAGTGTCTCTTGGATCAACCATCAACATTATGATGAATAGGTTACACCTAAGATTTTTAAGTGGATCTCAGAGCTTTCCTGGAAAAGTATATATATATTTTTTTATCAATAGAGGAATCTGGACAGTTTTGATATATGTGCTATAGGGAAGTAAATTCACTGAGAGTATGATCCAAGGTCACCTAATGTTCCACAGTTGTGTAGCTCTATAATGATGTTAGATGGTAGAAACATTGACATTATGTCAATTGTATTAGGTGACTATCACTGTGTAACAAATTTTAAAATGTGACCCAACTCTATGCTGTTTGCAGTAAACTTACTTCAAACATAACATAGCCATGTTGAAAGTAAAAAAATAGAATAAGATATATCATACGACCATTTATCAAAGGAAAACAATTTCCATATTAATATCAGATAAAGGAGACTTCTGAATAAAGAAAACTATCAGAATAGAGAGGGACTTTACGTAATGATGAAAGGGTCAATACACAAAGAAGACATAGAAATCTTAAATTACTATCACCAAACAACAAAATTTATGAAGCAAAACCAAATAAAATAGAAAGGAAAAATAGGCAAATCCACAACCATATATGAGACTTCAATACCTCTCTCAACACTTATAGAACAACTAGACAGAAAATCAGTAAGGATATAAAAAGAAAACTCCATCAACCAACAGGATCTAATTGACATTTATAGACTATAATCCAAAAGCAACAGAATGCACATTCCTTTCAAGTCTCTATACAATAACACAAAAAAACATAAAAAACAGGCATAAAGCAAAACTCAATAAATTTAAGAGTTTAAATCATTAAGAGCATGTTCTCTGACCACAATAAAATCAAATTACAAAATCAATAGCAGAAATAAAAGGGTCAAAGAGGAAGCATCAAGAAACACACATTCAGATGAATGAAAATGTAAATACCATGTGATAAACTTTGTGGGATACAGCAATAGCAATTATGAGTGGACTTTATCACACTAAACATACATTAGAAAATAGTAAAGATAGCAAATAAGTAATCTAAGTTTCCATCTAAAAAATTTACCAATATCAAGAGTGAAACAGGATATTACTATAGACCCTACAGACATCAAAAAGATAATAAAGGAATAATACAAAAAATCTACACACATGAATTTGAAACTTAGATAAAATGTGCTATCTCAGAAAGCACAAACCATCATACTCAACCAATATGATGTATATAATTTGAATAAAACTACAACTACTGAGAAATTGAATTCATAATTTCTAAACGATGACCAAAAGGTCATATCCAGACTCAGATGCTCTCACTGGAAATTTTGACTAAATATTTAAAATAGAATTTACTTCAATCCTATACATATATATTTAAAATAGAGGTGAAGGAAAGATTCTCTAACTTATTCCATGAAACTACTACTATCTTGATTAATAATAAAAAGACAAAATAATACAAAAAAGGAAAGAAGGAAGAAAACTACAGACCAATATTCCTCTTGACTGTGGATGCAAAAATCTATTGTGTTGATGACATGATAACGAGTCAAAGAAAAAATAAAATAATCATATCAATTTATTCAGAAAAAGCATTTGACAAAATTCAACATCCATTTATTGAAGAACTCTTAGAATAATAATAGAAATTTCTTTAATCGTATAAAGATTGTTTACTAAAAACCTACAGTTAATATTATACTTATAGTGAAAGACCAAATATTTTTTTCCTAAGATTGGGGAAAAAGCAAGTGAATTTCACCACTCTCATTCTACATATTGTTGAAAGTATTAGCCAGTGCAATAAGATAAGAACAGAAAATATAAGGAATATAGAGTGTAAATAAATAAATAAATTATCCCTGTTTGTCTAGTAGAATATTCCAAGGAATTAATTAAAAAGACCCCTTGGACTTAATAAGTATGCTCAGCAAATTTGCAAGTACAAGATAAAAATACATCAATCAATTGTATTTTGATATACTATCAATGAACATGAACACATGGGTATAAAATTAAAATGCAATGCCATTTAAGATTTCTCCCAAAATAAAAGATGTAAATTTGACAAAATGTGTAGAACTTGTATGCTGAAAATACATAGTACTGATTTTAAAAAATCAAACAATCTGTATCAATGGAGACAATCCTTATTCATGGGTTGGAAGATTCAGGATAATCAAGATTATTAGTCCCCGATGAAAGCACTTCTTATAGAAATACTAGGAAGACTTTGCATAGATATAGAAAAAAGAAGAGCATTTAAAAATATCTATAGAATGGCAAGGGAACTGGAGGAGCTAAAATACTTTTGAAAAAGAAGGATAAAGTGGAAGAATTCTCTCTATTCTACTTAAAGACTTGTTGCATAGTTACAGTAATCAAAGCCTCATGGTATTGGTGGAGGAATAGACACATAGATCAATGGAAGAAAACAGAGAACTCTGAAGTACACCATTTCCCCGAAAAACGTGGACAAGTAATTTTTGACAAAAGTGCAAAAGCAACGCAGTAAGGAACGATACCTTTTCAGTAAATGGTACCATAGCTATCCATAGACAACAAATAAATTAATTAATACATCTTCAACTTATACAAAATTGCTAACACAATAGATCATACACATTTATCAAAACATAAACCTAATAAAACTCAAACAAAAACACAGGAAAAAACCTTGAGGATTTAAGTCCAAGAACAGCATTTCTAGACTTGACACCAAAAAATGATCCAAAGAAGGAAAAATGGATATTTTAAGCATATGCAAAGGACCCTGTTCAGAGGATGAAAAGACAAGGTATAAACTGGGAGAAAATTTTTGCCAACCACATATCTGACAGTGCAAATACCCAGAAAATATTAAAGATTTTCAAAACAACAGTTAAAATCCAACTGGGAAATGGGCAAGAGATATGAAGATACATTTCACCAGAGGATATACAGATGGCAAATAAGCACGTGAAAAAGTGTTCCATATTATTAGGTGTTAGAGAAATGCAAATTATCAAAATAGCTAGAATTTTTAAATAGTGAAAATCTAATTCTGGTAAGAATGTAGAGTATGAGAATCACTCATGCATAACTGGTGGAAATATAAAATGATACAGCCTCTCCAGAAACTAGTTTAGAAAACTAAATATGCAACCCATCAGTTACATTCCTGAGTATTTACCCCACAAAAATAAACATGACCTCACAAAAATCTGAATATGAATGTTTATAGTAGCTTCAGATGTAATAGCCAAAACCTGGAAGCAACTCAGATGTTGTTTGATGGGTAAATGAATAAATAAATTGTGGTATATCCAAATCATGGAAACCTCTCCATTAAAAGAACAAACTATTTGTACACACTGCAAACTGGGTGAATGTCTAAAGACCTATGTTGAGTGAAAAACCAGTCCCAAATTTTATATGGATTTTATACATCCTATTTTTTAAATGGCAAAATTATGGAAATGGAGAACAGATGAGTGGTCACCAGGGACTGAGAAGCAGGTGAGGCAAATGGTATAGCTATCAAAGGACGACCTGGGAGATCTTTATGGGAATCTTCTACTTCCTGATTGTATCACCATCAACTTCCTGGTGTGACATTATGCTATGGTTGTGCAAGATATTAACATTAGGAGAAACTAAGATAAAAGGATCATGGGATCTCTCTGTTTGATTTCTTATAGTTGCATAGGAATTTAAAATTACCTCAAAATAAAAATATTATTTTTAAAAAGTTAATTTCACTTATTACAGTAACAAGAAAAATAAAATACTTGAGAATAAATTTAATGGAAGATAGGAGAGACTTTAATATGGAAAACTACAAATATTTTTCAGAGAAAATAAAGAAGAGCCAAATAAATGGTAAAATATATCATGTTCATGGGTAGAAAGACATAATATTGTTAAGATATCACTTCTTCTTAAACTGACTCATAATTTCAATTGGACCTCAATAATAACACAAGCTGGTTTTAAAATGCATAGAGAAATGTAAAGAAATAGAAAAAACCAAACTTGAAAAGTAACAATATTTGAGGATTGACTTATAGTCTTACTATAAAACAATTGTAATCAAGAAAATGCACCATTAGTATAAAAATAGATACATGGATTAATGGGGAACATAATAACAAATCCAGAAGTAGATCCCCACATATATGGTCAATTGACTTTCGAAAAATGTGCCTACAAAATTCAATGGGAAGAGAGAGTATTTTTAATAAATAGTATTAGAAGAATTAGATATCAATTATTTGAGAAATGTACTCCAATTCTCACCTAATACAACATAGAGAAATAACCTCTAAATGGATTATAAATCTAAAGTAAGGCTAGAATTATAAAACGTCTACAGTAAAGCATAGAGGAAAAAAATCTTGGTAACCTTGAGTGAGGCACAGATTTCTTAGGACACATAAATCACAAACTGTCAAAGAAAATATTGATAAACTGAATTTTAAAAGCTAAAAACTTTCTCTTAAAAGATCCTCTTAAGAAAATGAGGGCTGGGAATATAGCTCAGTTAGTGGAGTGCTTGCCTCACATGCACAAGGCCCTGAGTTCAATCCCCAGCACCACTACCAAAAAAATAAATAAATTGAAAGTCATAGATTAGGAGACAATATTTGCAGTGCATATATGTGGAAAAGATAGGTATCCATAATATATAAAGGAATTTTCTCAGAAAGAAGACACAGGGTATTAAAAATAAACCAAAGATTCAAACAGACACTTCCCAAAAGACCTTATACAAAAGGCCAATGAGCAATGGAGAGATGCCCAATATCATTAGTGATCAGAGATATGCCAATTAAAACTACAATATACTATTCACACCCACTAAGACAGCAAAAATTAAAAGTAAACAAAGGCTGGGGATGTAGCTCAGTGGTAGAGCTCATGTTCAACATGTGTGAGGACCATATTCAATTCCCAGCACTGCAAAAACACATACACCAAAAAACCATCAGATGACTTCAAGTGTTAAAAAGGAGGAACTGGAGTTCTTACAAATTTTGCTGGTCAGCAGATCTAATGCCATAACTCCTTTGGAAAACAGTTTGACTATTTCTTTTAAAGTTGATCATTCACTAACCATGTGGCTTAGCAAACTAATCCAATGTAGTGAGCCAAGAGAGTGTTTTAAATGACTATCTAAAAACTTATTCCTGAATATTCATGGCAGCTAATTCATAACAGCCATAAATTTGAAACAACTGCAATGTCCAACATAAAAGTAGATGAGCTAACAAATTGCACTGTATCCACATATTGGAATACTACTCAGCAATTAAAGAGATGAATTACTGATGGATGCTATACCATGGATAAATCTAAACAACATTATACCAAGGAAAGAAGCTGGACACAAACTACATAGTATATGATTCCATCTAGAAAGGCTAAACTAACTAATCCATAGTTACAGAAAGCAGATCAGTTATTGACTACAGTCAGGGGCAAGGAGGTTGAATGTAAAAGGAAACAGAAAAAAATTTTGTGGGTTATGAAGATTATCTATAATTGTTGTGGATACCTAAATTTTTCAAAACTCACTGAACTATACACTTTTTTTAATATTGGGGGTTAAACCCAGTGGTGCTTTACCACTGAGCTACATCCCCAAGCCCTTTTTAATTTTTTTATTTTGAGGCAGGGTCTCAATAAGTTGTTCAGGGTCTCACTAAATTACTGAGACTGACCTTGAACTTGCAATTTTCCTGCTTCAGCCTCCTAAGTTTCTGGGATTACAGGTGTGCACCGTCATACTCAGTGAACTGTATAGTTTAAGCAGATGCATCGACTGTATTTAATCATTGCATGCAAATGATCCTAGGCCCCTACCTCACACCAGTCCCAACAATTAGCTCATAATTAGTCTAAATGAAATTGCCAAATTATTAAACTTTTAGGGAGAAAATCTTTATAAATTTGGTACAGGCAGATATTTTGGGACATAAAAATCTCTACCCATAAAAGGAAAAAAAAATGATAAATTTGACTCTCCAAAATCTTTCTCCTCTTAAATCAGTAGTTTATAGTCTTACTACAATATATTTGAATCATCTGGAGAGTAGAAAAACCAAAAGAAAAACAGAACACTTACCCTAAGCTAGTGGAATCAGAATATCTTCTTGAGAAACTGACTTGAAGTATATCTCTTTGGCTGTATTGATTTTCAATGCAAACATATCTTACATGCAGTTTACGCACCCTTACATTGCTAGCATATGAAATAAGTGTTTGTGACTGTAGAAATAAAGAAACTAGGTTGCATATAGATAAATTATTCAACTTGTATTCTTTATTATGTACCAGGATTATATTAAATGGTTGGCTATAAAAAGTCTCAGATGCAATCTCTGGCCACAATTCTAGAGGAGTCAGAGTTCTAGATGGGATAAAATTTCTGTGAATATCTGAAGAGGGGGGTGTATACAGATTCTACCTAGTGTGGGAGCTCAGGAGAAGAGTTAGAAAAGGTGTCAGAGAAGCAGAAGGGTTTTTCACTGGAACCAATTCTGGAAAGGTGATTAGGTGTGATCTGGTTATCCTGGGTACCATATTTTTCAAATTCTAAGTGGTCATGCTTGCATTGCAGTTGATCTTTCAATGATCTTTTTTTCTACATTGTCTTAGATTGCTATCAAACAGAATGATCAAGGACACTTCAGGGAGAAAATTCACTGCACTGCAACTTGTCTCCATCTTTTATCTCAGGAGGTCCAGGGTGGTACAAAGGAATTTTCCAACTGTTTTCTTATATTGTTCCTCTATTGTACTTTCCAGATGGTGAACCCTAACTTCCATGGATCCTCCAAGGATAGTGAAGTCAGGATGGCATTTCTGATAGATGTCCATTTAAATTCTCTAATAACTGTTTCCTCTTACAGCTCTAGAGCTTACCCTCTAAGTTGTTTCCGGCAAACTTCTATTAAGCTTATTAGTCAGGTGAGTTAGAACACACTATTTCCATATTTCCTCCATCTTCTTTTGGAGGATATGGGTCTATTGTGTAACTCCTCCATCTCCACAGAAATACAGAAAAACCAAAGGGGGCTTATTTGCTTTTGGGGCTGGTATTGGCATCTTTAAGAAAACACTCCATAGACAAACCAATTTCAGGACATTGGGACATTTGGTGGGAGGAAGCTTTATCTACACAAAGAGTGAATTCTGTACAAATAGTAATCATAAAGGGAAAAAGATGATATTTATGGATACTCATCCATTCCCTAGAGAAAGAAAGATAAGTAGAAGGTAAATGATTGATTGATCGATAGATAGATAGATGATAAACAGATATTAACATGTTTATAGAAAAACCTTGGAGATAGTGCAGGTTTGGTTGCAGACCACTGAAATAAAGTGATGGGTATCATAATAAAGCAAGTCACGCAGGTTTTCAGTTTTCCAGTGCATATGAAAGTTGAGTTTACTCTACATAGAAATCTGTAAGTATTCAATGACATTATGTCCAAAAAAGAAAAAGAAAAGAAAACAATGTACATATCCTGATTTTAAAAAATCCTGTTGCTAAAAATACTAACAATTATCTGAGCCTTCAGTAAGATTTTATTTATTTATTTGTTTGTTTTGCTGGTGGAGGGTCTCACCTTAATAGGGACAGCTGCTGACTGAGCAGGATGGAGGTTGCTGCAGTTTGGGGTGACTGTGGCAGTTCCTTAAGATAAAACAAAGAGGAAGTTTGCTATGTTGTTCTTTTCACAAAAGATTTCTCTGTAGTTTATGATGTTGTATGGTAGCATTTGACCCAGAGTGGAATATCTTTCAAAATTGAAATCAATCCTCTCAAAACCTACATCTGCTTTATCAACTAAGATTATGTAATATTCTAAGACCTTTGTTGTCAATCAGCAATCTTCACAGCATCTTCTACAGGAGTAGATTCCATCTCAACAAACTACTGTGTTTTCATATCTGTATAAGCAGCAGCTTCTCATCCACTGAAGTGTTGTTTTTTTGTTTTGTTTTTGTTTTTTGGTGGTACTGGGGATCAAACCCAGGGCCTTGTGCATGTTAGGCAAGCACTCTACCAACCGAGCTACAGCCCCAGCTCACAAAATATATTTTTTAAATAATAAAGCTTAAAAGTAAGAAATTACTCCTTAATCTTTGGGCTACAGAATGGATATTGTGTGAACAGGAATGAAAACAACATAGAACTCATTGTACATTTCTGTCAGAGCTCTTAGGTGACCAGGCACATTGTCAATGAATGGTAACATTTTGAAAATATCTTTTTTCTTTCTGAGAAGTTGGTGATAACAGTGGTCTTAACTTTTTCAGTAAAGTGTATTGTACCAGATATGCTATCATCCATGCTTTTAAATTCCACTGATAAAGCACAGACAGAGTAGATTTAGTATAATTTTTAAGGGCCCTGGGATTTTGGAAACGGTAAATGAGCATTGACTTCAATTTCAAGTCACCAACTTCATTGCTCCATAAAGAGTCAGCCTGTCCTTTGAAGCCAGACATTGACTTTTTCCTAGCTGTAAAAGTCCCCAATAGCATCTTCTTCCAATATAAATCTGTTTCATCCACAATGACAGTGTGTTGTTCAGTTTGCCCACCTCTCTCAATTATCTTAGCTAGACCTCTGAATACCTTGCTGCAGCTTCTACATAAACATCTGCTGCTCCATCTTGCACTTTAATGTTATAGAAACAGCTTCTTTTCTTTCCTTACACCTAAAAAAATCAACCTCTTCTGTTTTCAAACTTTCTTTTCCTGCAACCTTCTTACCTCCATCATCCTTTGTTGAATTGAAAAGTTAGGGCCTTGCTTTAGATTAGGCTTTAGCTTAAGAGAACATTGTGCCTGGTTTGATTTTCTATCCAGACCACTAAAACTTCCACCATATCAGCAATAAGGTTGTTTCTCTTTCTTATCATTCATGCATTCACTGAAGTAGCACTTTACATTTCTCCCAGAGTTTTTTCTTTGCATTCACAACTTGGCTAACTGGTACAAAAGGCCTAGCTTTTGGCCTATCTCAGTTTCAACCTGCCTTTCACACTAAACTTCATTGTTTCTAGCTTTTGATGTAAAGTGAGAGATGTGTGATTCTTACTTTTACTTGACCACTTAGAGACCATTGTAGGGTTATTAATTGACATCATTTACTATTTCTGCTTCTCATAGAACTGGAAACCCATGAAGAAGGAGGGAGCTGGAAGAATAGCTGGTTGGTGGAGGAGTCAGGACACAGACATTTATCAGTGAGGTTTGCCATCTTACAGGGACATGGTTGGTGATGCCCCAAATAATTACAACAGTAACATCAAAGATCACTGATCATTGATCACCATACAAGATGATAACAAAACAATTGCAGTGTTGTGAGAATTACCGAAATGTGACGTAGAGACATGAAGTGAATGCATGCTCTTGGGGAAATGTCTCCAAAAGACTTGCTCAATGCAGGGTGGCCACAAATCTTCAATGTATAAAGAACATAATATCTACAAACTGCAATCAAGTAAAACATAATAAAAACTAAGCATGCTTGTATATCTAGATCTATATCTATCTGTCTACACATAGAGTCAAACAAATAAACATGCAAGTCTTCCAAGGCTCCTTCTCCCTCCCATGCTTGAGCAGAAAGGAAGCTAATTTGCATGAACAGGCAGATATTCCTGAGGAGCCTACTCCCATCTTGTTTATGGTAGTGCAGGCTTTCTGCTACTTCACTATGTACCACCTGGCCTTTGCTCAGTGAGCCAGTCAGGCTCCCAGAAAAAGCCTTCATTCCTTCCCAACTGTGCCTCCCAAGACAGATGTTCTATATCCAGAACACCATGTCCTGCACTGAGGACTTAGCCAGCAAAAACTCACTATCGACCCTTGTCTTCAGGAGATGATGTAATGTTGTGGAAACGTGGGCTACAACCTCCCCCCAAGGAGGAGACCCAGGGGGCTGGGTCTGGGCATTGGGTGGGCCATTGCCCGGTGTTGTGATGAGTGGCTATGGCCGGTAGGGCTGCTTAGGCGACTGCCTCTCAGCCTTGGACTCTCTAGGAGTGGATTCCACAGCTCCATGGTCAACAAACAGTTCCCAGTGCCTTCTGCTTATAGGTCTTTCTTCTTCCTAGGCTAATGCTGCAGGGTAAGCTGGTAGAGAACTGGTTTCCTCCAGGTCCTTCAGCCAGGAAGAGTCAGAGCCTCAGTCTCAGCTCAGGTCTACCTCAAGATCTGCATATCAGGGGCCGGGGTTGTGGCTCTTCTTTCAACAACTATTTATTTATTAAATGATCATGGTGGAGTGCTTGCCTAGCATTCCATTCCCGGCACTACAAAATAATATAAACAAATAAAATAAAGGTATTGTGTCCATCTACAACTAAAAAAAAGTATTTTTTAATAAAGATCTGCATATCATGGTTTATGGCTCAGTTTCTTTGACTATAATTTTTATAGCGCAACATTGCTTATCTAATGGGGTGGTTTTAAGAGCAACATAATTTAACCCTGTGGATTAGACCCCACTAAATTTGAATACTGATAGGATCTACAGTGAGGTTTATTTTCATGCTATTCACAAAGGAAAAGTTTTAGAAAGCCAAGAATTATATAAACCACATTGTTGGCTGGGAGTATGTGAAAGTACCTCAGCAAATAAACTGTCTTTAAGACACCTCAAACATGAAATAAGCATTCATTTGCATATAGATGAATGATATGATTGCCTCTGCCTGGAATCATTTTTCACTTTCTTCTTCTTTCCCATTTTTCTAACTGACTTATTTATCTTTCAAGTCATGCCTTTACTGTCACTCCCTATGGGAAGTCTCCACTGATCCTTATGCTAAGTGACTTGCAGCTATTGTACCGTCTTATATTATCCCATGTCCTTCATTATTTTAATTACTTGTTTATTACCTGTTCTCCTTGCTAAATTCCACAGGAACAGTAGCAACTGTATCCTTAGTGCTTAGCACAGTTCCTGGACCAGTGCCCAAAATACTTGTTCAGTGAATGTATCAAGGATTAAATGGCCAGCTAATTACAAATCACAGGTTCTTCTAAGAAACTTGTTCTAAACTAGTCACTAAGTGGATGGATTAGCCATTCCTTTAACTTTCTACAACTATCTTCTTTCAACAACTATTATTTATCAAATTATCATTGTACATTGGATACCTTGTTTAGGTGAAGAATCAGACTCAATTCTCTGTCCCAAGCAACACACGGTATCCTCTTCACAGGTCTATAGAACCCTTATAATTCTTTGGGGGTACTTGTTTACTTACTTTTCAGTCTCTAAGAAAGCTGTAAACTCCTGAAACTCAGAGTTAGGATCTCATTCATCTTATATTACCAGACCCAGACACAATGAGGAGCAGAGGACTCTATTATTGCCTATGGGATGATGGATAAAATATGTTAAACTCATAAAACCCTTTAGAAATCCATTTGGCAAAACAAATTAAATACTTTACTTATATTCAGTGTCACTTGAGTAGATCATTCAAATTTAAATAAAAATGCCTATATAAAAATATTCATCATCTATAATAGTAAAAACTAGAAACTGGTTAAAATGCAACAGAATTTGTTGTGCTTTTTGCATGTGTATATTATTATATTCCATCAAATTCAGTAAATTTTCAGCCTTTCGGTCAATCTTTGCCTTCTATTAGAGTAGTTATTCCCTTTAAATATAATATAGTTACTGAGAATGTAGTACTTATAGTTGCCATTTTTTACATATTTTCTGCATGTTTTATGCTTTTTTGTCTTTTCTTCCATTACATCATTCTTTTGTGTGTTAAATAATATGTTCTAATATGCCATTTAAATTCCATTATTTTAAGTTTTTGTGAGTTGTCTTCCTACTCTTATTTAAATGAGATACAAAAAGTAAAGAATTTCCTCAAAAGACATTTATACTACCTTTTCAGTTATTTTTATTGATGCTCTTATTATTGCAGGTGGATTCAAGTTAGCATCTAGTGTCCTTCCATTTTAATCTGAAGGAATTTTCATGTTCCATATGAGGAATGTTTTCTGGTAACAGATTCTGTTTTTTTGTTTTGTTTTGTTTTGTTTTTTGTTTTTGTTAATATATGGAATTTCTTAATATATTCTTAATTTTTGAAGGATACTTTTGGTAGACATAAAATTCTTGATGAATAATGGGGTTCCACTCACCTATTTTAAGCATTTTAATGTCATTCTACTTCCTTATTACTTCCATGGTTTATGATAAGAAGTCAACTATTAATCTTATTGAGAATCTCTTATAAGTGATCAGTCATTTTTTCTTGTTGTTTTCAAGATTCTTTCTTTCTTTTTTTGTCTTTGTTTTTTGGCAATTTGACCATGATGTGTATAGGTATGGATATCTTTGACTTTATCCTACTTGGAATTTGTTGTGCTTTTTGCATGTGTATATAATTATAGTTCATCAAACTTAGTAAATTTTCAGCCATTAGTTTTCAAATATTCTTTTCTTTTTATTTCTTTCTTCTTTTGAAACTCCTATTGATATGTTGGTATAGTTAATGGCATAAATTACTTGTTTTACAGATCTTTGAGATCTACTCTTTTTATTTTATTTTCTTTCTGTTCTTCAAAGTAGATAATCCCAAATAACCTATCTTTAAACTCGCTAATTCTTTTTGTCAAATTTATACTATTATTAAGCTTCTCTAGGAATTTTTTCACTTTAGCTATTGATTTTTCCAATTTCAGAACTTTTAATGTATTTTTTTGATACTTTCTTCTTGGTTATACATTGTTCTTATACTTTCATGTTTTAGGTATGTTATCTTTTAATTCTTTACACATATTTGTGTTAGTAAGCTTTCCATTGCTGTGAAAAAATACCTGACATAGCAGAGGTAAGATTTATTTTGGCTTATTGTTTCAGGTTTCAGTCTGTGATTGGTTGGCTCTGTTGCTTTGGGGCTGTGGTGAAGAGTATATAGCAGAGCTAAGTTGCTTACGTCATGGCAGCTAGAGATCAGAGACAGAAATAAAGAGGCTTGGGGTCCCAAATCCCATTAAAACATGTCCCCCCAATAACCTAACTTCCTACTAGGCCCCACCTCTTTTTATTTCTTTTGCCCCGTATCTTAAAGATATTACCCCCTCCCAATAGTGCCATAGGCTAGGGACTTGACTTTTAACACATGGGCCTTTGAGGAACACTCTCAAACCACAGCAAAATTTATGTTTGCTGCCTTAAAGCTTTGTATAGTAAATTCAGTACCTGGGCTTCCTCAAGGGTAATTTCTATTGCTACTCTTTTTTCCTATGTACAATGGCCATACTTTCCGTTTCTTTGTTATTGTTAGTGTTTGGTAACTTTTCTGAGCTTATTCTAGAAAGTCTGAATTCCCTTTTGTGGGTCAATGAAGACTACTCATTATCTTAATGGACAAGTATTGATTTGACAGAGATTTCCTTAAATGCCTAGAACTAATAAATCTTCTACAATTTGCCAAAGGACTTTCTGTGGGATGTGGCATATCTTCAATGCTCTGGCAATTTGTAACTGTCTTATTTTCAATTCCTAGCTTATGATGGAACTCAAAAGTCATCTGGAGATGAGCTATTAGGGCTATCTTGGGTTTTTCCTAGGCATATATACATCCTTGTATATGTATTTGGCCTTCTGGAACCTAGGGATTTATTGATGCATTAAACATCTCATTCCCCAGCTCTTCCCTTGACTCCACCCCCCCTTTTTTCTAGTCTCTCTCTTTCTCGCTCACTGTCCCCCACTCACCCCATTGGTATCACTTTCGTAGGCACTACAACTTTAGATAATTTCACTAATTGTTTTCAGTATATGTCCTGGGGATGGAGTTTCTCATACTGATTAAGCTGTAAGTCAGGTCAAATATTTACAAGACCTATGAATGAGGTGTCTTCAGAAAGTTTCCATAAAGGAAAAATGTTGACAATTCCCTGGAATTGTCATTATTGCTATTATTTTTAAATTAATCTCATGCCAAGGTTTGCTTGATTTTAAGTTGCTTTATTTCTTCAAGTTAATTTATTTTTAATACTTAGCAGTTTCTCGGTGTTGGATACTGCGGTAAATATTTCCCATACTTTTTCTGATTGAATCCTCGAATAATCATAATTATAATCATAATCATTGAATAATCATTTGAAGTAGGTATAGAAGTAGATATTACCCCATTTTGCAATGAGAAACTGAAACTTATTGAGATGAAGAAAGGTCAGACATCTAGAAGGTGACGGAATCACTATACTCTCCATGCCTCTCCCACCAAAGTTCCTGCTGTCAATTAATTGTTGTATATTGAAGTATGACCTTTGATGATCCAAAGCCACCAGTGTCTGTGTTCCAGTTTGACAATGGCTCGGTGCAGCTTGAACAACTTCAGAGGAAAACAATGTAGTCAGAGATGCATCATAGACACATGAATGGAACCTCCCATGTATCAGAAGATTCACGAGTTCATGGCCTCAAGAAGCAGAAGCCAAAGCAGGAGAGAAGAAATAAGAGCATGCTACATAGTGGCTAAGAAAACTATGTTTATGTGTAAAGAGTGATAACTCAGGATCCTCCCATGGGCATGGAAATTTTCTAAAAGACATTAGAGGTTATTCTATATAAAATAAATACAATTATTTATTGCTAATATAGGTTTACTAGATTTGGCAGATAAAAATATAGGACACTCACTTAGATTTGAATTTCAGATAAATGAGCAGGGTTCTTTTATATTTAGCATAAAATAATTTTTTAGCAATTATTACATGGGACACACTAATATTAACAAGTTACTTATTATTTATCTGAAATTTCAGTCTAACTGAATGTCTTGTATTTTGTCTGGCAACCCTATTTAACGTGTCTTTATTTACCTCCCAAACTACCGAGACGTGAAGAAACCATTTATGCATCACACAGAGATAACTGGAAATGTCACCATGGTTGAAATGCCATCCTAAGCATCTTGCATCATTCATATAGTACTGTATGACCTTGAACATGTTTGTATATCCATACCTGAGTTCCTCCTATTGCAAAATAGAATTCTCAGTAAAGATAAGGAGAGCCAGTAAATGAATGTGAGGTTCCTTTGTTCAGTGTCTTATGCATGCTAATTTTCAAAAGGAACCATAGTATAATTTTGAAGTTTCTTTATACTTCCTTGACAGTTGTGGGATCAGCATTCCTCTTTCTTCTCCATTACATTTTTTTAAAATCTTTATTAAAGATAGGAAGTTAAAAATTGACCAGCAGGCTTGGAGAACTGATATGTAGTGCTGACACATTCTATAATTGATACATATTCTGTTCAGGAGGAAAATCTCCCTTTGTCCTTCAAATCCGGCAAGAAATTTCTGAACAAGATGCTCAATATTCCTTCCTTCTCCCTCAAGAAAGGCCAAAATATCTGTAAGGCCCCAAGTCGGTCTTCATCTGTGCCCCTCAGCTGTGTTATCTATACACAGCTTGTGGCCCAGGCAGGAGAGGATTCCAGGGAATCAGGCAGCCATAAGGAAGCAAGCTGTGAAAAATTCTCTTGGTATATCAGGTTCTCACTCAGAATTCCAGGAGAGACCCTGACCTCCACAGGTTGAAGCCAGAAAGGGTCCTGGGCCTACTTTGTAAAATCCCTTGATTTACTAGTATCATCCCTGCACACCCAATGAATGGCCTGCTACCTTCTCCATTAAACACATATGTTCAAAGATTTGTACATTGCCTCATGAGTCTCTGTAACAGATCTGTTTGATCCTGTTTGAAGGTAAAACTTAAGTGCTACAAAAATGACAAATTTATTATTTTCATATAGATTCTTTGAATCACAACAGGTCTGACTGAACAGGTCTGATTTTTTTTTTTTTTTAGCATTTCTAAGGATTTTAGACTCTTATACAGAAAAGATCTGAAGATATAGTTATAGTCTCTTTTAGCACTTGCTAATTTTTTTTCTTCATAGTTGTTCCCACTGGAAACATGTTGAAAAAAAGTGATTTTTGTCCCCAATTTTTTATTTGCTCCATTCATGTAGGATCTAAATGTAACTTTGAGATATTTATAGGGTCTCAGGTCCCCCTGGAAAGGAATCCTGATAATGATTTGTAACAAAATCTTTGTAAAGTTTAATGAAAGATGCAAAGTAAAATATCCTAAAAATTTAGAATTCATAAGATTAGGATTATTTGAAATTTTATGCATAAATATCTATGTGGTCACCTAAAAATTAAGTATATTTCTTCATTAGATTACCTCTAAAGGCTTACGGAGCTGATCAGACTTTTAAAATTCCTTTATAGGTTGAGATTTTTAAAGAGAAAAAAAATTATTTTTTATGATTACAACCTAATTTAATATATGGGTAGGGTACAAGTGTCTTAAAATATTAATTGTAATTTAAAATTTAAAATAATTTATAAATATAACTGCCATAGCACTTACTAAAGATGCTTCCATTTCTTTGAAATGCACATTGCTCTACAAAAATTAGTTCACACAAATAGACAAAATTATACTATGTACATATATAGATATGCCACAGTGAATTCCATTTTTATGTTTATTGATAAGGCACCAATTAAAAAATAAATAGAAGCGACGCAGGGATACAGTGCTGCAGTTTCTGCCAGCCGTGCAAGCACCGTACTCAGTGCTGAATTCTGGGTTCAAGACAGGGGAAGGAAGCGGTCCAATTCGGTTCTCCACACCGGTCAGACTACAGAGGAGGCCAGCGGCCACCATCTTGGAGAGCTGACATCACCATCCCTGTTTTCGACTGACCGCAGCTCATTCAGCCATAGAACAGGTAATTTCAGGCTGCCATTCGCCTGCGGCTTGCAGACAGATTACTCAGGCTCAGTGCTAAATAACCCGCGGAAACTGCTTCTTGGAGCCTGCTCTTATCAGAGCATACACCGAGCACGGAGCGGCCGAGTTCCGGCTCCCGGAACTGCTCTGGCCCAGGGCTAAGGAGCCCGCGGAAACTGCTTCTCGGTCCGGGTCCTGCTGAGTACTGTGGAGGTAAATACCAACCGAGCCTTCGTGGGCAGTGGCAACATGACTGAGACGGGGCCTGTGAGGGCCGGTCAGGACTCACCCGTTGCTTTGGTTACCCGGCAAAGGGAAC
>NW_025999990.1:41601475-41762762 GCF_001458135.2 Marmota marmota marmota | reverse complement strand
ATAAGAGACAGGGGAGAGGGAGGGGGACTCTGAAAACCTAAGTATCATTCCCTAGACCCACAGCTGATATTTTAACCAAGGTCTTTCAAAACACAGGCATATACAACATTTAGATGAGACATTATTTGTAAATAATATTGATTTAATGAGAGTATGTGGCTTAAAGTAATGCTAGCAGGATTACCAATTTTGGCATTGATAACTCTGATGTGGTTGATAGAAATATGTATAATAATAAATGAGAAGGAGAATGTTAATTTTGAAGGAACCCTGAGACCTTGGAAAGCAATAAGAAATTTGGAATGAACACATGAAGGCTGCTTTCTGAAGGACACTTTTATAAGGGACACAACAATTGGTTTGTACTCTGAATTGTTGGCAGAACCATCACATACTCACCAATGCTTGGCGGAGGTTCCATTTCTCCCAGAAGGGTTGTTTCAGGATCCAAATACCCCAGACTGTGATTAGTGTTGTCCTTGACGTTATGGCCTCCGGGGTCAAGAGTCCAGCTTGGAACAGTTCCTCAATTACCCATAAGAGGCTCTCAGAGTAGCACCCTTAACACATCCCAACTTCACGTTATCTCCTCTCTGATCTATAACAGTGTTTGTACTTTATCAAAACACAGGGAGTCAGAGGGAACCTCTTCAGGCTACCATAAAAAGCCTAGCTCATTAAGTCATTCAACCCTTCATAAAAATCAGCCCAATGATAATTAGGTAATTATTTAACTGATTACATCCAAGAGGAATTCTATTATGACCAGGAAATTTCATCCATCATCTAAATTAAGAATTCATCACCATTTTGTCTATTTCTTTTTTAAAAAAATATTTTGTTTTATTTGTAGTTAGACACAATACCTTTTTTTTATTTTTTTTTTAATACTTATTTTTAGTTTTTCAGTGGACACAACATCTTTGTTTGTATGTGGTGCTGAGGATCGAACCCGGGCTGCACACATGCCAGGCGAGCGAGCTACCGCTTGAGCCACATCCCCAGCCCCAACCTTTATTTTTTTATATGGTGTTGAGGATCGAACCCAGCGCCCCACATGTGGTAGGCAAGCACTCTGCTGCTGAGCCACAACTCCAGCCCCCATTTTGTCTATTTCTACTGTATCTTAGAGATTGGGAAACTTACAAAATCACCATGAACTGCTTTCTCACTGTAGATTCTGCCCCACCTGAGCTGAACATTATGCAGTAGCATCCAGAGCTGCACCTGGACCCTATTCAGGTTTTGCTGGAGAATTCCAACTGATTCTTCAGGATTCCAGTCCTAGTATTGCTCATCTTGGGCTGCACTTTTTTTTTTTTAACCTGTAAAATGATGGAATTGGATGAGATAATGGAACTCTAGACCATTTCTCCTTTCCAATTTTTTTTTCACATTTTTAATTGGTGCATTATAGTTGTACATAATGATGGAATTTGTGGTTGCATATTTGCACACAATATAAAAATAGAATTTGGCCAATATCAGTTCCCAACTCTTCCTCCCTTCCACATTCTATGATTGCCAAAGAGTTATGGAGAAAAATAGCTTCCTACATTTAATAAAGCTCTTCTTCTCTCACTTACACTCAAGTAGAGCTTGTGTTTGAATGTGGGGGAGTAGAAGGTGAAGGAGGGGACCAGGAAGGTAAGAATGAACTCAAGGTCAATCAAAGCCCAGTCTGTAATTTCCTGTCTGTCCTGAAAATAGGGATTTCCCAAACTTCAGAGCCAAAGTTTTACTTATTACTTGTTTACGCCATTATGGATAACAATCCCTTTAATTAACAATGGGCATCAACTGCACAATCAAAAAGACTCAGTGATATTTGGCAACAAAAGTTTCATAAAGGAACAATTGGCTCCCTTTTGTCAGTCGTTAGGCATAGACAAAAAGTAGAAAAAAGTCAATAAAGATTATCTCAGAAACTCATTATTTTAAAATGGTGACCATAATCCCAGACTATGGAATGCATTGGAAGAACATTAACTATTGTTTTCAAGATGTTGATTGAACCTTGCGAAATGAGATGGCCGGTTGCAGAACTTTGACATTCTAGAAAATTCTGTGACCACCAAAGCAGCTTAACTGTCTCATATGTGAAAAGGATGTGATTTTTTTTTTTTTAGAACAAAAAAGAGAAGGACTTCTGTGTCTCCCATGAGGTACTGTGTGGGAGGGAGACTCAGTTTCAGCCAAGTCACTGTCCCACAGCAAAGTGCCTTACATGACCTGGGAGGGAATGAGTCAAGTAATGTTAAGTCCATGAGAACATCTTGTGTTTATAGCAGAAATCTGAGGACTGAGACACAGATGGATTGGAACCCAGCATACTGTGTGCTAATGCTGATAACCTACTGTGTGCCAGGACTGTTCTAGGTCCTAGGGAACAAGTGGGTCAACATGACTGACACAGGCCCTGCCCTGATGGAGTTTAGAGTTTAGTAAAGGAAATGTCTTCAGAGTAGGCCCAAGCTGTGATTTTCCGGCTATGTTAATACCAGGATGTCCTAAGAATCAGAGGTAATCTTAAAAGTGGGACAAGTCAATGAAGTACAAAGTGCAAAGGTAGATGAGTTGGTCATTTTGGGTAGCACGTGACTTCCCATAACACCTATTTTCAGAAACTCAGAAAATTTAATAGGAGCCCTTAGGATTCATGATAGGAATAAGTGTTGCCATTTGGCCAGGGCAGGGGGCGGGGTGTCTCAATGATATTCATGACCAGGTACTTCCCATGCCTTATCTCAACTAAAAGAATTTAGACACTTGGCACCCACTTTTGAAAGGTTGATGATCCAGAAATCAGAGTCTGGGGAAGGGGACCTATTTAAGGTTTGGATACAAACATACTTTCATTTGCAAGCAAAGAATGAGACTCAGGATAGTTGGCTAATGCCTTATTAAATTGTCATAACAACCCATTTACATGCAAAGATGTAACTGACTAAGTCTCCATATCATGTAATTATGGAATTGTTTCACTAGTAATGGGAATACTATGGGGCTCTGTGTTAGCGTTTTGTCACTGTGACCAAAATACCTGACAAGAAGAACTTGGAAGAAGAAAGATGTATTGTGGTTCATACTTTCAGAGGATTTAGTCCCTAGCAAAGGGCATGTTGGAGGAAAGCTTCTCAGGTTATGGCCCCCAGGAAGGAGAGAGAGAAAGGGACCAGGAACAGATATAGTCCCCAGGATCACGTACCCAGTGGCCTACTTTCTCCAGCCATGCCTCAACTGTGTATAGTTATTACCCAGTAGTCCATTAAAATTACATATCAAATGGATTAATCCACTGATGAGATTATAGCTCTCCTGATTCAATCTTTGTGCCCTTGAACTTTGCTGAATTAACTAACACATGAGCTTTTGGTGTACGTTCCAGATTGAAACCATAACAGACTCATACAAGGCCTGCCAGCTAGGTGTATGGCAAGAGCCACAGTGTAGCATAGGGTCATGGAGCACAGAATAATGGCCTACCTCACTACTCCTGCACCTGCTCCATGTGGAGGGAAATCTGATTTACCTCAGTATTAAGCTCAGGAGCATGGCTTCGGTTTCATGGCCAGACATTGGACCACAGTGAGTTTGGGGAACTATGTAATTTTACTAATGTCATGATAATTTTATAAGCCATTGTGTAAAAAGTTAAATGCAAGTATAGATGCTCCTTAAAACATTTTAAATTTATTTTTGGGTTTATCAGGATGTGCCTCCATTGTAAGTAAAAAATTCATTTACTGCTCCTCACCTACCAATCCTAGCTTAGCATGTACCCCTCATGATCATGGGGGCTAACTGGGAGTATGGCTCCCTGCTGCTGCTCAGCATCACAGAAGAGGAGTGTACTGTATATCACTAGCCCAACAAAGAGCAAAATTCAAAATTCAAAGTATGGTCTCTACTGAATACATATCACTTTTCCACCATAGTAAAATCATTGTAAGTTGAAGACCATCTGTATTCAAATCCCCACTAAATATAAATTTTCCTGGACAACTAATAAAATCAGCCTGATAGACTTAGCAAAATTTAATTTTAAGAGGCCCCAAATAAAATACCTTGTGCCTCTAGAGTCTCTGTCCCCTATCCCTGGTGATTAATAATAAACTAAAAGGAGACATTCACTTGTGGAATATTTACTCTAATCCACACAATTCTATTTATCAGCATGATTTTTCTTTCAAGATATTTTAATAACAGAAAAATATAAAAAATATTTCTGGCACACTTATATCTACCATTAAATTCCAATTAAAATTTGACCAGAACAGAAGAGAATTGTGAAGTCATGTGAATATTCCAATCTTACGAATAGTCAAGGTAGAAAGTGGAGGGCAGACTAAGAGGCAAGAGACAGCTGATGATTCCTATTGTTGATTAAAAAATAGTTGTCCTTCAAATCAAAAGTTTTCAATAATGCCTAAAAGATTTTGTCATTGTCCAAGGAATTTGAACAGAGTCCAAACCTTTGCTATGTCTCTTAAATTACCAACAGATATTTTGGACTTGTTTTGGAGTGGGATTTTAAAAAAATGGTTTAAATATTTCATTGAATTTCTTCCCACAGAACACTGAACTTCTTGATATGTTGTCAGCTAAAGATATTTTGGATTTTACTAAACAGTGGCAGTGGAGATGTAGATAGTAGAAGAAAGTATGGTGGGTAGGGGGGATGTTTCTTCCGTTTGTCCCCTTATATCCGTGGGCGGGTCCCACTGGGACACCTGAGGATGCAGATTCATCGGAGTTCCATTCAACTGGGTATCCTGGGACCTCTTTGGTTGTAGAGTTTTCCCTCTATTTTATCTTAAGGAAATGGTGGAGAGACACCTGTATTTCATGTGTTCTTAATTAAGGGTGGGTTTTGATAGAGAAAGGCAAGGGGAAATAGCAATAGGGCATGTATTTTTTAAAAGAAACAGGATAAGTAATCATTGGCACCAGGTCAGGAGGAGGAAACAGGTTACAGCAGCCTAGTTTGGCTGGTAAAACATGAAGAGGGGTGGGAAGGAAAGGGAGAGAACAGGGGATTATCAAGGATGGTGGAATGTGATAGACATCATCATCCAAAATACATGTATGAAGACACGAATTGGTGTCAACATACTTTATATACAACCAGAGATATGAAAAATTGTGCTGTATACATGTAATAAGAATTGTTATGCATTCTGCTGTCATTTATTTTTTATTAAATAAAAAAAAAATATGAAGAAAGGGAAGATAGGTTAGAGCAAATTGTTAAGATTACCACAATGAAATTATGTGACCTCAAGCATACCTATAAGCCTCAGTTGGTTCATCTATAAGATTGTCAACCTGGCATAATTTATCTCTAATTTTCCCCCAGCTCTCACATATGTGCACTATGAGCTTGGATATTGCTGCCATGGGAAACCATGAGATACAGATTCAAGAGTCATTCCTGGAGAGTTGATATTTATTTATTTATTTATTTGGTCTTATTTTTTTAAATTTGTTTTAATTAGTTACACAAGACAGTACAATGGTCTTGAATATCATACATTTGAATCAGATGGGATATAATTTCTCATTATTCTGAGTGTACAGTTTCCAGAATCACATTGGTCATGCAGTCACGTATATACACACAGCGAGAATTGATATTTAAAGCAACATGGTTGGCAAATTTACCAAGATAATGTGTGGAGGGAGACAACAAGAGAACCAAGAGTAAAACTTAGAGTCATACTAGTGATCAGAGGAAAGGAGGAAAAACCATCATGGAAGTTTAAGAAATCCCATCAAGAGGAAGGAGGAGGACACTGATTGCACAGTCTTTCCAACAGGGTTTTCTACCATAAGACATCAAGGAAAGTAAAAAATGGACCGAGGAAATTGGATATGGCACTTAAGGTATAACTGCTAATCTTCAAGAGAAAATGGTTAACAGTAAGCATGACCGTGGAGAACCAGCCCACAGATCTGGCTGCACTGAGAAGGACTGATGTGAGCTGAACTCTGGAGGCCCCCAACTCCAGGTAATATGCCTGATGTCTTGCCAAAGGAACCTTAGCAAGATGGAGGTCCAGGTGAAATGCCACAGAACTGAGGCTCCTTAGAGGAGTTGACTCAGCCTGTCCACCATATGTACTCACTCTGTACCACTAGAATTTGCTGGACCAAAGAGAGGTTGGACCAGGACCCTCATGTCTTGCTTCTGATGGGCAAGAACAATGTCCACAGGGATGGTGCCTGACTTAGAAAAACCCTGGGTGTTTTCTACCTTGTGGGTCTTGAACAAGTCTTTTATTCAGAAATAGGTAAAACAGAAAGTCATTAGGAACAAATGAACAAGCCAGAAAGGAAGAAAGGAGGATTGAGGTACAGCAGGCTTTTTGCAATGACTAAAGGTATGGATACCCACACCTTCCCAAGATGAAGTGATGGTGCTATTATGGGGTGCAAAGATTCTCTGGAAGGGACCTGTGCTTTCCTCCCCAAATCATACATACCCAATATAAATACATACCAGATAGCACACACATGGAAGACTGTGGGCTGTTGGAAACAGACCCAGGCCCTAGGGGATCCCCTGAACCAAGGCATGAAAACCATTCTCTTCCTTTGCACCTGTAACACTCTCCCAATATGACTGTTTTTTTTAAAGCCATAGGCATCTGTTTTCAAGTTTGCTCCTTGGAGACAGAAACAGGATTACAACATATGATGGTTTGCTCATTTCCTGCTATGTGCTGTTTTAAGTTTCTGTGATTGCTCTTCTACTCCTTCCTTCAAATGGCAAATCTATGTAGGGCCATGTTAATGCCTGAGGCATAGACTTACATTGGGAATGTTTAGGAAATGGAACATTCTGTAACCAGCATTGTTTCAGGAGAAAGAAAAGAAAAGAAAAAAAACCCTACAGATTCCCAACCCACATTGCCAATTCGATAGAAGGATCAAATAGAATATCTCTTTGAAGATTTGGAATCCTTTCCAGGCTCAGAGTCATCATTTAGATTATCATTAGGGTCATCAGTGACCTCAGTGCTGTGGACCCTGGGACAAGGATTGAGGATTAGAGCCAAAAGATGTGGGTTTTAGGACTGGCTTTACTTGGGAGCTGGAGATTCAGGGTAAGTCACTTTGAAAAATAAAATTCTCTAAGTCTCACTTTCCTTTTCTGCTAGTGGAACTAAGATACAAACCTACCTACTTCACAGGATAAGGTAAAAATTTCAAATGTCCTCTGTGAAAGCATTTCCATTAGCCTCAAACACCCTGCAACTAGAAGGAGCTGGGGAGCATGTGAGATCAGGCTGAACAGGTAGAGGTGGGAATGAAGTTCTAAAAGTTAGGTTATAAAAGAAACACCCAGATGGGGGTTGACTGCTTGTTATTTATCTCTTTTTCTTACAAGTGGGCTGCTGGAAAAAACTGAATTGAAGTTTCCATTCAAATTGCTTTTCAGTTAGCTGCAGTTATCCTTATATAACAGATAAAGAAATCAAGACGTATTGTTTGTTTTTAAGTGGACTTCTCCCAGATCTTGTAACTAGTAAGTATGAGCATGGGACTCACACCTGAAACTAAGGCCTGCGGACCTATGGGAGGCTCAGTTTTTCATAAAGACCTAAAGGGTACTCACAGACAGACAATGGAGGGGACCTCAGGATCAATTTCCATAGTAGGTCCTGGACTCTGAGGTTAGGGCCACCCTACAAGCTGTTGGCAAAGCAGCCCTCAGGAGAGGAGCACTTTCTGATGGAAGAAACCTAATCAGACGTCAGGAGGAAACGGGGCTTGGCATGCCACACTGGGTGGACACATTCCAGTTCCATTCTATGTCTCTGAGAGTTTGGGACAAGTCTTTTGGAAGAGGAAGCGCTGTGACTGAGACAACAGTCAAGACCAGGCTGTGGATGCCTGGAGGGGTGATATCAAAAGAAAGGTCCACAGGAAGACACTGTCTGGGAAGGGAGCCTGCTTGGCCTCCATTAACAGGTGTAACTACACATCAGGCTCTTGTAATTGAAGGGGGAAATGAGTTACAGAATGTATGACAGATTTTTTTCTCTCTTCTTCACCTCATTCCTTTGCTCACAGCAATGCCTAGGCTTGATTTGAAGATTTAGAATCTAAACTATAGACCTGAGGTTTTTTCCTTATTCAGCTCTTGCAAATGTGACCACGGTTTTCCTCTTGCTGCGATTCCATTTGCCCTGAGAGGAAACAGCATGTGACAGTGGGTATGAGCAGGGCTTTGTCAGTAGGTAGGAGTGGGTCTGACCACTGGCCCTGACTTTGACTACCTCTGTGACCTCCCAGTTAGAAAATAATAATGAGAATGCGATGTCAGCAAGATGTTGAAAGGACCACATGACGATAGATCCTTCTGGAACTTCACAAACTCTCTCTCAGGTAGTTGTGGTTATTAATAAATAGTAAGATGTTTCCATTAAACAAAGGATTTAATATGAGTTTTAAATTTCAAGGGATGGTAACTTTTCTATGTAAGTAATGCCTAACTGTATATGAATTATCATAAAGTATCAATCGCCCTTGCTCTGTCTCTTTCTCTTGACAAGAGATCATGCAAGATTTCTGCTTCACCCACAATAAGGTCCATTATTAAATAGCTTCTCCTCAAACCTTTTTCTTCATATTTGAATTTCATATCATTTTTCAGTGACCCCCGCCCATTTCTAGAATCTGCTAAGGCTCTTAAGGATTTCCCTACCTGTACAGTATGGGATTTTGTTTTTCAAGGAAATTCACATTATCCTTTTAAAAATTTATGAACTTTGCCAGAGACATATGAATGAAACCGTTTCCCATCTATGTTCTGCTTTCCAGGGATGCTGTGAGGATCAGTTAGATGAAGTCTGCAAGACACAGGTTGCTCTTGGAGAAATACGATACATTAATTTTACTTTTAACAGAAAATTATTTTAACATAAGGCAAGTAACTGTTGCCCTCCACCTGCTTCAAATCAGCCCAATTCCTGCCATTGGGAACAACTCTTATGAGACCTGTCACCTGTAGCAGATTAACTTTTCTTTGGGCTCACACAAATCCACTGAACAGTAGTTAAGTTTTGGATTAGCAATATTGCCAATTTAGTAGTCTTCTTTCCCCAAAATATGAAACTAGTAAGATGCTCAGAAACTTACTAAAATTCCCATCTCTGACCCTATTCCTACTCTGCTTCCGTTCTCCCTTACTCTATGATAAGTGGAGATTTCCTTTTTCTCAAATATACAGTTCCATGGTAGAAATTTAAGCATCCTTGACAATCTTCCAGCCCTTTCAGATTTTCTTAGACCCAATTACCAATTTCTGCTTTAATGGAATTTTCACCATAATTCCAAATATATACCATAAAAATGGAATCTAGCTGTAATAGACTAGATCTGTGTCAGTGGTAACTATTCCTATTTGTGAAGGCTAAAACATAAATTCAATATTGTGATAAGACTTGTCTTTTTCATCTTATTAATAATATTTATTCATAGAAAATGGCAAATGATTATATAGCATGTGATTTTTATTATACTAACCTGGGTCACATGTGTGCTATTGTACCTGAGAGGAATTACCTTCCAGAGACAGAAAGGGTTGGTTCAGAACAGAGGAGAGCAGCTTCACAAGGTCGGTCAAAACCTTCTTCTTGGTAGAAAGCTTCTCTTTTCCTTTAGCTTAAAAACAAACAAGCATAATTAGCTTAATCAAGTCTACTGGCGGAAAGTGGCATTGACTCAAAAGCAGGTTTTGCAAAGCTGCTGCCAATCCCACAAGTTGGCAGCTGAGTCCCCAGATCCCACACACAGGGTGGGCAAAACTTCTCCTTCCTGGACAAGGAGGTTTTGGTTAAGGGCTCTGCATGTTATGTCAGTTAATCTCTTTCTTTCTAAATAAATAAATGAAAAACCTGCTCTTTTTAAAAATTGTTTTTATTCTAATTTGTTATACATGACAGCAGATGCATTATAATTCATATTACACGTATAGAGCACAATTTTTCATATCTCTGGTTGTATACAAAGTATATTCGCACCATTCGTGTCTTCATTCATGTACAGGTAATGATGTCCATCTCTTTCCACCATCATTTTGACACCCCATGCCCCCTCTCTTCCCCTCCCTTCCTTTTGCCCTATCTAGAGTTCATCTAATCTTCCCATGCTCTCCCTCCCAACCCCACTATGAATCAGCCTCCTTATATCATAATAGTGAACCTGCTTTCTGTTCCTGTATAAGTAGGGGGTCAAGAAGAAGGCTTCCTGGTGCCATCTGGAGGTATCTCTTCCCTGGCAATAAGTCATTATGGCAGGCACATGTCAACTACAGAAGGGTTGTGAGTGGAATGGAGTAGCCACGGGTAACTATGTGGGAAAGCCCTTGAGAAGGAATTCTATTAGGATCCTGCTAGGGTTTGCCCCCCAGATGGTTCATGTGTTGGAAATTTGGTCCTTAGTGTGGCCGTATTGAGGTGGAAACTTTAAAAGATGGGGCCTAATGGATGATTGGGTCATGGGAGTTCCATCCTGATGAATGGATTAATGCTCTCTGCTAGGAGTGGGTCAGGTCTCATAGGAGGGGATTAGTACCTGCAAGAGAGCATTGTAAAGGATTTGTAAAGGAGCCCAGCTCTTCCCTGCTCACTTACTTCTGTTTCACGATGTGAGTCTTCTCCTTTTCCTCCTTTTTCTCCTCCTCCTCCTCCTCCTCCTTTGTATTTTTCATGTGTGTGCACGCATGAGCACTCCTGCCATGATGCCATACACCATGTTGTTATACATCCAGAAGGCCCTCACTAGTACAGATGGAGTGACCTGATGTTGGACTTCCACTCTCTTAAACTGTGTGATAAACAAACCTCATTTCTTTATACATTATCTAGTTTCTGGTATTTCTGTTATAATAAACTAAAATAGGTCCTTTATATCCAAAAGAATTTAAGGTATTGATTTTGTTTCCTTCAAGATTTGACAATTCTGATCAAGCTTTTCTCCTTAAAGCCATCAGAGCAAGCAGAGAAATCCTATTCTCTTGATGTAATTAAAAATGTGATTCTTAATACTGTGGGGTGGGAGGAGGTCTCTTTTCAAACTACACATGTCCCACCCATCCACCCTGAATCACTGCCCTTGAGGAGAAATGCCACTGATGGAAATATGTTGCATACATGATGGTGAAGAGTTTTCTAAAACATGTTGGAGACCATCAGAGTCTGCATTGTGTGTGTGTGTGTGTGTGTTTGGTCCATGAGAAAAATTGTTCCCAGCCTTCAGACTTCCTAAAGAATGAACAATGTTAAGAGATCCAACTTTTGATTTGGATTTGGGATTTTAAATTTAATGTGACACATTAATGAAAGCAATGTGTGGAATTCACTCAAATCATAGTTTTCTTCAGAGTTGTGCAAGATTTAGTCAGGGATAAATCAGGAGGGTACCCAGGAGTCTAGAAGAAAAGGGAGAGAAACCAAAGGATGCTACTCCAAAAAGACTGTTTAAGCTTGTGAGACAGATGATACTGGTTAAGGGAGTATTAAACACCCCACAAAGACAGACTCTGTGAAGGTAAAATGGCTGCATATGCTCTGGTTGCCTTCACAGCACTGGAGGAAACTTTAGGGTGTTCAGAGTTTCTGGGACCCCTTGTGGGGCTGGGGGTGGGGCAGTGTGCTGGGTTTCTTGGCACCCACTCCCCATGGTGACTGAATGTTGGGCCATTTAATGGCATAGTAGCAGTTGATACATGTTTAACTAAATATGCTGTTGTGCCAGGCGTGGTGGTGCACGCCTGTAATCCCAGTGACTAGGGAGGTTGAGGCAGGAGGATCAAGAGCCTCAGCAATTTAGTGAGGTGCTAAGTAACTCAATGAGACCCCATCTCTAATAAAATATTTTTAAAAGGCTGAGAACGTGACTCGGTGGTTAGGTGCCCCTGAGTTCAATCCCTGATACCAAAAATAAATAAATAATAAATAATATGCTGTTATATTTTTCAAGTTTTAACTCAACTGAATTGAGAAACCCAACAGGTTGAGCTTTTCATTTTATTGAGGGTTAATAATAATATGGGTTTGATTTTAGAAGGACACATCTTTATTTAAAATGTGCATCTGGTAAGGGTCAAATGCATTTTTTTATGAAGGTGAGAACATATACCTGAGCAAAATGAAAAATGTTGGGCTCTAAGAGTGAAATTCTCTTTGAAATCTAGGTATGTGGATTATGAGGACTCCACCGAAAGTTTCTGGATCCACTATTTATTGAATGTTTGTTATGTGCCAGGCCAAGCACTTTAAAAATACTATGGAATGAATGAAGTAGCAAATGACCGATCTTACTCAGTATTTATTAATATTTCCATTTTACTAGTGAGGACATTGGAGTTTTAGGAGATTGTATGAAGTCACCTCACCTGAGAAAAATTGGAAATAGAATCCAAATCCAAATATTTCTGACTCTGATTTATGTAATGTAGCAGATATTCAAAACATATAATAAAATCCCCCCCATGTGACGATAGCTTTTATTTTTGTCCTTGTCCCTAACCCCCCCCCCAGCAAGTGCCCAGTCACCCTCATTCATTTTCTCACATTACTCATCTCTTTCATCCACAAATTCTGGTTGAAATTAGTGGAATTTTCATGCTAAAGAGCTTCTAATGACATAAAGAACTGGAAATACTAATCCAATGTTCTGATCTTTTTTAAAAGCCCAGACAGAAAAGAATATTGGCCCCAGCGGTCAAAACCCAGACAACTCCAGTTTTGATGGGACAGTTCCCAAAAAGTTCAGATGCTTCCCTGAACTTGTCCAAACCTTGGGCGGTCTCCTGCTTTTCCGGAGGGAACATGCTTGGTGAATGATGCACCAAGTCTGTAACACATGGAGAATGCCCTCTGTGGAGACTCTTGGGTCTTGTGTGAGGTTAAGTCCCAATCTTACATCAGGCTGTTATGTCTTTCTCTTCTGCAGGCGGCCTTTGTCCTGTTGAAAATGAAATCTCAACCACACAGAAAGCATGCACCTTATAGTAGGGGAAGCAATCAAATTTCTGGTGGTGGTTTTCATTGATCAAGTACCTACCACGGGCCAGACACTGTCCTACATGCTGTACCTACTTATTTCTCTTACTCTTTATAACTCGCCTGCCAGGCCAAGTATTACCTCCACGTAATAAATGTGGAAACTGAGCCCCAGATTGATTCAGTAAGGTACCCAGAGTTACATGACTCAGAGGTGGCATTGGGGATTTGAACCAATTCTTTTTACTTCCAAAATGTGTGCACCTAATCTCTCCACAGTGTCTCCTGAGCAGTCCGGAAGGACAGCAGTTAACTTTACGTCTGCAAGTGGATTTGTACCCCAGCTTTGTTTCCATGTTACTGCTGCCTCTCCTGGTCCATTCCAGAAGCAGAGATGGAAGCAGTGGAGTTGGCAGTCACCTCTGGTTCTCACGTAGCTAATATGGGTGATATGGCCGGGCTGCTGGCTTGGGCTAAGGATCCTCAGGAGTTCCTGAGCTCCAGGGAAAAGTAAACCATCAACTAACTGGCTGACAGCACTGAGAGAACATCAGAAAAAGTCTGACAAGACAGACCGGGATTAAAATTTATGGATGAATTTAGAAATCAGAAGTAAATCAGGAAAAAGAAAATGATATACAAGCCAATTCCATAAATATTAGAAACTGGTAGAAACTTTAAAAGTCCCCATAACTTGAGACTGACTGAAACTGCGGTCCCTTCACTGTAGTAATTTAAACTCCAGTATTTATTTTGGCTTCTGCTTTCTCAGTGACTTGTTCTAATTGTAATGCTTTGATGAGATGCACAAAAGAAATAAAAAAATGATTGAAAAGCCAAAGAGTAATATCTTGGTTTAAAACAACTGTGAACACAAACTTTAATCTTTGGCTATGCTATAAGGGCTGTCTTAGACTAACTAGGGCAAAGAATTTTAAGATCTTATTTGGAAAGGCCTTTGGGGGGTGGGGGGTTAGAATTGGTGTAAATGTATCCTAACATTAGCCTTATAGAATGTATTTCCACAAAAATGCCTCTTATATTGCCTTTAATCAATGTGCATTTGTCATCTATAGCTCTTTTTTATTTTGGAGCCCTCTATGACATTGCATGTCTCATAGGCAAGTAAATTCAACTTTATGCCGAGTTCAAGCAATATTTATGGAACTTGGGCTCCCACTTTTCCTGTAAATAAGTTAATATGTTTTCCTCTTGTTTTATGTGAAGTGCCTACAGAGATCTGCATACATTTAATCATCTTGGTGGAGCACTTATCTGAATCAGATATTATCTTTTTTTGAAGTCAATAGCAATAATAAATGATGACTGTAATGTTTATTAAAATATTGCCACATGTCTTGTATTCTCAAGTAAAACTCGGTTTAAAGCCTAGGCAGGCTGTTTGACCACCAAAGGGCAAATTAATTATTTCTCAAATTGCCAGTTTTCTTATCTATAAATTGGTGATAGAGACATTGGTTTATGCAGATGATTCATTGAGATAATATATGGCATGTTGGTTTGCTAGTGCTGCTATAACAAACTACCACAGACTGGATGACTTAAAAAACAGAATTTTATTTTCTCATGGTTCTGGAGACTAGAAGTCCAAGATCAAGGTACTGTCAGACCTCTATCTTGGTTTGTAGATGGTTGTCTTTTACCTGTGTCTTTATATATGGTCTTCCCTCTGTGATTGTTTGTGTCCTAAACCCCTCTTATGTTAAGACCACCAGCTGTACTAGATTAGGACCCACTCATATGACCTTATTATTGTTATCCACTTAAAGAAGATAATATCTAATTGAGGTAAACATGTACCAGGTTAACTAAATATAGGCAGGCCCACATAGGTGCTTCATGTAAGAACAGGAAGGAAACACACCTGCTTAGTCAATCACCTCTTTAAAGGCCTTACCTGAAAATATAGTCACATTCTGAGGTACTGGGGTTAGGACTTCAACATATGAAGTTGGGAAGGGAGACACAATTCAGCCTTATCCTGTGTGAAGTGCCTAGAACATAGTACATTTTTAAACATATGCTCTTCCTCTTTTCCTCCCCTTATCCAAGGTTTAGTGCCAAGAAAACATTGAGCATGTCTACACACTCTTTGAGAGAATTTTCTAGGCTGTTTAAACAAGATACTAAATTGTAGAATAATCCCATCAAAATAGATGTCCACCATCATTCCCACGAAAAGTCCTCAGTTTGAAAATGAAGGAAAACTAGTCTTCATTTTATGTTCCCCAAAGGGTAACTAAGTACAAAGAGGAACTTTCTAACTTTGGACCTATCAGATCCCATTCATCTCACTTTCGGTCAAAGGCCAGCAAAGAACATGAAGACCAGTCAACAGCAATGATCAAGGCAGCCAGGATGGGATCAGGGTAATAACAGTGGCTAACATTTATTGAGCACAAACACACATGGAAGCCCTTCAAGTACATTCTCTCCTGTGAGCTATCAACGACTCTAAAAATGGGTGGCTGTGTGTGGTCTCAAAATAAGATGTAGATTTTCCTTTTTTTTTTTTTTTAAGGAGAACATATTGGAAATTTCTAACACACAAGAAAGGATAAAATTGGTGTTGAAATCCAAGAGGACTCACCATCTCAGATGACTATTGTTACTCAAAATGTAGTTTTGCTGACACTTAAGGACAAATAAATGATATCAAAGTCAACTAGAGAATGCCAAATCCACTTTTGGGTCCCGAGCATGTTTTGGAGATTGAGGTTCCATGACTTGGGTCAACTGACTGGGAGAGCTTGCTTCTGCCTTCTTCTCTAGCTACATGCTGCCTTGCACACCTGTGAAGACAGACATTTGTTTAATGAAAGACACATCTTCCTCACCAGATCCAAGTTACTCTCTCTCCTTTAGGATCAGCCTGGCCAGTGACTCTGATGGGCTTGTACATCAAACCACTCAATCTGTGCCCCTTCTTGTGGACAATGAAGAGACACCCAGACCCCCACCCCCCAAAGCACTGCACTACCACTTGCTCTGTTTGTAATATACTCTCAAGTGCTTGGGGGTTTTGAAACAAAAATCTTAGTTATGTTAACGTATCTATAAAACAATTGTTGGAAAAACAGAGAGACCAAATGTTGAAATTCCAAAGTTTTTGCTTCCTGGCAATTCTATGTATGGTTCCCAGGAGAGACAGCTATGGCAGCTGCCACGGATGGTGAGAGAAACACACATTTGAGCTGCTGCAAGTCATAGAAAACTTCAGGCCACGGCAATGCCTACTGGATCTGCTCTACTTATGTCTGTCTGAAGAGACAGGCTGCATTTTCCTCAATTGATTCAGTGCACGCACCATCAAGAAGGGTCAAAGTGGGCATTGCTTTTGGTAACTCCTCCAGGCTTGAACAAGATCTTAGGGGAGAGAGCTGCGTGCAGGGTCCACACAGAGTTGTCCTCTGGCTTCTCACTTTCTGGATATGCTCTGGCCTGTGGGTAGTGCCTTGACTTGCTGGCTGCCTGTCAACTCCATTGAGCAGCAGCATTGGCTGGGTCACACACAGCATTTTTTCTGTCTGAAGAATGACCCGGTTAGCAAAGGACAAATATTAGCGCTCCCAAAAAATAATTAAATTTTTGGACCCCTTTCCACAAACACAAATCTGTGTGAGGTTTTCTGGAGCAAACTTTGTAGACTATGTTCCAAAGGCCAAGAGGCAAAAAACACACTGGTCAGTCACCCATGCTCTCTCCATAAATAGCACCATGTATTTCTGAAGCAATGAGACAGTGTTAGGCAATCCTGGTTATGGTACCAGCTGGACAGAGGCTCTAATGGTCTTGGACATAACTAGGATGGACAGAGGGGAAATCCAGTCAAACTTAATTACTGTAGTAATTAAGTTTTCTCAGCTTTGAAGTTAGGCTAATAACTCCATGCCACATGGTTATCCATTTAGACAGAGAAACTCATCAAGAGCCTACCATATGCACAATACTGTGCTGAAGGCTGGTGTTGAGGAAGAAATAAAATGGCACAGGTGAAGGCCCAACAGAGCAGCTGCCTCCTAGTTCTCCATAATTGTCCATTGATAGCGGAGTGGTTGGAGAAGGAGGAAGCATTAGGCATTTTTAAAAAATTATTTATTTTTTTTACATACATGACAATAGTGGAATGCCTTCAGCATTAGGCATTTTAAATGTGGGTATTTATTGAGATTCCTCAGATAGTTAATGAAAGTACTAAAAATTGCTTTCTTCCACAAGAATAATAATTAAGAACAAAGACTAAACAGAAATTAGCATAGGGATAGAAAATTCCATTCTGGTTTAGGGGGACCTTGACTGAACTTTGATAGATGTGAACAGACTCCTAGAAGAATCCATGAACTTTCAACAGGTAAAGAGGAGAGGGATTATATACCAGTGGGCCAGGGGAAGGGCTGAGAAAGGGCAAATTAAAAGGAAACCATAGGAGGACTCCTGGGGGGGGGGGCGGAATAGCAGACATGTTTATTCTGTGACTTGAATAGTTGGCTTGAGGGAGGGGGCAAATGAGCTAGCATTAATCATGCTCCCAAGTTCAACTCAAGCTTCTAAAAAAAGACAATAATTAGTAACACTTCTCCTGTTCCTCACAACCCTAGGGTCAAGGCCTGGCTGGAATTACCCAACAGGATTCTACATGAGGCCTAGAAATTTGTGCATTTAAGCTTATTCTGGAAGACACCCTACATGAAAAAATGAATTCTTTTCAGTCTAATTTTGAAAGAATCTTAACTTAGAGGAAATGGGTGCTTTTAAAAATCCCCTATTATTTGTCTCAAGAGGTGTTCTGCAGAAGAGACTGACCAATGGCACTGACCACACCTATCTCAAGTTCAAGTTTAGAAAACATGTGTGTTTTTTTAAAAATTAATAGAAAAATAGAAGTCCTTCTAAATGACCCATCATGGGTGGGACTACAGATGACAGATCAAAACCAACCTCACTGTTCAGCTGCCTGGTATGCACTTTAGGAAACCAGGCACGCCCACGCTAAATAAGGACTTGGCCCACACTCAGGGGAAGTCACAGATGCAAACCTTCTTTCCAAGATATATGTGGTAGAAATCAAAGGATCCTATATGAGAGAGCAAGCAGGAAAGAAGGTGGGGGTAGGTGAGATGGCAGGGAGGGGAAGGAAAGAACAAGCCAGAACATTCCGTGAAGCCACTTGTGAAGAGGAGACCCTCCAAATGCTGAAGTTTCTCCCGTGCCAAAGACGGATGTTCAGGATGAGTCCAATTTTAGCCCAGGAGAAATAAATCAACTGTGGGGCAAAAGGTTTAATGAGAAAAAAAGCATCATTCCAAGTATGTGGTGCAGTCCACATCCAAAATTTCTAGGTCAAATAAGATGACGAACTAATGTGGGAAAAGAAAACGGCACCCGGGCCCCACAGGCTGTGCATCCCAACAGTGGGTCCCCACACCCTGGTGTCCTGCCCAGCCAGTGGAGGGAAGTTCAGAACCTATAACTCTTTAAGCTTGGGGAATATGGGCAGGGGGATTTCTGACTTGTTTGCTTTTTAATTAAAGAAAATATGACCTTTTCCTTGAAAATGATAATATATATGTGAGAGAAATGATAATAATTTCCTTGAAAATGATAATATATATATGAAAGAATGGGGTTCACAATAATGTGGAGGCTTGTATATTTTCTATGGTCTATGGAAGGCAGGAGGCTTTGGAACAGTAAAATCTTGTTTGCTCACATGCCTCTGAGTAATTTAAGGGGGAAAAAACACTCAGAAAATTATTGATTAGATGCCAATTCACATAGCTCTCTTTGTCTGCTTTTTATTATCAGTATTTCTTTAAAAGGCTAATAGATCCTAGTCTTGACAAGCATGAAGCCAGGAGGTGGGCTCTTATCCAGTGTTTTCATTTTTCAGCCCTCAAGAGGCAATGATTAGATCTTAATATTGAATGCACAAACCACACTCACTGTGTGAACTCTCTGAGAGGGCTCCCACGTAAGGATAAAAAAAAAAAAGCTAAGAGGCTTCATTGGAAGGATTGTAAAAGGAAGAAGGGGAGAGACTTGAGTCTCCTTGGGCCAGCTGATTAGGGAGGAGTCGACTTTCTTATGAACACTCTAAATCTACCCTCCCTGGGGGAAGAGAAACCTGAGAAGATTTCAGTGATTTAATTTCTGTTCTAAGAATAGCCAAACTTAGGGTGGTGAGGAGAGCAAAGTCAACCACGGATAGAACATTCGCAAAGGGAGCAAAGTCCTCTGAATCTTAGGTAACATCTGGGAGCAGAGTTTCTTTCCTCTGTATCTCATAAACTAGAAATGAACTTGGTAAAACAAGTGAGTCAACGGATGCTTTCCACAGATTACATGATCTGCAACTAAGCAGAAGGAGCCAAATACAATGAAAATGTACTTCTGGTCACAAGTTCATGGTGATGCTTCTCAGAGCCATCACTTAATTCAGCAAGCTCTGAATAATGCATTTTATTCATTACAGTGTGGTCAAGATTATGCTGTCAAATTTTCTCTTCCTAATCACGAATTGCATCTACGTATGCCATATAATCAACCTTTAAAATATATAGACCGCTCTCTTTTTTGTTTGTTTGTTTTGGTACCAGGGATTGAACTCAGGGGCACTCAACCACTGAGACACATCCCCAGCCCTATTTTGTATTCTATTTAGGGACAGGTTCTTGCTGATTTGCTTAGCGCTTCATTTTTGCTGAGGCTGGCTTTGAACTCAAGATCCTCCTGCCTCAGCCTCCCAAGCCACTTGGATTATAGGCATATGCCACCACTCCCAGCTTAGACCTCTCTCTCAACAGAGGGATTGATTATAGTTTGGGGGGAGGTAGTGCATCGTGGCAGAAGTACATGGCTAAGCAAAACCAGTCATCTCATGGCTGCTATGGGAAAGACAAAAAAGAAGAGGCTGGGGTTCTAATATCCCCTTAAAGGGCATGTCCTCAACTGGAGGACCTCCCACTAGACCCTACCTCTTAAATGTGTACTACCTACTGGACGTGGTGGTGCATGCCTGTAATCCCAGTGGCTCAGGAGGCTGAGCCAGGAGGATCACAAGTTCAAAGCCAGCAACTTAGCAAGGTTCTAAGAAACCTGGTGAGACCCTATCTCAAAATAAAAAATAAAAAGGCTGGGGATGTGGCTCAGGGGTTCAATCTAGTACAAAAAAAAAATGGTACTCCCTCCCAATATCACCAAGCTGAGGACTAAGCCTTTACTACTTTGGCCTTCAGGAAACATTTTAGATCCAAACTGTAGTAGATGTCATGAGAAGCCATTCCTCCAAGAGTATCTCACAAATACATTTGTCTTTTGAGGGCATTTACATATGTTTGGTCCTTAGCAGATCTGTCACTATAACCAGAGCACAGCCACGTGTGAAACCCAAACACCACCATCCTTTATTATTCTTCTTGGTCCACTGTATTTTCCCCATGGCTCCCATGCTCAGTCAGATTCTCTTCCTTTGTCACTCAACGAAATGCATATTTTTGGAGGCTGATATATAGTTTGGAAAGATAGCCAATGTATACTTAGAATTTAAATAGTTGGCACCATCATACCAACTACTAGTTCCATATTCAAAAAGCGACACTACTTTTCCTAAGTGCCTGTCGTAGGTTTGTTCACCACTAGGTTTTGTAGATGTGGCCTCTAGGGTCCTCACCTATTTTTGGTGGCTATCTTCACTCCCTGGACACCAGGGAACACTCACAGCTGGTCAAGCAGTCTCCATGAGCAGCCAGATTCAGGGTGAGTGTCCTTCACAGAAAAGCAGCACACCATTCCTGAGTGAGTCCCTCTGAGAGGGTTAGAACCACTCAAGTTGTCCCCCACTAGCTTCTCAAAAGCTCCTGGGTAGACATTGAACACCAGCGACAGTGTCCAAAATTGAATGATTTCTTATAGAAATGGTATGTTTATTCTTAAGACCAAATACGGAGACCCAATGAAGGTCTATCTTCTTGTTAGACATCTTGATGGGATGGTGAGAGAGCAAACCCATAGAAGAGCCCTATCTTGCCTGGTTTAATCAGAAGTTCTTCAAAAGGAGCATGAGAATTCCTGGAAATTCAATGGTCTCTTCCAATTTTTTATCATCTCACTTTCAGAAGTAACTTACTAAGTCTCTCCTTTAAGCACAGAGTTAGTTATACCAAGAGAAACATTTAAGGCCTTGATGACTTGTGTTTGTAATTTGCTCGTACATTTTATGTCCCCCAGAGCAGATAACAAGGGGTGTTCACTAACTAGAGTCAGAAACTTCTCAAACCCCAATGTCCAGAAAGCTCTGGGTTCTGTTAGTCCCAACCCCCGTGCATCACCCATAAGGAGTGTCTAATGGTGCAAGACAATAAAATCCCTTCATGTTTTCTGTTTTAGGGGAATCCTGCGTAGTTGTGCTGGGGTCATAAAAATTTACTAAATGTGTTTTCTCATGGAGCTGGGCCACCCCATAGGCCCTGTGCAGTGGTGTTGTATGCAGCCTGTAATCACAAACAAATGTATTCCACCAGCAGAAGAGCTGTTATATGAGAAAGTGTGAGAGGTTAGAGTTTGAGCCTTGGTGTCAGCGCTGGAGCAGGTCCCTCCACAGTGGAAGACCCCAGAGGCCCAGCAAATGAAAATGACCAAGCCTGGGGGGTAGCGGGTGGGAGGAGGACGCCAAGAGGAATGAGGTCACCACAGTGAGCATCCAGCTTCCCTCCAAGTGGGGGATTAGGCGAGCCTTCAACTGCAGCAGTGCTATCTGGACGAAGAAAGGAGATGGAATTTGTGGGTCAGGTGGGGTGAAGTGTGGGAATCCCCGCAAGGAAGGAACGAGTGACATCAGTGGGTGTCCCACAGGGAAGGGTGGCTGAACTCGGAGCCAGCCCCCTATCAGAGAGTGAAATGAGCTCTCTGCTTTTGCCCCTGCTGATATGACAGGGCTTAAAGCGAGGAGCATGGAAGGAGGCACTTTGTCAACATGGTGTCCAGGTCCCTACTTGAGGTCTGGCTTAGAAGGCTAGCTGTGGTTCTTTCAGGGACCAAGAATTAGTCTGTTCAGAGGAAAAGAAATTCTCATTTAAAAGGTTATGTGAAGCATGTGCAAGGCCCTGAGTTCAATACCCCAAGTACTAAAAAAAAAAAAAAAAAAAGTTTTGTCTTATTATCCAAGAAGAAATTTTGAGCAGTAAACAGTGATGTTTCACCAAGCGAGTTCTTGTGAAAATACCATTTTTTTTAATTCTTCAAATGGAAAAAAAAAAAAACCCTCCATAGAAACAATGTAGTCAAATCCAGAAACAGTATTGTGGGGTAGAAATACCCAGGTTAAAACTCCTGATGGGCATCATGGTGCACTCCTGTAACCTCAGGAGACTGTAACTTGGGAGACTGAAGCAGGAGGATTTGCAAGTTCAAAGTCAGCTTCAGTAACTTTTCGAGGTCTTAAGCAACTTAGCAAGACCCAGCCTCAAAATAAAGTATATATATATATATATATTTATTTTAAAAGGAGTGGGGATGTGGCTCAGTGGTTAAGCACCCCTGGACTCAATCCCTGGTACCCAAACAACAACAACTACTGATACTACTCCTGGCTCACAATACCCCAGCTGAGGTTGAAGAAGTTATTGATGTCATCCTCAAAAAACAGGGATAGTAATACCAGTCTTAAGGGCTGTTATAAAAACAAATTCCGTACTTTTATCATTAGTTTTATGTCAAGATCTTTCATATCTTTTCTTTCCAGTCCAATTTCTCTTCTGAGTTCCAGATCCATACATGTTCTACATGTCTTGCCAGCTCTTCAAAACCAAATGTCCAAAGCTAAGGTCATACTCACAGACCTGTTTTCTACTCAGTTAAAGGTGCAATCATGGGCCACCATAAGACATAGATGTCCCTTGAACCTCTTCCTCTCCATCCTCACTCTCACATTAAATAAATCCCTAAATCCTTTTTTAAGAGAGAGAAAGAGAGAGAGAGAGAGAGAGAGAGAGAGAGAGAGAGAATCTTTTTTGTAGATGGACACAACACAATGTCTTTATTTTTATGTGGTGCTGAGAATCGAACCCCCGTCCCGCGCACACTAGGCGAGCGCTCTACCGCTGAGCCACAATCCCAGGCCCTAAATCTTTTTGATAACAAATCTTTCAACCTTTATTGCTTTCTATCTCCACTTAGATCTAGGCATTGTTTCATACCTAGATCATTGCAAGAGTCTAATCTTGGCTCATCTCCTGACCCTTCTCCACTCTCTATCTAGAGAAATACTTGGAAAGACGAAGTCTGTTTGGTTCAAATGGCTTCTCACTGCCCTTGAGATTTTTTTTTTTTGTACCAGGGACTTGAACTCAGGGGTGCTACACCACTGAGCCACAACCCCAGCCTTTTTATTTTTTTATTTTGACAGGGTCTCACTAAGTTGCTCAAGGCCTCAGTTAAGTTGCTGAGGCTGGCTTGAACTTGCAATCCTCTTGCTTTGGCCTCCTGAGCCACTGGGATTACAAGCATGCACCACCGCACCTGGCCTTTGAGATATTTCTTATCCCTGCTTGCTAAGCTCTTCATCTTATTCTCTCTTAAACCTGACCCAACATCTTTGGTCTTCACAGCTCCTGACACTAAAGTTTTCTCTGCAGTGCTGGATTGCATTGACATTCTCTTATCTCCAGTTATTCACAGAGGTTGCTTGTTTTCTCAGGAATCAGCTTCCCTACACACTGTCTCCCATCCTCCATCTGACTAATCACTGCACATCCTTAAGGTCCAATTTAGATATCACTCTCTATACCCCAAGCTGTCCCTGTGCCTCCAAGGCTAGGTATGTGCCCCTCTTGTGTACTGCCACAATACCCTACAATCTCTCTAACACAGGCACAAGGGCCTCATCACACTGAACTTGCCCAATAGACCCACACTAGATTGCAAATTCTTTGAGAACAATAATTGGGAGCTACATTCATTATATATTTTGGTGGCAAGTATCATCATTCTTTTCTTCTTCTTTTCCTCTTCCTTTTCTTTCCTAATCAGAACAACAGAGAGAAGTGGTAGAAGAGAGAGTTTTTCAGCCATTTTGGCAAAGTGTTTCTACTATATTTTTAGGTTCTCAGAATACAGAAAGCTGCTAATAACAGCTTTTTCTTTTGTGGGAAGAAGTAGAAACTAAGAACAGCTACTTCTCATAATGAGTTTTGGTTGAGTCATTGTTATGGTTTGGATGTGTGATATCCCCCCCATCTCTTGTGTTACTGCAGGAATATTCAGAGGTAAAATGATTGGATTATGAGAGTGACCTAATCAGTCCACCCTAGTTTAAGTGGACTGACTGGGTGGTAACTATAGGCAAGTGGCGCATAGCTAGAGGAGGTGGGTCACTTCGGATGTACTGAGAGGTTGTTTTACCCTGAAGCCCCCTCCGGCCATCCCTTTTCCTGGCCACAGTGTATGGTAAGCTGCTTTCCTCTGCCCTGACCTTGGACCATAATGAGCTGCCTCACCTTGGGCCCAGAGAAATGGAATCAGTCATATACGAACTGAGACATCTAAAACTATGAGCCACAAATAAACTTTGCCTCCTCTTAGTTGCTCTTATTGGGTAGTATGGTCACACTGATGAAAAAAAATCTTTTAAACTCAGGATTTGGTACCAGGAATGAGGTTGTTGCTGTAACTAACCTGACCACATGGTTCATAAACCTTTGGAAATGGTTTGCAGAAGAAATTTGGAGAAGCGTGGAGATGCAGTTGGGAAAAGACTTAAGACTTTTGTAAGCTGAGCTTAATGGGAAATTCTGGTGGGAGCTTAAAAGACCAGAATGCTGATAGTAATGAAGACTGTACTCATGAGGCTTCAAGGGGAAATGTGAATTCTACTGGGAACTAGACTCAAGGCCACTCATGTTATATTATGGCAAAGAACTTGGCTACATTTGGCTTATGTCCTGAGACTTTTTTGTGAGGCCAATTTTAAAGGTGATGGACTAATTAATCTGGTGGTAGAAATTTGATGGTAGCACAGAATTCAGTCAATGGCATGGATATTGCTGTCAGCCTTTAGCCAAGTTTACTGTGAGAATCAGGAGCAGAAAGTCAAGCTATAAAATTTTAAAAACTTGTAATTTCATTAGGAAAAAAATGCATAATATTGGGGCTAAGGAAAGTATGCTCACTAAGGAAATTAAAACCACTAAAAGATGCTAAGTACTTTATACAGACACATTACGAAAGATGGAGGGCATCTCAAGAATTTGTAAAGCCATACCCATTGAAGGCTCAGGGGTATAGAAGGGGAAATTTCTTTGCTAAAATATGTGGGATCACCCTTCTAGCATAGCGGGTGTCTAGAAAGTTGTTTTACCCTGTATAGTCATAAAAACACTCAAAAGCCCCTGTAACCATCATTCTAGGGGGGTTCAGCTATTGTGCAAGCTAGCAACAGACTTTGGTGTTGGCCATGTGGTGCTGGTTCTATAAGAATGCAGGATGCTGGAGTTAAGGGGTCATGGAGGCTTCCACCAAGATTTCAAAGGTAGACCCAGGAATTCAGGCAAATTGTTGTCAGGTTGGAGTCCCTGAGGGCTGCCTTTGAGAGGGCAAAGCATGAAGTTGTGAAGGTGAAGCCAAATCTGGAATGGAGCTCCCAGGAATTAAGAGATGCTAGTAACATGGACTGTCTTCTCAGAAAAGCTACTGGCTGTAGAGAGAGCCAGGCTGAAAGAGAGTTCATGTGACTACAATGGGCAAAGCCAAAGGAGTGGGGCTGCCCAAGCCCTTTAGAGAGTATATCTTGCAGTTACATGTCCTAGATGCTGCATAGAAAGTTACAGGACCTGTCTGCCAGGCTGGATTTTGGTCTTGTTTGGGTTCCATGTCTTCTCTATATGCCCCTATTCCTCCTTTTTGAATTGGGAATGTTAATTCTGTGCCACTATATTTTACATATACATATATATAAAACTTGCTTTTGACTTTTCCAGGGGCTCATAGCCAAGGCTTTGCTATGAGTCCCTGAAGAGGCTTTGGACTTGAACTTTTGGGCAATGCTGGAACTGTTAAGATTATGGGACTCTTAGAGATGAACTAAATACATTTTGAATTGTGAGATGAACAAAAGCTTTTGGGGGCCAGGGGTGGAATATTATGGTTTGAATATGTGTTACCTCCCAGAAGTGCTTGGTTAATGTAAGAATATTCAGGGGTAAAATGATTGGATTATGAGATCTGTAAGATAATTAGTTCATCCTAGTTTTAGTGGACTGACTGGGTGGTAAATGTAGGCAGGTGGGTCATGGCTAGAAGAAGTGAGTCACTGTGCCTTAAAAAGTGTATTCTTCCCTGCAGCCCTGTCCCCTAATCCCACTTCCTGACTGCCATGAAGTAAGTTGCTTTCCTCTGTCCTGCCTTTGTCCATAATGTGCTGCCTTACCTTGGGCCCAGAGCAATGGACTTGACCATCTATGGACTAAGTCCTCTGAAACTATAAGCCCCAAATAAATTTTCCCTCCTCTAAGTAGTTCATTTTGGGCACTTTGGTTAGTGATGAAAAGTTAACACAGTTATCAAGAGAAAGCATGGATGACAGATCCAGGACGGCCTAAGACTGCTTCGGCCAACCTGCACCCAGGCCCAGGGTAGGCCTAGGTCCACACCCCGGGGCCCACCTTGGAGCCCAGGCTTAACCCACCTCCATCTTGAGACATTGCAGCCATGGCCATTGCCCTCCCCAAGCAGTAGCCTCATCCTAGTGACAACAGACAGGGCCTACAAGCAGCTGCATATTGGAACAGGCATCCCCAAGGCAGTGTAAGGCCCACCCTTTCATCCCATCTCAGAAAGAGGTCACATCCATCTTGGGACACTCCAACTGTTGTCTCAAGTTACTTCTGCTATTGCCACCACCACCTTTAGTTGCACTAACATCCATCATGGAACACTGACAGGGTCTGCCCAGATACTACAAGATTTTAAGGGTAGAAACTGTAATACCTCAGATCCACACTGCAAGAAAGGAAGACACACAGACAATATGAAAAAAACAAGGGAGGAAAGTGCTCCAAACAAACCAGGATACTACAATAATGGAATCCATGAACAGCGCAGTTGATGAAATGTCAGAGAAGGAGTTAAGAATATACATAATTAAAATGATCTGTGAATTAAAGAATGGCCTAAATGAGAAAATACAGGCAAAAATTGATCATTCCAACAAAGAGATAAGGGAATAAATATAGGCCATCATTGATCACACCAATAAAGAGATAAGGGAGCAAATTCAGGTAGTAAAAGTTTACTTTAGGAAAGAGATATAGATAATGAAGAAAAAAAATCAGAAATCTTTGCAATGAAGGAAACAATAAACCAAATAAAAAGCTCAATAGAAAACATCACCAACAGATTGTATTACTTGGAAGATAGAACATCAGATAATGAAGATAAAATATACAACCTTGATAATAAAGTTGATTACACAGTGAAGATAGTAAGAACCATGAACAGGACATCCAAGAATTATGGGACAGCATCAAAAGACCAAATCTAAGAGTTATTGGGATAGAGGAAGGCACAGATATTCAAACCAAAGGAATGTACAATCTCTTCAATGAGATAATATCAGAAAATTTCCCAAACATTAAGAATAAACTGGAAAGTCAAATACAAGAAGCTTACAGGACACCCAATGTACAAAATTACAACAGATTTACACCAAGGCACATTATAATGAAAATGCCTAGCATACAGAATAAGGTTAGAATTTTAAAGTCCACAAGAAAGAGGAATCAGATTACATATCAGGTGAGATCAATTCAGACCTCAGAAGATTTTTCAACCCAGACCTTCAAAGCCAGGAGATTATGGAACAACATATACCAAGCTCTGAAAGAAAATGGATGCCAACCAAGAATCTTATATCCAGCAAAATTAAGCTTCAGATTTAATGATGAAATAAAAACCTTTCACAATAAACAAAAGTTAAAAGAATTTACAGTGAGAAAGCCTGCACTACAGAGCATCCTCAGCAAAATATTCCAGGAAGAGGAAATGAAAAACAACAATGAAAATCAGCAAAGGGAGGAACTACACTAAAGGAAAGGCCAATCAAAGGAGAAACCAAGTCAAGGTAAAAACCAAAAATAAACCAAAATGTCTGGGAATACAATCTTATTTCAATAATAACCCTAAATATGAATGACCTAACCTCATCAATTAAAAGACATAGACTGACAGATTGGATTTTTTAAAAAGACCCAACAATATGCTGCTTTCATGAAATTCATCTCACAGGAAAAGACATTCACCATTGAAGGTGAAAGGGTGGCAAAAAAGTACCACTCACATGGACCACATAAACAACCATGAGTTTCCATCTTCATATCAGATAAAGTGGACTTCAAACCAAAGCAAGTGAAAAGGTAAAGAAGGACATTTTCATACTGCTTAAGGGATTCATACATCAACAAGACACAATAATCATAAATATCTATGTCCCAAACAATAGGGCATCTATGTATTTCAAACAAAACCTTCTCAAATACAAGAACCAAATAGACCACAACACAATAATACTGTATGACTTTACCTTTCTCACCACAGCATAGATCTTCCAAACAAAAACTAAACAAAGAAACTATAGAAATCAATAATACAATCAATAATTTGGACTTAACAAATTAAAATATCCCATCCATCAACAAGCAAATACACTTTCTTCTCAGTTGCTCATGGATCCTTCTCCAAAATAGGCCAGATGTTATGCCGATCTTAGCAAATACAAAAAAATAGAGATATTACCCTGCATTTTATCTGACCACAATAAAATGAAAGTAGAAATAAATGATAAAATTAAAAAGAGAAGATACTCCAACACCTGGAGACTAAACAATATGCTATTGAATGATGCATAGATAACAGAAGACATCAGAGAGAAGGTAAAAAATAATTCTTAGAGGTAAATGTGAATTCAGGTACAACTTATCAAAATCTCGGGGACATTATGTAGGCAGTGCTAAGAGGAAAGTTCATTGCATGGAGTTCATGCATTAAGAGAAGCAAAAGTCAACAAATAAATGACCTGACATTACAGCTCAAAGCCCTAGAAAAAGAAGAGCAAACCAACACCCAAAGTAGTAGAAGACAGGAAATAATTAAAATCAGGGCAGAAATCAATAAAATTGAAACAAAAGAAACAATTCAACAAGTTCACAAAACAAAAAGCTGGTTTTTGGACAAAATAAATAAAACTGATGAACCATTTAGCTACTCTAATGAAAAGAAGGAGGGAGAATAATCAAATTACTAAAATTTGTGATGAAAAGGAAATATCATGACAGACACTATTGAAATACAGAAGAAAATTAGAAACTATTTGTAAAATTTATACTGCAATAAAATAGAAAACCTTGAAGACCCTGACAAATTTTTAGAGACATATGAGAAACACAAACTGAGTCAAGAGGAATACACAATTTAAACAGATCAATTTCAAGCAAGGAAATAGAAGACGCCATCAAAAGCCTACCAACCAAGAAAAGCCCAGGCTGAGTTTTACAAGACCTACAAAGAAGAATTAATACTAATACTCCTCAAATTGTTCCATGAAATAGAATAGGAAGGAACCCTTCCAAACTCATTTTATGAAGCTAGTATTACCCTGATACCCAAACTAGGCAGAAACACATAAGGAAAAATAATTTTAGATCAATATCGCTGATGAACATTGATGCAAAAATTCTCAATAAAATTTTGGAAAATTGCATACAAAAACATATTTAAAAAATAGTGCACCATGATAAAGAGGAGTGCATTCCAGGGTACAAGGTTAGTTCAACATATGGAAATCAATAAACATAGTTCATTACATCAATAGACTTAAAGATAAGAATCATATGATTATATCAGTTGATGCAGAGAAAGTATTTGACAAAATACAGCACTGCTTCATGTTCAAAACACTAGAAAAACTGGGGATAAAAAGAACATATCTCAACATTGTAAAAGCTATCTATGCTAAACCTAAGACCAACATCATTCTAAATGGAGAAAAATTGGAACCATTCCCTCTAAAAACTGGAATAAGAAAGGGATGCCCTCTTTCACCACTTCTGCTCAACATAGTTCTTGAAACTCTAGCCATAGCAATTAGACAAAAGAAATTAAAGGGATACAAATAAGAAAAGAAGAACTCAAGCTATTGTTATTTGCTGATGACATGATTCTATACTTAGAGGATCCAAAAAAATCCACCATAAAACTTCTAGAATTAATCAATGAATTCAGCAAAGTAGCAGGAGATAAAATCAATATCCATAAATCAAATGCATTTCTATACATCAGTGATGAACCTCTGAAAGAGAAACTAGGAAAACTACCCCATTCACAATAGCCTCAAAATAAAATAAAATACTTGGGAATTAACTTAACAAAAGAGGTGAAAGATATCTACAAGGAAAACTACAGAACACTAAAGAAAGAAATCGAAGAAGACCTTAGATGATGGAAAGATCTCCCATGCTTTTGGACAGGCAAAGTTAATATTGTCAAAATGGCCCTATTAATCAAAGTGCTATACAGATTCAATGTGATTCCAGTTATAATCCCAACATCATTCTTTATAGAAATAGAAAAAGCAATCATGAAATTCATTTGGAAAAATAAGAGACCCAGAATAGCCAAAGCACTCCATAGCAAGAAGAATGAAGCGAGAGGTATCACAATACCAGACCGTAAACTATATTACAAAGCTATAGTAACAAAAACAGCATGGTATTGGCACCAAAATAGACATGTAGACCAATAGTATAGAAGACACAGAGACAAACCCACATAAATACAGTTATCTCATACTAGACAAAGGTGCCAAAAACATACATTGGAGGAAAAAAATAGCCTCTTCAACAAATGGTGCTGGGAGAACTGGAAATCCATATGCAGCAAAATGGTAATAAACCCCTATCTCTCACCATGCACAAAACTCAACCCAAAGTAGGATCAAGGACCTAGGAATTAGTTCAGAGACCTTGCACCTAATAGAGGAAAAAGTAGGCCCAAATCTTCATCACAGTGGCTTAGGTTCCAACTTCCTTAACAAGATTCCTGTAGTGCAAGAAATAAAATCAAGAATTAATAAATGGGATGAACTCAAACAATCAATGAGATAAAGAGATAGCCTACATTTTGGGAGCAAATTTTTGCCACATGCACATCAGATATAGCACTAATCTCCAGGATATATAAAAAAAAATTTAAAAAAACACCAAAAAAAAGAAACAAGCCAATCAATAAATGGGCTAAGGAGCTGAACAGACACTTCACAGAAGAAGATATACAATCAACAAATATATGAAAAAATGTTCAATATCTCTAGTAATTAGAGAAATGAAAATCAAAACTACTCTAAGATTTCATCTCACACCAGTCAGAATGGCAGTTATCAAGAATACAGACAACAATAAATGTTGGTGAGGATGTGAGGGAAAAGGCCCACTCATACATTGCTGGTGGAACTGCAAATTGGTGCAACCACTCTGGAAAGCAGAATGGAGATTCCTTAGAAAACTTGGAATGGAACCACCAGTTGACCCACTTATTCCACTCCTCAGTCTATACCCAAAGGACTTAAAATCAGCATACTACAGTAACGCAGCCACATAAATATTCATAGCAGCTCAATTCACAATAGCTAAACTGTGGAAGCAACCTAGATGCCCTTCAATAGTTGAGTGGATGAAGAAACTGTGGTGTATATATATACATTGGGATATTACTCAGTATTAAAAGAGAATAAAATTATGGCATTTGCAGGTAAATGGACAGAGTTGGAGAATATCATGCTAAGCGAAGTAAGCCAATCCCCCAAAAACCAAAGGCCAAATGTTCTCTCTGATAAGTGGATGCTGATCCATAACAGGGGTGGGAGGAGATGGGAAATTTAATGGAGGAACTTTGGGAAAAGGGAAGTATTGTGTGGGGGGTGCATGGGGGCAGGAAAGATGGTGGAATGAGATGGACATCATTACCCTAGGTACATGTATGACTGTACATATGGTGAGATGCTACATGGTGTACAACCAGAGAAATGAAAAATTGTGCTGCAATTGTGTACAGTGAATCAAAATGCATTCTGCTGTGATATGTACCTAATTAAAATAAATTACTTAATTAATAAAAAAGAGAAAACATAAAATTTTATTATGAATTGCTATACTTCAAAAGTAAAATAAGTAGAAGACATAGGAAAAATAACACTAAAGGAAAAAAAAGTATTAGAAGATTCAACATGCTATAGTAATACATAGTAGATAAGGATAAAAAATGCTATTACTAGACCACAGAAGGTAATAGGCTAGCCTAGGGTGGTCAGCCAACTAGTATTCTCCAATATAAGAGACAGCAAGCACCTACAATTTGGATCTGAAATGCCCCCAAAAGCTGTAGTGTTGAAGGTTTAGTCCTCAACCTGGTGCTCTTGGAGGTGGTAGAAACATTAGGAGGGAGAATCTGGTAGGAGATCTTCAAATCATTGGGGGTATGCCCTTAAAGCACACAGCAGGACCCCAACCCCTTTGTCTTTCTCTCCAGGAGAGGAGCAGTTTTGCTCCACCACAGATTCCTGTAAAGATGTGTTGCCCCTCCTCCCCAACCGAGGTCTAAAAGCAACATGTTCCCCAGTCATAGAACCTCTAAATCTGTGAGCTTTAACAAGTTGATTATCTTTATCTTTACAAGGTGGTTATCTCAGGCATCTGTAATAGAACTGTGTTTATTAGCCAATTTTCAGGTTAATTTGACCCATAATTTATAGATATATTCCAATCAACAGAGATTCCCACTCCCACTAGATTTAAGTAAGGATCAGTTTAAGGACTCAAAGCCTGAAATATTTCAATTCCTTCCCCTTTACTCTTGCTTCTATATTTGAACCCATTTCTCTAGCTTTCTTGTGTGTCTTTTTCACAGTTGCTAAGTAATTTCCTAATGGCTACTTTATTATACATAGTTTGTTTATGAAAGAAATATTCCTTGCACTTATATAATATATTCTGGGTTAAAATGCAACCAAGTACCCCTTAGAAGAACCAGATGTGGGCTTTGGTTCTTCTATCTATCTTCCTTCATCTCTGCTGAGAAGGTAGGCTAGGACAATTCAGATGTAACTTGGGGTGCATCTTTCATTTTTATTGAAGACAACAAAAAATAGATAGCTGTGAGGCTTTATACAAGTTGCCTGTTAATAATACACGGGAATTGCGAAAAATTCACCTTCATCATTCCTTCTCCAATGCTTTACTTTTCTTTATGTAGATTTGAGTTTCTGACCGGTATCATTTTTTTTCTTGAAGAACTCTTCCAACATTTTTTGCATGGCTGAATTGATGGAGGTGAATTCTCTCTGTTTTTATTTATCTGGGAAGGTCTTTATTTCCCCCTTTAAAAATTATAGATTTCATTTTTTAGAGTAGTTTTAGGCTTACAGAAAAATTGAGCAAAAAATAGAGCTCTCATATACCACTCCCCTCCACACAGTGTTTCTCTCTGCTGTTAACATTCTGCATTATGCAATACTTTTGTTACAATTTTTGCACCAATATGAATGTGGTATTATTAAGTGAAGTCTTCAGTTTACCTTAGGATTCTTTGTGTTGTGTAAATTTTTGGATTTTTGACGAATGCATAATGGCATATATCTGCCATTATAGTATGACACAGAATAGTTTCACGTCCCTAAAAATCCAATGTGTTCCATTTATTCACCCTCTACCCATCATTCCAATCCTCTTGCAACCACTGATCTTTTTACTGGCTCTCTAGTTTTTCCTTTTCCAATATGTTTCCTTTTTCAATATGTCATGCAGTCAGAATCAAACAATATGTAGCCTTTTCAGATTGGCTTCTTTCACTTATAATATTCATTTATGTTTCTTCCACATGTATATATGGCTTGAGAGCTCATTTCTTTTTAACACTGAATGATATTCTATTGTCTGACTATATCACTGTTTGTTTATTCATTTACCTATTAAGGACATATTGGTTGCTTCCAATTTTTGACAATGATAATAAGGCTGCTGTAACAAACATTTATGTGCAGATTTTTATGTGTACATAAATTTTTTGACTCATTTGGGTAAGTACCTAGGAGCATGATCACTGGATGGAACGGTAGGCGATATTTAATTTTCTAAGAAAGTACTGAAGAGTCTTTCAAAGCTGCTGTACCATTTTGCATTCCCACTAGCAAAAAAACGAGAGCTCTCGCTGTTCCACATCCTTTCTGGTATTTTCTATTGTCAGTATTTTAGATTTTCATTCTGTAGTATGTGGTAATATTTTGTTGTTGTTTTAATTTTCAATTCCCTAAGGAACATCTTTTTATATCCTTATTTTTTTTTATCTTTGGTGAATGTCTGTTCAGGTCCTTTGCCCACTTTTTAATTAGGTTGTTTCTTTTCAAACTTGTTGCATTTTAAGAGTTATTTGTGTATTTTGGATACAAGCCCTTTGCCAGATAAATGATTTACAAAGATTTTCTCTTGGTCTATGTCTTGTCTTTTCATTCTTTTAATCTCCTTAATTTTTTTTTCTTGTGGTACCAGGAATTGAACCCAGAGGTGTTTCACCACAGAGCCATGCCCCCAACCCTTTTTTTGTATTTTATTTAGAGACAGAGTCTCACTGAGTTGCTTAGGACCTCACTAAGCTACTGAGGCTGACTTTGAACTCAAGATCCTCCTGCCTCAGCCTCCTGAGCTGCTGGGATTTCAGGCATATGCCACTCTGCACGGCAATCTCCTTCATTTTTCAAAGATAGTTTTACAGGATATAGAACTCTAGGCTGGCAGGTTTGTCTTTCAACACTATATATTTCCCTCTAATCTCTCATTGCTTGCATGATTTTTGCCTTGCATGAAATTTTTATGTTAATTCCACTATAGGTAAGATGTTTTGTTTCTCTGGCATCTTTCAAGATTTTTTCTTTGTCTTTTTTATGGTAGGTTTTATTTTAATTTGAATATGACATATTTTATTTGTACCTACTTTTTGTTCTCTGAGCCTCCTGAATTTATGATTTGGTGTGAATTTGTGAATTTGCTCTATTATCTCTTTCTTTTCCTTCTAGTGTCCCATTTATATATCTTTTAACTTTTAAAAATTGTCACATGGTTCTTGGATGTACTGTTCTTTCATTTTTATTATTCTTAGTAGTATTACCTTTTGTACCTCAGTTCCAAGAGGTTCTATGGTCCTGTCTTTAAGTGCACTGTTTTTCCCTCCATAGGTTGCGTCCAGTGTACTAAAGAGCCCACTGAACGTGTTCTTCATTTCTACTCCAGTGTTTTCAACCTCTAGCATTTCTTTTTGATTCTTAAAAATTTTATCTCTCCACTTACAGTACCATCTGTTCTTTCATGTTGCCTACTTGCCCCATGAGAGTCCTTAACACATTAATCACCGTTATTTTTAATTCTCGAATAATTTGAATCTGTGTCACTCTGGTTCTGATCATTGTTTTTTCAGACTGTGTTTTTCTTCTGTCCTGTAAACTTTTATGGAAAGTCTGACATGATGAGTCAGGCAATGGTGTTAAGCTTTATGTCGATCTGGCTGGTGGTTGGGTTGTATTTTGTGTTTACTGTAGCTGCAGATGCCAAAGGTTCACATTCTTCCTGCTGCATCCTTTATTTTTCCCCATAGCAGATATATTCAAGTTTTTCTCCCTTTTCTTGAGCTTGATTTGGCTGCCACTATTAAAAGGTGGATAAAATAAGGAAGAACCAACAAAGAAAAATGAAAAGGAACAGTCAGTGAGATAGGAGAAAAATGAGGAGCTCACTGTGCTCTACAAGTCAAGCAAACAAAGTCCTTTAACAATTCACAATACCAAATTATGGAACCAGCCTCGGTGCCCTCAACAGAGGAACAGATAAAGAAAATGTGGTCTATAACACAATGGAGTTTTATTCAGCCATAAAGCAGAACCAAATTGTGTCATTTGCAAGAAAATGGATGGAACTTGAGGACATTATGTTAAGCAAAATGAGCCAAACTCATAAAGTCAATGGTCATAGGCTCTCTCTCATATATGGAAGCTACAGAGAAAAAAGTGGGGGTGAGGCTCATGAAAATAGAAGGGACACAAGTAGAGGAGATGAGGGGAACCATGGGAGGGAGGAGAGGTGGGAAAAGGGAGGTACTGGGGAACGAAATTGACCAGGTTATATTGAGCGCATGTATGAATATGTATCCATCCCATTAATAGGTATAATTATAGTGCACTAATAAAACAATTTAAATAAATAAATAGAATTGGGGGAGAAGCTTTAGAGAAGGGGAGGGCTGATCAACCCTGTTAGCCATTTAGATAATTCAGCTAAGATGAGGCTTGACAATTGACCTATGGATTTATCAAGGGAGGACACTGTTGACCCTGACAATCCCAGTGCCCTTGATCATACAGGGTGATAGTTTAAGCTAGGAAATAAAAATTGGTTGCCTATGATTCCAGGTCAAGAAACAAGGAAATAGGGTCATTGTCAAAAGGTTGACATCTGTTTGGCTAGTTGTCTGAATGCTCATGACATGACATTGGCCCTGTCTTGTCTCCTGGCTGAACCACTGCTTGTAAATTATAGTTCAAGTTTGTTAATGAGTTCAGGGATGAGGTCCATGCCTTCATCATGTAACCTTGCACCAGTGCCCAAATCGATTTAGAGTTTCTCACTATGAAAATAAATATTACTAGTAACCACTAAAATAAAATATCAGACTTGGGAAATGCTAACCTGAGGATGATGCTGGCACTGGATTTTCTGAAAAGGAAAGTCACAGTCCCCAAGTATCTTAAAGTCCATGGAAATGGAAATTTTTAACAAAGAGAAAAAGAAAAACTGTCCAAATACAAAGAGTATTAGGTAATTACTGAGGCTGTTAAATTAGTGAGGTTCTGGTGAAAACAGAAATTCCTTATTACCACAATAACTGGTCGCTTCAGGAAGTGAATAAGTGAAATAATCAATGACTAGGATTCATTAGTTACCAATCAGTAGTTTTTCCCCATTACTCTAACCACATCATTGTTTCTTGTTTCTCTGGCCCTATCTACCCAACTTGAGTTCCTTAAGGACCCATATTATGAGATTTATTTCTTTATATTCCTTACCACACTTAATCCAATATTACAGCTATTACTTAATATCTACATATTGAGTGAATAAAAAATATGAAAGAAATTGAATTGTTAACTCAAGTTTAGTCAAGAAAATAAATTTAATTTAAATCTTCAAGACAAAGAGATAAGAGAAACAACCCCAATACGCCTTACAAAGCCCAGATTATGATAGGTTTTAGGATAAAATACATTGGAGCTAACATTCCTCTGATGATTTGGCATCCAATGCCCTTTCTTATCAGAAGACTTAAACTACTAAATCATAAACAAAATTTATTTACTATTGCCAATCACTGGCTTCTGGTGTCCCCAGAGACACAACCTTATCCTTCCAAGAGTCTGTGTAACTTTTGTTTTGGGTGGTATTAGCTTGCAAGAGAAGCCAGCTGTCTTCTGCATGTACTTTAGGGTGTCCCAGTGAGATGTGGTTATAGCTTTTCCCCCACACAATCTGATTCCATACACCCCCACTACAATTTAGCTTCCCTTTTCTTTCCAAAGGGGGAAGCAGTAAGTTTATATCATTGCTTATATCATTTAAAAAAATAAGTAAACACACACAGAGGTTTAAGGATGGTCAAGGCTAGCCAAAGATTTTCAGCTCTTGTTATTTATTCACATTCAAGATTGGCATTTACTATATCTGTGATCTTCAGTAAAGGCACTGAAAATAAGATTTAGAAAAGCAAAATGTTTAACACTAACGTAAGGAAGCATCTGTGATCTTCTCTTATTTCTGAATAAGTTTTTTTTTTTTTTAAGTTGTGAACTATAAAACAATAGAGATGTGTATTTGGAAATTACATGCTGGTTTTTCTCCGTTTTCCCACTGCCGTTTGGTTAGTAACATGATACCCGAGGTTGTAGCAGAACTTCCAAAATAAACTTGATCTTTAGAGTTTTACAACAATGATGGGTGAACTTCAGAAAGTTCAAAGATTCTGCTCAAATGGAAAATTAACATTTTTTTGTACCAATTTCCTGTACCTCTGAATTACTGAGCTGAAGCTTTCACAACAGTGGTAATTCATGACTGTTACACACCGGTGACAGAAAATTACACGCAAAAACCTCCAAATCTTCCATTTGTGTACAATGAGTTGAAATGCATTCTGCTGTCATGTATAACTAATAAGAACAAATTAAAAAATTAAATAAAAAATAATCTTCCCCAAACTCATCCACCCCATTCAGCTACAATCCATTGAAGTTTCTACTGTTTTGACTGAGCCCAGATTCAGTCACTGAAAATGAGGAGCATGGTGCTCAGATTTACAAATGCTCAGGACATGGAAGCCCACTCCATACAAATTTGCGTGGTACCTTGATACACCTAGTCCCTTTGACTCCTGCCCTTCATAGAAACTCTTCCCTGGAGTCACTCCTAGGCCAACAACTGTGCTCATCAAGGAGAGGGGCAGGTTCTTCCAGTCAGCAATTATCAAGACACGAGGGGAAATTTCCTGTTCTTAGACTTTGTGATGACAGAAAAAAGCAGAAACACAAAAAAATCAGATGTCACTAAAAGAAATCTTTAGTGATAGAGTTTCTTCTTATTTTACCAAACATTTTGAAAATTCATGTTGAATTATAAAGCATTATTTGTACCCAGGTTCAAATCCTGATGTCACCACATATCAGTGGGTAAATAATGGGATATCTTTAAACATCAGTCTCCTCAATATGAAAAGTGAGCAACCGAACCAAGAGTTTTAAGGTTGTGGGAAGAATTAAACAGAATAATTTACAAAAGGCAGAGAGTATAATAAGTGCTCAAAAAATGTAGATTTAATTGTTAATAAAAAAATTATATATGTTGATTGCAGAAAACAAATTCAAGTATAAAGAAGAACATAGCCATCATCCATAAACCTATTCCAATATAATCACTGAACCATTATGGCCTATTTTCTATTTTTCCAGATAGTGCAAAAAGGCATTTCTTTTTGTGAAGATTTTCAAATACACAAAAGTGAAAAGATAAAAACAATGAATGCCCATATACTTTCCTCCCAGAGTCAATAATTGTGTATACTCTGCCATAGTTGTCTTATCAATTTGTGTATGTATGTGTGTCTACACTGTTCTATTAATGCCTTCTTCTTTTCCACATCCTTATAAATTACCTGTGATGGATTCTCCTTGTAGTTACAAAATTCAAGGGTTTCTATGATCAGGAATACACATATACATACATATTTTTGTTGAAATATTTGAAAGTAAATTACATTCATCATAACATATCAACTGTCAATATTTCAATATGCATCTCCTAAAAATAAGGACATCATCCCTCATAATCATGATACCATTGTCACAACAGAATACAAATGCTTATTCCTTTCTTAACTTCAACAAATAGCTTATATTCAAATTTTCTAATTGTTCCCAAAATGAATATCTTTTTCTCCCCAAACCAGTTCATGTTCTGTGTTTATGCTTCTGTTATTCTAGAACAATTATCTCATCAACTTTTAATTACTCTAAGCATACTTCATAGTGATGCCTACATACATTTGAGTGTAGGCAGTCATTGTTGATCCCCCTAGCTTAGACATATACATAGTTTCCCTGTTTTTACTATTACAAATCATGCTAAGATGAATATCTCAGTGCATTAACATCTTTCATCTCTTTTTGGTTTCTTCCGAATACTTAAAATTTCTAAAATATAGGAGAATATTTAAGACCCCTTTTACACATTAGCAGACTGCTTTTCAGAAAAATATTTGAACATGCCCGCATAGCTGGGGCTCCTAACCCCTCCTCATCCCGGGGTTCCTGGTTTAAATGCCATCCTTTCTAGAGGACATTTCTGGTCTTACTGGGTGACTTCTCATGCCTGGCTTCCACAGCAGACCCTTTCATATGGTTACTTTATTCTCTAGCTTCTCCCATCCATGAGCACAGACTTTCCTCTCTGCAAAGGCACATTTTTCTCCTGTGAAACCAGGAGCTCAGAGAAACTGATAGCTTTCATTTTGCATTAGGCTGATTTTCATAAAAGTTTAACATAAAATTTCTGTCTCTTAATTTTTGCCAACATGATTCACATTATAAACATTGTTTATACATTCAATGTTAAGAAACGCTTCAAAAAGTCTTATTTTAAAATAAAATAATCTAAATATTAGGTGAGTGATTAAAGTAAGTGTGGCAAATCTACATGATAATACAGTCTGTAGATGTTAAGAATGCTATTCATAAAGAGTTTGCAATAGCACAGGGAAGTGCTTCTTAAATTGTATGAGTAAAATAATTGTTAGGATTTCAGAATGCTAAATATAGCACAAAAAGACTAGTGAGATTTGGTTAATGCTGCACAGTGAGTGATCAAAATTGCTTTTCTTAAGTATTGTTTTTCCTTCTGAGAAATGCACAATAACGAAAAATGGAACTTTGTGAAAACATTGCTTATATCCCTTGCTTACCAAACTATAAAAGTGGAAAAGAATTTCAATTTACGGCAATTTCTAACTTTTCAATCTGATTTTGTAGCGTGAATTTAATGGTAAGGCTACTTCAGCATTAAAAATCAACCAACCAACCAATAAATACACAAATCTTTTATAATTCTCCATTTCCTTCTGAAGATTTTCAGGCATATTCTATTACAACAGCATTTATAAGTATTTCATTTTTTTTATTTACAGGCTCCTTGACAAAGCTTATCAACACCTCTATTCAATCTGATGACATGTGCATCCGTTGCCAAGTATATAACAAACACCAGGTTATTTCACTATCTTCATCTTGAGCAATCATTAAAGAGCATCTACTAGGCACTCCTCGAACCCAACATTATATCTGGTATTAAAGCAGCCTGCGCTTCAGATCTGGGCTCCAGGCAGCAGAACCACATAGCTAATGACCTGTGATCTACAGACTCATCTTTCCTTGAAACTCGTGACAAACCTCCCAGACCCAAAGCCAAAGGAATTTATGGTTTTCCAGAGAAACGTGATATTTGCTTTGACAGTTTCACATAGCTTTAACCCGAAAGCAGATGAAGAGCTGAAGTTTCATCTTCATTCGCCTTTCCTGGGATCAAGCCCTTTGATGGAAAGAGATCACTGGGAATCCATCCCTAGGCCTGGAGGTGTCAGAGGCAGAAACCAGACATACAAATCCCACTCTTTGGGCCTCTGGGAAAATACCTAGCCCTCACTGCCCTCATCTACCAGTCTCATGTTGCCCGTCTGTCTCCAGGCATTAGTGCAGGGCTGACTCCCAGGACTGCGTGTGTCGGGAGGGCAAGAGGCATGGCCAAGAGCCAACGGGTAATGCCTGCCTGGAGACCTGGCAGGCCTCATTAGGATTGGGCTGGTTTCTGAAATGTTCTACCACTATGCTACTCCTGCCTGCACCCAAACCCCCACCGTTTTAGTTAACTTTTCACATTCCATTCCTCCCCCCCATCCTGCAAATAGCATCTTTGTTTTTCTCACAGCTCCAATATCAACACTCCTTTCGAAAAACACTTTTACAACCAATAGATAGTGCTAGTGCCAATGCATCTTAGCCAGTTTCTACAGTCAAAGGGAAACAAAGAAAGGAAACACTATAAAAATCGGTGTTGTCGACCAAAACCAGACACAATAAGTAATGGTCACTGTGCACATTTAAGGACCTGGAAAGTTTAGCTTTTCTAAGGATTTCTTGAGGTAACAATGCATGGGGTTTTTTTTTTGGGAGGGAGGTAGCATTTTCTAACTTGTAGCTCAGAGCTGAGGGATCCTTCGAAACAGAAATAGTCAAATATAGCAAACAGGTTGCCATATGGAAAAAGGGAAGAGGCATGTAGCTATGCATCCAAAATATCTTCTCAGAGTGAGACACAATTTTAGAATGTACATGAACATGAGGCAACCAGCCAGAGCCAGCATGGCCGTGTGTTGGAGCATCTCTATCAGGGAACATGGGGTGTTAGAAGGCTCAAAGGAGGTCCAGAGTGGCTGGAATGGTGGGGGCAGGCATGTGAGGTGGGTGAGGTAGTACAAGCTATTGAGGAAGGAAGGAAGGAAGGAAGGAAGGAAGGAAGGAAGGAAGGAAGGAAGGGAGGGAGGGAGGGAGGGAGGGAGGGAGGGAAGGAGGGGAAAGGAAAGGAAGGAGGAAGGGAGAAAATTCATGAAGGGTTTCATAGGCTCTGTTGAAGAGTTGAAAGTCATTTAAACGTTTAAGCAAATTTGCTGCATGATCGGATTCATTGCTGAAGCATGGAGAATGGAATGAAGGGGGCAAAGTACAGAGAGAAGACTAGTTGTAATAGCCAAGAATAGGATGACAGTGGCCTAGATGAGGGTAGTGACTATGAAGGTTGAGAGACATCTATAAATTGGGGAGGTATTTAGGAGATAGAATTGATAGGACTTGGTAATGACTAAAAATTTGGGGTGAGGGGGACAGGAATCAATACAGAAGGACCCAGAATGATTTCCAGATTCTGGCTGAAGTATCTGAGTGGTGACTTCAGGCCAAGGAGACAGGGAACCCAGGGGGAAATGCACATTAGTGATACTAATCACTTCAAGTTTTGGTGGGTTAAGTTAAAAATATCTTTGACCTTCATTATCGAGCACTTACCAGGCCCTGTGAGACATTTATATACATTGCTATTGTCATCTAATTCTTACAACAATCTTATTATCATGCTTAATAACACAAGCTGAAACCTGGAGAAGTTGTGTAACTCTCTATCTGTGTTGTCTAATATGTAGACAATAGCCACATGCCACTAGTGGCTACTTAAAATGTGCAATGGAAGGACTTAATTTTTTAATGTAATTTTCATTCAATTTTATTTCATTTTAATTAACATTAAATCAAATATTAGAACTAATATTGAATTCTTTATTGGAAACTTTTAAATATGTTTGCAACAATGTAAGTGTGTGACTCAACTTTTTCAACTCTCAAGTTTTATGAAAACTAAATACAGATCCAATATTTGGGAGAAAAATTAGTATCTGCCTTGAGATGCGTCCTAAGTACAAAATACGTACAGCAAAATATGTACTCGGAAGTCAACGTGGAAAGAAAGGATGTGAAATATCTTGATGGTCGTTTGTATGTTGATTAGGTGCTGAAATAATATTTTTTAATACATCAGATTAAATACGATTTACTATTAAGATTAATTTCACCTGTTTTATCTTCTTACTTTTCTAATGAAGCTATTGGAAATACCTAAGTTCTGTAAGTGGCTGATGCAAATCTCTTCTCTGATCCTTCTGGGCAGCACTTGGCGGAGGACTTGCCCTTGGAGCGAGCTCAGGCTCGCACCGCTGCGCGCGCGCACGCACGCGCGCCTTTGTGCCGTGCCCCCGCGGGTGGACCAACTCTGTCACCCGGTGCCCACCACCAGCGGGCTTTCCTGTTTGCCTTTTTGAACTCTTGTTTTCTCTGAGCCTTGGAGAGCCAGGGACTGTGATGTCACTGTATAAACAGAGGGAAGGGTGGGGGCGAAAGTAGCTTTGGAGCGGACTGTGTGGAGGAGGAGAGCTGGCGGGAGGGTGGGGGTGGGGAGGGAGATTTTCAAAGGTGACTTGGTCTGGAGTGCGCGCGCGGGGGTAGCGGGGGGGGGGTACTTTGCAATCGCGATAAAGAAACAGCATGGGACTGCCAGTCCTTAAACTGGGGGAGGGGAGGAGGACGTGGTTGCAAGAGAAGGGGATTTGGAAAAATATGGGACGCCTAGAGCTAATTCCCCTGATTAAAAATGCATTAGTTTGGAGGTGTCAGGGACACGCAGCTGTTTTCAAGGCAAGCCTGGCTCCAAAAGGTCCCTCCCCGGTCGGGCCGCCTGGCGGCTCCATCTCGGGCTAGATGTCAGCGAGCGCACAGGCTGCCGACGCTTGTCCTCTGCCTGACAGGGCCCTGGCCAATGTCCTGCTGCTGAGGGTCGTGGTAATTTACATCCTCTCTGTGTACATTAACTTATCTGCAGCCGCGCTGGCTGCGCTCCTTCAGTCAGCCTGTCTCCTGTGCAGCCTGGGAGACTTCCCCGACCGCGCGACCCACCGAGCGGCCGGGGGCGGCCGGGGGAGCCGGCCCGCCGAGTTCCTGAGCCCTGGGAATCACAACAAACGCCTGGTTCCGACCCGGCCCGCGGCCCAGGCGGTGGGCTCCACAGGGGTCTGGCATGGGGGACCAGGAGGGGACAGCCCCGACAGGGCAGAGGGAGGCAGGCGGGACTGGAAGCGAAACACTTAGTGGCTAATTCATGACTCATGACTCATGGGCAGGCTCCTCTTCAGTGACAGCCAGGACAGTTACTGGTTATTTGTAGCCCCCCGGCTTTCATTGCGTTGTAATTAAGCAGTCATTTGAGGGTCATTTCATACTGGTTATAGGTTCGCCTGTTTTAATCATGCTCTGAGTTTCAGGAGGGCAACAGGGAGTGGAAGGAGAGGTTGGGAAGGAGGCGTGGAGGGCAAGAGGGTAATCGTCTCTGAGAACGTGTGCACTTTTCATAATTCTTTCGGTGACAGGCCCAGGGTGCAGACTCTGCTGCCTGATGTTCTGTTTCAGCGGTGAGGGCCAGACCCTCTTCCGTGACACCAATGGTCTTCTCTGAGAAGAGGTCTGGCCAGTTTTGAGTCAGATGCTGGATTTTCTTCTTTCCCCTCTGGCACCACACTAATCATTCTCTTTAATCACTGTAGCTTTTTAATGAGGCCAAGTAGGTATTTATGGAGCCGTCTACTCTCTAAACGCTAATGCTTGATAAGTCATTTATAACTTATCGGTGGGCTTTGCATGGGCCAAACAGAGAAGAAAGGAAGTGAGAATAAAATAGAGTCTGGAGTTCAATAGGAAAAAATCGAGCCTATCTCTCTGGGTCCTAGACAGTACCAAACCCTTGTGGGAAATGTTTAATCCAACAGGCACAAGAATAAGGAACAAGCAGGCTCTGGCTGTCATTCTAGATGTTTTTCATTTGCTCTGCTTTCTCCTTTGGCTTGTTCATGTGTTCTTTAAATGTCATTTGAATCTTCCATTTTTAAGGGCAGCTCTACAAAGTTCTTTGAAGAAATTTGGAGGGACACAGATACAAAATGAAAGGACTGGAAAGAAAGAAAGGATGGAGGTGAGACATCCTGTCATTGTAGAGTACTTGCCCCACACTCCATATTTCAGTAGAAGTCACAGTTAAGGCTGGAGTATGTAGCAGCAACAGGAGTGTAAGTTATCTTCAAAAGAAAAGAGGAAGGGGCAGAGAAAGAGTGAGGGAGAAACCAAGGAACGACCCCACAGATCAGGGGGAAATAAATGAACAAATCAATCAAAATATGAGTATTTAATAACCAGTAAGATTTCTTAAAGAGTTTTTAACCATAAAAAAGAATGAGGTACCAATACATGCCACCACATGGATAAACCTTGAAAACACTAAGCTAAATGACAGAAGCCGGTTTCCAAAAAACCCACATTACTTGATTCCATTTTATATAAATGGTCAGAGTAGGCAAATCTATATAGTGATAGGAAATAGATTTGTCTTGAAGTGGGCATGTAGAGAGTGGGGAGTGACTGGTAGCATCAGTCATGGTGGTTGGTCCAAATATACTGAAAAGCATTGGCATTTATTTTTTGGATAGGTAAATTATTATGGTATGTGAATTTTATCTCCATATAGCTATTTTGAAAAAAAAAGTTAAATAGAAACAGGCCAATAAATAAGTAAACTCAATTAAAATTTTTCTCTTGCTAAGTACACCGTTCATTTCTCCATGAAAGCGGGTAATGTTCATAAGGACAGGGACTTTGGTTTTATGTTTGGTTCCAGTGTGTAGAACAAGGCTGCTTCTGGAAGATACTCAACAAATATTTGAAAAAATTTGCAAAATAACCAGACTGGTCTAGTTCAAATGCATACCACACTTATTTGGCCATCTCCTCCCTACATCTTTAGATTTCTAATATACTTATTATAGTTATCAATAATAATATAGCTAGTAGCAATAATTAATAAACAGAATTTTATTTACTAGCTTGTGCCAGGCACTTTGCATACCTTTGCCTTTAATCCTTATAAAATCAGCAATGTAAATCCACCAAACCCAGGTCTGTCCAGCTTCCAAAGCTTTAGTGTGTTACACACATTGCTTGCTACAAATGCTAAACACAAAGGCAAGGCGGAGCATGGACAAACATGCATAGAAAATCAGCCGAAGTCACCAAGAGATGAAACCGAAGTGCCTAATCTGGTTTCTGTGTTGAAACTGAAAGAAGTGTCCGGACGAATCATAAACACGTCACTCAAACAACAACAGGCTTTCTTGTTTAAATTCATAATTGTATACTAGCTATGGATTTACATATCCTACAAACACAGAGGACTTACTTCTATGAACCTAGTTCTGAGTGAGGCACTGGGAAGTATTCTAGAAGCAGATGACAAAGAAGTTTATACCTATGCCTGATGTAAAAACCATTGTCCCCTTTTGAAAATGAGTACAGTACTCAATATGTTTGTATAAATAGTACACAAAAAGTTTGAACATACGTGAAAATTCCTGTTTCCCCAACTTCCCTTCCTAAAGTTGAAACATTTTTATGGAATGTTAAGGAAAATATTCAAAGATCTGTGAAGGGCTTCCTGGGACTGCCCCTCACAAATGTAGATGAGGAGAAACACAGATTAGAATACATTCAAACTAGCTGAAGCTATTGCTGTGTGTGCTTGGGGCTTAAGCCTACTGTCCAGATGTTCCTTAAAAGAGTTAGCATTTCTCATGTTGGTAATCTAAGGTTCCAGGCACACTTTCTAAACGAGATTCAGACTCTCCAATTTATCTCATGCATTTTAGTTGATATGTTATGGTACTACCAGTGCTAATTATCCTAGAGAGATGGAAGCCCTTCTAATTGAAGTTTCATATTTCCCTAATTTAAGAATTTTACTATAATACATAGCTCACATTTTACAATTGGAAAAACCAAGTGAAACTTCTTATTAAAATTGTCCCAAAGATTCATAACAGATTAGGAAAAATAATCTTGGCAAGTTCTTCTCCTGTTAGATTCCCCCCTCCCCCTCCCCCACCATCTAAACTACTAAGAGGCATTCCTTCTGCTTAAAATATATATGTGTGTGTCTATAGAATTTTTTTTTTTGCTATGTCCCAAAAGGAAGTACAACCCAACCCATAAGTATGGAAAAAATTCCTAGCTGCCCCTCTCTCCTCCATACAGGAGACTTCAGAAGTGAAAGTCCAACCACTTAGGCTGAAGTGCTTCAAGAAACGTTGCTCAGGACTTTGGAATGTGCCTAGGTACCACTGTGTCTAGGGAACATCCATCCACCCTGAAGCCTATGGGGTTGTCACCCTCTAGTGGATGATCTATGATAATAGTTGGCAGCCTCCTGTGGGGCACAAGAGTGAATCCAAGTCGTCCAAGACTGACCTATCTTAAAGAGGTAGATGACAGACAAGATTGTGCCAGCACTCTTCAGTCTTGGACACATTTCCAAGGAAAACGGGTTGATGAGCTGTTTATTCAGTCTCTAGTTCCCTGCTTCTTTAGAACCATTAGAGTCTGTGTTTATGATTCCTACTGGTGTCATTTTCAAGAATAATACATATTTCCTTGAGACCTGCCTCTTCTATAATTGAGATAGTACCAGGCAATTGATTCCCAGAGATAATCTGTATACAGACCGGTTTTGGTTCTTTATCTGCAGGTCTACTGAATGTGCCCAACTACTTAGCTGGTAACATAGACCTTGAATGCCAGTCCTGTGCTGACCAACTGAATCTACCAAGGGAAGTTGTGGACTTATCAATATTGCCTCAAGATTCACTATTGTGTAAGGAGTCTAAATGTTGGCCCTTAGAGATGATATGATAGCATATTTAGAGGTAAAAAATTATAGAAACACTATCTTAAGGTTTTAAGACTCAAGTCTTAGATTGGAAAATATAACTCTCTAAAATAAATCTCTAAAAGTGAAATCAGGTTTTCAATTCATTAGTATTACAAGATGCAAAATATAATAACACGATGTTCCTCTCTCCATTTTATCAAGTCACTGAAGAACTGCATTTGTAAATGTAGATGGGGACTGAATTTCTACATCATAGATGGTTTCTAGAAAGGAAGGATTATGAGTTCAGGAAATACTCCACATTCTCAAAAGCCTGTATGGTTTATCCCTGCCTTTGCTCTGTGAGAACTTACTGAGAGAAACCATTTCTCTGGAAGACAAGTATAACTTCCTGAAGATCTGTTTATTCATCCTCAGAGGAGTTGAATGTTTGCAATCAGGGATGACCTGGGTTCTAAATCTGAGGTTAAATGGGAGTTAGAGCTTATATAGAAATGAAATGCCCCTCCCCCATCCTATCCATTTGACAGATGAAGAAACTAAGGTCTAGGAAAGTCAAGCAGAGTTCACAGAGACAGCTAGCTACAGAACTGGCACCAAACAAGAGCCTCACTCTACGACTCCTGGGCTGAAGCCCCACTCTAATCCACACCCCTGCTGTCTCTCAGGTGGAATTTTCTTAGTGATTATAAGGAAATTAGTTTCCTAGCTTCACTTTTATTTTAGTAGTATGTATTCTGTTGGATTTAAAAGCATTTTTTACTATAGTAAAAAATACATAAGATTTACCACTTAAACCATTTTATGTATACAGTTCTGTGGTATTAAGTACATTCATGACTGTTGTACAACCATCACCATTATTCATTTCCAGAACTTTTAAAATCTTTTCAGATTCTTTTCAGATTCAACTAAACAGTTTCCTGTTCTTCCCTCCCTTAACTTCTGGCAAGCACCATTCCACTCTTATCAATTTGACTATTGTAGGTATCTCATTTAAGTGGAATTATACAATATTTATGTCTGGCTTGCTTCTCTTAGTTCTTAGTGACCTCAATTTTCATCCATACTGTGGCATGTATTAAACTTTACTTCTTTTTATAGGCTGAATAATATTCCTGTGTGTGTGTGATAGAGAGAGAGAGAGAGAGAGAGAGAGAGAGAGAGAGAGAGATACATTTTGCTTTATTTCTCCATTCATCTGCAGCCTTACAATTGGGGAAATATTTTTAAATGCACAAAGAATATTTTAAATCTTTAAGAAGTAGGCTGGGGATGTGGCTCAAGCGGTAGCATACTCGCCTGGCATGCGCGGGGCGCTGGGTTCTATCCTTAGCACCACATAAAAATAAAATAAAGATGTGTCCAGTGAAAACTAAAAAATAAATATTAAAAAAATTTTCTCTCTCTCAAAAAAAAAAGAAGTAAAAAGTACAATTGCAAGAGGGAATTCCTGGAGTAATCGAAGAATAATAACTATACAGAACTATTTTAAATTAAATCTATGAAATCTACTTGATGTTCTCCACCACCACCTCCCAACTCATCCCAACATCAATATAGGGTCACCTGTGATAGGTACTCAATAAATGGAAGTTAATTTCCAAGTCAGGCACAGGTAAAATCAAATGCCGTCTACCTTGTCATGGTTTTACTTTTTCTTTCTCTCACTCTCTCTCAAAAAAATTAGTTAATTTTATTTACTACATAGTGAACTGATTACTATACTCAAACTAATTAATATATCCATCTCTTCTCATAGTTGCCATTTGTATGCATGTGTTTGTATATGTGGGGGGCATACTTAAGAACTTTCTCTTAGCAAATTTTAGGTATATAGCACAGTGTTATTAACTATAGTCATCCTGCTCTATTAGATTTCTAGAAATTTTCATCCTACATAAAGGAAATTCTGTGTCCTTTAACCAACATCTCTCCATCCCCCTCACCCACACCTGTAACTAACTTTATTCTAATTCTATAGGTTGAACTATTTTAGACTTCACAGATAAGTGAGGTCATGTCATAGTCTTTATTAATCTTTCCATCAAATATTCCAGAGAATAGTGCACAGGTTCCTGGCAAAAATCTTATAGAAAGTATATTTTTCTGGAAGCACAATGTATCAGCCAAGGTTCTTAGTTTCAAGCAACCAAAACCAACTTAACTACTCAAGCCCTAAAAGAGTTTATTGGAAGAACATTGCGTAGCCTATGGAATTGTTGGATGTGTGGAGAATCAGGCTTGAGTGTTCCAGAAGCAATGCCCAAACAATGTCTACAACTGTCCTGGGAAGGAAAACATCTCCAAAGGTTATGCTGATGTCAAGTGGCAGTGTTCCAGCTGCCAGGACTTAACACCCAACCACCATCTTGCCACTTCTGTCCAGGATCCAAACACTGCAACCCCTGGTGTCCTCGAAGGCTGGATGCCTAGAGCACCACCTCAATGGCATAATGGATCCCACACCGCCCCTTTCTCAAATTGCCATGCAAGTCTCATGTAAGTAGAGTGGTTGATAGGGCCTGGGGCAGGGCCCATGCTTAGCTCCAAGATGCTTGGGAAGTAAGTTTTTTTTTATTTCTTTTAATTTTTCCTTCTCAAGGAAGGGGGTTCAGAAGGTACTTAGCACTCATTACAGGAAGTGAAAGAACTATGTTCTCCTTAAGAATGATAAGGCAGGGCTGGGGTTGTAGCTCAGTGGAAAAGCACTTGCCTAGCATGTGTTGACGCACTGAGTTCAATTCTCAGCACCTATACAAATAAATAAAATAAAGGTCCATCAACAACTAAAAAATATTTTTTTTTAAAAAAAAGAATAATAAAGCAGAGGAAAAGACAAAATTCTAGTTAGAATAATTAGAATAAGCAATTATTCAGATGCAACTAGATTTTCAGATGAAGTTAGGTTCTTCTTATTCTGATACCTTACTCCTATCTTAAAACACCATTTACACCTGATATGGAAAAGCAGAATGAATTGGCAAGTGTTCAGATTTGACCTGAACTGCCACTATGAATTTACAATCCAAACATCACTGGAGAACTTCTTCCTTTAGAAATAGATTGAGCCTTAATAAGGAAAACCATTAACCACAATTGATAGCAGTTGAAATGTTCAAGAAAAGAGTCAAACCTTATACTTAGATGTTTGGAATATTGTTCTTGCATTGATCCTTGTATACTTTAATAGTGAAAATTAAGTAATGTACATTTTTATTTTTAAAGTATATTTATGGGGTTTGGGTTGTAGCTCAGTGGTAGAGTGCTTGCCTAACATGTGTGAGGCACTAGGTTCAATTCTCAGCATCGCATATAAATAAATAAAATAAAGGTCCATCAACAACTAAAAAATATTTTTAAAATATTTATGTTGAAAAAACAGAAGATACAGATTATATATTAAAGTCCTTATTTTTATTTTCACATTTTAGTAATTGACTCCTATACATGCAACCAAATACTCCCAGGCAAAGCAGCTGAATCCCTGGAAAGAATTGTCCAAAGGGCTGGATTAGCTGGCTCTGAATTATTGGAGATGGCAAATATAAAGTCAGTCACAGGTAATAACTTAAAGTTTCTTTTTCCCAGTACCAGGGATTAAACCCAGAGGAGGTTAGCCACGGAGCCACATTCCCAGTCCTTTTTTATTCTTGCTAAGTTGCTGAGGCTGTCTTTGAACTGATCCTCCTGCCTCAGCCTCCCAGGCCATTAGGACAACAGGAGTGTACCACCATACAGGACCTTACAGGTAGTAACTTAAAACAAAACTCAAACCTAACTTCACCTGAAAATTGTTTTTCTCCCCAAATGACTTTAAATGAGCTGGTTTCTAAGTATCATAGGTTGTCATAATTCATAATTTCTTTTAGAAACCCATATTCAAAAGATTATCAGGAAATTCCATTTCTGATAGCTAAAATCCAATGTACCCATTGAGAGGGGCAGGGGAAATTTTTACTTCGTATTAGCCCTTGGAGTCTTCAACCACCTGTGATGTATATCTATGAAAAAGGATTCATTAAGTCTACTAAATTTGATGGAGGAAAATTTGTTTAACTATAGTTCAAGCATTCCTTGCATAATGCTCTGTAAAATGAACTGATTTGGTTTACAAAAATGCTATGTAACAGATTTTTTCCTTTTCAGTGCACTATATAAATTTTACTTAAAAAAAAAAAAAGAGCTGTTACCTAGTAAATACACAAAACAGGAGGCAGGGAGGAAAACATGAAGAGTTTTACTGACTAATCTAAAGTAGAATATAAAGTCAGAAGCTGAAATGGAGTGATATTCAGCCTGCAATAAATCTTCCAGATCATCTAATCTAGGTTGGATGCAGTAGGATAGGCAGTTTCCTAGTTTCTGACCAACACAGACCTCACTCATCAATCCTGACAATTTCAATGGAGCTCAGGCATACAGTCTCATCATTTTTCTTAAAAGAGCTTCGGAACTCATAGAGAGAGAGTAGAAAGGTAGATACCAGAGGTGAGAAAAAGAGAAAGGCAAGGCTTTGCTCAATGGTACAAAAGTTTCAGTTAGAGAGGAATAAATTCTAGTGTTCTATTGAACAGCATGGTGACTGTAGTTTAAATTCTAGTGTTCTATTGAACAGCATGGTGACTGTAGTTAATAATATTGTATTATATATTTGGATATAGTTAAGAAAGGATATTCTCAGTGCAGGGATATAATAAATATTTGCGGTGATAGATATGACTGGATCTTTCCAAAATGTATACGTGTATCAAAACATCACACTTTACTCCATAAATATACAATTATTATTTGTCAATTAATTTAAAAAAAAAACAGAGCTATGAGTAGTTTTTGTCATTTTCTTAGTGTTGGCATTTCTAAAAAAAAAAAAAAAAAAAAACTTGTTTGGCTAGGGTTATAGCTCAGTGGTAGAGCCTTGCATGCGAGAGGCACTGGGCTTGATTCTCAGCACCACATAAAAATAAATAAGTAAAATAAAGATATTGTGTCCAACTACAACAAAAAAATTTTAAAAATACCTTTTCGTATCTGTTATTTTCCCTGCTTCAGAAATTTACATACAAGTAGAGGCTGAAAAGCATGCAGTGAACTGCTTGACCAATGTCACCCACATGACAAATGAAAGAATTAGTATTCTAACCCCAATGGTCTGTGTAGACCCAGATCAAACTCAGAGTCATAGAATACACAGCATGCAGCTGATTAGAATCCAGTTCCTGAATTCCCAAGTTTAGTAATTATGATGCTCCTGGAAAGAGGTTTATATCACCAGCTTTATAATTTCCCTAAGAAAGAATGAAATAGAAAAAAAGCCTCTATGGCTTATGATAATGAATTCATTTATTGTTCATACAAAGATGCCTATTTTCCTCTTTACTGATAATTTTTTTTAAAAGAGAGAATTTTTTAATATTTATTTATTTATTTATTTTAGTTTTCGGTGGACACAACACCTTTATTTTATTTTTATGTGGTGCTGAGGATCAAACCCAGTGCCCCGCGCATGCCAGGCGAGCGCACTACCGCTTGAGCCACATCCCCAGCCCCTGATAATTTTAAGAAGAATTAAAACATTTGCTTCACACAGTTCTAATTGGGCTATAGCTGCCAATGAAACAAGGAATGAGATACCAGTATTGGGGTGAAATCATCTTTGGCATAAAATTTTCTATTTTTTTTTGTACCAGGGATTGACCTCAGGGGCACCCAGCTACTTAGCCACATTCCCAGCTCTATTTTATATTTTATTTAGAGAAAAAGTCTCATTGAGTTGCTTATTGCCTCACTTTTGCTGAGATTGGTTTTGAACTCTCGCTCCTCCTGCCTCAGAGCCCGAGCTGCTGGGGTTACAGTTGTGCACTACCCTGCCTGGCCACAATTTTATTTTTTAAACAACATATGTGAGCTATAGTGATAATTTTTTTTAAAAGAAAACAAAACAAAACAAAATTGAAGAAGGAAAAAAACCTCTAGGAATGGCATATGTCAGTCAGTACATAGACTTCCCAACTTAAGGTGAATGAATATCAGTCAAGAGGATGTTCTCATATTTTTTTTCTTCCTTTGGGAGACTTTTGCTAATTTCTGTGTTTTGTTTTCACTCATGAGTTGAATAGTAATGGATATGCGATATTAAACTTAAGTTGGATAATTATACTGTTTTAATGGGCGGGGCAAGACATTATTAAATCCAAAAGACTCTTAATGTTATCATTTTTATGTGAAGGTAAATTGATGTTTTAAACTGCAGGTGTTTTGATATGTTGTGAATTATTTTTATTGTTGTTACAAAGGATGAAAATCAGCAGAGGGAGGGATTACACTGATTTTCTCTGCTGAGGAGAAACCAAGTCACATTAAATACAATCTGTGAGGTGAATAGAGAGCCTACATCTTGGGAGCAAATCTTTACCCCTCACACATCAGATAGAGCACTAATCTCTAGGGTATATAAAAAACTCAAAAAGCTAAACACCAAAAAAAAAAACAAAAAACAAATAACCAATAAATAAATGGGCCAAGGAGCTGAACAGACACTTCTCAGAAGAGGATATACAAGCAATCAACAAATATATGAAAAAATGTTCATCATCGCTAGCAATTAGAGAAATGCAAATCAAAACTACTCTAAGATTTCATCTCACTTCAGTCAGAATGGCAGCTATTATGAATACAAACAACAATAAGTGTTGGCAAGGATGTGGGGGAAAAGGTACACTCATACACTGCTGGTGGGACTACAAATTGGTGCAGTCAATATGGAAAGCAGTATGGAGATTTCTTGAAAAATTGGGAATGGAACCACCATTTGACTCAGCTATCCTTCTCCTTGGTCTATACCCAAAGAACTTAAAAACATCATACTACAGGGACACAGCTACATGAATGTTTCTAGCAGCACAATTCACAATAGCTAAACTGTGGAACCAACCTAGATGCCCTTCAGTAGATGAATGGATTAAAAAATGTGGCATTTATACACAATGGAATATTACTCAGCAATAAAAGAGAATAAAATCATGGCATTTGCAGGTAAATGGATGGGGTTGGAGGAGATAATGTTAAGTGAAGCTACCCAATCCCAAAAAAACTGAATGCCAAATGTTTTCTCTGATGTAAGAAGGCTGATTCATAGAGGGGTAGGGAGGGGGAGCATGGGAGGAATAGACAAACTCTAGATGGGGAGAGGGGTGGAGGGGAAGGAAGAGGGCATGGGGTTAGAAATGATAGTGGAATGTGATGGTTATCATTATCCAAAGTACATGTATGAAAACACAAATTGGTGTGAATATACTTTGTATACAGTTGTGCTCTAAATGTGTAATATGAATTGTAATGTATTCTGCTGCCATATATAAATTTAAAAATATTTAAAAAGCTTTTAACAAAAAATAAAAGGTACTCCATGACCCCCTTTCTCTCTCTCTCTTTCTGTCTACACACACACACACACACACACTCACACATACATGACTCACACTCTAAAGGCAACCACTTTCAACTTTTCAGCTGTGTATTCTGATATTTATTTCTGTACTTCTAAATAATGAACTTAGCTTTCTTGAATTATCCATTTAGATATTATCTGTTAGAAAAAATGTTAGCTCTCTACATATCCCTTTTACTTCCCTCTCCCACTCTCCCAATTTTCGTTCCATTCCATAATCAGTGTTTTCATTATTATGACTATGAACATATTGTTTACTATATTGCTGGATCTTCCAGCAAAGAAGTGTTCTTTGATTTAATTTTCTTGTAAAACTTTTTACTTTTCTTGGAGTTAATGGGCTTATAGTCTCATTTACTTAGTTTTCTTTGATACTAGGCCAGATCTTCCCATATCCTTTTGATAGCTTTGCAAAATGCCTCTTGATACAACTTCACATGTAGTCAAAGCTAGAAGTTGCCCTAGCAGTCTCATTTTGTTGTTCCTGGAGACATCCCTCAGCCACCTGTGCCAATCAGCCTGGCTTTGTGCTAGGTCTGTTACAAAATATTTCTCTGGAATTTCCCTTTGCACCTCTGCATTATTGGATCCCTTCTTTCAGGATTCCATATCTTCCTTCTTCTTGGAATACTTCCTTATTTTGGTGTACTATCCTTCAAGAGCTTTCTGTGAAGTAATGCATGGGAGGTGACCTTTTCTGAGACCTCATAGGCCTGGAAATATTTTTATTCAATCCTCAGACCTAACTGATAGTTTCACTGGGTGATCAAATTTGTTAAAATATTACTTTTACTGAACATGCTCATTATTGTCCATCTTCCAGTGATGGAATTGAAATGTTTATTACCATTCTTACTCCTGAATTTTTTTTAAACGGCCTTTTTCTCTTCTTTGGAAATATCTAGGATATCAGTTTTATCCCCTGTATTCCAAAGTTTCACAATGACATGCCATTGTGTAAGTCTTCTTTTAATACACCTGTTTGACACTAGAAAGGCCCCTATTGTTCAGTTATAGAAAAATGACATACAGAGATAATTTGTACCTAATTTCATTGTTTTTTCTCTTCTAATACTTATTAGTAAGATATTGGATTTCTGCTTTAAATTTCTCATATTTTTTATTTTCCATCTCTATGCTTTGATTCTACTTTCTGGAAGAGTTTCTTCATTTTGTCTCTAGACCTTTTAACATAATATTTTATTTGTACTATCATATTTTGATTGATGTAAGCTCTTATTCTTTTATATCATTCTCATCTGTTTCAGGGATACAGCATCTCTGAGAACACTAATTATAATTTGCCTTTAAGCTGTTTTCTTCTCCTCTTGCATATATCTGTTTCCTTCCAGCTCCTTGGCTTCCCTGTTTATTTTCACATTGCAGGCTTTCCTTGAATTCCAGCCATTGCCAGCTGTCCAGTGCTATTTAAGAATGATGCACCAAACACCTGATTGGGAGCTCTGTGGGAACCAGCTTCTCACTGCAGAGTGACTGGATGTCACCTGCACCTTTGTCAAGTATTCCCATTACATCTGTATCTTCAGATGATTTGGTGTGCCCAAAGAAGGGTATTCCAGTATTTTACCTATAAATTTTAAGGCCTGGCTGCATTCTGAGCTTGGGTGGGAAAGAGGACTGACCTGTAGATATGCACTTCCTTTCGCTCAGCTGATCTTCATTTGCCCTGTACCAATTGACCTCACATTCAGAGCCTTTCTGACTCAATCTCTTCAACCCTCTCATCTCCTCTTGTGGGTAGCAAGGTAGGCATAGGGTGGGGAGCACTCATCTGGCTGTATCAACTGGTAGAAAGAATTCTCATGTCTGTAGCTCCTCATGTGGACTTTCAATAGATCCCCAACCTTTAGCAGACCCTGGTCTTCTACTCCCTAGTGTTTCCTGAGTTCTGTGAGTTCCTCCTCTGTTAAGTGAGGCCTTCTGCAGACACTTGGGTTCAAATTCCTGCCTCTCCTTTGTTAGAGCTTCCATAATACCACAAACTGAGTGGCTTAGACAATAGAAATGTGTTGTCTCACAGTTCTGGAGGCCAGAAATCTCATAAAAGGTATCAGCGGGGTCATTCCTTCTGTAGACTGTGAGGAACGCTCTGTCCTAGGTCTCTCTCCTTGCTTCTGATGGTTTGCAGGCAATCTTTGGCATCCTTGGTGTGTGCTATATCACTTTGATTTCTGCCTTCATCTTCACATGTGCCTAAATTTCCCCTTTTGGTAAGGACACCAATTGTAATGGAGTACAGACCCATTCTACTCCAGTATGAATTCATCTTAACAAACTACATCTCCAACAGATCTATTTTTTAAGTAAGGTCACATTCTGAGGTACTAGGGGTTGGAACTTCAACATACGAATTGTAGAGAACATAATTCAACCCATAACACATTCTATATTTAATATCTTGCAATTACAAAGACCCCCAAATCCCACGTTATTCAGAACAATCTCAGTTTATATGTAGTCCCTGAGTAATTATTAATAGTAATTATTATATATCCAAGCTTGACTAATAAATTATTTGTTCATCCTACATATATGATCTTTTCCACTTGCATGAAGTTATCAAAATAATGGACTTCACTGTCATTTCCAGTGGATTCTTGACCCAAATCTGAGGAGCACTATTTTCATTTTATAGAAAAAGATATGTGGATATAGATGTACATGTATGTTTGATTTTTATAAAAGCTTACATAAAAATATAAGACAAAAGATGTAATGTACATCAAAAATCTATATGTGGTTTTAAAAACACATCAAAAGTTTATTTTGATAGAACAACATGGTGTATATGCAGAATTTTGAGTCTTTGAAAACATTTCTTTAAAAACTGAGAGAAAAAGAAAACAGAGTTTCATGTTGCTAACAATAAACAAACAAACTTCCAGCAGTTCAAGAAAATTGGAAACTCAGAACTCCCAGGGTTCACAGAGGCTCTGAATTTGGCCAAATCAACTGCTTTGAACCCATATTTGTTATGGGATTGGGGACAACTCAGTTCTTACCATGGTAACCAACTGTGCTGTCATAAACACTACAGAATGGTCTCCAAATGATCCAGCAGTTGCTCTCATATGAGGGAAAAAAGATCTCATTAAAAATATAAAAGTTGGGGCTAACATACTAGAATATGGAGATGTATTGATAAGAGGACTTTCATCATATATAAACAATACTTCTTAATTTGACCTCAAGGTCAAATTATTTCACAAGGAAATAGCTGCCTGGTGAGAACCAATAAGGGTTAATGTTGGTCTTCCTTAAATAGCTCAAACACATAGTACCTACCAACAAGGAAGGTCATAAAGAGATGGAAAAGCAGATTTAGGCAATTCCCACTGACATGTGATTTGTGACTTTATCCAAAACCATCACCCTACTACTAAGGCTATTTCTTGGTTACAAACCATTTTTTCTCTTGAAAAGATAAAACTTTTTTTTATCCTTTTCTAGTTATGAAATATATTCTCATTTTATAAAATTTAGAAATACATAAAACATTGGCAACAAAAGTCACCTATAATTTTTAGGTCACCTGAGAATTTTTAGAAGGGAATCATGCTGAACATTGTTTTATATCTTCATTTTTCCACATAGCATTACATCATGAGTTTTAACCCATGTCATTAAAAATGCTTCAGAAATTATTAGACATAATTCTATGCCTAATAGTCTGTCATATGGAGGAACCATAATTTATTTAAGCATTTCCATATTGTGGGGGATGTTTTAAATGAACCTAATTTGTGAACATTATGAGCAAGGTAGTAATAAGCATCTTACAAAGTAAAACTTCATTCATATTTTCTATAATTTTATTAAGCACTGTTGAAATTATGATTATTAAAGGAAAAGTTATGAACAAAGATTCATCTTCTTTTAACAGTTTTTTCAGAAGTTTTCACTATGCTTACTTGTTTATATTCCCAGATGTATTTTATTTAAAATTTTCTCATTCTGGAAAAAGTTCTTCAGAATTTTAATTGGGATAATATTAAAATCATAAATTCAAATGGAAAGAATTGAAAAATTTTCAGAAATTTGATATGTATATTCCTTTGCTCAAATATCATTTTATAGCTCACAATTAACTTTTGTAGTTTTCTTCATATTGTTCTCACACATTCCTTGTATTTTTAAATTTTTATTTCTATGTGAATACAATCTTCTTATCATTGTATTGTTTAATCAGAGATGACTGGGATAGATGACACAGTGCCTAATTATAGAATATTTATATTCTAATCAGCCAATTTATTAAGTTCTCTCATTACAACAAACTTATAGTTGGCTGGAGTATGGTGTGAAATATAATCATGCCAGCTAAAAATATTGTATTTTGTGGCTCGCTCTCTCTCTCTCTCTCTCTCTCTCTCTCTCTCTCTCATTTTGTTGTTCTTGTCTCTTCCCTTGGCTGCAGCTTTCAGAAAAGTTAACTAGTAAATGCCATGGATGGAATTTCTGATTTGCTCCCAACAATAAGGAGAATAAACTCTCAAATATTACACCCTTAAATATGACTCATGTTGTTAGGTTTAATACTGGGGTAGGATAATACATGCCTAAAGGCATCACATAGGTAACAGGAATAAGTGGAGCAGGCCAGGTGAAGCAGCTTGGTGGAAACTGACAGACTGGTGAATGCTCCTTCTAAAGGGAGCCACACAGCACGTCCTTGACTTAAGAGTGTTATACTATACAAAAATGTGGATGCACTATTAACAGATCTTCCAGTTTTTCTGCATTGGAAACCCTAATCCTAATTCCTCTTCCTCTTTCTTTCTCTCTCTCTCTCTCTCTCTCTCTCTCTCTCTCTCTCTCTCTCCACATGAGAGAACATATCTGACTTTTATATGCCACACATCAAGCATCCAGGGATGGTGGGTGACCTTAACTCTCTCCTCACACAGCTTTCAAGATTATTGTTCCTGGCTGCAAATGGGTCCTTCGGATGAGTGGATGTTCTTCCTTCCCTTTGAACAGCTTGATGATGTCATGCTCTGTCAGGTTAGTCTTAAGCCGTCCCAGATGAGAAACAGACATTCTTTTGCATGAACCAGATTATCCTTCTTGCTCCTGGTTCTCTCACCTGGCTGGAGGCGGAGATGGAAGGTAGGGTGTAGCCAACATTGAAAGTGATCACATTCTAGAGAGGCAGTTATCACAGAAAAGAAGTTCAAGAGAATACAAGTCAGAAGACGTTTTGTTCCTTGTTTATGCTATGAAATTCTGAAGGTAAATTTAACATGTCTGAACCACAAATTTGTCTCCGTATTTTGGCTAAGACTTGAATTTGTGGTGGTCTTCGATGAAGCACAATAGCAACATCTGAGAGTCACTGGAAGCCTCTACTTAGGAGTAGCATGGTGATTCAGCACCATGAGTAACGATGCAACACCACCAAATAAATTCTAGGAGGAAGTACAGAGGCCAGAGGGACTATATCGTTTCAGTGCAGGTTCTGAAGGCCCTGGTATTAAAATGATCAGAGTTGCTACCTTTTCTTTATGGTGGAAAATATGAAGTTAACTAGGGATAGTCGAGTTGGAAATAATGATCACAAAGGGATCTGGGATGGTTTCTGGGTCTCAATGAAAAGAGATGGAGCCAGGACACTGAAGAATCTTCACAAGCACAGATTGGACAACTAACAACAGGAAAGTATCCACTTTCTGCCCACATTTTAAGTCTGTGTCAGTCAGTCATTCTATCTCACTTGGCCTATTCATTTTAAAATACATTTTAATTAAATCATATACAGGAATCCTGTAAAGCTTATTTTCCTAGGGTCCCACATACCCAAGGGCTGCCCTGGCTAACCATATACAAGTGGACCTGTTTCTGGACTCTGGTCTATTTATTGGGTCTGTGTGTCCCTCCTTTCACCAACATTATACTGTCTTAGTTACTATAGTTCTATAATAAGTCTTGATATCTGGTCATATAAGACCTTCAACTTCATTATTTTGTGAGACTGTTTTGAATATTCTTGGACTTTACATTTTCATATTAATTTTATATCAATCATTTCCCCTTACACAATCCCCAACCCCAGCAGACCAGAGACCCCCAAGCAAAAGACCCCTGCCATAACTAAGCTTCTCCAGAGACCCTCAAAATTCTGTTTAGCATAATTGCTCTTAGACTATCTGCAAGAAATTCTAAAACAGAGTTTTCAGGTGGAGAGAAAAAATATTTTGTTAGCCATTGAATATTGAGCATTAATTTTTACTGCAATGTAGCCTGATCTACTGTGATTAATAAATATTAGTTATAATCTTACTACCAAACTAAGTGGAGTTTGGGGGGAAAGGCAATAATAATAACAGAAAGCCACTTTTAAATATAATGCCTGGGACTTTTCACAATGAATATATAGCATAATATATACACAATATGATATTTTATATTCACAATGAATATATATAGCATTATATATATATGAATATATATATACAAATATATATATACGATTACCTATGCACAAATAACTTAGAATCAATATTCTTAAAGCAGAAATTGCAGAAAATAGAAGAAAGAGTACATTTTATTTTAAGTGATATTTTTATTTTTTCTCTGTCCATAATAGAGCAGGTAATAGGGCTGGGGATGTGGCTCAAGCGGTAGCGCGCTCGCCTGGCATGCGTGCGGCCCGGGTTCGACCCTCAGCACCACATACTAACAAAGATGTTGTGTCTGCTGGAAAAATAAAATAAATAAATATTTAAAAAAAAAATAGAGCAGGTAATAGAACATCTATAAGAAAGTAGAAAGTTTAAAATACAAAATTGATAAATTGGTCAGTTTGTAACATATTGACCTCTGTACATTGGAAACAGAAAATATATATTTGTCTCAAGCCTTCATGGAAATGTCACCAAAAAATGGGTTATATATCAAACCACAAAGAAAACTACTGTAAATATCCCCAAATAGAAGCCGTACAACAATTTCTGATCTCAATGCAATAAAACTAGAACATTACAACAAAAAGACCCTACCACCTAGAAATATTTTAACAACTTTTAGGTCAAAAACCAAATCAAGCCTGAATTTTCCAGAAATATAGAAAATAAGGATAACGAAAAAACTACATATCTGAATCAATGCCTTACATCTAAGATAGTACTTATGGAAAAAAATTAAATCTTCATATTGATAAGCAAGATAGGATAAAAATTAATAAATTTAGCATTTAGTTCAAGAAGATAGAAAACAAACAATACCGAGAAAAGCAAATGGAAAGAAGTACAGAAAATAAAAATGAAAGTTAAAGAATTTGCACAAAAAAGGATAAAACTTATAATTAAATCCAGTTTCTGGTTCTTGGCAAATATAAATAAAATGGGTAATTTCTCAGCTAATCTAGCTAAGAGAAATGGAAGAAAGTACAAATACTAATTAAAAATTAAAAAGATATAAATAACCATGAATAAGAGAAGAAATTAAAAGAATCCAAGGAAACCACATTATCCATGCCCAAGGAAATACTTTCAAGAAAAAAAAAATGGAAAAAATGAAGTTTTTCAAGAAAAATGTAATTTACAAAAACTGACATGAGAAGAAATAGAAGATTTAAGCAGATGAACCACCACAGAAGGAATAAAGCAAGTTGTGAGAGAATTTTACCATTGCCCAATTGCCTACCCTCCCAGTTTTTCCTCTAAGAAAGCACCAGGTCTAGATAGTTTCAGAGAAACGTTTTTCAAGGCTATAAGAAACAGATGATTTCAATGCTGTTTAAATGATTCCACACTTAGTTGTAAAAGAAATGCTTCCAAGTTATGTTTACAAATTCACCACAATATAAATATAAATATAAACCCAGTATATCTTTTCATATAATAAAGAAGCTATCAGTAAGTTTCATCATGTCTGAGGAACTCAGGAGCCATTTCGATAGGATCTCACTGGCCAATGAAAGAACAATTGAGCATCAACAAAAATAATTTCAATGGACTAACATAGGATATGTTTAAAATCCATGCATTCACAAATATCATAAAAACAGAGTCAACTTTGAGGTTAAGAACCAATTTGTTTGGGAAACCAATAAAGAGAAAGAATCAAACATTCATTCTGCCTTTCTCATATGAAAGCACCTCAGGTGACTGTAGCTCATATACATGCAAATAGTTGACAAGGAAAGTATCTCTGTTTAGAACAATTTCAGCTAATAAGTGGAAAAATGGTAAACTTAGAATATCATTTTGCAAACACTAACGAATCAATAAATCTAGGAAGTAAACTATCAATGGCCTCTAACACTATAAAAAAGACAAAAATTACATGTTATTTAATATCTTCCTCCAAAAAACAAATTAGATCACATCCCTAAATCTATTCCCAAATTATAAGAAATACAGAGGAATAAAGGAATGTGATAACCCCATGGAGAGCCAATCAGCAAAAGCCATACTATGGTAATCACTAAAGAATTAACTGGGCTGGGGTTGTGGCTCAGTGGTAGAGCGCTTGCTTAGCACGTGTGAGGCACTGGGCTTGATCCTGAGTACCACATAAATAAAGAATTAATGACCCAATTTCTTCCATTAAAATTTGCAAGGAAAAATGAGAACTGAAAAATAAATTTACAGATAAAAGAGATGTAAAAGACAGCAAAAATTGTAATATATGGATTTTACATCTATCACGATTCAAACAAATGAGTGTAAAAAAAAATCTTTGAGACAATAAAGGAAGAAATTAAAAAATGTGTAATATTTTAAGATACAAAAAGTTATAGTTGTGTATTTCCCATGCTAATATCCTTTAGAGATGTACACTTAAATATTTGCAGATTAAATATAAATTATGGATTTGATTCATAATAATCTGGGTAAAGAAGTAAAGAGAGTTGAGAGATGGATGAAATGAAATTGGCTGCAAGTTGAAAATAGTTGAAGCTGGATGATAAGTATAGAATTTCATTACTCTGTCTACTGTATATATTTTTTATTACAAAATATTTTAAATAGTTATAATGGAAGAAAAAGATCCTATTATAATAGCAACAAAAACATAAAACACCTAGAAAAGTAGGTAATAATAAATAAAGTGTTAAGACACTACTGAAATACATAAGAGAAGACTTCAACAAATCTAAGAACTTACTGTTGAGTGGTGTGTCAGCTTTCCCCTACTGTGACAAATAAATAAACCTGAGATAAATAAATTTTAAAAAATGGAAAGGTTAATTTGGGCTCACAGCTTGGGAGGCTTCAGTCTATGATCAATCCAGTTGTATTTGGGCCCGTGGCAAGGAGGTATAACATGGCGGGATTGTGCAGCAGAGCAAGCTGCTCAACTCTTGGCCACTGGAAAGCAAAGAGCAAGAGACAGGCAACCCACAGTCCCCTTAGAACATGCTCCAATGACCTAGGACCTCCCACTAGGTTCCATCTCTCAAAGTTTTCTACCACCTCTCATTAGCACCAAGCTCAGACCCAACACTAACACATGGGCCTCTGGGGAACTATCAAGATCCAAACGATAGCAGATGGTTACCTCCACCATATGTAGATGACTTTATGAACCCTAACCTTTCTCCAAAATGTAAACTAAGAATAAAACACAGTCCTAATAAAATACAAGTTTTTTGTAAGACAGGTGAGATGATTCATGAGAGAGAAAGAGAAAGAGAGAGAGAGAGAAAGAGAAAAAAGCATATAAAAAATCCAGAAAACTTGGAAAGAGGGGATACTGTTAAGGGGATAAGCCCTGATAGATATTAAAATATTATAGTATTTGTATAAAAATAGACCAGTGAAAGTAAAATTCAGAAAACATTTTATAACATAAGGTAATGGAGTAGAAATATGAGTTGTATTTTGTAGAAGAAAATTTGGATTATTCTCTTAAAGACACTGAAGCACTGGGTAATCATCTGAAAAAAAATAAACTTGAAAAAGTATACCACTAGAATCCTAAGTATGACATAAACTCAAAAGCTATGAAAAAAATTATAAATTAGTGTATTTAAATAGCAAACACCATACAATCCAAAACCAAACATCTTTTCTTTTTACTATTCCAGGTTTTTTATTTTTTATTTGTTCTTTTTAGATATACATGACAATAGAGTATATTTTGACTTATTATACATACACGGAGTATTTCTTACTCCAATTAGAATTCTGTTCTTTTGGTTGTACATGATGTGGAAATTCACTGTAGTGTATTCATATATGAACATAGGAAAGTTAGGTCTGATTCATTCTACTGTCTTTCCTATTCCTATCCCTCCTCTTTTCCCTTCATTCCCCTTTATCTAATATAATGAACTTCTATTCTTCCCTCCCATCCCCATTATTGTATGTTACCATCCACATATCAGAGAGACCATTTTGACCTTTGTATTTTGAGGATTGGCTTATTTCACTTAGCATGATAGTCTCCAGATTCTTCCATTTACTGGCAAAAGGCACAAAATATTTCATTGTGTATATATACCACATTTTCTTTATCTGTTCATCTGTTGAAGGACACCTATGTTGTTTCCATAGCTTAGCTATTGTGAGTTGAGCTGCTATAAATATTGATGTGACTGTGTCACTGTAGTATGGTGTTTGTAAGTCCTTTGGGTATAAACCCAGGAATGGGATAACTGGGTTAAATGGTAGTTCCATTCCAAATTTTTTCAGGAATCTATATACTGCTTTCAATAGTGGTTACAACAATTTGCAGTCCCACCATCAATATATGAGTGGATATTTTCCCCACAATCTTGCCAACATTTATTGTCACTTGTAGTCTTGATAATTGCCATTCTGACTGGAGATGAAATCTCAATGTGGTTTTAATTTGCATTTCTCTAATTGCTAGAGATGTTGAAAATTTTTTCATATATTTGTCGACTATTCATATTTATTCTTGTATAGAGTGACTTTTTGGTTTCTTTGCCCATTTATTGATTGGGGTTTTTTCGGGGGTTTTTTTTGTTGTTGTTTGTTTTTTGTATTTTGGTGTTAACAAAAACCAAAACTTTAAAAGACAGAAGTCAAAAGGCAAATCAGGAAAACAAAATTATACCTCAAAATTACAATTTCCTTAATAAATAAAAAACTGTTATAATAAAAAAGAAAAGCATAAAAATTAAATGAGACACAGATATGAACTGTTGGTCTCAGAATATGAAAATTACACATAAACTTGGGAAAAGATGCTTAAACTTATCAGGGCAAGTTCAGAATACGCCAAGTTTTCACAGGTATGGGAAAGGCATTCATATATCACTAAAATTGTTTTTAAAGGAAATTTAGCAACATTTCCAAATTTTAAAATGCACATTCACTTTGACCCAGAAATGTTGATGCAGAATTTCTACTGCAGACTTACCCACAACATTTAAATGAGTCATGTACAAGTTTATTTTGCTGGAATATTGTCATAGCAAAAGACTAAACACACCCTAAATCCTCACCAGCAGGAAATCATTTATAAGTTATGGCACATCCAGACAATGGACTACTCTACCATAATTAAAAAGAATGAGGTAAGTCTTTGTGTGTACTATTAATAAGGATCTTCTAATATACTTAATATACTAAACATACCATTATGTGAAAAATATCAACATGTAGAATAGTCCACATAGTGAGCAATCATACTGTAAAAATCAGGGGGAAAGGGCAAAGAAAAGTGGAGAAAAACACTAGAATACATCACATCCCCTTTTTTATTTAGCAAATATAAATTTAGCAATTTTTACTAAATGTAAAAGAATGGGAAAAAACTGGGTATGTGATTGCCTTTTAAGTTTTGTAGACTTCACATGTAGTAACTACTCAAAACTAAATAAAATGAAACTACCTTCAGATAGCTTTGTGAGGATGAATTGTGAGATAATTTGTGTCAAAGTCTTTGTTAACTTTAGAATTCTGTGCAAATACAATTTAAAGAAGCAACTTCTTATTGGATATTGGGACCTCAGGTCCTGAGTTCAAGAAAAGATTCTTTGCCCTTTCTATACAGTTTGGAGTAAGTTCGTCAAGGTCTTGGACTCTTGGTGTCTTTGTTTCTTCATCTCTGCAATGGTTAACAGCAATCTCTTGCAGTTTCACAGGAATTGCTGTGAGTACCACTGAAGATAATATACGTGAAAGTCTTCACAGCATCATAGAAACAAATAGCATCAGATAGAGTAGATCTCTGCTGTCCAATATCATAGTCATTTGCCACATGCAACTATGAGCTTAGCACTTCTAATGTGTCCAGTTGAAATAGAAATGTGCTGTAAGTGTAAAATAAATGCTAGACAAAACAGTTTAGGAATGATGCCCTTGAGTCAAGATTTGCATTGAATCTGGAAGGAAGAGTGGGACTTGGAAGGACTGAAAAGAGTCGTGACGAATTTGGGGCATTATCATCACCATCTGCAAATACAGGGGATGGCCCGTGCAGTGCTCAAGCTCATGCTTCAGATTGCCCAACTTGTGGTGGGGGGGGGGTGTCAAGGTGCAAAGGAGAAACTAGCACTGGGGATAAATGGTGTGATTCTGGATAATGAAGGGCTTTGAGGAAAAATCTAGAGTTTGCCTCTCACTGGGAGTGTTTAGAAAGCAAATTGAGTGTAAAGTACATTGAGGCAGAGAGTCATGCCTGCCAAGCAAGGCTTTAGCTATAGTCAAATTTATATCATTTATCATTTTATCATTTTTCAAATTTCTATCCAGACAAACCTAGATCTGAAATGTTTTACTACTGATGGAGGAAAAAGAAATGGGGAAACGGAGAGAGGAGGGAGCTAATATTTATTTAAAGCCTAGAGCAGTATGCTAAGTACAAGACATGTACCACTTCCTTTTATCTTGGACAGCCCTATGAGAATCTGATTCTTGACTTCATTTTACAAGAGGTCAGATGGCTCAGAAATAAGATGCCAACGGTAGTTTCATTCTTCTGTGCAGGTCTAATACTGGAAGCCAATTTGGTTTAACCAAATCTTACTTTAAAAAGAAAAAAAGAAATGAACTGAAAATCATGCAATTGAATCTATTTTTTTATTAACAAGCATACACAGTAAAATACTGAATGGGAGAAAGGTGCATGAATTCAATTAAATATTGATGGATTTGAATAATGAATCTATAGCTCCACAACTAGAAATAAGACAGACTTAACTTACTCATGCATTGATATATCTGGCAAGGAAGAGCAAATTTCAAAATGATGGAAGGATTTTTTAGTTTTTAACTAACGACACATTTACCGGGAATGAGGAGTTTGATAGTGTAGATTGTGAATCTCTTAGCAGGAGAGAAATGAGGCAGGGAAAGAACCAGAAAACATGATATTACATAACTCAAAGGGGAATAAGAGGCTGCAGTAAGAGCTGTTTGAAAGTCAGAAAGAAATGAAGTATATATCTGAAGGGCAGAGCCTGGGGTAGAAGGGTTTCCTGCTATTTCTCCCCTATGGGTGGGAAGGGCACAGGACTTGCATGTTTATGAATTTCTAACATAGAAAGTGCCCATATGAAACAAAGACCATAAGCTTAATACAACACAGAGTCTGCAAAAAAAGGGACGTGTCTGGTCAAGCTGTCAGAAATCACCAGAAGTCTCTCAGTGCATGCCCCTTTGCTGTTTTGGAAGCTGTGTCAGTTCTTTGAAGCAAACTGTATTTTTTCAGGCAAAACACCAAAGGGTGATGTAAACCTCAAAGCCTGATAAGTTGCAACCCAGTTTTAGCTTTTTCTCAGAAAAATTTGCTTTGTCTACCAGAACAACAACTTTTAGGAAATACAGAGAAAGAGAGAGGAGAGAGAGAGAGAGAGAGAGAGAGAGAGAGAGAGAGAGAGAGATAATTTGACTGAAATAATAGTCAACAATATTAAGATGTTAGAGAAAACCCAAGTTGAGAGCTAGATGTTTGAAACTCTTTGATTATAAAAATTTATCTTAACTTTTTTTTTTATAATTCTCTATCATAAATACCTAGGATTAGACCTTGCTTAGCTGAAGTATAAACAGTGCTAGGCAAAACAGCCTTCATGGAAATGTCTGCTGGTTTTTTCAATTTCATCTGTACACTAAAATGTGTTTTTTAAGTGCCTATTCTGTTCCTGACACTCATGCTAGGAAGTTTATAAAGAGGAGTGAGACAAGTTCCTGCTCACAAAAAAACATACCATTTAGCAAAAGATACATCATCAAATAACATTATAATGTTATAAAGTCAAGCACACAAATGGCACAAAGAGAAGTAGGTTGCCACAGTATCCAAATGTGCACATCATTTAAAGTAAAGAGGAAAGAAAAACATTAATCATTATCTGATTCCATGTTAAATTCTATCTCCAGCTGCTGGAATCTGGGGAGTGAAAATCAGTTCTTGCCGCTTCTCATGTTTTTGATGTTGGGATCAAGATATATTACAGAAAACAGATTTCTATAGCTCTTCCAGAAAAGTCCTCTTAATGATATGGAAGAAGAGTATCTTAGAATACTGAAAATTCAGAGGACAGGCCCCTTTCTCTTAAAAAATGAAAGTGCTGAAACTAATGAATTTATAATTGTTTCTTTTTCTTTCATTAAATCTGCAAGAAGAGCAAAAGAAAATCAAGCAAACTAAAACTTTGACAATCAAGGATAGAATGACAGCCCAGTTAAAGTACTTCATTTCTCTGTTCCAAAAGAGAAATTAACACATTAAAATTAATTACTCTTCACTTGGTACATTAAACAGAAGGCAAACAGAAGATTGTTGAGTTGTACAAAAGAAAAGGTGAGCAATGATGTGAAATCTTGCTTGTATCAGCTCATAAATTTAGTGTTGAATTTTCCATCAAGAAAAAACTTTGATCTTAATTCCAGTTTTAGAACCTGGACTTATATTTTAGTTGGATTTACATATTTTATGAAATATTCCTTATTCTAGGAAATTAAAGCATGAGAAATGATCTGTATTTAATTATATTTCAACATCAGTGTGTGGGGTAAGGCAAATGGGAAAATATAATAAATTGGCTCCTTAGAAGATATTTTGAAGCATTCTTTGAGATGGTACCAGAAAAGAATGTTTTAGATTTTAGAGTACATGTTCTTTTGGTTATCTATTTTTAAAATAGATACTTTGATGGGAAAAAGTTCAATCATGCTATTAATAAAAGAAGGAGAATTATAAACGAAGTGACATTTGTTGCCAAACAAATTAGCTGAGATTACTTTTAATGAGGATAACCAATGTGGTAAAAGTACATGGTTCAATTGGCACTTTCATACAAACTTGTGTAAGAATTAATTAGACCATTGCTTTCTAAAGTAGTTTAATAATATAGTCTTCAAAGAGTTCAAGCCCTTTGACTCATCATTCCAAATTCTGGGAAGGATTTTTATTGGAAAAATAGGTTCTAGAAATTTTATCAATAAAGAACCCTCTAATGAAATAAAAGTGCTTCCCTTCAATCTGGCTGACCAGTTTAGGCACATACTCACCACTGGGCCAGAGGAAATATGCAGACAAGCTGAGCCTAGGATTCTAAACTAGCCTCTGGAAATAAAGTGGGAAAACTAAGACTGGCATAGATTAATCACTAGTGGCTCCTGGAGCTGGAGTCAGTTCTTAAAACAACATTCCTGCTTCATGGTGAGAAAGAAATCAATGAATGATAGTAACTGACCTCTATGGTCACCACACCTGGTTCTCTATTTTCCCCCACTTCAATGGTCCTTGTATCCTTGTATCCAAGTTACTCAAGTAAAAGGGGGGGGGGACCAAAAATATATATAATTTTTAAATCATCCTTCAGTCCCCCTTTCCTTGACCTCCCATGTCTGTGCAATTATTATTGTGTGAAATTTTCACTGTGTGATCACTTTGTACTACAAAAAATGGCAGTTTCATATGATTCAATTTATATTCCTACCTGAACAGTATTTCTCAAATCTATTTTTTTCTCTCCTTTTCATCTACAGGCACACCTTCTTCACCTACATGGCTGCAGTGGCCTCCTAAGTGATGTTCTCCTTTCCACTCTTACTTCCATTCTAGCCAGAGCGGTATTTCAAGAACATAAATTGAGCATGATGTCTTCCCATTTTGATGCCTATTGGTGACTCCATATTGCTCTTAGAATACATTGCAAACCTCTTAGTCTGGCCACAAAAGTTCTGCATCATTAAAACTCACCCTCCACCTCCAGCCTACTGGTAGCTGCCCCCCATCATGCTCCAGGTTCCAGCCTCACTAACCTGACATTCTTCTCATCTTCCCCTCATGCCGTGCCCTCTGCCTGGAATGCTTCTCTCTGAACCATCAACTAGCAAACCCAACATATCCCACATCTTTCCATTTCAATCACCTTCCTCAAACCTGCTTTCCTGGCTTTTCAATCTAACTTATCATCCCCTGTTAATCTCTCACAATATCCTATTTGATTTCTTTCTAGAAACAATGTGTAATAATGTATTTATCTTGGTTTTTGTTTAATACCTTTAACAATTTATAATTATGTATTTATCTTTTTTTTGTTTAATATCTTTTCTTACTAAACAATAATAAACTGAAAACTACACAAGGGCAGAAATTATGTCTTTGCTTGTCTTCATCATACTGGATGTACAGCAAACTTTTATTAAATCTTTGTTGATTGTATGAATGAACAAATAAATGAATCAACATGCTTGGTTAAATATTAATGGAAAAAATAGGCTAGAAGTTTGTAAGAACATTATCATTACAACTCTTTTGTAATATCAAGCATTAAAGAAAGACAAATTTGGAAGGAAATAAAACAAAACATTAGTGGGTTGTTTAGGTGATGGAATTATGAGTATTTGTATTTTTCTCTTTGCTTTCTGCATTTTCATATTTTCTTTTTTTCTATCTACTGTCTATTTAGTTATCATTTCCTGTTGGTTCTGTCTCTCTGGAGAATCCTCATGTGTTAGCCTGCTTTCTGAGGCAATAATACCTGATACAAGATAATTTATAATAATAGAAGCTTACTTGGCCCATGGTTCTGGAGGTGGCAAAGTTGAAGAGCATGGTGGAAGCAACTGCTCATCATCTGGTGAGAGATTTTTTTGCTGCATCCTAATATGGAAGAGGTCATCCTATTGCAAGACAGAGAAAGTGTGCTAGCTCAGATCTCTTGTCCTTTTTTTGCAAAGCCACTAATGCCATTGGGGACCCCACCCTCATGATCTCATCTAATCTTAACTCCCAAAGGCTCTGCTTCTAAATGCTATTAACATAGGACTTTGAGCTTCTAACACATGAATTTTTAAAGGCCACATGTAAGCCACAGCACTTAATACTCTACCCGAGTAAATCTACTCTTCAAAAAGATCATAATTTGTTTACTTGAACACTGGTTGTTTTTAATTTTTTTTTTTTTTTTTTTGATGCTGGAGATTGAAACCAGGGCTTCATAATGCTCTACCACTGATCAATGCTCCCAGTCTAGACATGTGTTTTAATTTTCCTTGGATAAACACCTGGAATGGGGTGGCTGCGTATATATTTTGCTCCATAAAAAAATTGTTTTTCCAAGTATCACATTTCCACCCACAATGTGAGACTTCCAGTTGTCAACATTCTTGCCAATACTAGATATTGTCTTTCAGACGTTAGCTATTTTAATGGGGTTTACTGATATTTTATGTAGTTTAAATTTGCACTTCCTTAATAGCTAAAGATGTTAATCATCTTTTTGTGAGATTGTTAGCTGTTTATATGTCTTTTTTTTTTCTTCGTAGTTAAATGCTCAAATAGTTCACCCATTTAAAAACTTAGGTTGTTCATCTACTTATTAAGTTTTAAGTGTTCTTAGGCAGTTTGAATACAACTGTTTTGGCAGTTATACACTTTGTGATTTTTCTACAGTCAATAATATGACCTTTTACATTCTCAATAACATTTTCAAAGAGCTAAAGTTTTAAATTTTGAATAAATTTTCTTTACTATTTTATGTTTTCTGGTCCATGACTTTTATGTTATAACAAATATTTGCTTACTCTAAAAGGTTTAAAGATTTTCTTCTATATATTATCTGTAATTCTTAAAGATTTAGCACTACCCTAAAAATTTTAGAATCTGTTTGGATAGTTGAAAAATAGTTGAGAATGTGTTGGATAAATGACATTTCATAAAATGAACATTTTTCTGGGGAAATAACTCAGTGATAGAGCACCTGACAGCATGAACAAGATTCTTGGTTTGATCCTCAGCAAAAGAAAAAAGGAATGAAGAATGAAGGAAGAAAGGAAGGAAGGAGAGCAAAATGAGCATCGTAAATATACTGTGTCTTTGCATTCATGAACATGGTATATCTCTTAACTTATTTAGAGGTTTCATTTTTTTTTTTCCCTGGGGGAGGTAACCAGGGAGTGAACTCAGGGGTACTCAACCACTGAACCACATATCCAGCCCTATTTTGTATTTTATTTAGAGACAAGATCTCACTGAGTTGCTTAGCACCTTGCTCTTTGCTAAGGCTGGCTTTGAACTTCTGATCCTCCTGCCTCAGCCTCCTGAGCCACTGGGATTACAGGCATGAACCACTGTGCCCAGTGAGGTTTAATTCTGCCAGTAATGTTTTATTATTTTCATTGTAAGAGTGCTATACTTATTTTGCTAATTTTATCCCTAAGTATTTCACATTTTTTGGTGCAATTGTAAATGATATTCCTAAATTTCAATTCACATTTGTTCATTGCTAGTATATAAAATTCAGTTGATTTTGTATTCTGACCCTATATTCTACCAATTTTCTAAACTTGTTTATTAGTTCTAGTAGCTTTTTTGTAGAGTCTTTTAAGATTTTCTTTGAATACAATCACATTATTTGCAAGTAAAAGTATAATTCTTTTCTTTGTTCTCAGTATCATTTTTCTTTTCCATGCCTTTTCTCAGTGAACAGATCCTCTAGTATAATGTTGAGTAAATATAATGTGAATAGGTATCCTTTCCTTGTTTACAATATCAAAAGAAATTGTTCAGTTCTTTCAGAATGAATCATGATGTTAACTATAAGTTTTTCATAGATAATGCATCATATTCAAGGAGCTCCCTTCTAATCCTAGATTTCTGAGAGTGTTTATACCAAAGGGTCATGACATACTTTTATGCATTGTTGAATTTTGTTTGCTAATTTATTATAAAGATTTTTGCAATCATGTATATGTGGTATACTGATCTTTCATTTTCTCTTTTTTTATAATACTTTCTTCTGGTTTTGTCAGAAAAGCAAAACTTGTCTCAAAAATTTTTTGTAAATGTTCTCTCCTCCTATCCTATCTGAATGAGTTTATATAGAATTTGTATTATTACCTTGTTAAATCTGAACAGAATACACAGTAAAGCCTTCCAGGTCGAAGGGTGTGTGTGTGTGTGTGTGTGTGTGCGTGTGTGTGTGCGCGCTAAGCAACTCAGTGAGAACTTGTCTCTAAATAAAATAAATTTACATTTATTAATTTAACTTCCTTAATACCTGTAGGGTCTTTCAGATTTTCTATTTCTTCTTGAGTCAATTTTGATAAAATGTGTCTTTCAAAGAACTTTTTAATTTCATCTAAGTTTTCTAATTTACTGACACAATGTTTTTCCAAACATTTTTTATTATTCTTTTAATTTCTGTAATACCTGCAGTTATGCCCCTTTCGTTATAATTGGTCTAGTTAGCATCTTAACAATTTTTATTGATCTTTTAAAAACCAGCTTTTAATTTAATTTCTCTTCTGTATTGTTTTTCTCTTCAAATTTTATTGTTTACCTTTCTTCTACTTACTTCTGGCTTGATTTGCTCTTGTTTTTCTGGTTTCTTTAACTAGAAGCAGAAGCATATGCTCTGGTATGGTGTTCTTTTTTATACCTTTCATTTCTTTCTTCGTTGTGTTTTATGTTTTTCTTTACACCCTTGAATACATTTAAAATAATTATTTTTATTTCCTTATCTACTAATTCCATTATCTCAGTTATTTCTATATATTTTTTTTCTATTTATTTTTTCCTGGTTATAGATCATAGTTTTCTGCTTCTTTGTATGTCTAGTAATTGTTTATTGGTTGCAGTACAATTTGAATTTTATGTTGTTTACTGGATTATTTCTAACTTTTAGGAGTGTTGGACTTTTTGTAGGAGAGAGTTAAGTTTAAAATTTTTAGGCTTATTTTTAAGTTATTTTAAGCTAGGTATAAAGTAGCCTTTATTAACTGGAACTAATTTAGCCCCATTTCTAGACATTACTCTTCTACGGTATCTGTTATGGTCCAAGTATTTAATGAGGCCCCTCCTCTCTGGCTGAAGGAAATTAGGACAATTTTCAACTCAGTTTGAGTTACAGAAATTATTTGTAACACAGCTTCCCAGGAATAGAACTTTCCTTAACACTTATTCTTGGTTGGTGTCAGAGTTTTCACCCTATGCACTTCTGTTTTGACATTTGACCAAAGACTTAAGGGAGCTTCTGTGAAGATTTCTGAAACTCTTTCTCTGAGTAATTATTTTTGGGTACTCTGTCCCCCAAATTTCTAAATGCCCCAAGCTCCTAAAAATTTGATCCTCTCAACTCATAAAGATTGCTGAACACTGAGTTCCTGCTCCCAGCACCTGAAACTGGACTTAAACTTGTAGACAAACTTTAATGGTGGCAGGATTCGCATAATTGTAATCCCACTTTTGAGGGATTAGAAGACCACATGTCCTGTTGCCTAATATCTGAAAATAGTTGTTTCCTATATTTCACCCACTTTTCTCATTGTTTACAGTAGAAGGATAATTCCAGATCCTACTTACTCCACAATTGTTCCTTCCTCAGAGGTCTCTCTCCAAACTCAGAGCTGATTTCACACCTGCTTTCCACTCTCATAATACCCTGATTTTGCCTTAAACAACTTTCATAATTTCATGACAATTACTTGTTTAATATTTGTATTCTGTATTAAACTGTTAAATTTAAGTGAAGATTCAACGTCTCTCTTTCTAAATCTGCTAAATTCCCAGTGCCTTGCAGAGTAGCTGACAGAACAGAACTCAACAAATATTTGATGAATAAGTTCATGAAAGTATAAGGTAATTAACCAAATAAACAGATCAATAAACTTTAATGTTCAAAAACACTGATCTTAAGGACAGCAATTTTCCATTTTGTTGACTCCGTAGGTCAGATTTTCCAGATGTCAACTCACTCCCTCACTGTTTGCCTGTGTCAACAGAAGCACTAAGGTGAGAATGGAGCATTTGATACCTTTCTCTCTCTGAACCAACAAGACTCAGAATAAACGCTTTTCAATAGTGAAGTCTTGAGAAGTAATCATGATGAACAAGTTTCACAATAATTGAGTGCAGTCCTCAGTGATTCTATTACTCTGTCTTGGGTAATTCCATAGAAGAGGGAGATCCATTATGCCTTAACCTGCTCTTTGTCACCACTGTTGTTTTAGTGTCACAGTAAAAGGAATGTCCACAGACCTGTTATGATATTCATCATCTTAATCAAGTGATGTGAACAAACAAAGTTAGGTTGTGACAATCAAAGATGTGGGAAACAATGTTTAGAAGAATTGAGTGATTGCACGTTTTATACAAGGAAAATATGCAAAGGTCATAAAGAGTTGTGGATCCATTGCCTAAAACATAAAAATGACCTGCTTCTCTGTAAACATTCAGTCTTTATCATTTATCACTTTATCAGAAAATAACAAAACTTTCCCCCTTAAAGTGATATACTTTGGTGAAATATTTAGAATACCCAATTAAAGAAGACATTTCCAAACTGAAATTAGGATTCCTTTAGGAAACTTTCTTTGGGTGGCAAGGAGGTCATCTGTTCACCAAAGATACAGTGGCATCATAAGATACAAGATAGAACTAAAAATGTTTATAGAAACCATTTGATCCAATTTCCTATTTTGGAATCCCAAAGTGGTTTTTCAACAACATCCACTGTTTGGTTGAGTATCACTTCTCCTGCTGAAGTTTGACCTCGTTGACCTTTGGCCCACTAATGCTTCTCTTCTCCTCCTACCAGCTCTCAAGTTCCACTCCCCCCGCCCCCCATCCACAGCCTGGATTCTCACAGCAAGCATTGGGATCCCTGTCAAATTAGATCTCCCCCTCTCAACCTGTCCTGTTCACCATGCCCACCCCCTGGCTCTGGACCAGCCTCAGCTCCTCAAAGTCATCTTGGACATTTCTCTGGCATGCATCTCCTCTCCAGCTAACATACACATTCTCATCTTTGGAGTCACAGGAGCAGGTAGCCAAACTGAGGATTTGATCCCTTGCAAACCAAATTCCTGGGGATCCAGCTTGTCTCTAGTTCATCTGCACTGATACGCCACCGCACTCCACACTCACAGAATCTTTAAATCCTGTTGTTTTCCAAACAAGAGATTAGAAGAAAGCCCCAAATAGTAAAGCACCGAGTTAACAGCAAAGGTCAAAAACTATGATTCAGAAAAGGGGAGCCCCAACTCCTTATGCCACCTGTGCCTAAGGCTTCAAGTCATGAGGTTCTCGTTTCAACATCCATTTTACCAAAAGTAAATAAATCAGTCAATAGAAACACCTCCATTTCTCCAATCTCTGCCCTACTACAGTGGAGTGAAATGAATATAGGCCGTAGTACCAGAAAAAAAAACAAATCTCAACGCTAAAATTTACCATTGGTGCAACCTTGGGGAGGTTACTAAATCCAACCACTTTGTCTTAAGTCCATTCACCTGTGAAATAACAACACACTGGTAAATCATTCCAGAAAGGGCCATCAGTGCTCTGCTAGTCTTCAAATTTGGCTTCTTTCACACCTGCTCTCTGTGTAGCTGTTATCCATTTTTCCTGCTTTAAAAATAGTTATCTTCCCTGATTGTAAATGGCATCACCTGGAGAACTTTGAAAACTACTGACTCTTGGGTCCCACCACCAGGGATTGCGATCATTAGTATAGGTGCAACCTGGGGGGTTGGAATGCTCAGATCTGTCCAGATGATTCTAATGGGAGCAAAATTTGAGTAGCACTGCTTTAAAACCATGTCTTGCTATATTCATAAGATAATATGTTTGTCCTACTTTCTCTCAATCACTTCTTTGTATCTTACATTTGATATTTTCCTCTCACTCTGGTGGTTTTATCACATCAGCACTATGAACATGACTCTTGTAGCTGTATCTAAATACTTGCCATCCAAATCAAGCTCTTCAAATTTGCCTCTCTTGACTTCCACATTGGATTAAAAATCCATTCATAATTATGGTTATCCGAGCTCGAAACTAGACATGTGGGAAAGTCTAGTCACTTAGAGCTTGATACCTCTTTCTGATTTCTCTGTCCAAACAGAGCCAGGGTCTTCAATGTCTCCCCTGCAGGAAATTTCAATTCCACAATCCACTCACAGCTGCTCCTAGGCATCACAAAACTATTTCTTATGGGGAGAGGAATAGCCTCCAAAATGTCTCTACCATTACCTCTCTTCATGAGCCAGCTTACACCCTCGACTATGGAGTGGATTTCTGCCTGCACATTCATGGCAAAATCAAACAGCATTAACAGGGGGAGTTGCAATGGAAACCATGGAAATGTTGCAGTGAATTATTTTACAAATTAATATGTCCATACATATATGCCCTGCCACCTTATATTAGTTGTCACCTTCTAACTTTATATTATTTATTTGATTACCATGTTTATTGTATGTCACTCTCTCCCATCATTACAGCATTGGCTATATGAGGATAGAGACTTTTCTCTTTTTGTACTTTGATTTGTCCTAAGAACCTAGAAGAGTGCCTGGCAGTCAATCGTTGTCAGATCAATTAATAAAGTTCAACCATAGTCAGAATCATAGACATCAGTTAATTATTTACAAATTAGGCAAGTCTGGCCACCAGAGTTAGGAGATCCCCAGCAGGACTCCTTCAAGTCTTTCTCCCCAAGGACACTGGGAGGGCATAGATGGGAGGGTGCAGAGTGGGTGAGAAGAGCTCAACCCATCAGACTCATCAGACCAGATTGTCCTTGTAGTAAGCTTTGCAGGTTTTCTTTGAGTCCTTTCCTATCTGAATTTGTTTAGAAAAATGTGGGAATCCCTCCTCCAGTCACTGTGAAGTCCTGTCACAAACTGCAGAAAGTTACAAGAGACAGGGCGAACCTACCAGCTGAGGAGGGCTCAACAGGCAAAAGTGACTTCAAGGATTCCCAGCACCAAGGATGCGGCAGCAATCTTTCTTCTCTGAGATTAACCTGGCCCAGAGCCACAGTAAACACCCCTTCTCCCTTACAGGGAGGAAAGATTAAATATCTGATTAAAATTTTTGGCTGCTAATTTATTGAACTTGGATGGACGAACCCTTTGCAAGTCACATGACTTTCCCTGTGTGTCTGCCCCTGTTTGTTCCCCTCAACGGAGAGAGGTCACTCTGCAGTTGAAAAACAAGGAGCAGTGAGCAGGCTCTGCGTGGGTGGAAGGGCCTGGGAGGCAGGCCGAGGGGGCGCTCTCGGGCCATCTTGGAGAATGGGGGGGGGCCAGTTCTTTCCCAGTTGGTTCAGGAAAGTTCACATCCACTGTGGCTGTTTCTGTTTCAACCCATTACTTTCTGTTCTTGGCACTTTGTAGATTTGATTCATTTCATCCCACCCCCGCCTATTGTTCTGAGCCGCCCAGCAAAATGATGTCATGTGGCAGCTTTAAAAGTATACAGGAAGTTTTCAAAGCTGAATGACTTCAATCTACTTTATTCCGTGTACTCTTACTGCTGGCTCTATGGAAACCACACCCCACAGAACTCAGGGAGCAGCCTGAGGACCAGCGAGTCTTCTCCACCATTGCAGTGTCTTCCCAGCACCTGTGCCTATGGCTCCCACCCCTCACCTCCATCCCAGGGTTTTGGACAGAGGCCAGACCAGATGAGGGGAGAGAATGTAAGAGAAAGGAAGGCCAGAGGAATAGAAGGGTCAAAGGAGTTTCCTCAGAAAAACAGGGGTGCAGGTCTTAGATCCTAGGAGGATCGAAGGTCTTTCACTGGCCTTTGGATAATAGTCAGTCAGTTCGGTAGAGCTGGCAGTCATGGGGATGTCTCCAGAAAGGAAAAAGTGACAGACACTACAGCAGTCATGCCTCAACCTGCAAACTTCAGCAAGAGCGAGACAGTGAGACTACTGCCGGGTGACACATCTGGAGTAAAGTTAAACACCAAGGCTTTGTAACATGATAATAGCAAATATGTGCACAAGGCTTTACAGTTTACACAGCACTCTTCTATACATATATTGTATGTGTCCATCACAAAAGTTGTGTGAAGTATTTGCCCCCATTTTACCAACAGAGAGGACAGGAAATTAAGGAGAAAATTTTTTGTCTTACCCAAGGTCACCCAGCTATCAAGGGTAGAACCAGGACTTAAGTCCAAGGCCCACATACTTTCTACCACTCCACTCTGAGCTTAAATAGAGGTCTTAGCTTCTCTTTATTGTCCTTATTTTATCTATCTATCTATCTACCTACCTACCTACCTACCTATCTATCTATCTATTTTTGTGGTAATGGGGATCGAACCCCTGGCTTCAAGCTTGCCAGGCAAGCGTACTACCACTAAGCCACATCCCCTTATTCTTTTTTTAGAAATTACCCTGAAATCAGTCCTTGTCCAGCTAACTGGGTTGCAGTATTGCTCCATCTCATGAAGCTACTATAACTTTCCTTTATTTCCAGTAAATGGCACAGGGTTTGGCCCTGGCCATGGTGGGTGTAACCTGCTCAACCCTCCAAGACTCTGGAGACAAATTAATTTCACAAGGTCATGGTCTTTGTCACATCATTTCAATGGGGCTGGGATTTTTTATATTACCTGGAAGTCACTGTAGCTAGGTGATATTGGTAGTAAGGTAAGAAAATGAACCTAGAACCATTCTAAAGTCATTTTCCACAAGTACATAAAGCAGGAGTTCTTAGTCTGGGATCCACAGAGAGGATTTAGGAGGTCGGTTGAAAAAGGATGGGGAGAAAGTATATCTTAATTCTCATTAAGCTTTTATTGAAATTGAACATTTTCTCAAATTATGAATGGAAACAACACAGCACATCAGTATTATACTATGTCTGTGATCTTTTCATCAATGGAAATTACAAGTTTTTCAGATCATATTTCATTTATAGCAGATACCTTAAAATATCATTTATACTCCTCACTACTTGGAATTATAATATTAGCGTTGTGGAATTATGGCATTGGAATTATTGGAATCATGGTATTAGGCCTGCTGCTAAATCTTGTTATTTGTTGCATTACTAAAGAAGCACATATATTTTCACATCATACATTTTGCATCCTAAATGTTTTGATACTGGAACCCCGCCTGCATAGGAGGAACCCGATAATTGAAAATTCTTCTCTCCATTCTATTCTAATTATTCCTTGAAGTCCCTGGGGGACATTTCAGACCATTCTTCTGTATATTTGGCTTCCTTTAGAACCCTAGATATATTATTTTGTGCATTTAAAAACATTATTCTGATAAGGAGTCTGTAGGCTTCACCACACGGCCAATAGGATCCATGAACCAAAAGAAGTTATGAACCCCAGATGTCATTTTGCTGGAGTCCAGAGTGCTGGGGTAGGGTATAAGAGGCTCAGTGGCCTCACCCAGCCTTCCCAGTACCTGCTGAGACTTCACCCTATACAGGCAGCACATGAGGGCCAATAAGCCTAAGCCACATCTGGTGAAGAACTGGGGGGACCTGGAAAGCTGTACCCACTGAGCATCTCGGGGGCCACTGTCTAAGCTAATTCTCATCTTCACATTGTCTCAGGGACTTCCAAACAGTGCATGTACTGGAGCGTCCCTTCTCAGTAAGCCTCACAGCCAGTACTCCACAGGGACGCTTCATGGCTACACAGTTACCCCACTAGCCCTCTAAGGCTCTGCCTCTGGCTATCTGGCTGTTAGTAAAGTCAGGATGAGCTGCTCCATATAAAGTATTTAAGTCTGGTTGCAGCACATTTAAAAGCAACTGTCACTGGACTTTATGCACCATGAGCACCTCTCTATTGTATGTCACTTTGAAGGAGGAGTCAAGTTAGAGAGGGATCTTTGTTGTTGGTGCCAGAAAGTATCCATAACCATTAGGGATTTTTGCACAGTCTATCTGGGTAAAATGTGTAATCCTACAGGAAAGTAATACCTACTCACTATACACAAGCCTTGTTTTTCAGGAAATTTAACTCCAGGCTTCTCCTACTATGAATATGTAGTAACACTGGTGACCAGTTCTCATGGGCCGGTGGCCCCTGCCTATGTGCAAGAACCTCAGGCCCCTTCCTCCTCCAGGGATCAGGGCAGGTTCAAGAAATTAAGCCAGCTATGCTTAGGACTGCATCTTCTTTCAGATCTCCTGCCTCTTTGCTGAGGCAGACTCACTGTTTTTCATACCCCTTTCTTAGGCTGAATAGGGGTCAATTGACTCTCCCCTGAAATCTGACCTCTGCCATCCTGCTCTAAAATTGCTATTTTGTTTTCTGAAAACATCAGGACATCTTTCAAGGACAAAGTTTGACTTCTATTACTGGGAACCTACTCAGTCCCTAAAACTCTAAGAAGCAAACAGTTGAATTATTGAGAATTATGAAAGTACCCCAGACCGACCCCAGATCAGTCTGGCTGCAACACAAATGCTGTCTGTGGCTAGTAGAATGGGTCCCTTCTTCCAGTGCTCTCAAGGAAACAAAATTGAAAGAGGCAGTGAGAAAAATCTCTTGCTCCAGCTTTCTGGATTTCTAGCACAACCTGGGTATTGTGGTGAGCTAAAAAGAATGCAGACTGGGATCTGAGTAAGCTGTACTCTAGACCTACTAACTGAAAGACCTGGAGTAAGATCTTTTTGAGGCTGATTTCTTACACAGAGATGGGAAATATTTATCCTCTCTGTTAGGGTTAGTTTGAGGATTAAATGAAATACCTGATATAAAGCATCTAGAATATGCCTTCCACATACTTGGTACTTGATACATCTTAGTTCTTATTTTTAACATTCCTTTTGTTTAAACTTATGCCAGGGTGTACAATTTGGATATAAGAAGCATTGAGAGGAGGTTCTAGAATTGTATAACAAGCTTATCAATTAGAAAAATATTTCCTTACTATTCAGTAAGCTCTAAGGAAAGAAATACAAGTAATGTGAACGTGTTTATATTATGGAATAACAACAGATGCTATGGAATGACTTGGACGGTGAGACGAAAATTATATTATTTGATGTGCAGAAAAAGTAAAAGAAGCAGGAAAGAGAACTTACATTATTCAGGTACCTACTATGGCCCAGCAATATGTTAAGATTTTTGCTGCGTTCAAGGTCACATTATGAAAAGGATATAGAGGCTCTTAAGATTTGATCTCTAGAAAATAATACATGCATTCTTTATTTTTCTGTCATCTTCCTATGTGGATCTAAGGTCCAGGTTTAATTATCTACTTCCTAGACAAATCCAATTCCATGCTCATTCTCCCATTCCAGAGGTGAGGTGTCCTGGCTTACTGGAAAAATAAGAGTAAGCTCCTCTTCCTTGGATTCTGCTGCTGACCAGCAGAAATGCGGAGACTGCACACTAGCAGAGAAGCAGTGCTGGGGTGCACTGAAGGAATTCATGGACCTGCTTTATTTTTCACTGTTGCTTGCCTTCCAGTAATTTCTAAGGTAGCTATCTTTGTGACCTGCTTTGACCCTGAAATTCTGAGCAGTGTTCTACTTTCTACTTAAGTCTAACAAACCCCTATGTCTAACACAGAACTGGGGAGAAAGGTGGACAGGAGGAACTGATGGAAGGGGAAACTTCCCTTCTGTGACTCCACCTGATTTGATTCTGTGACCTTCAAAGTCTGAAAAATAAAATCGGGTTTATTCACAAACAACCAGGGACTAAAATAATACTTCTGGTTTCCTTTTATTGTATTTCTGGGAACGAACCAATTATGTTTAGAATTCCTGGTGATTGGAGGGTTTCTTTTTTTCAAAAAAAAAAAAACTGATCCTACCACCACAACAAGTTTTCTGGGCTATTCATTTTGGCAGGTGTGGGTTGAGTTTTTGTCACACAAGCACAAAGGAGTAGAAGATGTTCATCTCCAAAGAAGGAAGCCAATCGGTGACCAAGGCTGCCAGACCAAATACCAAAAACAAAGGGCTGAATTCCCACACATCCCCACTGGCCCGTTTCCAGAAGAGATCTTGAATAGGGGGAGACAGAGGGAGGTTGGAGATTCTGACCTGCTGAAGGGCTTAGCATCCATGCTTCAAGCAAAAACTGTGTTATTGAGGTAGTAAGCAAAACTGGGTAACCCTTTGATAAATGGATAAGGGTACCAGGGGCTGCTGTCATACCTTACACTTCCAAAGCATTCGCAGTGTTCAATACATCTTCATAAACAGTGTGTATTCTGATTCCTCATCATAATCCAAGTGGTTATTAGTATTGAGACCATTTATCATAATTTTATGGTCAAAAGCTGCTAGTACTGATGCTCTTTCTGGGGGAAAAACATTCTACAGATAATGGGCATTGTAAAAATAATTAGAAAAAACTCCTCTTGCAAAAGAGGAACTTTACCAATACACGTCACAGGTTCAGAAAATTACTATTATCCTTCTAAATCACCTACTCAAGAACTGAGACGTAATGTCCTTATACGTTTTTGTTTTTATTCGAATGCCTTATACAAATAAACTTGAAGGACAATCCACAAGATGTGCTAAAAAGTACTTTCTTCTCCCTTATTTGTGTTCTATTAAATCTGGAAACCCAATTTAAAGCCAACAGGTAAGATGGTGGGAATAACATAGTCTCACCTACTTATAATTTTATTTCATCTGCCAAGAAACTGAATACCAAATTCCATTCTCGGGAATAGAGTGATTGCTTCTAGATATGTGCTAACTACTTTTTGTTGTTGTTATAGAAAAAAAATTATTCTGTTTTTATTTATTTTGGGTTTGTTTGGTTTGGTTTGGTTCTATTTTTAGATGTTTAATTTTGCAGGGTGTATTAGGTTGCAACATATTTAAATATTTTTTTGGAAATAGATATGATATACATCTTGAATAAATAATGAGAATAGAGAGCAATAAAGGTTTACGAGAATAGTATTATTTTATAGGTAGAAATTTAGATTGTCAGCCCTCCCTCTGTCCCCAAAATGAGTTATCTTCCAACTCCCAGGATTTTGTGGTTTAATTTTCTCATTTATAAAAGATGGTAGGGTGGAAGGAACAGCCCTCTCCCAGGAAACCATGAATTGAGTCTTCCTAGGCTTATGCCATATGCAATTTTAGGTGTTTAACCTCAAATAGCGCCCATTAAGCAGAAAAGAAAAACATTCATTTGAAAACAAGAAATTGGATAGATCTGCTTATGGCTCTTTTATTTCTGAAGATCTATGGTCCTTTCATCAAAGCCTTGAACTCTGCAACGATTTTATAGATGAGAATCAAACCCAAACCACAAAAATGTGTCTAAAAACGTTTTTTCAAACCTCCACATGGATTTTGCACGGATGCTACAGGGAGACTAAGTAAATCACGGTCCTTCTGTTTGGCTTTCATAAACTGTTGTTAATCCTAATAAAGTAACCCAAGTGGCTGCCATGGCAGGACACCAAGAGAGAAAATCTTGCTGCCTCCAGACTGACAGAGAAGGAGAATTGAACATCAATCTTAGAGAAAGTTGAATTTCCAAGTCAGTATTTTTAAAATACCTCTTTTTGTTTTTGTTTCCCAGGTCGCTATGAACAGAATCCACGTGCTTTATTTGTACCTTTCTGAATGTCTTGGGTTGAAGCGCTGTCTCCTTATCTTAGTTTCCTGTAGTCCTCATGCTCCTAGAGCAAAGGATCTGGGTATCCTCCAGGACACTCATCTCCGTGCCTGGCCTGCAGCAGGGACGTAAACAGAGTTTGACTAACTCCATCATTCAGCTGACAATTTAGCTTGTGCTAAATGTTTCTTGGTCCTACTTAGGGGAAAAAAGCATTGAGATTTTACTAACAATCAAGAATGACAATACTCTAAATAGGACGTCCTAGCCCAGAATATCTCTATTTCAAGTTAAGGACAGATGAGAGATACTAAAATATCCATAAAATGCTCAACTTTTTGTCTGTTCCCTCAGGAATCAGGGATCTCATTTGGAGTTTATCAGCAACTTCAAATTTACATGAGGAAGGTTTACATTGCAAAGCACTGGCTTCATTTTACAAATTCAAAATATCCAGGACAGTTGTTATTCATATTTGTAGTTGTGGATTCTTTTTCCAAAATCATGTGCAATAACTTAGCCACATCTTGACGAAGCTTTGAGTTGGAATTGGGGGGCATTTCTGAAATAGAAGGTATAGGAAAACAGAAAAGGGTATAATGATCCCCCAAATAAGCCAAGTAATGTACCCAGAAACTATGCAGCTTTCCATCCCCAGGGTGCCCATGAAGAGGCTTCATCTAGAACCCAGGAAACTTTGTGTGGACTGCAGAGTTGTAGTGGCTGGTTTTCATATGGTTTGACACATCTCCAATGAAGGTATGTCTGCCAATGTGCTGTAATACCTCTTTCCACTTGAATAGGGTCAATGTTACCATGTCAGTGCATCAGAGGAAAGCTGCTGTGCTTTTTACAAAAAAAAAAAAAAAATCGCCTTCCAGTGAAATGCCGTGGGGTAGCCTCACACCCTCTCTATAAAACACAAGAGCTCCCTCTACAGCAGTTACCAGCACAAGTGCCCTCCAGCTGCCGGCCCTGTGCTGGCACCTAGGCTCAAGCCAACAAAGAAAACAAAAAATGAAATCCAAATCAAAGAAGCTCTGTGGGCTTCTTTTCATGAGTATTTAGTAGGGTGGGAAAGAGAAGGTGGCTACTCCATCTGCCAAGCAAAGGAGAGTGATGAAAGGTGAGTTATTGTGTAAGAGAGTGGAGTGTATATAAGCGGATTATTGCTTGTATTTTTGTATAAAGTTTTCCTGTAATAACAATGACCAGTTTAGTTCACTTTAAGCTATTCATATTCTTGGATCTTTTTTTTAAGGTGGGAACAAAAACAGCAGAAGGGGTGTCGCAGGAGACAAATATAAAACAATACAGCTCCACCACAGAAGCATGTCCCACCACCACCTTCCTCTGGGTGGTGAAGGGCTGACCAGATGAGGAGTTCAAGGCCATCAAAGGAAGGAGAAATGAGGAGATGCCTAAATTTGTGCTGCCTGGCACCCTGCACAGAGCCAGGTTGGAACGTAAGACTAGAAGGGAAAGGGTAAAGCAGATGAGGAATTATATCCCCAGAGACACTGTGCGGCCCCAGCACTGTGCAACGTCATTGGCAGGTCGCCCATTACCTCTGAGAAAATGTGAAGTATGTGCAGAGCAGACAAAGGCGACACACTGTAAACACAGCTCGAGAACTCTCACACGCCGGAGGGGGGTTTGTATTTACCTTTCAGAGACGTTGGGTCCACCCTGCCTCACGATGAAAGAAGGAAATGTCTCTGACACCTTCGAATCTTGAGTGCATACCACATACCACAGTGCTGGAATATGGCCACGGTGGGCACAGCGGTCATTGAAAGGTAACCGAATCCACAGAGGTATTTGTGCAGTAGTGTGTTCTGGTGGCTTCCAGAGTTAGTTTATGTCCTTTTCACAGGAGTTAGACTTTACTCTCCTATTTAAGATACACACACACACACACACACACACTCACACACACACACACACACACACACAGAGACTCAGACCTTTTTCTAACTTTATTATAAAAAACGACAGACAGGTAAGAATTTTCTACTTACCCCCAACCTACTCCCCAAACACCCAGGCAACTTCAAGTGCTGATGGTGTCTAAAGCCATTCCAGATTCTCCTCAAAAAATAACAGTTGGGCAGGGATTTTGTAATGTGTTTGAGTGCCCCTTTTATTGAGAGAAAGAGTGAGCATGTGTGTACGTGTGTTTGAGAGAGAAAGAGAGAGAGAGAGAGAGAGAGAGAAATTAACTAAAGATTAAAAATGGACACAAGTTTGATTTTGTAAGATGTCAAGAAAATAGAGAAGATTTTAAAGATGAAAATATATGACTATTGGACATATCTATTCCTAATCTAACTAATAACACTTTTTCTCCTAACATAAGCACTTTCTGTCTACATGAGTTATTTACATTTGTGCCTGAATCTCTCTTCTCAGGTCTTAGGAGACAGCACACCTTGAGTATTTATCATCTGTCTTTCCACTGTGCCAAGCATAGTATCCTTCACAGAGTAGTCAGTGAATGAATATCTTCTGATTTAAAACCATGATCTTTAGGAAGGGAAAAAGTGCTTACATGGTACAGGAGAAATTATGAAGCATCCAAAGGATCAGGAGACTGTGCAAATAGACTTTTTTCCTCTAGAAAATCAACTTCCAAGTCAAGGTCTACTAATAAGAGAACATTTTTAGAGAAAATACAAGTCATTGAGGGAAGGAAGAAAAAAATTTGAAATGAAATCAAAATACCACAAATAAAATTTTATCTGTTAATAAGTCACAATATTATCCCTCCATTTATGCAAATAATCATCCTTTGTCTGTCTCTCTCTCTCTCCTATAAACTTACTTAAGATGCATGAGAAACCACATCTACAAGTAGAAGTCCATGCGTAAATACCAAGAAGCACTTTAAGTCCATGGTTCTGGTAAAGGAAGCAGCTGTGGGGCGGTGGTGATGGTCTCAGAACATATTCATAGTAGACTTCAGCAAACCATGAGAACAGAATGTTGCCAAAAGATACCTGCATATAAGGGTATATCTTCTATCGACTAATATTTATCTGTAGAAAAAAAAAAGTCTTCAAAGCATAGCATCTTAATTCAAAGATAGCTGAGGCATGACTTTTCTCCGTTTTGCTGAATACCCCAGAACCAAAATCACTAGAATGGTCAAGCAAGAGTTTAGCCATATAGATGACATAATCTCTTGGACAAGGATTGGTGAAGACCACAAAATTCAGGAATTGTTCCAGCAGGGGAGACAATCCATATATCTACCCATCTCATCTACACTTAGAAAATGCAATGGGTAGATATACAGACAATACAGAAATAGCAACATAAACATCCATCAGACTTAAATTTGAAAAGGTAAGGAAGACAAACAAAACAAAACAAAACAAAACAGAAACACAGTTAAAGAGGATGAAGATACCATAAATACAAGGCATGACAGTTAGTTGGTGTAGGAAGCCAAAGAAATTAACAAGTGATCACTATTGTAACATTTTTTAAATAACTAATATGAAGAGATTTTGAATAATTAATCCTCCAAAGACCATAGAAACACAGAACTTGTACTTAAGTTGCAAAAAGAGCAACTTTAATTAGACATAAAGAAAGCTCGTCAGTAAGAGTAACAGAGGCGGCTCCTAAGAAAGCTCATAGCCATTCCTCCCTGCAATGCCTGAGCATAATTGCATTATGATTTTTTCTTATGGAACCAATGAAGGCAACAAGTTGAACCAGGAACCACTTCTGTTCCCTTCCTGATCTCTGATTTTATTCAATTTTCTACAGCTTATCTTCTAAATGTGCTTGTAATAACCTGCCCTCTTGCTAGCACCTTCTTGTAAATGTGATGCCTATCTGGGTTTATCCCAGCTAAGTAAACTCAATTCAATAAAAACCATCCTGGGTTATCCTCCAGGAGAGTTATTACTCCACTAACATGCTACTGTTGCTACTGTTACCTAATGCTTTAACTTCTCCTTCAGGCTTGAGTTATGCTACATTATTGTATATCTAAGATAAGAGGATGTCTGGAGTCTGTTCAATGTTATCGCATAATACGCAGTGACTTTTTTATTGAAGGCACTCCATGAGTACCTCTGCACTGATGTAGGTTTTATGGAAACTCATTCAGGGACCCAGTGTGTACACTCACCTATACACACAAATATTTGAGATATTTGAGAAAACATGTATACATATAGTTCAAATATATTGAACTATATATGTATATATATGTACACACACATGTAACTGATAATCTGTAATGTATGATAATCTGCAATAATCCCTCAAACTGGTATGCCCTGTGTTGGGTTAATCTAGTTTGAAGTTTAAACAGCAGGAACCTGCAATGTCTCCAAGATCACCAAATTCTGTCCACTTCAGAACATTAAGGATACAATAATTCCAACTAACACATCCCCAGGCTTCTAGTCCTTCTCAGAGGTAAAAATGAGGTGTTCCGATAGAGTATCAACTTTTCAAGAAACCTATGGGAATTTTACATTTCCTACAAAGGCTGAGATGGGCTAACAATCTGATTTCTTTGGTTTTGAATATTATCGACTTCTTGAATAACCCTGGTTATCTCATGTTAGTCTGAAGCTTTGGCTGGCATCACACATGACATTGGTGAATCAGTTATTGAGGAAAATTACTTATCCTTAAAACTTTAGTTTGATAGGGGAAAATATTTCAAACCATGGCATGCAAAAACAGAAAAAGGGTATGCAGCTTCCTGGGGGTAAAAAAAAAATTGTGGGTACCTCAATCATGAATGCAGCATAAGGAAAAGACAATGACCTGGACATCAGGGAACTGACTAAGGGAAAACATACTCATGACAGCTCACAAAACAAGGTACAAATTATTTTTTAAAAGTTGTGAGAATACATGCCATACTTCTTCCCCTGTTTACTCCATGACTCAGGGCCTTAATTCAGCATGAACATGACAAATTCTACAACTATTTCTTTACTACATAGACCCAAATTTCCGAAGCAACCAGAGATATATTCTGCATCTTATCCTCCTAACCATCTTTTTTATATTGATTCAGAGAATATGAATTTTAAGAAAAACAATTGTGCAATAAGGAGATACAAAATTAGTGTTAACACTTCTATGCTTCCAACTAAGGATAAAGATGAGGAAATGTCTGTAGCTTTTTACTGTGGAAACGCTGAGTTTTAGTTTATTCCATTACTTCTGAGCTTCAAAGAAACAAATAAAAGATGTAGAAATGCATTAACAATGCAGTAGGAAAATTTGTCCCCTGAATAAAGTAAAATTGTCATAGTATGCCTGCTCAAAACTGGGCATTCTGCCTTCTTAAAAACTGGCCTCACAAATATAGATCAAATAAGGAAGCATGATTATCAGAGATACATAGAGATTGGAAAGAGAAAAATGCACACATTTTATTCCTTAAAAATGAAAAATTTTACAGGGGATGGTAGCACATTCCTCCAATCCAGTTACTCAAGAGGCTAACACAAGAGAATCACAACTTCAAGGTTAGCCTGGGTCCCTTAGTGAGATGTTCTCAAAAAAAAATTAGAAAGGTTGGGGATGTAGCCCAGTACCTGCTAGCATGTGCAAAGCCCTGGGTTCAACCCCAGAACAGAAAGAAAGAAAGAGGGAGAGACAGAGACAGAAAATAAAAAGAAAAACTGTGTTAATCTCCTCTGAACAAGGGATGAGTAAAGAGCAAGACCAAGTAGAAAGTATTATGAACAATGTATGAAAGCAGCACCACAAAAATTATAAGACCAAAGATCCATTTGAAAATTATATACTACAGAATAAGAAAAAATAACTATTGAAAATTGCTTGGTATTATCAATAGAGAACAAGAAGAAATTACCGCCATAATCTATGATCAGAGAGTTGAATAGAGAGGGAAATGCTGAATAGAAAAGGCAGCAAAGGTTGTATGGGCATGAGAAGAAAGTAAGACGAAAGGGAATAAAGAATAATTTCAAGAAAGAAAATGTAATCAACAGCATTAAAATCATACTTGGAGGAACTAAAAACTGTAACTGTGTAATGTGATCATTCAGAAATTCTCTCAGAATGAAAAGTTATTGACACAGAGAAGAAAATTATGTAAGATAAAATAATACAGATTAGAGAGCAGAGGTTCAAACTACATTGAAATGTTATTTCCAAAGAAGGAGTAGGAACAAATGGAATCTGAAAGATCTGTGGAGGTCTTTCACAGGAGCTCAAAAGCTCATCGAGATCATACCTTGACTTCCAGAACAGCGAAATGAGAAGCTTGGCAAATCTTCTCCCCAGAAAGCAATGATAAAACTGGGCAAACAAAAAAAGGCAAAAAACAACTTCTGTGAGACTAGAAATTGTCCCAGGGCACACAATAAATTGAGAAGATAACAAACTGAAGCTGTGTGCCTTCTTCCCTCTCCTTACCCAGGGCATTGATGAAAACAAGCTATTTCTGTGGCAGACATTCAGAGAAGATCCACATGGGGCTAGCCTGAGGTCACAGTCCTGGTTGAGATAAGCAACAGATTAGGAGGCCAACCAGAAATGAATGAGAGACTCTGGGAACAGGGGAGCTATAGGAAGCCTTGATAAGCTTGCATGTATTCCTGGTGGCCTATAATACCAATTTTGTTAAAATATCAACAAAAAGGACAACAACCAAGAAAAAAAAAGAGAACACAGATTATCATGATCTATAATGAAAAGGAGACATCACTAGTAACCTTAAAATAAAAAGATTATAAGGAAATTCTATGAACAACTTTATGCTAACAAGTCAGACAACATGATATAATAGACAAATTCTTAGACAAATTTATGAAAACTCTCTCCTGTGGTTTGGATAAGTGTCCCCTAAAGGTTCATGTGTTATAAAGGCTTGTTCACCGGCCTGTAGTAGTATTGGGAAGTGGTGAAGCCTTTAGGTGGGTCCTAAACCTTGAGGTTTGGTCACTGGGGCTGGGGGGGAGGTTGCCTTTGAAGGGGATGTCCAGCCCCTTCCTGTCTCTCTCTTTCACTTCCTGGCTGCCATGAGGCCAGCAGCTTGCTTTATCACATCCTCCGGCCATGATGGGCTGCCTCACCACAGGCTCAAAAGCAACAGGCCAATTGACCATGAACTGAAACCCCCAAAACTGTGAGTCCAAATAAACCTTTCCTCTTTTTATCTCAGCTATTCTGTCTCAGTGATAGAAATCTGATTTATAACACAGTCTCAAGAAAAACATAGAAAACTTGATTCTGTTTATAAAAAGCAAAGAAATTGAGTTAATAATTGAGAAGATCCACATGGTATTTGTGATGAATCTATCAAGCAGTTAAAGAAGTACTTATACCAATCCTTCACAGACTTTTCCAGAAAATAGAGAAGGAACAACTTCCCAACCCATTTATGGGGCCAGTAGTTCCCTGATACCACAACTACACAAAGATATAACAGTAAAAGATGCCATTTCCCACTTGCTAGAAAGGCTGCAATTTAAAAAATTATAATAATAATAAAATGTTAGCCCCCATTACTAATGATAATGTAATATGGTGCAGCTACTATGGAAAACAGTTTGGAAATTTCTTACAAAGTTACACATAAATTTACCATATAACTCAGCAATTTCACTTCCAGATACCCACCTAAGAGAATAAAAACATACATTCACACAAAAACTTGTATGTAATTGTTCATAGCAGCATAGCTTATAATATCCCAAAGTGGTAACAATCTAAGGCAATCAACCAATGAATGAGTAAATGGAATGTGGTTTGTCCATAGGATGGAATATGATTTAGCCATAAAAAGGGATGAAGTACTGAAACAAACTACAACATGGAGGAAACATGGATGAACTTTAGAAACATTATACTAAGTAAAAGAAACCAGATGCAATAGATTACATGTTACTTGATTCCATTTATATAAAATATTCAGAAAAGGAAAATCAATAGAGATAGAAATTAGAATCACGGCTTCTTAGAGATAGACATGGGTGTGAACGTGGGTGGTGGGGACTGTGAAAGAAAACGGGCACAAGGGATGTTTGGGGGATGACACAACTGTTGCATCACTGGATTGTGGTAATTAACCAGAATTCTGTGAATTTACTGAAGATCACTGGCTGGCTTTGCTTCACAGTTTGGTGAAAGTCTGATAGGTTAAAGAAACTAAGCAAACAACAAAAAGGCTAAACCCAAAGAAACCCACGTCCAGATATATCATAATCAAACTTTTTGAAAACTTAAATTCAAAGAAAACATCTGGAGAGCATCCTGAGAGAAACAACATCTCACCTGTAAGGGGCGGGGGAAGCATTTGAATGACAGTGGATTTCTTCTAAACCAAAGAAGCCAGGAAGTGAAGCAGAAAATAAAGACATTTTCAGATGAAGAAAAAATAAAGCAGAACTAATTTTCAAATGAAGGCAAACAAATAGAACTTAGCAGACCTACCCTTGAAGAATGACTAAAGATATTTTTCAAGCAGAAAAGGAGATGATAAAAAGAAGAAAATTTGGAGCACCATAAAGAAGGAAAGAACAGCAAAAATGACAGAAATATGAATATATATGATAGACAATACTTCCTATGTGTTTTAGAAACCATACTTGATGATCAAAACAAAAATTATAATATCAGATGACACTTAAGATATTTTTAAGTGGGGAAGGTAAAAGAATCAAAAAGCAAGCAACCCACAGAAAGGCAAGAAAAGAAAAATAAGAAATGAGGAAACAGAAAATAGGTAACAAATGGCAGATTCAGTCTTAAATGTTTAAATGTAAACACTGTACATACACAAATGGTAAGGTAAAGATTGAACATAATCAAACATGCAATTGCATGACCCAGCAAATGCAGTCTTGGGAATTTATTCCATAGAAATGGAACCTTATATAAAAATCTGTGAAAAAAATCTTCATAGGAGCTTTATTAGTAATAGCCCCAAACTGAAAATATATAGATGACCTTCAATGGGTAAGTGGTTCAATAAACTGGGGTATGTCCACATCAAGCAATACTACTAAGCAAATAAAAGGAATAAACACTGATACACACAACTTGGATGAGTCTCAAAGGACTTGTACTGGGTCAGAAAAAGACAATCCAAAATTCTATATGCTGCATAATTTCATATATATAATATTCCTGAATTGATAAATTATGGCAAAATAAATAACTTTTATGAGATAACCAGAAATTTTAATACTGAGTATATAATAACATTAATAAACTTTTAGTAATAGTAATGTCTTTATAGTTTTTTTAAGTTCTGACATTTTAGAGATACATACTGAAATGTTTATGAATGAAATGTAATATTTGGAATTTGCTTTGTACTAATACAGGGAGATGATGAGAGTAATTTTCTTGGCTTATTGTTCCTTGGAGAGAACTTAGGAGCATGACCAGATCTAACTACAGATAGGCTGGAATATGCAAGCTACTCCTTTTACCAGGAAGAAAGGGAACACATTTTGATAGAACATGATCATCTCATCTAGAGTAGCCAATTTCCTTAACATGATAAAATATGTCTGTGACCACCCAAAGCTGATGTCATATTTGGGAAACACAGTAAGTATCCCCCATTAAATTCAGGAAAAAGAAAAGGTGTGCTTTCATTGCTTCCTCCCCCGCCACACACATAGTTTGGAGGGACCAGTCTAAAGAAACCTATTATATCAGAAGCATAAAAATTAGAAGAGACAAAATTATCTTAAGTACAAACAAACATCACTGAAAGGTGTTTGAAGAGAAGACCTTAAGTAAACAGCAAATAAAGAAAATATCTAGAAATCTTCTTTAAGAAGTAAGGTCTTCTTTAAAAGATGTTTGCCACATTATTGATGCAGAAAGACCTGGACACAAGAAGAAGTACATCATGTTTCTACACTAGAGGATGCAAAATCACAAAGACAGTATTTCCTCAAGTTAACATATAAATTTAATAAAATCCCAATTCCAAATGCCAACGTGGATTTTTTTGTGTGTGGGTGGGGGGTTGAGTGGGCAGAGGGCATGGAGACTAGAAAATTTGACTGTAAAATTCATATTAGGCTGGGAGTGTAGCTCAGTGGTAGAGTACATGCTTAGCATGTATGAGGCCCTGGGTTTAATCCCCAGTAGAATAAACAAATAAATAAATAAAATTCATATTAAAAATAAAAAAAAATATCCAGGACAATGCAAAGGAAAAGTTCAGAAGTCATGGGGCAGAGGTGGACCAGCTCCACTTGACATTAGGACAATAATACAATAGAACACACATATTCGTTTCCTGTGACGTCTATAAAAAAAAACTTTCCACAAATTCAAATACCACAAGTTTATCATCTTACAGTTCTAGGGGTCAGAAATCTGCAACGGGTCTCACTGGGTTAAAACCAAGGTGTGGGCAGGGCTGCATTCCTTTCTAGAGCTCTAGGGGAGAATCTTGTTTCCTCACTTTTTTTCCAACTCCTAAAGGTCATTGCTTTCATGGGCTTGTGGGCCCCTGCCTTCATCCTCAATGCCAACAATGTTAGATGTCTTTGAAATTTTCCTGTAATCACATTTCTCTCACACTCTGAAGTTTGATTGAAAAGTTTCTCTAATTTTAAGGACTCATCTGATTAGATTCTTCCCACATGGGTAATCTAAGAAAATCTCACCATCTCAAGTGTAGAAAGATTCTAGAAAATCTTTTAATAAGCATAGGGAGTTAATTTATTATAGATGCCACTTCATATCAATAGGAAAGCTTGCTTATTCAATACTTATTGAGAATAGCCAGATTGCAATCAGAACTTAATTAAATTGGATACCAACCTCATGTATAGCCAAATTAATTCCAGATGGATCAGAGGCTTAAATGAAAAAGTAAAAAAAAAAAAAAGAAGAAGAAGAAATCATAACAAACTAAAAACTAATATAAACCATAGAGGAATTTATAAACCATAAATGAGAAAACCATAAAAGAAGATATTAACAAATTAAACTACATAAAAATTTTTAAGTGTGCATGTGAATACAATTTTAACAACATCAAAGCACAAACCATAACTATACTTTTTAAAATTCCCACTCCTTTCATTGTATAAGACTAATATTCTTAATATGTAAAGAGCTCCTACAAATCAATAAAAAAGAACCCAACAGAAGAATGGATGGAAGTTATGTTAGGTGCAAACAGTTCACAGAAAAGAAATTCAAATAGCTCTTAAACCTATGAAAATTCCACCTTACCCACAAGCAAACAAATGGAAAATCACCCTTAGGCATCACTTTTTTATCACCTACGAGATGGACAATGATAAACAGTTTGATAACACACTATATTAACCTGGATATATATACATTTATAATACTGGAATAGATATTAATTGATTAAAGTCACTACAGAGAGTAATTTGTAATGCCTATTAAAATTTAAAATGCACATACACTTTGATAAAACAATTCTATTTCTATGAATTTATCTACAAAATATATAATGGCAAAATGGAATGTATACAGGTATACTTATTTTGTATTGTTTGTTGTAACAAAAGATTAGACATTAAAAAAAGTCCATTTACTAGGTCTCTGGTTGATTATGGTAATCCATAAATACTCTGAAACTCTTAGGCCATCAAAAAAGAACAAAGTAATTTCTACATATAGATACAAACAGATCACACACACACACACACACACACACACATATATATATATACTTTAACTTTAAAACATGCATAATAGCATATAAGGCATGCTAACATTTGTGCTAAATTACAGACCAATTTCCAAGGACAGGAGGAATAAATCTTAAAGCATACATTTCTCCCTTTTTTTTATAAGTGAATTTCTAACATTGTGTTACTGGAATAAATCATCTATTAAGCATGGTAATAGAATATCAAGTATAAGCCAGCAGAATTTTGTGTGGGTAGTTTCCCCTTTTCCTTCCACCTTTCCCTAGCAAATATTCTGGGAAACGAGACACTTTCTTTCCCCTTAATTAAGTGTGCTTCACTGTGACATCATTCTCTCTTCATTCACCAGATACCCCAAACTTGACCCACAACTCAAACTGCATTCTTTTCTCGTTGGAACTTAAAAGTTTCAGGAAACGGTTGTTTTTAACCACATCTAAAGAGCCTTCAATCTAAAGACTAATTTTTATAAGTTCACAAAACAGTTTTGAAAAAAATATTTGGCAAAGTATCTGAGAATAGTTACAGGTTCTTATCCTAAACTGACTTAACTTTCAGAGCTGCTATACAGTATGAATAGCTTAAAATGGACACTTTTTGAAATTTGGGGCAAAATTATTTTCAAAACCTGCTTCCCAAAATTAATCGCTGACTCCTTGGTTCCTATGGTCCTCCTTTGCCTACTAGATATGCTGCATTCAAATACGTCTCAGTAAAATAATATAGCTAGCCACAGTCTTTCACTCTTCATCTGGTTGACCCTCATCTCTTTGTCTACCAGGAAGTATGATCATTAAAAAGAAAGTCCTGGACCACAGGTAAATTATGACCCTTCTCGTGCATATGTAAGCTTTACAACAGGGCAATATGTGCACCTTGGCTTCATTTTCCATATCATGCATGGTAGACATACCATGAATTTTAGGCCATATAACTCATTTTATGGCTTTCTCCTTCTCTGTGAAAGGCCCACACACAGATTATGTCTATTTATAAGATTCTGTACTTCAAGCCATAAGCACAGACACAACTTGGACTAGTCCTTCCTTACCTCCAAAATTTTGTCCTAGAAATCAGGAAGAGAAGTAGCTGCTCTGTGGGGGTTGGAAACACAAGATGCCAAACCTAGGAGCCATTGTCTGTCAGTTTCCAGCTATGTGGAGAAGTATTTGCAAAAGGTGAGAGTTAACACAAAAACATATGTATTGTCTCACATGGATTTGTCCATTTTACTAATTTGTCCATTTTGTTAATCTAGGTGTTTCTAATTTGAGTTTACTGTGAATAATGCTACTGTGAACATTTTTGTACCTATTAGTGTATATGGCAAACATTTCTTTTTAATAAATATTTACAGTGTTATTATTATAAAATAAGAAAAGTTCCCTCAATAGAAACAAACGTTTTATGTAAGCTTAGTAATAGAACCCTATTCTTGGGTATCCTTAAATGGCAAACATTTCTGTTGAGTTGTATAACTAGGAATGGAATCGCTGGGCTAATAGGCATCTCTATGCTTAATTTTAATAGAAAATACTGAACAGTTTCCTAAAGGATTTCTGCCAATTTACGCTTCCACCAGTAGTCCATGCATGGCCAATATCTTACCCTATTCTGTGATTTGCCTTTGAACTTCTTCTAGGGAAGTCTGCAGTTGAACAGAAGTTCTTCATGTTCAAGTAATCCAATTTATCAATCTTTTCCCTAGGGAAAAGATTAAGGTTAAAGAAAAGGTTAAGGCTTATTATATTCTAGTCAATATATTTTTCTCTATCCCTAAGGACATGAAGAGATGGTCTTATATTATCTTTGGGAAGTTTTATCCTTTTGCCTTTCACATACAGATTTGTCAGCTACATGAAATTAATTTTCATGTTCGATAGGAGACAGGGATTCAGTTCCACTTATTCCAAATGGTCATAAAATTGATCTAGCACCATTGGTTGAAAAGGTCATTCTTGTCAAAAATGAAGTCCTAATTAAGTGTGCCCCTCTAAATGAATATGTCTATGCCTTCTAATCCATTTATTGACCATTACCACATTGTACAAATTTCTCTAGCTTTATAATATGACTTGATATCTAATAGAACAGATTCCTCTTTCTCTTTCTCATTCTCCTTCTCTTCCTATTCCTCCTTCTTTAAGAGCAACATGACCAATCTTGGCCTTTGTTTCTCCATCTGGATTTGAAAATCAGCTCATCAATATCCACCAAAAATTTTCAAAATTTTTTGTACTAAAATTATAATCTCTATGTGCTATTTTTATAACTTTTCTGTGTATTTAAAATTATTACAAAATTTAAAAATAATAAAGGGAAAATAAAGTTATATTGGCTCACAAAATAAATAAGATTTTATTTACTTTTTTTAATATTCTCTGAGAGAGTTGTAAGATTGATAAGATTTCTTTCGTGTTTGGTAGAATCCATCAGCAAAAACATCTAGATTAGCATTTTATTATAAGATAGTATTGAATTATAAATTTAATTATTAACCAAAAAGATTTTCTAATTTTTCTTCAGGTTTTAATTTATCTAGGGACCTGCTATTCTGTTATCATTTAGATATCAGGTGTCCCTCAAAGGTTCATGTGTGAGACAAGCACAGGAATTTCAGAGGTGAAATGATTTGATTATGGGAGGTGGAACCAATCAGTGGATTGATTCATTGCTTAGATTAACTAGACCAGAACTGTTGGCAGGTAGGGTGTCGCTGGAAGAAGTAGGTTACTGAGGTTGGTCCTTTGGGGTTTGTATTTTGTCCCTGGTGAGCAGAGCTCTCTCTCTCTGCTCTGTACTTTGAGCTGCCTTCCTCCACCATACCCTTTTGCCATGATGTACTGCCTCCATCTTGGGCCCAGAGCAATGGAGTTGGCTGTCTATGAACTGAGACCTTTGAAACCATAAGAGTCAAATAAACTTTTCCTCTTTTAGAATTGTTCTGATCAGGTCTTTTGGTCAAAGCTGACTAAAACATCATTCATCCATTTAATTTATTTTTCAAATTTGCTGGCACAAAGATTTCTATAATACCTTACTATTGTTTTAATGATTAGGTTATAATGATGTCACCTTTTTCATTTCTGATATTGGCTATTTCGCCAACCCTCTTTTTCCAGATCATTCTTGCCAAAGATTTACCAACTTTCTTGGTCTTTTCAGGAAAAGAAATTTTAACCTTTTAGAAGTTCTTTGTTTTTCTTTTTTTTACTAATTTTTCCCTTTCTCTTTTGTTTTATTCTTTCTAATTTATTGCCTTTAATTAATACTTTTTTAACTAATTTTTAGAAACCCAAGTCCATTGGTTTTTCTTTTATTTTAAATTTATTTTTTATTCTAATTTGTTATACATGACAGCAGAATGCATTTCAATTCATAGTGCACATATAGAGCACAATTTTTCAAGTCTCTGATTGTACCACAAAGTAGAGTCACACCATTTGTGTCTTCATACATGTACCTAGAGTAATGATATCCATGACATTCCACCATCTTTCCTATCCCCATTCCCCCTCCCTTCCCTCCCTCCCCTTTTCCCTATCTAGAGTTCCTCCATTCCTCCCTCACTTCCTTCCCCCCACCCACTCCATTATTTTTTTTAGCCTTTCTTATTTTCTAATGTATTTATTTAAGACAATAGACTTTCTTGAAGTGAACTTTAGCTACAACCCTCAACATTTGATATCACATTTCATTACCATTTAGTTCAAAAGTGCTTTATTATCCCAGGAAGCTACCATGCTCACCTCTGCAGCACACTCTTCACTTTTTCCTCTTCTAAAAATGTTTTCCTAATCACTAAAATCTATTAGGTGAAAGAATTTTGCTAGACATAGAAAGGATGCAAAAATGCTTCTTTCCTCAAGAATCTTTTTTGGAGAAGTATGTCCAAAACTGTAAGACATTTTTGTACATAAAATTATCAATACACTTGAAATATGATAAATGACACACAATTGGTACAATTTTCTAAAAATCCTGACTGCCATGATTTGCCAGAATTTCACATAGAGCAGAGAGTTTCCCTGATCTTGTACTTACAGAAAGGATTTAGATAAAGGGGAGCAATAAGGAAGACTAGGATGAGCAACGACCTAGTGAATAGAAAATTCAAATCCATGTTTGGAGAAACAATAAGTAAACTAGTTTGGCTTACTGAAAAATCTGTGTGATGAAATTAGAGAATTTTCAAAGACAGGTCCATCTTATTCTGTAACTTCAAATAGGGGGTTAGTGAATTTTTTTTATATCTTGTAGAAAGTGGAGAACCATTTTCAAAATTTAGATTGGCAGTTTATACAAAGAGTGTTTGTTAGAAATACTTATCAGGAGCCTTGAGTCAAATAAATTGAAAGGATAAAAGCTAAAAACAAGAATCCAAGTACATGCACTAAGGTCTTCACTGGAGAGAGTAGTGGGAATCGGAAATATTACAGAGGAAACTTCTATTGACCCCCCCCCACTATCACTTTGGCTTTAGTGAATGACACAAGTTGTTCTTTAATCACACCAAAGAAACTAGCAATATAGGTAGAGATTATAATTCATTTAAATGTTTTTCTCACTTTTCTTTCTTTCTTTCTTTTTTTTTTTTTTTTGAGAAAGCACTTCCTGGTATTATTTCTGTTCTTGCAACATGATGTGGGGAATTGTTGCAATTTTCACTTTGTCAATGACTTTGGCCAAGAGATGTTGTATTGCATTTCAACCTGATGCCTTCCACATTTGTATAAATCCCAAACTCCATAGTTTAGCAATGAGCCAAAAACATGCCACATCTGCATGATGCTAAAGGTCATTCCCTTGAAATGCATCATACTAAATGGAATCTTATTTCTTGCCAAAAATTTTGTGGGCGTCTGTCACAACATTTATCTTCCTTCCATCAACAGCAGCAGCAGCAACATCATCCTAATATTTCATGTTCAACCTTGGATGACATCAGAGAGACTCTCTAGCATGTTTCTATGGATTTTCACCATATAACCAGCACCTCCAGGCCACCGTTCCCACATTTCCCATCTCATCATTTTCCTTTCTTCGCAAACTTTCCCTTTAACCCCATTCACCATCAAAACCACTCTCACTCCAATAAAATTTTATATTTTCAGATCTCTGGTTTTCTTTCATTGGTTGTTTTTTGTCTTCTCCATTAGGTTATAAACTTTTTATGAACTCTGAGTTTTCAAAAAATGCCTTGAACTGACCAATGCTTGTTCCTCAAAGACATGTGACTGTATATGCATTTGTTTTATTCTTTATAACGTTATTCTCTTTCTACCCATTACCCCACTATGCATCACTTTCATGGGCTAATGGAATCAGAACGACTCCTGGCATTCAGGCTAAAACACACTGACAATGATGAGGAAAACCAGTGTCCTTTAAACATTCATCTTATCCACTGCTCTGCTATTTCCCCTACCCAAAGCTGTTTGGAAACAATACAGTGTTCTTATTGCTGATGGTGTTGGTTATGAAAATTCTAGTGTGTATACCAAGAGAACTTGTCATAAGGAAGGAACATGTCTATTCTACTCCTCTGGTTTCTCTGAAGAATGAGTTTCTCCAAACACTTCTGGCTTCTTGACCCACTCCTTACTTTTCACCATGATTCCATGAGTTTGAGCAAGGAACTGGACAAGTATATCTCAGCATTTTCCTATCACCCTCTTCCTTTTGGGAGCAAGCCACATTAGACTTGTTCCAGGCTAGAAGTTTTACAGGGCAGTACTCCACACAGCACAATCTGCAGAACTTCCGCACTGCCCAAGGCTGGGGGGGTCAGGCTGATTTCAAGTATTAAGTATTAGTATGAAAATTCCTATTTGGGATGCACATCTGAGATTATAACAGGTGATCTTTAGTCTCTATCTGACTTATTCTTTGTTTCATGTCACAAAATTAGTCAGGGAAAGAGTATGTTTACTGGGTCCTCCTCTAACTGTTGCAACCCACTTGACATCTGACTGGCATTGACACATGTTGATAGGATCCTAAGGCAAAGCTGCTCTCTGAATGTGGGCATGGTGGGCATCCATTTTCCTCGCTAAAAGCCTGTGCTGCAGTTAGCACTCATGATGGACACTGCAGTCTATACAAACTTCTGTTTCAAGTGAAATTCCTCTTATTTCACTGCCCCATGGCATAAGACTATATAAGCCATTCTCAAGGAACACATGGCATCTCACAGTGAGGAAACAGTACCTTCTTCCTTTATGGAGACAGAGCCTTCCATTTTCAGACTCTTTCACTTAAGTATTCCCTAGCAAGTGAGATATCACAATGGAGTACTTTTCTTGCCTTAGAGGAAAGGAGTCTTCCAGTTCATAAATGTATTCTTTGAGGCTGCTCTGGATACTGGTAATGCTCTACTAATACAGAAATTAGGAATCTAAAGACCCTTTTCTTATAAACTAAACTAAGTTAAATCAACTGAGAATATGGTCAGGGTCAATCTCAACATGGAACATGGCAGCCTCGGTGCCTCACTTCCAAATGACCCAGAGAGCCTCAAAGTACGGAAAGCACACACAAGAATGCCACCTTTCAATAGTTTCTCTCCCACCCTCACCCACCAGTTTCTACATTTTTCTTTCTTGGACGTCCAGACCTGTCTAATGTATGTGGAAATAGAATCTCCCAACTATTTCTCACCAAGACCAACTGAGCTTATTATATAATCCCAGCTCTTGTTCCAAGAAAACTAAGATCAATCTCAAAAAGCAGTCATCTGAACTTGGCAGACATTCGTGTGGGAAAGTCTTTAAGAAAAAACAAATTTGTTGATGTACTGGGACAAGAAACTCAGAACAGATAAAATATTCCATAAGCCAACTCTGCCCTTTAGCTTCAACATTCACACTTTTCTCAGCCAACAGTCCCTGTTCCACTCTGTGGGTGAAGCCAACTCCTAAGTATGTCGTGATTAGGCCAAATACCCTCACCAAAAAGCCAAAGGAACTCCGAGACAGTCATGGAGAGAGTTCCCAACTGCAGGAACCTTAGGCTACCTGGCCTGAAGAAAGCACCTGACCAACAAAGGGAATTAAGGAAGGTATTGGCAACAATTACCCTAAAGTGGAGTCTGTGCTTTAGGTCCATGTCAGCCAATGAATTTCCTCTGGCTGCACTCCCCTCCCCTTCGAGGCTATATAGAGAAGGGTCCTTCTGTCTTTGGAACAGTGAGTGACAACATGACAGCCCTTACTGAGCTCAGCTTCAAAGTTAGAAATATAAAATAAAGATTTAAGTTCCCCAAGAAAGGAAGCTTCTTTTCCTTTCCCAAGCAACAAGTGGAGGAGACAGGGTGAAGAGGGTTCTGGGGAATATCAAAATAGCTGCAGCTCCTTAGGCAAGGGAAAATGATGTTGTTTGGGGATAACCTCACACCAAGGAAAGAGATATTAAGAAACTGGTCTTAGAAAGGACCAATGCAACAGGAAAGCAGAGTGAATCCTTTATACCCAGTGGAAAACACAGAATCCTCATGGAGACCCAGGTGGATTATCTATCTTTCAAAACGTAATTGAGGCCTCTAGGATTGTGCCTGTGTATACCTCTTCTTCCTCCGTAGTTTCTTGGTGAACAAGCGATTGAAAATAGCACATGGGAAACAAAAAAAGAAGTTGTTAGAATGTCAAATAACTCCCAGGCACAGTGCTGCATATTTTTGGTATTGTGGATTTTTGCAAGTTCTTTCTCCCAGGAGTTATATGCATGGACTAACAGAGCAGCCACGGCAATGCTCAGCCTTGCAAGACAATCCTTTTCCTTCTCAGAACTCCCTGCCTCTAATGATTAAAAAATAAGCAATGAATATAAATATCAAGTCTGGTGGCACCTCCTCCACGCAGAAACTGTTATTTCCCAGAGGCCCAAAGAGTTTCCCAATTATCAGTGCACTCATCCACAATTCTGATCAATATTTAGCCATCGTCTAAATTTACGTTTGAAAAATCAACATCTATATTCGAGAATGAATCCAATTAATAGTTGCAGTTCAGAACATAAAAGTCAGTGTCCTATCCATATAATCCAGGGCCATGATGTCAGCTAATTAATTAAGTGATCATCATTAACGTAAGTCATAATGTGATGTCATTGGTAGTGCTTTTGCTCTAATGACCCACAGTATTTCTCTGAACCTGAATCCAGAGCTATTAAATGATCCATTCATACTCCATAAAATAAGTAGGACCCAGAAGACTAATATTATTTTCCCCATTTCTCAATAAAATAGTAACATTCTTTGTTTTCTGTGAGTTAACTGGCATCTCCAAAGAGATGACCACAATACTTAGTTCCCCAGTATCTTTTCAAAAAGTATAGAACCAAATACATCCAGTGGAGCTTACAGCCTAGAAATGACATTTTCATTACAGTGCCATGCTCCAACTCATTGACAAAAATACATTGTAAATGGTGGGATAATTTCTCTGGTATTTTATATAATTCAAAATAAACAATTGCATTCTTTCAGAAATTTACCACAAATGAAACAAGACTAAGTTTACAAAAATTTCTAAACTATACTATACTCCACAGAATGCCAATGCTGGAAATAACCTTGAAAGTTTATCTAGTTCATTTTTAAAGACTCCAGAAAAGACAAGGCCAAAAGGAATGGAAATGAAGGGGAAAAAAATCTTGTGTTTCAGCCCTTATCTTTACTGCTAAACCATTTGACCTGGAACACATCCCATCAGCAACCTCAGCCCAGCTTTGAACCAGATTCCCTAAGGTTCTAGCCAACTTGAACAACCATGATCCTCTTATCAGACTACTATGAAAGTTAACTAGAGAGAAAACACCTCCATCCTCCTTAGAGTTATATGTCAGGACCCCTGTAACTTTCAAACCAGAAGAATACTAATTGTCATAGCTGAGATCTGGGGAAATTTTAACCTATGCCAAAGTCAAGCTTCTGCATAATCATTAAAAACTGAGGATAATTTCTCTACTGGAGACCATCTAGGAGAGTGACAGAATGAGAAAACAGAATATGTATCACCATTTGCACTTGCTGAATGCAATCCATAACTCAATTGAAGATAGAGTAAAATGCATACCTTCCAAGGAACAACTCAAAACACATTTTGTTTATCCATTGGTCAGGTGATGATGGACATCTGAGTTGATTCCTCTTTGGGGCTTCTTTGGATACTGCTGCTATGAATATTTGAACACATTTTTATATGGCTCTACATATTCACTTCTCTTGAGTAGATAGATACCTAGGGATGAAATTTCTGGATCATATTATAACTCTTTTTAATTTTTTGAGAAGTTATCAAGTTTTTTTCCATAGGAGCTGTACCATTTCCATTTCCATCAGCAGTGTTGGAAGGTTCCGATTCCTCTATATTCTTATCAATACTTGTTATTGTCTCTTTTTTTTCCATTATGGAGGATATGAAATGCTTTTCTCATTGTCATTTTGATTTCCATTTCTGTGATGACTAATGATGGTGGGCATCTTTGCATATGATTGCTGGCCACTTGTCTATCTTTGGAGAATTGTCCATCCAAATACTTTGCCCATTTTTCATTAGGTTGTTTTTATTGATAATTTTTTTTGAGAGAGAGAAAGAGAGAGAGAGAGAGAGAGAGAGAGAGAGAATTTTTTAATATTATTTTTTAGTTTTCGGGGAACACAACATCTTTATTTTTATTTTTATGTGATGCTGAGGATGGAACCAGCGCCCCGCGCATGCCAGGCGAGCACTACTGCTTGAGCCACATCCCCAGCCCTATTGATAATTTCTAAGAGCTCTTTATCTCTTCAGTATATAAGTCCCTTATTAGATATATGATTTGCAGATTTATTCTCCAATTCTGTGGGTTGTTTTCCCTATCCAATTTAGTTTTTTATTTTCCTTTTTATCACTTCTGCTTTTGGTGTCATAGCTCAGAAACCATTGACTAATCCAAAGTCATGATCAATTTTTCTTCTAAAATTTTATAGTTTTATCTCAGACACTTAGATTCTAATCCATTTTATGGAGTTTTCGTGTTATGATATAGGGATCCAACTTCTCTCTTTTATACATAGCAATCCAGTTATTCTAGCACCATTTGTTGAAAAGACTATTCTTTTCCCATCAAATTGGTCTTAGCACCCTTGTCAACAATTATTTTTGTTTTTATTTCTGAGTTCTCAATTTCATTCCATTTATCTGTATTTCTATCCTCACTTCAGTACTATACATAGTAGCTTTGTACTAAGTTTTGAAATCAGGAAGTGTGAGTCCTACTTTGTTCATTTTCTAAATCGTTTTGGCTATTTGGATTGTCTCATTTTGATATAAATTTTGAGATCAGCTTATCAATTTCTGCAAAAAAATAAAAGAAAACCTGAAATTTTGATAAGGATTGCATTGGATCTGCAGGTAAACTTGGCAACTATTGTCATCTTGACAATATTGTCTTTCACTTCATGAGTCTGAAACACCTTTCCACTTATCTAGGGCTTCTTTAATTTCTTTCAACCATGTGTTATAGTATTTAGAGTAAAAATTTCACTACTTAGATAAATTTATTTCTAAAAAATCAATGATTTTTGAAGTTACTGTATATGGATTTGATTTTGTAGTTACATTTTTGGAGTTTTTTCATGGCTACAGTAGAGAAAAATTTTTCTGCATCAATCTTATATTCTACAATTCTGATAAATTCATGTATGAGATATAATAGGTTTGCCAAATGCCAAATATTTTCTTTGATATACGGAGGCTGATTCATAGTAGGATAGAGAGTGGGAGCATGGGAGGAATAGACAAACCCTAGATAGGGTTCAGTGTAGTTTTAGTTTGCATTTCTCTAATTGCTAGAGATGTTGAACATTTTTTTCATATATTTGTTTCATATATTTCTTCTTCTGTGAAGTGCCTATTCAGTTTCTTTACCCATTTATTGTTAAACATGTATTTGTATGTATGTTTGTATATATGAAATATATTGTATATACAAATACATCCTTTATAAACATACATATATTGTTAGGGTCTGTAAACAAGTCGGGATGGCGCCTGGCATTTTGCCAGAGAGAGTGGTTTGTGAGGTGGCGCCAGCGAGCCATTAAGTGTGGAGATTCCTTATTGGTTGACTGCTGTATCTAGTTTATGTTAATTAAGATAAGCTGTATGTAATGTATATATACCCCTCCGGTCCTACAATAAAGGGCTCCCACTCCTACTGTATCAATGTACACAAGTTGTTCGTCACCCCCTGGTTATTTTGCTGCAGCCGGACTGCGGCAATATATAATGTGAATTTAAGCCATTTTTTAATAGTTTGGCTTAAATATGTGTTTTACTCATCTTTTTCATTGCTGTGACCAAAAGACTGATAAGAACAATTTTAGAGGAAGAAAAGTTTATTTGGCTCTCACTATTTCAGAGGTCCAACTGTATTGCTCTGTGCCCCGCTAAAGTGAGGAAGAACATCATGCCAGAAGAATGTAGGTGAAGGAAAGCAGCTCAGGACATAGTTACCAGGAATCAGAAAGAGAGCGACCCTTACCATGGACAAAGTATAAAGCCCAAAGCCATGCCCTCAGTGACCCCCCTCCTCTAGCCACACCAACACCTGCCTACAGTTACCACTCAGTTAATCCCTATCAGGGGATTAATGACTGGTTAGGTGAAGGCTCTGTAACCCAATCATTTCAACTCTGAACTTTCTTGCATTTTCTAACACATGAGTTTTCGGGGGACAACTAATATCTAAACCATTAGCAACATGGGACAATATGTATTGTCCTTTAAGCCACATTTTTGGCACAATAATGTATTTCTTCCTTTTTTCTTCATTTTTTGGCTTTCTTTTAGAAGGAGTAATTGCTGTTTTTCCATTTTATATCTTTTCCCCTAATTTGTCATTACTCTATCATTTAATTCAGTGATTTATGTAAGCCTTTAAAATGTTTTTTTCAATTATTTAAGTCTGCCTTCAATGATATGGTACTTTCACATATACTATAATAACCTTATATTTCTTGCTTTCCTCTTTTTATGCTATTGGTATGCATTTTACGTATGTTTTCAGTCCCACAATAGCTTGATGTTAATGTTGCATTAAATAATTTAATTATATTTTAAGGAGATTTAAGTGATTAAAAAAATTTACTTTATTTATGTATTTACCATTTCTGGGTCTATTTCTTATTTAGTTTTGTTGTTTGATTTTTGGTTTTGTTGTTGCTGTTTAGATATGAATTTCCATCTAGTACCATTTTTATTCTGCTTGAAGAACTTCTTTTAACATTTCTTACTCTGCAAATCTGAGGGTGATGAGTTCTTTCAGTTTTTTAGCTGTATTTTGAAGGCTATTTTTGCTGGGTAAAAAAATTTTAAGTTGACAACTATATCTTTCAATAAATTAAGAATACTATTCCATTGTTATCTAGCCTTTATTGTTTGTGACAACAAACTTGTTCTTTCTCTTATCTTCGTCCCTTTATACATAATGTGACTTAGTTCTCTGGCTACTTTTAAAAATTCTTTTCAATATCACTAGGCAATTTCATTTTTGTGTGCATTAAAGTAGTTTTCTTCATGTTTGTCTTGCTTGGGGTTCATTTAGCTTTTTGAATCTGCAGTTTATAATTTTTGCCAAATTTGGAAAATTTTCAGACAATATTTCTTCAAAGATTTCTTCTGCAACCTTCCCCTATGCATTCTTTTCAGCTCTTTTTCTCTATGTGTTTCATTTTGGATAGTTTCTATTGTGATATCTTTAGCTAACTTCACTAATCTTTTCTTCCACAATTTCTTACATGCATGAATCCCATCCAATGTAAAATACAGTAATTTTTATTTTAACTGTTACTTTTATCTCTAGATATTCAATTTTTTTTAAAAAAATTTGTAGTTGTAGTTGGACAGAATGCCTTTATTTTATCTGTTAATTTTTAATGTGAAGTTGAGGATGAAATCCAGTGCCTCACATGCTTTGCCACTGAGCTACAGCCCCAGCCCTAGACATTCAATTTTAATGTCTTCTATCCCACTTTTTAACTTTGTCAATATTTCATCCAGCTTCCTGAACATATAGGATATAATTATAATAATTATTTTAATAATTAATTTTATTTATACTCATTTTATCTTTGGGGTCAATTTTAGTTGATCAATTTTTTTCTCCTTATTATGGGTCATATTTTACTGCTTCTTTATATGCCTAGATGATTTTTTATTGTATGGTACACATGATAAATTTTACCTGCTGGGTGCTGAATATTGTGGTATTCCTATACATACTTGGGGCTTTAATCTAGGATGTAGCTAAGTTACTTAGAAACAGGTTAATACTTTTGAGCTTTGCTAAATGAGACTAGAAAGCATTTGCTCTGGGTCTAATTTTGCACTACCACTGAAACAAAAGTCTCTTTTGAAATTTACCTGACTTCCTATAAATTATGGGATTTTTCCACTATGGCTGGTGGGACAATTACTATTCTGGTACGTTTTGTGAGCTCTGAGGGTTGTTCATATGATCCTTGGGGAGTTCTTCCCCTGGCCCTGAGTCATTTCCTCACAGTATGCACTGATCAGTACTCAGATGAATGTTAAGCCGAGTTGACAGGATTTCTCAGATCTCCAAAGCTCCCCTTCTCTGTGCAGCTCTCTTCTCTCCTGTACTCTGCCCTGAAATCTGGAGCCCCATTGGTCTCCTTAGACTTTCAGCTCAGTCTCCTTAATGTAAGGAAATCATCCCCAGACTTTGATTGAGTTCCTTCTCTATTGGACACAGACTGGAAATCTTCTCCATTTAGAAATCTAAGGGCAACTGCAGGGCTTACCTTACTCGCCTCCTTTTTCCCAGAGATCAATGTGTCTTTTCACTGGAGGCCCAAGATCTTAAGTGCCATTGGTTCATATATTTTATGCAGTTTTAGCTATTTGAAGCAGTAGGATAAATCCCATCCCTATACTTATTCTTTGGCCAAAAGTTGAGTTGATTTCAATTTTGAAAATTCTTTTTTCCTGCAAATTTAGATTTTGAAATTTTTTTTCCCCTGGAAACCACTTCAAAAATTTCTGAGTTAACACAATAGTAGTATTTATTTTGTCACAAATTTGTACTTTAGGCAGAACCCTATGAAGACAGCTCATTTTTACTTCACTTGGCACTATATTGGTGGTTCAAAAGGTGGGAGTAAGAATCACCTGAAGCCTCACTTACTCATCATCTTTCTGGTCATTGATACTTGTTATTGGTTAGGATCTCTGCTGGGACTATGAGAAGAGCATCTCATGCCATCTTTGCCCATGGCTACTTGGTTTCTTCAAAACACAGTGGCTTAGACTTCCTAAAGACAGAGAGAGAGAGGGAGAGAGAGAGAGAGAGAGACAGAGAGACAGAGAGAGACAGAAAGACAGAGATAAAGGAGAGTAGAGTAATATGAGAGCTACAGTACCTTTTCTAACCTGGCCTTAAATATCAATCAGCCTCAATTCATCACATTAGATTCTTAGAAACAAGTGACTAAGGCTAGCCCATACTCAGGGAGGGAGGAGTCAAAATTCACCTTTTGATGTGAAAAGCATCAAAAAATTTGTAGACTTATTTTAAAACTCACATACACAAGTGCGCACGCGCACACACACACACACACACACACACTTCCTCTATGTTTTGCTTTTTAGTTTTTTGGGTTTGGGGTTTTTTATTTGTTTGTTTGTTTGTTTGTTTTGCCAATTTTGTTTTGTTCTTATTTCTAAGGTTTCTGAGATGGGGGCCCAGGCCTGCCTCAAACTCATAGTTCTTCCACCTCAGCCCTCTGAGTAGCTGGAACTATAGACATGCTTATTTTGATCCAGATGACCCAGAAGCTTATTTTAATCTCTATAGTTTACTCCACCTGATGTACATCAGTTGAATATTTATATTTAAGATAGGGGCACTTTAAAACCTCCAGTGTATGAGAAGGTTAGTCTGCCCTGAGCTGTCTCAGTTGGTTATTCATAAGAGGGAAATTTCAAAACATCTTTAGGTATTTCCTCTTAAGCCAGTCATTCTCTCTGAGAAAAACATTCCCAGTGTCCTCCTCAGAGGATTGAGGCCAATATTCCGGAACATGAATAAAGAAAGCTGGCTCAGAATATTAGCAAATACTACCAAAGTATCTTTTTAAAATTTTTTCTGTCCAGTACCGAATCCTCACCTGAGCCTGAAGTTTCCTCTGCTTATCCCTTTTAGAGAATATTCTTTTTCCAAGGTGAAGGAATGGCGGCCATCAGTTGGTTCACAGGATGTAGGAGGCAGTATGAGATTTGGATAGTTCTGAGACAGACTTTCAGCCAGTTCCCCTTATTCAATCTCTACTCTCAGTTCCTCTTCCAGAAGAATATTCTTCTTTGTAGTTTCTATTTTCCTCACTGCTGGCTTCAGATTCCCTTTTCCCAGGTCTTCCAAGAATGTCACTCATCCTGATTTCCTTTCCTACTTCCAAAATTCTATTTTTTGTCTTATTTTCAGATCTTCCCCTTCTTGTGAATTTAGCCTTTTTAAAAGTTCCTTTATTGTCATTTGATGGGATTTGGGAAGGAGTAAAATACAACTATTGTGTAATAGTCAATCACCTTTTCTCAGAAGTAATACTCACTCCTTCATTGCTTTAGTTTACTAAATGCACGCCCTTAATTAGTTGCTCTGTCTCTGGCACTGATTTGAAGATCCTCTAAAAATCCCGGCTATCTTTTTGTGACATTTTTTCCCCAAGTGACTTGTAACCATTTTCATGCCTTTCCTGGATGATTTGGTCTATTTAGTTTTAAAATTACTTCTAGGTAGAGTGTGTGCACCAAAATCTACACTAAGTCACTCTTCACTGTCTAATTATTAATGCTTTGGAGATTCTCCTTAAAGTTTCATTTCACATGTTTACTCCTCTTCCACTCTTTCTCTCCATCTCTCTTTCTATCACATAAATGTATATCATGTTTTCCAATCTCACTGTTTTATAAAAAACAAAGGCTGAAAATCTAATACAGTGATGGCACTTAAGTACTTTTATTTTGTGTAAAATAAAGTAAGGTGAAATAAAATTCAAGTTTCATTAGTGATTAAGACATTTCCCTTGAACAACACATCTTTTTTTTTTTCCTGAAATCCTCAAGGCATTAAATCAGAACTAATTACCATTTACAATGAACACAGAGGCCTAGGACAGCTTAGAGTTTGCCAAATGATAGTCAACCAGGTCATGACAAAACTGGGTTTGGTACTTTTCAAATTTTCATACTGACCCAGTTATGCTTAAGGACCTCATTTTAAAGGAATAAGAACTACCAACTCTTTATCTGGATGAACAGAATTAGTATAATAACAAACCCTCGTGTACCCACCACCCAACTTACACAATTTTTAATTTATGGTCTGTCTAGCCTCATCCAACTTCACCTATTTTCCCATTGAATTACTTTGAAGCAAATCTCTGACATTATATTATTTCATAAGTGATGAACTTATGAAGTCTAAAAACTAGGCAATAGTTTAGATTAAGTAGTATTAAGTACCTGTAACATATTTAAGCTATGAATAAAATGTTCCAATTAGAAGTGAGTTCCCTCGACTTAAAAAAATACTAAATTAATAATTTTTTTTTTTACAAATGATTCTATCAAGTAGACCCTAATGAAGATACTCTTTGATCTTTCAATAGGGAGAGTGTCTGTACGGATCTAACCCAAAATGAGCAAACCGCAGAAACTTTAGCTCCAACCTCAACAAGTATCTGAGCTCTTGACTTTTGGTCTGCCTTTTGGACTTGAGCTTTGTTTTAAGGTGTTTGGTTTGGATTGGTTTCATAGATTCAACAACCTCTATAAGCCTACATCTATCTGTAGGCTTGCCTCAATCCTTCGGTTCTTCTTATTCTATTTCAGGAAGTATTTATTTCAGTATTTCCAAGCCTAGCTTAATTCAAACACTAAGTAGAAATTCAACTGATGCTTCTTAAAAGAGTGATGAGAACAGCAGAGAAATCTCAATGAAGGGAGAAATGGAGGCCACGTGCTCCAGGGCTCACCTACCAAGGCAGAGCTCTCCTTGCAGTTTTCATGTTTACCCAGGAACATCCTGTGCAGTTACTTCTACTTCTCATCCCCAGGATCTTTCAAATAACCTTGGGTAGCAAAACAAGCTGGGGCAGCCCTCACACCAGACGGAACCAGGGTGCCCCGTGGTTGCCCACCAGACTTCATTCCTAATGGGATGATCCCTGAGCAGCACTGGAAGTCCCAGATGGAAGATGCCTTCTTGGTGATATTAAGAGTTTTATTTAAGTGTGGAAGGAACAGTATGAGCAAGGGAAGAACATTCTCCCCTGGGTGTTTCCTTACAGAGCAACTATTACTCCAGAAAAAGGGGACACTTGGTGGATGTGAGAGGCTAGTTAAAAGTGTTGTCCACTGAATAAGTGAAAATCCAGATGCCAGATAGCCTTCTTCACCAGCTATGGTGTAGTTAAGGCCTCAAAAATGGCCTGGGCAGTTGTCAGCACAGCTGAGGAGAGAGAGAAACTTCAAAGTGGGCATTTCCCATGTGAAGGCCCTGCCTTGTGATCTCTGGCAGTATCTCCCAACCTCCTTCCTGGGTAGAGCAAAAATAACATCAACAACCCAGGCACACAGATCTTGTGAGTAAAACAGCAGCCCCACTGAGATGGTGCTCCAGAGTAAAAGGCTTTATTCTTTTAGAAACATGAACATTTCTGCCAATCTTCTTTATGTCCCCAAATGTGGTCTCTCTGGGTCCTTGATTCTTACAAGTGGAAGAGAGAAACAGTTCTGAAGAACAAAATGTCTTGGCCCTGAGAATAATTTCTTGCTTGTTCAGTCAGAGACGGTTTATTATGGGTCTGTTTAGTGTCATGGTCAAGGGAGGGAAGGAATAAAACATTGATCCAAGAAGCCATTTTGCTCTGAGGAGTGATGAAGTACATTTTTCTGTGCTGAGGCACTCGTAGGGGGTAGATTTCTTTGCAGAATGAGCCCAAGTAGGCAGGTACAGGAATGGAACAGTTCACTAGGAGAAGATTATTAGTAAAACCAGAGGCTTATCTGGCCTTGTGTCTCTGGGGGAGACACAAAAAGAAGGAGAACTAATCCACTCCAAGAAGAAGAAAGGGATGGCGCCTTGTGCCTAATTTGATATATCTCTCATGTGGTGGGTGGGAAACTTCTTTCAAGTCCTTTTGGCCGAGGCAGTAAATTATTCCTCATGTTGCTGTTGTGTAGTGGTCAGCAAGCTATGAGTCATGTGGTGACTCACGGCCTCATCATCAATGTATATTTGGGGGTGCTCACTGGCTTCTTGGGTTCATGCTGATAAGGAAGGCTGGCTTTTGTTGTGACTGAGTCTTTTTTCCATGCTACGTGTTTTCTGTGTTTTCTTTGCCGCCACAGAGGTCCTGATAGTGTCATACCACTCAACAGAAATGTTTAACCTTCTTTGAAACCAGACAGCTAAGAATATTACACATTGGGGGAATTCTTAAATGTGCACCCACGTGTCGGGCCCACTAATGATGTATTTGTAAAACACTTTCATTTTTATCTTTGTTTAGCAAAAGGAAATACATTGATTCTCTTTTTCCAGAAAGTACACTGTTCTGCTACTGAGTTGCTACGTGACCTCGAGGATGACTTCCAACTAGGATGTCTTCCAACTTCCCAGGGTCTCAGTTTCCCCATTTACTGCCTACTCTCCTGATTCTACTGGAACACTTCATTGGATTTCAAATAAAGTCTAGGAAGTACCAGCACATATGTCTCTTTGAATGGGCCTCCTTAGGCCACACCTTTCTCAAATCAGTCGGTTCTCACTGACAACTTCTTTATGAGCAGCTAACTGAACTTGGTTTTATTACAGCTTCATACAATATGCTGGCACTAGCAAGAAATGGACTGCCAGGAGCTTACAATACTGTTCAAATACACTCATCCATTCAACAAATATTTTTGAACCCTACCATACACTGGGCACTAAATGCCAGGGGTCCAACAATGTCCAAACAGAAAAAGTCCCTTCTCTTTTAGAACTCCTATTGTAGGTGGGTGGTGGGGGGACAATAAGCATTATAAATAAGCAAATTATATAGAAAATGTTAACAACTAGGGGGGAAAAAGCAAGTCAAGATATCAGGAGTGCTGATATACTGGTAGGGACTGAAATTTTCAATAATAGATTGAGGTTTGGCTTCACTGCAAAAATGATGTATAACCAAGAATTGAAGAAGGTATAGAACAAGCCGCAAGGACACTCCATAAGAGTGGCCTAGATAGAAGAATGAGTAAGGAGAGACTCAGGGACAGAAATATGGCTGGCATGTTGAAGGAGCAGCAAAATGGGTAGTGTGGCCAGAACAGAGTGAATTCAGCAGTGAGCAGGAGATGAAGTAGAGGGGTGTAGAGATGTAGGGTCTTGGAGGGACTGTTGACATTTACTCTAAATGAAAATAGGAAGCCACCAGGGGATGTTGATAGAGAAATAACAAAATCTGACTTGTATTTTATTATAAAGCTCAATCTGTTCATTGTATTGAAGAATAAAATGAAGGGAAGTGGCAAAGTTGAGTCACTAAAACCATTTGGGAGCTATTTCAATAGTCTGGAGGAGAAATTATGTTTGCATGAACCAGCATAGTAGCAGGGATGTGTGAGAAGTGATTGGACTTTCGATATAATTTTAAGATAGACAAATTAAGATGTCCAGATGGATTGGGAATGGGATGTGAGAAAGATAATTATGGATGGATTCAAGTTTGAAAGCCTCTTTTGCTCTCTTAGAGGTTTTAATATGGGACATAAACATCCATATGCTTTACGACCACTTATGGATCTATATCCTCTTTCCCTATTTGCCCTCTACTTTCTATTCTTATTCCTTTCAGGCCTCAGACCAATAAGCCAAGCCATTCACCACTGTTCAGGAACCTTGTAGAATAATGCTATGGCTACTGTTCCACGGTGATTACATGCAGGTGAACTAGAAACGAGACCACTCAGTTTGCCACCCACAATGGCAGCAGTCAAGGCAAAGCCAATGGCCAAGGGTTCCTGACATAGGTGAAATTGAGAGGCTATGAAGAAACTCAAGGTGTGCAGGTGGTGGGTAAATTTCTGATATATCCCATATGGTATAGACTATCAAGAAAGAATTGTCAGACCTAGATGAAGAATGGATGAGGTCCAAAGACCCTGCTCTTATAGATGAACGCAGTAACTGGGAGACATTTGAATGTTTCACTTTAAGAACAGAATAAATAAGGTTTGGGTTTGAGAGGTAGTAGCATTACATTTACAAAGAACATTTTTGAGGGGCAAGAATATGAGTGGGCTAGCATGTACGTGGATGTCGGGTTGACAAAGTGGTGGACCATGGTAGTAGTTTTTCCAATTTCTTCTGACTGTCTGATATCTGAATCCCTGGATAAGTACAAAGAATTAGTGATTGTGTGTCACAGTGGGAACCACAGTCTTGTCCACCTCGATGGATGCTGAGAGCCATGGCCGAGTCTGTATGGCCCCTGGCATTTTGCCAACAGTATTGATTGACAGGCGAGGCATTACTATCCGCCTCTGCCACAACTTTTGAGTTCTCGCACTATTTTGGAGTTCTCGTGGGGATTTCCGGGGATTCCCCGAGAGTTCCCATTGGTTGGGGAAGTGCAGGAGGAGGGATTTCCGGGAGAGATATTTCCGGCTGGGGGTTCCTGGACAAGCCTCGTGGCGTTAGGGAGGATTCCCCGGGAGCTGTGTGAAGTGTTTTCCTGCAGTTTAAAAATAAAGTTTGTTCCTGCTTCAGTGGCTTGTGATTTGTGCCCAGCCAGACTGCGGCAGATGGAAACTGAAAGTATCAGAAAACTTTTCCCCCTGATCCCTCCAGCAAGAGTTTGCACACCTTGCTCAACTAATTGTTTGCTCTTGTCTAGAAATTTAAATCTGAAGAATTAGCTACAAATAAGTGATTAATCCATTCCACTGATAAAGGTGGCAGTATCATCAAGGACAATACCCTGTGTCAAGTAAGGCACCATTACGGTGGTATACCTTGAACGTGGCTTAATTTTGGATGTGGTTCTGGCTACCTGAATTTCTAAAACTATCATCTTTTTTTTTTTCTTCCAAAAAAGCAGGAACCTGGCTCTTCAGCCTTTCTGGTGAGCCTCCTATGAACTGCTGAGATTCTTTCAACAATTTTTTTTTCACTCTTAGGATAATTTGTTATTGTTGTATATAACAAAAACCTCTGTCTGGCACACACCTACTGTTACTTACCCAATAGCAAACTGCCCATCATCGTTGTCAACTTAACCTAGATTTCTGAAGGATCAGTCAAGTGCTTCACTCAAACCAAGCTGCTCACATCCCTCTCTCTTATTCAGCTAAGGGTGGCCATGTGACACCAAGTTCTAATCACAAATCTGCAAGTACAGGGCTAGAGATACAGCTCAGTTAGTAGAGCACTTGCCTATGATGTACAAGGCCCTGGGTTTGATCCCCAGCAAAACACACACTCACACCCACACCTGCACACATACACACACATACACACAAGCCTGATAATAGATATATAGATATAACTTTTATGTTTCCTCATACTTTTAACATTACATGCCCCCCAGACCCTTAGCTACTTGCACCATCTCCAATCTCTACTGTCTGTGGTGAACTCCATGCTGTGTGAAATTCTACTACATGAACCTGACATCTGGAGTCTCTGGTTCCTTCTATTTTGCCCCAAATCAGTGGAAGTATCACATTTCAAAGCATGGAAATTTGGTTTCCCTGGTAGCTGTTAAAGAAGCTAGATAACACAACCCAGAAATGTAAGGGAGTTAATCCCATGGGAAGAACGTAAACCAATAAGAGACAGAAACTGACATAAAATCAAAAGATAAGTTCTTTTTTCCACTGCTACATGTATTGGACTGTTTCAAGAAAGAACTTTTCAGTGTATTCTATCTGGCAACATCTCATATGGCCAAAAGGGTAAACTTGTTCAAAGAGTAGGTATTTTATGTTTTGTAGTACCTTGGGCACAGAAGCAGGACTGGTGGGAAATAGATAAAATTTCATTTTGCTCCCTCCTCATCCTTTACCTCACTTGCCTGATGAGGACAGTACCTCCCAATAAAGCATTAGCACTTAAACTTTGCCCAAGTCTCTATTTTCTAAGGAAACTGGTATAAAATAATCTCCCTTAATACTTTTTATTTCTCTGATAAACAGAATACCCTAGCATAGTCCTTTTCTCCTTCTTCCCCCCTTGACCAGGAACATCACAGCTGGAGACGTTTTCTGAACAGTCAGGAAAGACCAAGAGCATCAACAAGACATGGGTACTGAACTAATCAAATTAATGAACCACACATAATATTTTACCCACCTGCAACCTTCTTCCATGTGAGAAAAATTAAGCCACTAAAGTAAGGTTTTCTAGTACTTGCAGTTGAATAAAAGCCTAGCAGATACACCTGCCTGAAAGTTGTATTTCCAAGTTCCTTAATAGGACTATCACAAAATCAAAGCATTATTCTAAATAAAAGATTATATCCAGAAAGTTCAGTTTGATTTTGTCTTGTCTATGCAAAGCGTAGTTCTTAAACTAATGTCTAGTATACATAATGACTTTTTCTATCTCATGTGTTTGACCCACTGTGTAATTAAATATGTTCCTTACCATCTCTAGGTCTCGTTAGCATCCTACTTTTGATTTTATCTCCAACTTCTATGTATTTCCCTTGAAGTCCATTTCCCTGAAACTCTTACAAAATACTGGGTTCTCCACCCTTGGTTCCCATTTGCTTCTGTGCTAGAAACACTCCTGTTTGTGGAAAGTGGAAACTGCCTTTTTTTTTATTGTGAAAGTTTTTTACTGTGGGTCAAACATATTTTCCCCCAATTAAACATCATAATGAACCGGAAAGATTCCCTTTGTAAGTTTAGGTCTATCATCTTCGAACACTTTATAAAGCATTATATAATCAAATAAAACTGGGTACACCTCTATTTCTCATCTATTAGTGCAGTCAGTGAAGGAATGAACAAGTAGGAAAATGCCATTTAAAACAACCAACCAACAGACACTCATATGCACACACTCTTTCTTCTGGAGTCGACTAGGAACAGAGTGAAAGGGATATAAAAAAGACTGTGTCCTTTCCCCCAGTCTTTTGGGTCTCTAGCAGAGAAGAAATGTACTTACTATAAAAGAAAATCTAGTGCGTTTTCTGAAAGTAAAACTCATGGAAATGTGTGATTGTGTGTGTGTGTGTGTGTGTGTGTTCCAGGCAGTTCATTATTACAGTTTAAGTTCCTAGCTCCAGAAGTTTCTGTTACAGTAAGCTGGGATTCTCTGTCCTCTTTTATCTTCCAGTTTTTGAGGAATTGGTTTGCCCCGTGACCTTCATTCTCTTCCGCATCTAAAATGAGTTGTTGATTTTTTAGTTTGTTCAGCTTTTGTTGTTGTTGCTGGGATTGAAGTTCTAATATCCAAACTCTTCACATATTTCAGCAGAAACCAGAAGTCTGAAGTTTTTTAAATGGGAATTGAAGCCTTGTTCTTGGGACAGAACAACATAATAGATGTTAATTCTTAATTTAATTGTATAATCAATTTCATTCAAATTCTCAATTGGTTATTTTCTATAACTTGAAAAAAAAATAATGTACCTAAAATATGATAGAAATAACAAAGAGCCAATAAAACAAATGGTGCCCTTGTCATCTTGATCTACCAGGTATCAAAATGCACTAAAAAACTATAGTAATTGAAGCAGCCTGGAAACTATACCAAGATGTTATATTCAACTGATTAAAACTGAATGAGATGGTGCAAAAATAAACCAAAGTTCACTGAGGATTCATTCTATAATTAAAGTGGAATTTTACTCAAGGAGGGAAATGTGGATGATGCAATAAATATTATTGAGGCTACCAGTTAGATATTTGTGGAGGGAAATGAAGTAAGATCCATCCTGATACTTTCAACCAAAATAAATTTCAAATTATTCAGTTTTAAATATTAAAATCAACAGTGAAAGTGTTAGCAGCAATAAAGATGGTGATTTAAATATATTTCTGCTGCCCCCACCTTTTCCAAATTGAATTCAGCTGTCAGGTCCCCTCTCTGTTTGCAGTCTTATTTTGTTAATAATTAAGACTGTAGATTATTTTTTTCTGAATTGAGCTTTATTTGTGCAGCATGGATTCTGCTATTAAATTTTCTCTCTTATGTCTTACTTAGTTTAGAATTTCAGTTTTGATTACTTTACTCCAATAGTTAACTAAAAGAACAGTTCTTAAATTCCAGGTAGTTATACTTTTACCATATTTTTGTTATTTGTTTCTTATCTTGTTATTATAAGAGTAGTTCTTATAAAAATATCATTTTCAAAAGTTTTAAAGGAAATTTGACTCTAGAATTCTCATATTCAGTTAAATTAGAATTGAAGTGCAAGTGCAAAATAAAAAATGTATAGGCATGTAAATACTCAAAAAATTATCACACACATTCTTAAAATTAAAAAGTATTACAAAAATACAATAGATATTGAAAACTTGTGAGCCAATGAATAAGTATATTTTATAATTATCTAAGACAATTTTGATTCATAAAATTAATAATAATCTGTAAGTAAAAATCCAGAAAATATCTGTGTATAACTTATATAATAATATATAATATATATAATAATAGGGTTTTCCAGAGGAATGAAACCAATATACATAAGGAGATTCATTATAGGAATTGGTTCACACAATTATGGAGGATGAAAAGTCCTATAGTCTGCTCTCTGCAAGCTGGAGAACCAGAAAAGCCAGTGTGTAATCCAGTCTAAGTTCAGAGGGCCGAAGACAAGAGGTGCTAATGGTGTAAGCTCCAGTCCAAGTCCAAAGGCCCAAGAACAAAAAGTGCCAATATCTGAGGGCAAGAGAAGATGGATGTCCCAATTCAAACAGGAAGCAAATTTATTCTTTCTTCGTCTTTTTAGGTTCTATTCAGACCCTGAACAAATTGAATGGGGCCCACCAACACTAGTAGGCATTCCAGTGCAGTCAATCCAAATATAATCTCTTACAGAAACACTTTCACAAACACACCCATAGTTTTTGTTTTTGTTTTGCTTTTATTGATTTTTTTTCCTTTTTAAATTTTTTTCTTTTTAGATACACATATCATGCATACATGGAGTATATATCATGTATAACCCATTCTTGTGGTTATGATTATACATGATGTGGTGTTACAGTGGTCATGGATTCGTATAAGAACAAAGGAAAGTTATGTCCAATTCATTCTACTGTCTTTCCTATTCCCATTCTCACTCCCTTTCCTTCATTCTTCTTTGTCTCATCCAGTGAAAATTTTATCCTCCCACCCTGCGCCCTTACCCCAGCTTATTGTAAATTAGCATCTGCATATCAGAGAAAACATTCTACCTTTGTTTTGGGGGGATTGGCTTACTTCGCTTAGCATGATAGTCTCCATTCCATCCATTTACTGGCAAATGCCATAATTTCATTCTTCTTTATGGCTGAGTAATATTCCATTGTGTATATATTCCAAAGTTTCTTTATCCATTCTACCGTTGAAGGACATCTAGGTTGGTTCCATTGCTTAGCTATTGTGAATTTAGGTGCTATAAATATTTATGTGGCTGCATCACTTTAGAATGCTGATTTTAAGTCCTTTGGGTGTATGCCAAGAAATGGGATAACTGGGTCAAATGGTGGTTCCATTCCAAGTTTTCTGAGGAATATCCATACTGCTTTTCCAGAGCAGTTGTACCAATTTGCCATCCCACCAGCAATGTATGAGTGTACCTTTTTCCCCACGTCCTCACTAACTTTTACTGTTACTTGTGTTCTTGATAATTGCCATTCTGACTGGAGTGAGATGAAATCTCAGTGTAGTTTTAATTTGCATTTCTCTAATTGCTACAGATGTTGAACATTTTTTCAGATATTGGTTGACTGATCGTATTTCTTCTGTGAAATGCCCAGACATAGTTTTACCAATTATTTGGGCATCCCTTAGTCCATTTAGGCTAACACATAAAATTAACCATCACAATATCCACATAAAGGGTTGGTCAGACTGGAAGAAATAGAGAGCATTGAAAGCTTGCTCAATTTCCTGTCCCAGTGCAGGAAAGATAGAAACAGGCTAACATAAAAACTAAGTGATTCCAGATACATAGATAATAAGATAAATTCAATTAGGTACATTAAAATTTAAGTGAAATTTCTAGAATAGGTATAGGATATTTGGTTTCCAAGCCACTAGAAGAAGGGAATTAGAATGAATAAAATATGATCAGAAAGAAAAAGGAAATAATAAGGAATAAAGGGATAGAGAAAAGGGGGAGGAAAAGGAGAATGAGAGAAGTGAAGATGGCATGCAAGATGAAACAATAAAATAAGATGTTAACAATCCATTATATCATTAATCACAAGAACTGTGCATGTTAAATTTCTCAATCAGATCATGGGAGGATAAAATCCAGTTATACTTCAGATATGATATGATATAGTAATTCCTCTTTTTTCTGAAGGGGTTATATTCTAACAGTGCCTGAAACCACAGATAGTACTGAACCCTTTACATAGTATGCTTTTTACTAGACATTCATACTTATGACAGAGTTTAATTTATAAATTAGGTATAATAAGAAGTAAACCACAATATAATAAAATAGGAAAAGGTAAATAATATACTGTAATAAAAATTATGTGGCCTCTTTCCCTCTTTCTCAAAATATTTTATTGTACTTTTCACCTTTTCACTTAAAGGAAGCATTTAATAATGGCTTCCCTTTGGCATATGTGAATTGCCAAGCATTATTACTCTTAGGCTTTGGGTCCATCAGTTAAGTAAAATAAGGGTTACTTGAACGTAGGTACTGCAATACTGCAACAGTCAATCTGATTACTAAAATGACCACTAATGAATAATGGGAGGGTAGCATATACAGTGTGGATATGCTGGACAAAAGAATGATTCATGTGCCCCGTGGAATAGAGTACTCAGCACAAGATTTCACCACACTACTCAGAATGGCATACAATTTAAAACCTAAGAATTATTTATTTCTACAACTTTCCACTTAATAATTTCAGGTTACACTTGATGACAGGTAAATTAAACCACAGAAAGCAAATTCATGGCTAAGGGGAGCCTACTATATAAATAAAAGTATATATTAAAAACATTATAGAAAAGCTATAGCAAACTAATGTTAACCAAGAGGAAACAGATGTAAAAGTTTTACTCTCATACAATAGAGAATTTCAAGCAAATAACATTAAATACAAAAAAGAGGTTTTTCTATTTCATACAGATAAAAGTATTATTCTATGAGAAGATGGAAAAGCCTGAATATTTGAATTCTTAACAAACATAGCTTAAATATATAAAGGAGTTCAAGCTTTAGCAAGCACAAAAATTGCCTGAGAAACTTGTTGAAAATGGTGATTCTCATGATCTGTCTCTGTCTTCCTGCGCTATCCTAGTTCAATTCATTAACTTCTCTCACCTGAATTATAGCAATACCCTCCTATCAGGTCAAATTTGAATTAAAAAGTTAGCCTGAGGAATTAAGTGAGATTTAGTGAGGTAACATTGATACATTCAAGGTCACACAGATAATTAATGTCAGGGAACTAAGAATTAAAAATCGGGAAACTTGGATTTCAAAAGCAGCATTGATTCTAATGTATTTCGCATCGATACATAAATGGAATATATAATACCTTCCTTTTAAAACTTTTCTACATGGAATTTACCAACATGAAAACAGTTTGTTTTGTTCTATTTTTATTTTGACAAATCAAGGCTTCAGCTTGTCAAATATTTTCTGACTTATGGGACGGATGGAGGAGAGCCAACACAATAACTAGATCAGAATTGTTAAATTCATAGGTAGGGCTTGCATGATTATGAAGAAGGGTCTTCAATGTGCTCTTGAGGACCTTCCTGTTTTATTATCCCCTCTGGGTACTTCTATTAGAATCTGCTTTTAGGAAATATTGTAAACTCATCTATAACCAGGTGCTCATGGAAGATACTAAGTGATGATATATTGTGGTTATTTGCATCTGCTTCTTGCCACTCCTGTGGGTGAAGGAAGAATTGCTACAACATTCTGAGAAAGCACTTGCCAAAGTGCTTGCTGTGGTCTAGCCAAGTATTTATTTCATAATAGTTTTCCTTTTCTCACTGATCATCATATGCTATTTAGAGCCTTGCAGCACGACTCAAATTACCAGTTCAACTCAAAATCTCCCTTTATGGCAGAAAGCAGGTTTTATTTCCTGTCAGGATGGAGTTAATGTGAATTTATGGGAGTTAATGTGTGCTGCCTAAACTGCACTACAATGATAAATAAGGACCCTGTGATAAATAAGGACTCACCTGTTAGTTAGGCTTTTCTGCATCATAAAGAGGAAAATAACCTCATAATAATAATAAATATTTATAACAATAAATATTTGCTATGATGCAAATAACCACAATATATTATCACTTAGTATCTTCCATGAGCACCTGGATGTAGATGAGTTTACAATATTTCCTAAAAACAGATTCTAATGGAAGTACCCAGAGGGGATAATAAAACAGGAAGGTCCTCAAGAGCACATTGAAGACCCGTCTTCATAATCATGCAAGCTCTACCTACGAATATAACAATTCTGATCTAGTTATTGTGTTGGCTCTCCTCCATCCATCCCATAAGTCAGAAAAGGTGAATATTTGACAAACTGAAGCCTTGATTTGTCAAAATGAAAATAGAACAAAATAAAATGTTTTCATGTTGGTGAAGTCCATGAAGACAAGTTTAAAAAAAAAAAGTTATCCCATGCATGAAATAGAAAACAGGTGTGCATTTTCCCTATTGGAACATTGGTTTTTCTACTGCCAGTATTTCTAAGGTTCTTTGAAGAGTGCATCCTAGTGAAAACATGCTGTTTTCATCTCCAACTAATGACTACCACTAGGGAGTTTTAGCTTAGAAAGGGGAGACAGGATTTCCCAGGGAAAAACCAAAGAATCTGAAGTGAGCAGACTTAATAGGTAGTGACGTAGTAAGATTTAAAAAACCAACATTGGATTTTTTTTTCTAGTACTTGGGATGGAAACCAGGGCCTCTAGCATGCTCAAGTCATCTACCACTGAGGTACATCTGTAGCCCCTTTTTTACTGTTTTATTTTGTGACAGGGTCTAAGCTGCCCAGGCTGGCCTCAAACTTGTAATTCTCCTGCCTCAGCTTCCTGAGAGCTAGGATTATAGGCATGGGCCACTGTACCTGGCCAACCAACATTGGGTTTTCTATAGCTTAGGTTTTGCCCAGAACATTGGTTTCTATACAAAATCTCTGTCGGGGACAAGGCAGACCAAGTTTGAGATGGCCTTGAGTCAGAAACCAGACAAATCTATTGGATGAGTCAAAAAATCATGGAAGGCCCCACCCTGAGCAAAAAAAAAAAGGAAGAATGAGACAGGAGGGAAGTTACAGTGCAGCTGGTAACTGACAGAGCCAAGACTCAAATCCATTATACCATGAAGAGAATTTGGAAGAAGGTTGGCTACAAGCAGAGGTTTTGGCAAAAGTTTTTGTACTCAGGTGGTCAAAGACAAGAAAACACAGCCAAGAGGAATAGACAAAGTTACAGCAAATAATTGGATTATAGATGGAGCCAAGTGGAAGGTGGGGAGTGCAGTTCTGTGGAAAGCTGTGGAGAGCCAACTACAAAGAGTAAAAGATGGGAGAGAGTCCTAGCAGCCTGGTAGTACCCAAGCCCTGTAACGACAAGGATAGCAGACAGGAAACCAAGCCAGGAACTCAGGCATGAAAAATGAAAACAGAAACCATCTACACCCACACAGCTCGCTGATTATGTTAACATTGCCTTGCTATTCCACTGTCTTCATCAAAATGACCTTATTATTCCAGGAAACTCTTGCCTTGGAAGATAAACACTGAAATGACTGCAGGCTTTGAGTGGGCTTGGGATGACCCAGCCCTCCCCACTTTCTCACTTGCAGTCCTTATATATATAGTGTATAGTGTACTGGGGACAAAGCATCCTGACAGTAGGGAGGGACTGGCCAGAGTAGCCCAGGCTCTGTTCCGGTTCCTCATGGGAAAGGGGTGTTCTTCAATGGTTTAGTCCAGTGAGTAATGTTTCCCCAGGTAGAAAGTCCAGAGTGGCTGCTTTCTGGGTCCCTTAGTGTACAAGTGAGGCATGCACAGTCAAGAGTCAATCTACCCCAGAAGGCTTTCCCAAGCCTCAGGATACTGGCTCTAGATGACTCCTAGTTCTCTGTGTCCCTTGATGCCTATAAGTAATAAATGTGTTTCACATGACTTCTAGTTCTCTGTGTCCCTTGATGCCTATAAGTAATAAATGTTCTGTCTTCCTGGGCTCAGATAAATTGGTAAGAAGAGCCCAGTGATCAACTTCATACCAACTATATTATTCAAGTGATCATCATCAAATTGCTCAATTATCTCAGATGGTCTCAAATGACAATTTACTTCTCAAAATATGTTGAATTTCCTCATAGTAAAAGCTCCTTTTGCCAGGCATGGTGGTACATGCCTATAACCCTAGCGGCTTGGGAGGCTGAAGCAGGAGCATCACAAGTTCAAAGCCAGTCTCAGCAACTTAGCAAGGTCAACTTAGCAAGACCCTGTCTCAAAATAAAACATAAAAGGGCTGTGGATATATCTCAGTGGTTAAGTGCCCCTGAGTTCAATCCCTGATACTAGAAAAAAAAATATCTCATCATTCTATATTCACCAGTCCTAAAGAAACTATCTTATAGTTCTATATCATTAAATCATGACATGATACCTAATCCTAATCAAACCCGCATATTGCAAGACCCACCTTAAACCAGATTCCAAATATTTACACAAATTTCAACTTTTCTGTAAAAGACACTACAAAAACTTTGACAAGGAAGTGCTTCCTTGAACTGGGTTGAAGAAAAACTGGGTTATCTTATTTATAAATCTTGTTGGTGTTTTCAGGGATCCAGTACTTGACAGTTTTGAAAGTCCATCAAAATTAAATCTAGCCTTCTCACTACAACGGCCCATCTAACCAATTTCGTGATCCATATTAACCCATTTCTCCCAAAATTTTCACAAAATCTTCTTAAAATAGAGGCTAAAGAAAGGCCAAAAGTGATTGTTAAAAACTTAATAGAGAAAGGACCCATCATACTCCTTGTACGTCTCCTCTCCTCCCTGTCAAAACCTCTAATAGGCAAGAATATAGATTCATCAGGACCTCAGGACCATAAATAAAATGTCCATTCAGGGCTTCCCTAGTACACCATCTCAAAACTAGCTTGCATTAGGTGCCTCCTGAGATTATATATTATACAATGGTAAATCTGTGTTTTGCATTTACTAGTGCCCTTTTGGGTCAAAATAATCAATACTTGTTTGCCTTCTTTGGAAAAAATCAACAATCTGGACTCGAAATCTCAGGGATGTCCTGAGGCCTCCTAGTTTTCATAAATCCTCAACTAGGACCACAAAGACCTTAGATTTCTCTGTGATTCTACCCTTGTGCAATATGTGAATAACTTTTGGTTGTGTTTAGGGGAAAAATATATACATATATGTGTATATATATATATATATATATATATATATATATATATATTGGTGGACACAATACCTTTATTTCATTTTTATGTGGTGCTAAGGATCAAACCCAGTGCCTCACAGGTTCTAGGTGAGCATTCTGCCACTGAGCCATGACCCCAGTCCTTGGTTGTGTTTTAAAGTGAGGTAAACACTAAGACTGACTCTGTCTGTCTACATACTGTTTCAACCCAGTCAAGGCAAAAATGTCAAAGGAGCTCCATTACCCAGAACAGATATTGGCAAACTACAACCACTAACCAATCCTGCATGCTGCCTACTTTTGTGAATATAATTTTATTTGAATACTTATATTCTATAATCATTCATTCGTGTATTGTCTGTGGTTAAATGAACACAATGACAAATGACTTGGATACTTGTGACAGAAAAGCCTGTGCTCACAAAGTCTAAGATATTTATTATCTGGCCCTTGACAGAAAAAGTAAAAATCATGACTTGATCGTGTTCCAGGGAAGTAAATTCCTTACTCTTAACCAGCTATCAGTCACTTAAAACTTTGCAAGACCAGAAATAGTGAAGAGAATCCTTCAGTCTCAGTGCCCCAAGTGCACTGGGTTCTTGACTTTTCCAATTGTCCCTTCACCATTCAACTTCAAAAAGTTCTCAGCAACCAAGTCACTTCACTGGAAAACTAAACATGAACATGTCTTTTGTGAATGATAAGCTCTCCAACAACCTCTTATTCTTTCTACCTATTTATAACTGAGAGATTGGAACAAGGCCTTGGTATTCTGGCAACAGCCTGTCTACCTTGTCAATAGCCACAGAAGCTAAACCAGTGGAGGTATCTGCCAACTTAGTTTTAGTCTCCTTTAAATTTGACAGTTCCTCATACTACACAGTCTTTGCTACTCATTGAAAGAATATACTACGCAGCACAAAGGCTTACCTTGTATGAAATCCTATTATTTCTTTCACATATTTTCATTCATTGTTGTAGGACTTTAAAAATTGTGATGCTTTTCTTCTATTACCTAAAACAGAAGAAATTCATCACTGTTCAACTTCTGCTCACAAATTATCTATGCCACACATAGATTTACTTGGAATCCCTTTAGAAAATCCAGACTTAACCTTATTTGTGGATGGGTCATATCTTAAGACTGATGCAGCAACATATCAGGTAAAAATACTGCCCCTTACCACAAGCAAAATCTTCCAGATGGAAGAATTTATTGGATACCTCAGTACTTTTCAGTTAGCTAGAGATAAAAGGATAATTTCCACTGATAGGATATATGTATGTTCTGGAAAGTAGTCCATACTTTAGGAATGTTTTATAGACAAGAGTTTCTGACACCAGAAGGAACCCAATTTAGGTTGGTCAGCAAAATTAAAGAAACTTTATATGTTCTAATGCTTTCTAAAGAGATGGCTATGATAAAAGTAGGTGCTTATATAAATGATGATACCTGCAGCCCTGTACACCAGAGAGGTAGTATTCACTAAATGCCCACCCAGATGATAATCCAACAGATTACATTGTTGGGGAAATTCAAAGAGACTGTTATAGAATGCCAGTGATTGGCACTAGAGCAAGAAAAGTGGTGCTGGGGAAAATTCAGAAGAAAAACTACATGGGGAGAGTCTCTGATGCTCTAAGAAATGGCTGATTAGGTATATTGGAGAACCTCAGATGGAATCTTGCTGAAATTATCCACCACTGCAAAGGCAGATTGGCAAGGACAAACTAACAATTAAACTCATTGGTTGGAAAACTACTAAAATTTCTGAGGGTGTCTCCAATGCACGTATCATCCTGATAAGACTGTAAAGATGAGACACAGACAAGAGACCAAGTCTCAGGAAAACTTTGAATACCTCCAAATGAATCTCATCTATCAAACCTTGCAATGGGTTTGTTATATATCCTTTTGTGGGATTTTTTTCCTAATTCTGTTTGGTTGGAGGTTTTTTTGTTGTCTTTGGTTTGTTGGTTTAGTTTGTTTTGGTTTGCTTTGGTTTTTTGGCGTGGGGTACTGGGGATTGAACTCGGGGATGCTTACCAACTGAGTCATGCCCCCAGACCTTTTTATTTTTTTATTTTGAGACAGGGTCTCACTAAATGGCTTAGGGACTTGCTCAGTTGTTGAGGCTGACCTTGAACTTGCAATACTCCTGCCTCAGCCTCCTTGAGTCACTAGGATTACTGTGATGTGCCACCACACGGACATTTTTTTCTTCTAATTCTTGGGATGGGTTGAATCCTTTCCTTCCTGAAGAACTATGGCTCTAAAAATTACAAATTAATATTACTTGATGCTATGCTGCCAATTTAGGGAATTCCAATCCATTTTTCTAGAAACAAGAACACCCATTTTACTGGGTATATTGGATGGATGATAATTTGGCTCCAATAAGCTCCATTTCTTGGAGTTTATTTCTTTATATAATCTTTTCCCATTGACTGTAGTAAAGACCTGAGACTTACTTCTAACCAATACAACAAGGTGATAGGATGTCATTCCCATGATGTATCATAATGACTCACCTTGTTAGACCTGCTCAAAGACTCTCCTTCCTGGCTTATTGAAGTAAGCAGCTGTGTTAGGAAAGCCCCTGCGGTGAGGAACTAAGGAAAGCCTCCAGGATCTGCAGGAAGCTGCCAGGAACAGAAGGCAACCTCCAGCCGACAGCTATCAGGAAGCTGAAACCAGTTTTGCAACCATAAGGCAATGATTTTTTTTTTCAACAAATTAAGCTTAGAAACAGATTCTTCTCTAAAGCTTCACCTGAGAATGCAGCCTGACCAACACCTTGATTCAGCCTTAAGAAACCTTGAACAGAGCTTTCAGACAAGCCATGTCTAGACTCAGGATCCAGAGAAACTGTGAGTTAATAAGTGTTGGTGCCTTTAACTTCCTACTTTGCTAACTTGCTACATACTAATAGAGAATCAGTATCCTGGAACTATTATTTAAGAGCTTTACAAAGTTCTGCCACTTATCCAGACACCTTACTGTCAATATCAGCCCCAATTGTCAGGAAAGGCATAAAGAACAAGGAACAAATAGAATTTAAAGTTCAAATTAGCAAAGTTTTCACGTTCTCAATCTTTTATTACTTAAACTCTTGTCATTGGCTTTAATGACAATGAAATCAGTTCCATCTGGGGTTCATCAGTTCTCCCCTTATGAACTATAGCTGGCCAATCCATTCACCTAGGATTACCACCTGTGATTCTAGACTCCACACTATGACAAACAGCGAAATATTCCAGGGAATTCATACAATACACTCAATGTTACCATCAATGGGTATTAACCAGCCTTTTCTCAACATCATCCTAAATAATATTTTTATGAAATAAAGCCTGGAGCTTTTGTAAGCAAACTCCTGCACAAACAGAAGTTGGAAAAAAAAAACTAGGAAAGAGATGCAATATCTATGGAGACTGAGTCACTTTCACTGATGTCATGAATAAAACACATGGCTTCACTTTTGCTGTAGAGTTACTCAATTCTCTAAATATTCTAAATTTAGTTGCTTGGTACTGGATCACATTTGATGAGCAGTGCTAAAATGTTAGAATCCTTTTTTCCTACCCTATGTAGATAGGTAGCCCAAAGATGATGAAAAGGTGACTCCCAATGACTGGTATTTGATTTGCAGCATAGACACCTTCTGGCTGATACTTGCAAATTGGGCAGGGTATTAATATTATTAATATTAATTATTAATATTAAATATATACAATCATAAATTTAGACCATCTAAATCTGGGGATAGTGTTTCACTCACTGTAAGTTTCAGGTGTTTGGCTCTTTTTGATAGGTTAATTGATGGATATCACACATAAGGAATGTGACTGGTGATTCATTAGCTCAGGCTGAACAATGACCATGGATGAGATACTGAGAAGCAAAACCCATTTATATCCACACAGCTTACTAACTACATCGATACAACTGTACTATTCCACAGTGTTCATTAACATGATTTTAGTATTTTAAGAACTCTTGCCCAAGAAGATAAAAGTTGCAAATAAATGTATTGTTTACTTTAGAAACTTTCTGGAAAAGCCATTTAAATGGACATCAAATGTTTTCACTTTTTAATAGATAGCAAAAAATGTTAGCTCATCCCAAGATTCTTTGAATCCTTAGCCTCAAATCCTTGCCTTACTCTCCTCCATTCCTAGACTATTATATCATGATCCCTATCCCAATCAAGCTCCAAGATTGAAAGGCCTACCTTAAACTAGACTCCAAAACCTCATAAAGATTACCCTTTGCCCTCCGCATTCTGAGACACTAAGATGCTGTCAAAGTAGTGTTCTTTTTTATTTTAACGAGAATAAACCCAGCTTTGTTTTCATGTTATTTTTGAGAAGCTGGTTTCAACAAAAGATGACACAGTTAGGGGACCTGGGGAACAGAGGAACAAGGGAAGGGCCTCATTTTATATCCACAGATGATGGCAATCTCTAGAACAACCAGCCACTAGACAAAGTGGGCCCATGGATCAAGAAGTCCTTTTATTTGCCATTATCAAAACTTTAACTAGTGCAAGTATCTGGAATGGTATTGAGCAAAAGAGCAAAGTATTTCAACTATAGGCAATGGAAGAGCAGGGACTTTGGGGACAATGAGGTAGATGTGTCATTAAAAAGTATATCTTTAGGGAAGGATAAGGACAATGGGATTTATTAACTTCTTAGGATTTTTTATCTCCAAGTACACATTTAAATGGATAGAACCTTGGTATACTGTTTTGAAGCTCGATTTAGGACAATTCAGGAAGGGAAGTACCCAAGAGAAGTCTCACTTTCATTCAGTTGATCAATTCTCACATTTCTCTATGCCCAGAATTTTACCCTGTGCAAAGTAGAAATAGTTATCTTTTGTCTAATCTCTTTATTGTTGATTCACTTGCTTATTTGAATCTACTTTCCTGTTCTTGAACTTCTTTTCTCCTTTTCAATCTCTCTTTTTCAATATGCAATATTTCCTTCATCAATTGTTGTCAAAACATATCTTCAGGGAAACTAGTCATTGGGATTATGGAATTAGATATTGGGGAGGAGAATTCAAATAAGAATCTATTGAAAGAACAATTGTGGATTAATTACTTCCTCTCTGCCTTTGTTTCAGTATATGTAAAAGTAGGTAAAGAGACCAAATTATCTTTTCCTATAGCTCTCAATTATCAAGAGGCTGACTATCCAGCTTTCTTGCTTTGACTCTCGAAGGAAAAACAATTATAATGGAGAAGAATACTGGTAAAGCTCGATAAGGCCTAGCTTTTTCCCTTATTAGCTTTGTGCCCTTGGCAAGCCACCAAAACACCCTGAAGCCTTATTTCCTCTGGTCCAAAGAGGCTGTCTATTCCAAGGTGTTGTTCTGCAGAATCAACAAAATAATGCCCGTTATATCCCTGATACCCAAATGGTAGTGACGGCGATAATAACAGTGCAATAAATATTTATGGATTGCTGTTGACTTGCCACCTTGTAAAAAGTGGAGACTGGGAAATCACAAAACTGGACTGGAACAACTGTTGCAAAGTTTAAGAAAGTGCTTTGGAAACACTGTAAATTGCAAATTACAAAGTCAAACTAGGTTTTGTATTCTTTCTTTTGAGATTTTTATTGTCGATTAGAAGATTCCAGGAAAGTTAACTTCAAATAAGGCAGTATTTCTCATTAGTAATCATTAGTGGGAGTCAAAACTATTGCTTAAAATGAGATTTGAACAGTCTGTCACTTCGACTCCTCCTATAGTATGGATGGTGTAAAGTCACCTTCATTGAAAATGGAGCTTCATATTTATTTCTTCTTTTCTTCCAGAAAGGTTCCATGAAAACAGAAGCTTTGGAGCCAGGGAAACCTAAATTTAATGCCTATTCTACCTTAAAACAAGGCAATTGATATCAACTCTGTGAAAAAACAAAAAATTTTTGTAAAGTACTTGATAACCAAAAACTTGGCTTCTTTCCATCCTGAGGGCCTGCAACTTAAACCTTCAATGTGCACATTGTTCTTTGATTTTTGATACCCCATGCCTCAAGTTTTAATCACATCTGACAGATCTACCTTCAAATCTTTACTCCATTAAAGAACAGACTATTCAACCTCAGTTTCCTCTTCCACGAAATGGAGATAATAATAGAACCTAGCTTGTAGCATTGAGGGGTACAGATGAGAAAGTGCACTTCCATGCTTAATCCAGTGTCTGACACATAATGAATTTTAGCTATTAGAATTATAGTAATAGTAATAATCATAACATTTCAACCACATTCTAATTCACAGCTTAACGAACACTTAGATGGGTCAGCAGCAAAGTTATTGGGGGTAGTTTGCCATTTTTTCCTTCTTAGGTTTCCTTGGCTGTGTTTCTCTCCCTCCTTTCCCAGGGTAAGTCTGTTTCAGTTCAGCCGCTGGCTGGAACATCTGGCAGGTTGCCCATTCTTGACGTTTTCTGTTTGTGGAGCCAACAGGCTGGGGAGGTGGGGGTTTGATCATCTTCACCACTGAGACATTGGAATCTGTTGAGTTAAACATTGCTCTACTGTTACCATCCCCTCCCTATTCTTCTCCCTCCCTGTGAATGAATCTGGAAAGAATGAACCTGAAGTCTATCTTGAACAGCTATAAAACCTTTATGGTACGTGGGCTGCTCCTTGAGGAGAGGGGCATTAGCCTCCCTGTTCGTTCCTGGAGTAAACAGAATGCGTCAGCGTATTCCCCAACACGGGGTCAATGTCTGAGGGAGCGGTGCTCTCCGTGCCTGGCACCTGCTGGTGTGAGAGGCCTGTTGGCAGCAATACACCACAATCAACTTTGATGACTGCACTAAGTACAGAGCTCACTGCTCTCGAGCCCTCAAATTCACCAAGTAATATTTATCCTGAGATAGCAACATCTCCAAGACTCTTCCCTTTTGTTCAGCCCTCTAAACTTACAAAATGGATTCTGTATGAGTATATTCTATAATATGTACATGTATATATAACAAAATACATTATGTAGTAGCTATATATCCAACATTAAATTCGTGCTTAGTTTTCTAAGTTACTTCCAAGAAAAATCCCAAAGCTGAACCTGAACTTGTATTTTTTCTTAGAGGTACGTGCTGATTCTAGATTCAGGCTTTGAAGTTGTCCTGCTGTCCTGTTTGATGTCATTCATAAAATGCTGCCTCCAAATTGGCTCCAGTCAGTCTCCAGACCTTGGTCTCTGACTTATTACAGGTGCCAACTTTGAAGGATCAATGGCACCATGCCATAACTGTTGACTACTTACTTGAAACTTTTTAATTTGTGATGCCATGTATAATCCTTTCTGGTTCTACAGAAGAGGCATGGGACAACATAATTCATTTTACTGGAGTCCACCATTATTCTTCCTTCTCTCTGTCCTTATCCTGTGCTAATGAATGTTGTATCCCCGGTAAGTATTGTTTCCCAGTTTTCTAAAGGTCTCTCTATCTCTATGTTCTTCCAAGTTTTCTCTATGGCAAATTCTTAGACTTCCCTTCAGATCTTATCCTGGACAGAACTGTCCGTTGATCATCAGCATTAGACCACCAACATTTGGTAACATTCAGCAACAAGCTGATCATAACTATCAATGCATCCTCCTTTGCTTTATAACATAACTTGGAAAGGTCAGTTAATAATGCTAGCTTCGTTTTACTAAACAAACATTATGAAGTTGAGAAATTTGGTTCTCTGATTTATGGTGACCTAACTGATCAGAACCAGGGCCATAATCTGTACTGAAATGAAGATAAAGAGAGAATCTCAGAAAAATCTAAAAACCATAGTAGGAAGAGGAAGCAGGAACACACCTTTGGTTGGAAAAGGTAGCAACATACTGAACATTTTATATTAATAAACAAACAAAAAAATCAATCCCCAATTACAATCACAGAGTTTGATTTATGGAAGATTTTGTCTGTAAATATTTCAAGGAGTAAGTCAAAGTAGAACCCACAGGTGGATTTCTTTTGAGGCATGAGTTCATTGTAAATCTTAGTCTAACCTAGAGTCAGATTCCATAATTTTATACTTCTGTTGTGACAACTCTGAAATATAAAAATTAAAAATCATTTTGTTTCTGTGTTTTTGCTTTGAATCAGTTCTATTCTATAGAATTTGTTTTTTTCTAAGTATATCACTTAGAAACTTCATATTAAAATGATTACATAAGGGTAATAATATACTAATAAGTGCAAAGAAGAAAATCAAAGTTACCTAGTCCACCAACCAGATGGAACATATACAGTTTTTTAAAAAATAAATGTATTTTTTTTAACTCAGAGCATATGATTTATACCATTGAAGAATATTCTTTTTTCATTTAGTAATGTGCTTAAGTGTTTTCCACTTAATACGGATTCTTCTAAAAATTAGAATCATCAAATGAAGATTTTAAATATTTATATGATAATTGGTTATATTAATGTAGCACCTTTTTACTGTTTGTTTCTTTCGATCTTGCTATTTGTATACCTCCAAAGACTACAAACATCCAGATTCTCAAGATTTTATGTAATTTACTAATCTGGCATATCCCAGACTTCCAAATACACAGGTTCCAATGCTGAGAATAAAATAAATATCTACACACTCCCACTACCAAATTCACTAGTTTATCCACATTTGTGTCCACATATTTTATGTTTCTCTTACTGCCAAAAAGGCTGAACTAATCCAACTCCTTCACTTATGCCCTGGATCCCAATTCCTCAGGACTCCTAAGGATACTCTTATCAAGGACTCTACTTTTCTCTTCCGGATCACAGGTTGTTCTCCCTCCTTCCATTACCATTCAAAAATGCCACAATCTCTCTCATCTGAAAATATTCTTCCTAGGCCTTTCAGTCCTCCACCAGCTTCTGCCTTATTTCTGTTTACCCTTTCCAATTCCAGTCCTCCCATTCTCTCTAAAACAATAGAAACAGGTTTTGTTCCCACAGCATCTAGTGACTCCCACTGAGGTCACAAGTGACCTCCACATTATCCTATTCAGTGATCATTTTTCAGTCCCTATCTTAATGTCTGAGCAACATTTTACACAGATGATCACTCTCTCTTTCTGGAAACTTTTTTTTTCATTTGACTTCCAGGACACAACACTCCCCTCCTCCCTCACTGTTGGCTGCTACTCAGTCTCCTTTGCTGGTTCCTCCCAACTTCCTGATCTCCAAACACTGTAGGGGAACAGGAAGCAAGACTCTTCCTTTCTCCATCAACACTCACTCTGTAGGTCAGTGATTTCAACCTTGGTTTATATAAGAATGACTTGGAGAGCTTGTTTAAAACTACCAGTGCCTGGGAATGACCCCCAGAATTATACCCTAATTGGTCTAGTTATAGGATCAAGCCACCTATACATTTTTGGGTTCTCACAATGATTCTAATATGCAGCTAAGATTAAGAATTATTGGCCTAGGCCCTAAGTGATCTCATCTAGTCCTGTGGCTTTAAAGAAACTCAATGTATATGAGTTTCTTTAAAGCCACATACATACATATATGTATATATGTATGTATACATATTATATATATATATGTGTGTGTGTGTGTGTGTATCAGGTAGCAACATACTGAATATATATATATATATTTTCCATCTGAGCTTTTCTCCTGATTTAAGGATCTAACTTTGTGTCATCTATACTTGGATGTTTATTAAGCATCTCAAATTTAACATACCTAAAACCAACTCTTGATTTCATTCTATTCAAAACTTGTTCCTTCTGAACTCTTCTACCTTTCAAAAAATAACAACCCCAGTCTTCCAGTTGTCCAACACAAACACAACAGTCATCCCAGACACCTCTCTTTCTCTCATACTGCATTTCAAATCCTGTCTCTACTTTCAAAATGCATCCAGGGTCCAACTACTTCTCACCACCTCCATCACCACGATGCTGGCCCAAGTCACCATCATCTCTGGTCTGAACTGGTGGAGGCTCCTAACTAGTCTCATTCCTTTTGCCCTTACTCCACTATAGTCTGTTCTCGACTTACCAGCCAAGTGGTGCTTCTCCAAATTATATCAAGTCATGTCATCCCTCTGCTCAACCGCCCCCTCCCACATGGCTTTCTATATCCCTTAAAGAAAAAGCTAAAAGACTTTCTATGGTTGATCTACGCTGGCCCACCGGTTTCTCCAAGTTCATCCCCTGTCACTCTTCTTCTTCCTCTGACTCAACCCACGGCATCTTTGCTAAACTTGAACAAATAAAGTATATTCCTACTTCAGGAATTTTTAATTGGCTATTCTTTCCACCTAGATTGTTCTTTCCTCAGATATCAGCAAAACCTTCCCCCTAACTTTCTGAAAGACCCTGTCCCAATGTCACCTTATAAGAGAACTTCCCTGACCATCTTGTGTAAGAGACCCTGCTGTCCCTGCACCAATGCCTGTCTCTCGATGCTCCATTTTTTCTCATAATATCTCTTACCACTGACATTCACAGATGCTCCTCCACTAATGATAGGGTTACATCTGATCAACACATCATAAATCAGTGGCTCACTGCCACTGTCTACCATCACCAGAGTACATGGGACCAAATATTGCCAGTCTCAGAAAAAGGTCAAAATGCAAAGTTTGAAGTATGACTTCTACTGAATGTATCTCATTTTTACCCCACCATAAACAATGATAAGTTGGACCATTGTAGTCAGGGCTGTCTGTACGTGTATTTTTTTCTACACTGATTGTCAACCAACACTACTTTCTAAGCTCTACAAGAGAGGAATTTTGGTCACTATGGAATCCCCACATATTAGAATAGGGCTGACACATAGTAGATGTGTGTGTGTGTGTGTGTGTGTGTGTGGTGCTGGGGATCAAACCCAGGGCCTTGTGCATACAAGACAAGCACTCTACCAACTGAGCTATATCCCCAGCCCACATAGTAGATTTTAATAAACATCTTCTGAGTAAATTTTAAGAAAAGAACTACTGTGAGCAAAAACAAAGGAAGGAGAAATTTGTTTATCTCAGCTGTGCCAGAGACTTTGCATATATTACTAAAATTTGTCTTTACAATTTTACAAGAAAAAGTGATGAATCAAAAGCTGAAAGGCAGAAGCAGGTCAATTCAACTGAATCTTTCAGGGAACTTTTCAGGGAACTTGGTTGTCAGAGGTCGTTTATTATTATAACTTTCACATGTTGTGTCAGAGGGCATCTAACTTTATCAAATTATTGTGATAAAACCAACTTTGAACCACTGAGTGGACTCCTGCAAATTCTTGATAGAGACAGTTTAGAACACAGACTCCAGACTACTGTTCCTCCAATATGCCACACCTTTTCTGAGTGTCACCCAATGTACACACACTGGGGACTGAATTCAGGGCCTTGTGCATGTTAGGCAAGCACCCCACCACTGAGCTACACTCCCAGATTCTTCTATTTTAAAAATCATTTCTTTCATTTTAAAATAACTCAACCATAAAATAATACACATTGACACTATCACTACTAAGCTAAATATTAAACTTCATTCAAAGAGATCTGATAAAAGGAGAAATTTTAAAGACACTTAAACTAATAACGAAGCCTAGCATCCAATAGAAAACAGGAAGCATTTACCCCACTGCCAACCCCACATCTCTACTTTCATACCACAATAAAATTATCATCTTGTATTCTTAAGACCTCCTCAGTTTGCCTTTTAAATTCCCATGAACAGACTAGAAAATTCAGACAGAGACCAAGAAGAGAGAACTTTCTAGAAAAAAAAAACCTGACATAGTAGTGCAATTCTAAGGTGGCTTATGGTCATGGTTACACAGAGACATTTACTACAGGGGAATAAATGAGGAGGCATTTCGTATCTAATAAGCTGGCTTTTATCTCTAGTCACTTTAGGTATTTAGCATGTGTGAAGGAGAAGGACACTAGAAAACATGTCAAACTGGCTTACAGGCACCAGATCTGAAGATTGGGGGATTTTTTTCTTTTTTTTAACCATTCAAGTTCTGTTCATTTGCTATTAGCAGCAAATCTGGCTCTGAGCCCGACTCTTACAGTGGAAGATTAACATGATAACCAGTTGCACTACTTCCTCTCCCCAAAGACTCATCTTTAACTTCCTTTGGCTAAATCACAAATGTTTTTCATTTGCAGTTAAAATAGAGCAACAGAGAATGTAGTTTCTTATAGCCACCTCCTAATTAAAAAAAAAAAAGCACTCAACTTAAAAAAACAAACAGGCGACAGTCATTTCTCAATTTCTCTATAAAAGTAGACATTTTTTACTTTTTTCATTACAGAGAAAAGTTTTCTCTATTTTAATACCACTTGAAATCGTTTCAAAGTGTTGGGAAATCAGTGCATGAATCAAAGACATATCCAAGAAATCCTGTAAATTTCAGTGAAATCCTGTTTGCCAGAGATTTGGACCATTTTTTTCCTCTGTCCTTTTGAACTTGTTTCTGTTCTGCTGCTCTTGCAAAATATCCTTATATGTAGTTTAAAGCCTTTGATGGGAAAGTTCTTTTCATAGCTCGCTTATAAATTTTCTCTGAGTAGGGATGTGCAGGTAGATGAGAAAGGAAGTTGGATGTGGGTGATCTTTCTATACACATTCTTCCTTTTCCCCCAAGATCCTTACAAAATCATTGCACATTCAGAGAACAGCTGGCCTTATTTGTAAGGATAGGCAAGTCTAACATAAGCTCCTGGATTCATTCATGCCAAAATATAGTGGAAGGATAGGCACAGGCTTCGAATCCCATTGGCCTTGAAGACAAGACATAAATGGGACTAGTAAGCATGAGTTTAATGAACATATGGAAGTAGAGGACAGAGAGAGGAAACAGGAAGAGAAAAAGTAGATCCTAGTTTAACTTTGACTTCTGCTTGGGTGTGGAAGGCATGGAGTTTTTATCACCCAATCCTCACTAATAACTAATATTCTGGCCACCCAAGAAGACATCTTAAAAATATAATGCAATTTATTGTTACCAAATGGTCTCATAAGACTTGGTAGCCTGTGTGCACACTTGTGGGGCTAGACTTCTCAGTTCATAACACTAAGAATATCCTTAACCCATCTGGAGCCTTGTCAGCAAGACTTAAGAAGGTCCTCAGGGCCCCATCCTAAATTCAAACTCCTTTTCCCTCTTTGAAATCAAGGCAAGCTAGTGTCATTTATCTAGAAAATATATGACCAACAGTTAGACCTTGGCATGATGTCAACTCAAGTAAGTATTCAGTTGCTAGGCACAGAGAAAGTCATTTGGAGAGGAAAAGTCACCTGGAAGCTCTTCTACTCGGCCTCAGTTCAATTCAATAGGTATTTGTTGACTTGGAGAATGTACTGCTAAGCTTGTTGACTCTTCTTCTCAGCCCCATAATCCAATGTTGACAAGGGGTCTGATAAACAAAACACATGCAACCATCTCTGTTCCTGAAGGCAAACACAGGCGCTACCTATGCCCCTCCGAGTCCTGAGCTCCTAGTTCCCAGTCCAGGCATCTTAAAGACATCTGATGTTTTCCTAGCATTACATTTATGAAGTCACATTAGCAGAATTTTTTTTTATTTTATTTATTTTTGGTACCAGGGACTGAGCTCAGGGGCACTCAACCACTGAGCCACATCCCCAGCCCTTTTTTGTATTTTATTTAGAGACAGGGTCTCACTGAATTGCTTAGCACCTAACTTTTGCTGAGTCTGGTTTTGAACTTGTGATCCCTCCTGCCTCAGCCTCCCAAGCCACTGGGATTACAGGTGTGCACCACTGCACCCAGCTATTAACAGGACTTTTTAAACAAAGAATGAAGGTTCTTCATTTTGTAAAGCCAAGTTGGCTAAAACTGGCTACATGCCTCCCTTCCAGTTGGGGATCGTGCCACCATTTTCTCCTAAAAAGAAGTCCCATGAGCTCTTTGAACATGAATATTCAACAATTCCTTCTGGGTAAATGAATGAAAGAATGAGTGAGTGAACAAATAACCATCTCTACATCCTTTCCTCCCTAGCTGGAAACCTTACCTGGCTGTCTTCTATAGCTTTCCTTGACTTGAAATCTTGCCTCACATCTTCTTCTGTTTAGGAAATCAAAGGAAATTCTACAACTCTCCCCTTGTATTCTTTCTCTTAACCTCTCCTACCCAATCTTGTTTTATACTCAGGGTTCATGGTTTCACATCTCACCATGGTATCACCCACAAGAGTCGTACCTATCTTGCAAATTAACCCTGACCTCAACTCCAGAGGAGCCCCTGTTTCTACCACTCTTAGCTGCACAGCAGCCTCCTGATGCTGGTTTTCTGGTGGACTGCAAGGCCTCCCGTACCTCAATTAACTTGCCCCATATATTTGCACATATCAATTGGTAACACAAACCCCAAACTCTTTCTTTCCAAACCAATAAAAATAATCAAATATTGCTGGGAATTTATAAGAACTTAGAAATACTCTTAGGTCATTTGTTCACAGAACCCGGCACCTTTGTCAGTTAACTCTATGTCTCCTATGGCAGAAGATGGCAGAAGCCTCCATCTTTTCATTCTCTAGGAGGTAGTCTACTCATATTACTGCTTCCCCACCCCCATCTACTTTTCCTTGATATCCACCCCAGGGACCAGTTTCCCTAATTCACCAAGGCAGTGTCCATCATGGAGAGGAGCAGATAAGCTCTGGCATGCAACTGCCTGTATAACTGGAACAGATCATAAGTTCCCTGAGCTTTGATTTCTCCATTTATAAAGCCAAACTTTATGGAGTTATTGGGATGACAGAATGAAATATATGATAATACTCTGTAAATGACAAATTTGTAAAGCTAATGCTGACACTGAATATTAATTGCTTAGTACGTGACAGACTTTATGCTAAGAATTCCACATGCCTCACTTCAGCTAATTTGACTATGAGCACTACTTAAGAAAATCCTTAGGGCTCATTCCAATTCAAGATCCATTTCTCCTTTGAAATTTGAATGCAGAGCTATTGCATTGATCTAGAAAACATTTGAGTAATAGTGGGTTTGATATAAGTTACTTACTTTTCCAAGGTCACACAACTTGAATGTGTAAAACTCAGGAATAAACCAGGTCTTACTCTGACCTTTTAACCATCATCCAAATTTTTGTTGTAGAATTCCTTTAAGAGTTCTGAATTAGGAGCTGAGGTTTAGCTCAGTGGTAGAGCACATGTTTACTATGTACAAGGCCCTGGGTTCAATCCTCAGCACTAAAAAACAAAAACAAGAGTTCTGAAATAATAAGTGGTGAGGTGTCATGAAAACTGTTCTTTTCCAGAGTACTATTGAGGAGTCAAAATAGTAACATGCATTTAAAATATTTGGTAAACCATAAAGAACTAAACAAGAGTATGCTTCACTCAATTGCCAACTGCTAGCAATAAAAGGGTGGCTATGTTGCAATAGGGTTTTAGTACAAAAATCAAATGCAGTAAGTGAATACCATCTATGGAAGGACTGAAAGTTACCTGTTTAAATGTGAGCTATGTATCACTTTATGCTTTGTAAGTAGAGTTACATTTTTTTTAAAAAAATCTAGAATTTCCTGATTCTGTATGGCCTGAAATATCTCCATGCCCAGGCGGACTTGAATATCCCTGAAACCCTGTCTCTGTGATTTTGTGGATACAAGCATTAGTTGTCTTTAGTTTAACTCCTACACACACACACACACACACACACACACACACACACACCATAAAACTTTATCCACCTTTGTATTTTTAGAATCCCTATCATTTGATACAGGAGTGGGTAGGTACTTCACGCTCATAAGAAGGATATTAAATGTAGAATGGTTAAAGCATCATCTGTATTCCCATAGGCAGAATGTGATGGAGTTGAGATTTGCATTCAGGATATCTGAATGTCTGCAGTTTTGCACTCAGAGGTGTTTATCCACTTTCATGTAATTTCACTTTGGTTATTCTGTTGCCTCTCCCCAAGTATCTGCATCTTTTGATTCCATTTAGTTCAACCTAAATATATGCAGAATCATCTTTGTACCAAGCATTTTGTTAGATATAGAAACTGTTAAAGAAAAAACAGCCTAGAGAAGGACCAGGTGCACATAACAAGCAGGTAATTGACCACAGTTGCAGTGAACTAGACTTCCTTTAAACTTTTCTAATTATGGAATAAAAGACTTTAATACTAGACATCAGCTGGCTTCTGAGGAGTTATTTGGTGATTAGAAGGGTGGACACACAGGCTGCTTTGAGGGGTATATGCCTTGGTAAGGATCAGGAGAGACGGACCTGACATCTCCTTCCCAATTTCCCAAATTTTCCCAAGATGATGAGCCCACCTTCCTTGACTGCTAGTGGTCTAGTTCTGGCAAGTGCTCCATCTGCCTCTTCCTTCCCATCACAGACCCTGGACCTACCAAATCCCTCTTTCTAATCCAAGATGCCCAGAATCAACAATCCAGTGTGTTCTCTCAGTCCTTCCCCAATTTTCTCACATAGGCAAATAATGTACTTGTGCTTGAAATTCATACAGAACCAACCCATCTGGGACCCAGCTTTTCTTTTGAAACAGAAAAAAAATTCAGAATACACAGCCCAGAGATGACTCTAATAATAATAATAATAATAATAATAATAATAATAATAATAATAATAATAAAGTGACCAAGAATGCCTCATTTCACTGCATAGTTATCACAGATTTTATGCCAAATTTCCTGCCCCCCCTAAAAGTGGAATATGATCATTATGTGAAGGTTTTTAAAAAACAGTGCCATTATTACTTAAAAATCATTTATTAGTAAACTGTCTTTGGTGCAAGATTAGGCTGAACAGAATTCTCACAAATATATAATGTGGTGGCAATGATTATCCATTGAAATATGGTGTTCAGGATCTGGAAAATAGGCCAAGGAGTATGAGAATAGGGGTCCCAGGTACTGAGTGTGGAGTAAGCACACAGATCCTTGCTTCTTAAAATGTGTCAATGTTGAAGGGTGGGCAAGAAGTGGGGGTGGCCATGAAAATGCACTGCTCAGCTGTTCTGCCATAGGGCACACAGCTGACAGGCTCACTACTGCTCTGGTGGATCCATAGTAAGCCCAGGCCATGCTTCCAGCAAGTTGCTCCCAAACAATGATGACCAAGTGCAGCTGGAAACTAACACAGGCTCATTCCTGTGAGAATCAGGGTTTCTCTAAGAGGTGCCTGGGATTCAAGAACACCCCATTGGACTGGCCAAAGCTTCTTTGAAAACACTCTGCTCTTTCTACCCAATCTGCTCTCTTGGTCTGCATCTTGGCCCTGCCTGCTCCTGCCCCCTCCTCTTTATACATCACAGGGGTTTCCCCCAGGAAATATCTTGAACATCTAATTTCATCTAGAAATCTACTTCTTAGAGGACCAGAATATACTTGATGTGCTTGAAGATTGAACCTGAATTGCAACAATAGTTACTTTATAGATCACTCTAGCTAAAGATTTAAAAGCAAAAAGTCATTAAAATATGAGTTCGTTGTGCACAAGAAACAGTAACTACAGGAATTTGTAAGAAACTACTTACCATTTATGCCTAGTAACTATCTGGAACAACTGCAGTTATGCAGATTATTAAATTCAGGTCAAATTAACTTTGTTGTGAGTAAAATATGCTGGAATTGAGATTTTGATTTAGAACATCTAAATGTCCACATTGATTACAACACTGAATTCTGTTCTTTGAATCTACTGATGGCTAAATTTAAGAGAAAAAAAAATACAGGCAAAGACCAATTTTCTTCAAAACCCACATACCAAAAAGGGACAAAACTAGTAGATCTCCCAAAGAAATTTAGCAGCAAAAATGTGTCCTTGTGCCTCACCCTGGATTATGAGATTTCAAGTATGAGGAAAGATACTATCTCCATTGCTTAAGTGTAATCCCTTCAAATCTGTTTTTCTTCTGGGATCGCTCCATATTCTCCAGTGAGAACAGCTTTGTACAGTGGTTTATGTTCTCCAGGTCACCTAAGCCCATGCTTGGAAATGTGGGCTCCGAGTTTGCTAACACTGAACACGCCAAGCAGCCAGGACAGGCAAACAGGCATCAGCATGCACTGTCTGAGTCACTGAGCCAAAAGCCTGGGATTTAATCCTCAAAACCCAGGCAGCTGCTATTGAGGAGCACTGTGCCCCATCTGTGAACGCAGGCTTTCCACCCTGCTGGCAAATCAACATAGCGCCACGGGGCAGGGGTGGGGGGACAGGCCTGTTCCTGGGTCACAGACAGACAAGGTGAAACAAGAAAGGTCAAAAGTTCACAGAGCATGCCCACCCTAATTCCAGGGAATGGTTCTCAGCTTTTCTTAGCTTGCAGGTTTGGACACAGTCTCAAGCTAGCCTTTTGTGCCTTGACTCACACTGTGACCCTAGGACAGGCATCTTCCCAGAAGGCTCTGGGGGCTCCTAATGCAAACAAGAAACTGCCAAGTGAATCACTTTCATGCAATAAATCTTTGGCAATCTGGTGGAGATTGAGGGTCACGTTTCTTGAAGGTCTATCTTGAAGGGAGTCCTCCAGGCATCATGCTGGACATTTTGCATCTTACCATATTTACCTCTCACCACATCCTCTTTTTCTGATGAAGAAACTTGAGGTCAAAGGAGATAAATAACTTCCTCAAGGTCATACAGAGAGGAAATGGCAAAAATCAGGATTTGAAAAATGACCTGTTTAATTCCATCTTCTCTTTCTACTTCATCTACTTCATCTATTTTCTACTCCCAAGAGTTAATATGTTCCAGATAGATAATATGGGGGGAAAAAAGTGGAACTTTAAGCCATATAATATAGTAGTTTCCTATTGCTGCTTTAAAAAAAAATTACCACAAACTTAATAGCTGAAAACAACACAAGTTTGTCATCTTATAGTTCTGGAGGTCAGAAGTCTAAAGTGGATCCCACTGGGCTAACAGCAAGGTTTATGCCTGTTGACAGGGCTGCATTCTTTCTGAAGGCTCCAAGTGAGAATCCATTTCCTGCTGCTTCTAGAGACCTACACCACATTCCTTTCCTTGTGGACACTTCCTCCATCTTCAAAATACATCATTTCGAGCTTTGCTTTTGTTGTCACACTTCCTTGTTCCAACTTTGACCCTTTTACCTCTCAATTTAAAAGATGCTTGCAATTGCATTGAGCCCACCAGGATAATCCTGGAGGGTCTCCCCATCCCAAGATACTTCAAGTAATCACATTTGTAAAACCCCTGTACAGTAACCTATTCACAGGTCTGGAAACTAGGACATTAACATCTTTGGAATAGGCATTATTTTGTCTACCACACATACATAGTAGGTCCTATGTTTCCCCTACTGTGTTCTATACATGGCCAATAAGAGATTCTTAACTGTCAGTCAACATCATATAAAATCTCTTGCTGACTTCTTCTAGCATAAAAAATTAAGCAACACTTCTTTGTACAAAATGGTACGTATCAATCACTTGAAAAGCCAAAAATATAGTTGTAGCACTTTAACAAGTTGATTCTGGGTACTTTTTTCTTTTTGTTTTTGCTAAGGTGGATGGTGACATGGGAATATGAATAACCTATTAATTCTTCTTTATGAAAGATAATTTTGTACTTGAATTTCTTTCTGCATTGAATGTTGAAAAGTTGACATAACATTTAAATCTTCAGGGTAACCAAGGACAGCAGTATAAATCATGCTCTTTCATCAAAATTAATAGTTTTTTGCCTAAAAACAACTGTAACAAGCTGATGAAATAAAGATTTTGAGTAGAATCATTTCCTGTTGCATAAAAATGAATGCTTTACCTTGACATCAAACATGGATAATTCTTGTTTCCTTTAAATATATTTATCAGAAACAACACGATGTTTTGAATTATGTATAGAAGGATGTATATTTGTTAATATCTATTTACTCTTTACAAACTCAATAGCTTATCTTTCTGTCATGGGAATCATCACATATCAAATATTATAGTGGTATTTTTTTAAATGTCTAGTAACATTTTTTTATTTTTGTAGCTGTAGATGGACAGCATACCTTTATTTTATTTGTTTATTTTTATGTGGTGCTGAGGCTAAAACCCAGTGCATCACATGTGCTAGGCAAGAGCTCTGTCACTGTGCTACAACCCAGCCCCTATAATGGTATTTTTAACATATGTTTTATTTAGGAAAATTAGCACATACTATATAATAATAAAAATGTAAAACTGAACTGGAACTTTTAGTGGGTGGAAATTTCAATAGAGTGTTTTTTAAATTTTTGTGGTTTTGAAAATGGTATGCACATGTCTAAAGGATTTGTCTCAATTCAAGTTTTCAGTGAAGTTCCATGTGAATGTTGGAGAGAGAGATCCAATCCACCATTAGAACCTTCTTTGCATGTTAACCCACATTCCAAAGAATTCCACTTCCATAGAATACCTTCATGGTAGTGAAATTCTACATATTTTGTGTATTGAAGAGGAGTAACACAGTAATTTATAATCACTACAGTTAATAACTCTACTTCAGTATCTAAGTCCTCTGTTTTTTTATGGAAATATTACTGGTTACAGACTATATGCAACTCCAGAGTGCCAGCTACAACCACTTTCCTTTTTTATCCTTATTAAGAAACAATATTTGGGGTTGGGTAGGGTTGGGCAAACTGTGTGCCTGAGACCCTCACTTCAATCTCCAGTACCACACACACAAAAACAGACATGACATTGGAATGCAAGTGAAAAAGAAAGAATTACAAAAAGAAAACCCTTAAACCTTGATTTGATTTTATTTGTATTTTATATAATTATGAAGACACATTTACAATATTTAAAATAACTGCTATACAGATATGTGTACACATATTTAATAATTGCAAATATTAGTAGTCATTATAAGTTACAAATCAATGAATAAAATCAGGACAGTTGATATAAAGCAGAAATGGGGATGTCCGGGCTGTCTTCCAAGATCTTTTGTTTCTGACCTGACAGGGTCTCTTTTTTTATGTGCTGTGAACAAAATGGTAAAGTAGATAAAATACACCTTTAGTATCTCCCATATCTTTTATCTTAAACATACATCTTCAGTACCTCAAGCCTTTGGCACCCACAGGCCTGACTCCTAACTCCCAGAACCTTTGCAGTGCTGTTCTACAGCACAGCCCCACACTTCTTAGCTTCTCTTCCCCCCAGCACAATTTACTTGTCCAGTGTTCTGTTTTCTAGAATTCTATTCTCTGCAGTGAGAATATAACTACTACTGTTGGGTCAGTGTGTTATTTCTCCTCTGGTCATACATTGCATTTTAGCAGACATCTTCTAGAACTTGCTTTAACCATAATTATGAATTGTAGGCAGCAGATACTACAATCTGTATTACTACTCCCATCAGTTGAATAGCATTTTAGATCTTTGTCCTTTCACTTAGGATGCCTTTAATAATAGAATGGTATCATCTAGTTCCTGAAAAAAAATTTTTTTCCTTGTAACTGAGTTCTCACATTTACAGAAATTGGTAGGCAACACCCCTGAGTTCTTCACTTCTGATTCAAGATGCCCATTGTGGCTCATACAGTGTCTACCTAGCACCAAATGTGGTTTATCTTCCTTCCTCAGCTCACCCACCAACTTTTTAAACTTCTTAAGTTAGAAGCCAACCACTTGGTCACCATTTCCCTATCTTTCAGGGAGCTTCCCACTTCCACAGACTCTTCACTTTCCACTACCAAGAGCCTCTTGGTCTCTTAAAAACCTCTCATTCTCTCCTATCAGGCATTCTTTTCGTCTTTGATCTTCAAAATAGAGCTGTCAGTCATCTCCTTCCAACTGATTTTTTTCTTCCAATCTGAATAAGATTTCCACTCATAAGAACAGAGGAAGAAATGGGAAAGCAATCCTATTAGGGTCAAATATCTTCAAGACAACCACAGTTTTACATTGCCAAGAAAGACTCTTACCATAATTCCCCTGTATTTTTAGATTTTTTTAAAAGGCCTTTGTCTCCTCTCTCTAGCTGGACTTGCTTTAATATGATATGTAGACAACTTCAGAAGAGGGATAGAAATAGCCTACACTTCATAGGGGAGCAAAAAGGAAGAAAACCTGCACTACCACAGTTCATCCATTTATTTTGCAAATATTGTTCACCTTCCCTGTGTCAAGCAGTGGGGATGAAGTAAAGAAGTCAGACACAGTTCCCTCCCCTCCTAGAGTTGTTTTGTTTTGTTTGTGGTACTGAGGATTGAACATAGGGCTTTGTGCAGAAGAGGCAAGCACTCTACCAACTGAGCTATATTCCCAGCCCTTCTCCTAGAATTTTTGATCCAAATTCCTTGAGCTAGAGCAAGCTTTAAAGAGCTCTTAATTTGGTGGTTCCCAAATTATCTACCAAAGATTACTAACATTTATTTGATGTTGATGGGTGTTTTGATGTTAATGGGTAGAGGGAGGAATTGCATACCACAATTAAATTAAGGTTGAAATATAAAGTTTAACAAAGTTAAACCAAATTATTCCAGACTTCCCAGAGCCTTTATGTGCTAATGTACATTGTGACTCTCTAAGAGGGAGGAGGAAAGAATGATATGCAATCTAATAATTTGCATTCTTCATTTATTTTAAAACAAATCTTTCCTGCAGGGTACCCATTAACATCAAATGTTGGTAGAATATATTTCTATTAATGCTTCCAAGACCAAGTCCAAAATGCTCCCTTCCACACATGAGGAAAATGAGGTGACAAGGAATGACAAGAGGCAGAGCTAAGAATTCAGGTCTCATTATTCCCAAGATTTTTCTCCTTTCAATCCTGCCTGTTTCTACTCACTTCTCTCATCTTGGAAAATCACATAAAATCAATGTTTCTTACTGTGTTATTTCCACTCTTTCCATGTCTCTCATGATGGAAATGGTACCTGTCTTCTCACATGTTTGCTAGGTTTTTCTTGATGGTGTCTTAGGTTTGGATCATAAACTTTTTGTAGCCAAAAACCAGCTTTTAGACAATAAGGGACAATTAGCGCTCAGAAATTACTTGCAGCCAAAAGGTAATGGCTTATAGCTTCACTGTATAGCTTCCTGCCTCAGATAACCCTACTTCAAGGTTCTCTCCCTATCCTAAACCTAAACTATTGAGGCATCTTGTCTGTAATGACAGTATCACACCCTAAGTAGATTATTCTTTGCATACTGCTTTAAAAAGTTGTATTAATAAGCCTTAAAATTGATTTTGCCTACTTACATAAGAGAAGTTTAATTATTACTGCATAATATTCATACATGATGAACTAAGTGTTCTACAGAATATGTAAAATATTCATCAGGTTATATATGAGGGTTTTTTAAGTGTGAGATAATTTGAAATTAAGTGGGTATGTATTTTATTTTAAAAATCTACTTAACTACAAAATATCTGGAGTATGGAAACTTGTTAAGGGAGAAAAAAATATCTCCCCACTCTGCTATACTGCCACCTTGTGGTAAATATGCATAAGAGCTAATTAACTAGATAGAGCTGACCCTTGAGTATTTTATTACATAATGCCCAAATGAGGAAAATACTTTCTTTTAAAATATATTTTTAGTTGTCAATGGACCTTTATTTATATTTGGTGCTGAGAATCAAATCCAGTGCCTCACACATGCTAGGTAAGCACACATGCTAAGCAACCCCAGCCCAGGAAAATACTTTCGTTAAAACATTATTCAGAAAGATTAACTATCTTACATATGGAAGATTACATTTTCCCTTAATAATCAATAAAGCACCTATTGGTCACCACTAAGTACCACTACATGTTTGACCCACTCTGTAGAGGGTCTTCAAAGTTTTCAAAAATTCAAAACATGAAACATCTACAAACCAGGAAGGAAACATGAGTGGAATTCCCTTGAGTTATATTAGGAGATCTCATAAGTCTGGTGTCTGTTCATTACCTGTTAGGAGAACAGTGTTAATTTGGTCCTTAGCGATTTGGTCCTTTGGAGTGGGCCATGAAACATTCCAATGTGTGAAGTCAAATCAGCCTCATGAAATAGCAGAACATTAAGGGGCTGAGGTACTCTGACAAAGACAGACAACTGAAATCATGTCCTTATTTCTTACCAATCAGACCTCTTTCACAAAGCAAAGGATTCACCCAGAAGCAAATCAAGTTAGTAAACATTCACTCATTATTTCATTCAACAAATAATTATTACGTATCTATCATATGCCTGGCACTTGCCAAATGGAGGAAATGTAGTTGTCAGCAAAATCAGACATGGTTTCCCATGGATTTTACAGAAAACTGATTAGACTTGATCCTTTAGACTCAAATAAATACAATGACTGAGGATCAATAGAAAATTATCATTTTGCATGTGTTAACACTCATATCGCCCAACATGCCCCTGAGAGACGTTATCTCATGTCCTGAGGGAGAAGAGAATGGTAGCAAACCAAAAGAATTAACCAAATAAAAGTGCTTTAACACAAGGAAAATAGTAAGAAACTGAGAGAAAAAACTTCCATCTTCGAGGCCAATTAAAAGGTAGAGCCCATTTAAGAGGTGTTTGTACTTATGAGTCTAGCACTGTGCTGGAAAATGCAGACAACTTAAAATCCAGTCAATGACTTCAAGTAGCTGAATTATCATTGCAGAACAGGACACACATAAAGTTGATTAACATGAGAGACCATAATGCAGCATAAAAGAAAATGCCAAATAAATGGTGCAGTCAGTATAGGATTCAACAGAAAAAGATTCAAGAAAGAAGCAACAACTCCTCAAAGTTGCCAAGTTGGGTCTAAAGATGGGAAGAAAGTGAGTAGGGTAGGGAGAGGAGTGATGGGAAAATACCAGGGGTGAAGGAAATGGCAGAGAACAACAGGTATAAGGCCCTACTAGAAATGTACATTGAAGACCATAAGATGGAATTTGAGCTTCCTGGGGTCCACTTCTTAGTAAACCAGTTGTCTGAGTGAGTATAAATATAGAATTTTACAATATGCAAAGCGTGAGTTCCAGTCTTTGGAGTTTCTCCTATTTTCTCTCCTGCTCTTATTGACAGGGCTAATCATCCTGAAACAGCAAAATAAAAATAAAAAGTGAATAAAAATTTATCACCAAATGACAACTTTGGGCTTAATCCCTTTGGTCCCCTATCAAGCCTCCCAGCTCCTCTTCCCTGGCAGGGCTTCCTGTCCTGACATCAGAACAGAGCCTGCATCTTTTTGTCAGGAAGCAGGGTCTGGGATATTTGTCACATCCAAAGGGAGATGACAGCTTCTAAGAAAAGTGCTCAGAGTAAACAATGTCCAGCGTATAGCTCATTGGAGGCATGATCAATAAGGTAGAGAGCTGAGAAAAGAGCCAAGAAGCTTCCAGAGCAGTCATGTTACAGACACGCTTAGAAAATCAACTGCTCAGTTCCTCTTTTGCTGCCTCTCTCCACATTGACTTACTTCCCTTGCTAAGTGAATCACATTAGCTTAGGCTGTGTTCCTTTACACCCTATTATTATCTACATTTTCAAGATTCAAATGCACAAAAGTATTTAATGGGCTGTGAGTCCTTAATCTTGATAGAAGGCCAGTTACACTTTTATGGCACAAGACAGGGGTCCACAAATTACAGCCCACAGGCCAAATCTGACCCACTGCTTATTTGTGTAAATAGGGCTTTACTGGAACACAGCCATGCCCATTTGTTTATGTATTGTTTATGGATGCTTTTGTGCTACAATGGCAGGGTTGAGTGGTTGTGACAGAAACCATGTGGCCTACAAAATCTAAAGTATTTATAATCAGGGCCTTTATACAAGGAAACTGCTGACCATCTCAACATAGGATATATATAGTTGATCACAACACTTGGGTTCAAACTTACTGGCTGAGGTCATGTAATCTCTCAAAATTTCAGCTGCATTACCTCAAAATGGGCAATAATAATGCTAGTTTTGTCTACTCTATGACAACATGGTAAGGAACAAATCAAGTAGCACCTAAATATTTATAAACTGTAAACATAGTGCACCAGCACCCCTGAGTTCCTCATCTTCCCATTGCAATTTTGTAGCGGCTCCAAGACACCCTCCTACCTCCTCAGGTAGATTGAGTCCAATCTTCATGTTGGCTGAATTCCTCACTTTGGTTGGAGTCTTAGCCCCTCACAAAAGCTACTAACAAAGAGCTCCCAAATATGCGTTTGGCCCCAGATAAACATGTTCTTTGGTATTTTTTTTCACCAAATTCACAACAAATTCAAAGGAATTAAATCCAGTCATCCCATTAGTGGGTAGCAAGGAAGAAAGTCAGATATAGGTATCAAAAGAAGACCACTGTGGCTAGATTCAAGAGTCAAAGATAGGTTTAGATATTTGGAGTTGAATGAAAAGACTTTGAAGACAGTGGTCAGAAGTTTCTACTTGATTCAATGAGTGATGGAAAGCACCTGAAGGACTGACTAATGAGGTTAAAAAAGCAAGTGAGGAAAAGGATCTCAGCTTCAGTGCAGAGACCCCCATGGGGCTACCATTTTATATAGGATTTCCAACCGGGCTCCATTCAACAGTGGGACCAGGCCTAAGAGTTACCTTTTGTGGCCTCCCACCCCTCACCCTCTGGTTTCCTAATGATTAACAGCCTGGCTCTGGGCCTGACAGTAAGCCGTAGCCTCCAACTCAAAGGAAGCTCAGCAAGGATGACCTTGTTAAACTCACTCCACAGAGCACTGTGGATGTCAGTGAGCATCTTTTGGAGATTTACAGCCCTGAACCTAGTCTCCTCTTACTTGGTAATTCTGCTGAACTTTCCATTGAGCAATAAGAACAGGATAACAGCAGAGCTGCCCAAGGTTAGTAGCCTTCTGAAGTCCACCCAGCTCCACAAAACTTCTTCCTAATGGTATACAGAGGAGATTTATTAGGATGTTTTTGCAGGCCAGGAAATTGCTACATGATTTTGTCGTTGACAAAGGAGTAAACGTCACTGCCCAGTTTCTGTTGGACTTTCTCCACCTCATTAACTCTTGAACTAGAAGGATGAAAATAGGCTGGTTCCTTTTTCAGTTATCAGGTGGGAAGGCAACCCAAACAATATTCTAATTTCATTGTTCTCATTTCAGGGATTATTGATGGCAATTTTAGGGCATAGTTTATATTTGGATTTCCACTCGGTTTCCTGTTCTTATGGGATTCATTTGAATTGCTGCTAGCTTGGGCATTCCACATTCCTCATATGTTGGCTCTAAATTAGTAAGGAAAAAGCTATGATGTAAGAAGTAATTTTAATTCTACCATCTTTGCAGAAGTGTCTGTTATGGCTCAAAACTGGTTTTCTACATAGAAGGAAAAGCATCAATACTAATTCCCAGAGAGTATTTGTCATCAACTCTTCCTTAGATTCACAGAGTTTCCAAACCAATCATATTTGCTCCAATATTATTTACGTCCACCCTGTAATAAAAGCAACCAAAAGAGCATGAAGTATTAACAATACCATAGCACAGTGAACACCATATTGGTGATAGTTTAATTGAATGTCAAGACAGCACTCATACTTGCCACATTCCCTCCATGACAGAAGTTAGGACCAGTGATATAGGGCGAAACATGAAGGGATGTCATCAAAGATGACATTTTTTTAAATGAAAGATTAAGAGAATAATTATAGAAGATTGAGACATTGGAACACGTGCCATTTGTGTGTGTGTGTGTGTGTGTGCGCTTTTTGGATTTTTTTTTAGCCATCTCTAAGTAACTTTTGAAGAATGTTAATACTTTCCTATAGTTGCATTCAATGTGGCATCCACTGAAGTCAAGGGTTTAAGAAGGAGAGGAAGTACTCCCAAACTTGTGAAAGAGATCTAGGTATCAGGAGGAAGGGACTCAACCTATTGATTCCTAGGTTCTTGCAGCAGCTTTGAGTCAATTATTCTTTAAATTACATGTTCCATCTGCATATAAAATTAAAAAATAAGTAAAATGCATGAATAATAACTAAAGTCCTTTGGAAGTCCCCAAATATAAAGATATCCCTTGTCCTTTCTCATTCCAAAGGAAGTTAAATGGAAAATAAAACTAGATACTTTGCACAGAAAGGTAAAACAACATCCTAACAGCTCTCAGTTAGCAATGGAACCAAGATATCAATATTGTGCACCACACTCATCATCTCTCACCAGGAAAGTGGCTGTCTGACCAGGATTTGTCTTCCTGTGTCCTTCCCGCTACCTCAGTTTCTACACAGACACTCGCCTCCCGCCCCACACCCCCATTCCCTGTGGTTGTGAGCTGTCCGTGAAGCTCCACTCCCTTCCTTTTCCCAAGTCACAGTTACAGGAATTATTGCAAGATTAACTCTCTCGTATTATATTTCATTCAACAGAACAGCAACATAAGGGTTTTGGCTTCTGGAACGAGAATAAAAGAGCTTCTACAAAATATTTAGTTCCTAGGAAAGAATCTTTTAAGGAGATTTACTGTCAGTGAAAAGTGTCAGATCAGCAGCCATAAAGTCTGAGTTTATGTTTATTCATCCAACAGGTAAAGATTCACAATACTATACAAACATCCCACCAAACTACAGGTCCATTTCAGGTGATGAGGATAATGTAAATTCCATGTAAAAAGGTAGTTCCTTACTCATTCTCATGTTGTAATCTGCACATATTAATATAATGCCTTTGAAGAAGTTTCACGTGAATGTGTCACTCAACTATTCTTGTGAATATCTTAAGAGCGATGATCAGGATGTATAAATACATCTCTTAACTTGCTTGAGCTAAAAGTGTTTATGTCCTTTTATTTTTAATGGATAGAGCTTAAACTTTTTAGCAGTTTTAGGTTTAATGAAAAACTGAGTTATTTATGTCTTTTTTAGAGCCATTTTTCTTGTTACAGCTATGATATGTTTTGCTAAGATGAAAGTAACTTGTTTTCCAGAGTGGGAGGCAATGTTGGAGAGAGTAAGCCTCAACCCTGGAACCAGATCCTAACTCAGCCCTTATCAGATTTGTGATCCTTGGTATGGGACTTCCTTTTCCTCTTTCTTTGTCAGTTATCTCACCTTTAGAAGGGGACTAACAACCATAATAAACAATGCAATACAAAAGGACACAAGATTTAAATTACAAAGGTAAGCACATAATACTGCAGAGTATAAAGTAGAAGCTTAAGATTGTTTGTTATATTCCAATTCAAGTTGTATCTTGAAGGTTAAAAATTGACTGTATCAAGGTATCAACCTGATCTGGGATTGCGATCTTTTGCATGAGTTTAATCTGCCTGAGGCCTTTTGTCTTAGACTAAAGAGAAATAAAGGGTTCTTGTGACCTGCACAGAAGCAGGGAATTGGAGACATCTGGTTTTCCACCCAAACTTGTTAACTGAGCTTTTGATCAGCTCTGAAGAGATGGGATTAGAGGGAAAAGCCAAAAGAAAATTGAATGGCAGCCTCTGAGCCAGGACAGAACTACCCCTGGCCGGGAGGAATAGTAAAAGAAACAGCAAAGCACTGGAGGGAGCCCAGTTGAGTATAGTGAGTGCCCAAGTAGGCCACCAGAGAGGCCCAGAGAGGCCCTTCACAGCTGGCACTGAGGCAGTCTGATAAAAACGCAAGACAGCCTAGGAATTGCCAGGAATGTATAGGGGAACTTTGCACTATAGGGGCACTATGGTCCAGCATGACAATTATGGGAAGGAGAATCCAGGTATTAATGCTATGTACCTCATCTGTACCTATGGGCTTATGGAACCTGAAGATATTACAGTTGTGTCTGGATCCATGTCATGGATACAGCTGCAAATTTGTCAGTCCATTCTGAGGGCTTTTCTTTCCACCACTAATGGAAGAAAAGGAACAAGAACTCTGGAGACGTGCATGTGAAGGTTGAAAGGGAAAGAGTGGAGAGCAGGCTAAGAATACAGATGGGGGAAAAAACAGAGAAAACAAAAAAGCCAAGATTTATTTGCTAACTAAGAGGACATTTGAAATATTTCTCCCACATCCCATCCAGAAAGATTTCAAGGCCAGGAAAATAAAAGCACCTGTCAGATGCCAACTGATTAAAGCTCCAGGGAAGACTAGCAAATGTCTTAATTTTCTTATTCAAGGACTCTTTTTATAATCAAACACAAGAAGAGAAAGCTTTAAGTAAGTGCCTGAGTCATAAGATATATGGAATGTTTGACATGTTGCATAATTCTACAAAGAGAAAATTCCAAATAATTTATAACAAAACTCTTTCAGATTTCCAGTTTGGAGGAGACTTGAAATCTCATAAGCAGGAATATAAAGACTACAAATTTTTTTTAAATGTTAAGAAGTAAAGGCTTCCCCAGACACTAATTAATACAATTATGTATCTATAACTTCAGACTTTTAAAAGGCAATGATTTAACTTGAAGGGTCAACTATTTGGGGATCCTTCAGTCTCTTTCCCTGTGAATAATGCTTTGTTGAAGCAAACACAACTCTGAGAGTGATGGAGTTTTTCACCACCCTGCTTACACAAGCAGTTCAGCAATTAACTTCTACTTTTTTTCTCTCAGAAGGCAGGTACTAACGTGCTTTCAAGATGGTATCATACTTTAGAATTTCTCACAAATTATCACACTGCATTAGATGAAAGAATTTTGCATGAACAGTTTCTCACAAAGAAATCAAAAGAAAGCTAAAGGTTTGTTTCCAGACTTCTTTAAGATCTGGTGGTCTTTGACCATTTTCCATGTTTCCTTCTCATATCAAGCCTTGAAGCCAAGCACAGTAAAAAATTTTTAATCTTGAGCAGTCACAGTGGCACACGCCTGTAATCTCAGAGGCTCAGGAGGCTGAGGCAGGAGGATCAAGAGTTTAAAGTCAGCCTCAGCAAAGGGTGAGGTGCTGAGCAGCTCAGTGAGACCATGTCTCTAAATAAAATACAAAATAGGGTTGGGGATGTGGCTCAGTGGTTGAGTGCCCCTGAGTTCAATTTTCAGGACCAAAAAAAAATTTTTTTTCAATCCTGAAGTGATATAAATCAATAGTTTGTACCAAGTAAGAAAAACAGAAATAATAAACATCTATTCAAGGAAGAAAGGGAAGAGAAGCCATACTTTTAAATATGATTTTCATCTTTATCCCTCCCTTCATATTCAAGGCCTTCTCTTACTTGACTCAAGGCTAGAAATGTTTTGGCAAGGTCAGTTCATCAAGGTGGATAGATCCCTTGAACAATTAATGTGGTTGTTAAAATTAAGCTTAAAGTTAAATCTTTCAAAGTTGTTGTATACCATATGGTTTACATCATGATTTTCTTATTATAATTCCTAAGAGGCTTTACACAATCTGTTACACCCTGTATTATGGTTTGGATCTGGAATGTCTTCCCAAAAGCACATCCTTGTCATTTTCCCATGTAGTGGCAAAGTGTGGCATGACTGGTAAATTCATTAAGAGAAAAACATAGACCAAGTAATTAAGAAGAATTGGTAACACTGGATTAACTGGGGGCTGTTTTACATTTAAAATTTATATTTCTTCTTATAACTGTTGAAGTAGGCTCCTTGAAGCAAAAAAAAAGTCAAAAAGAAAAAGAATTTAATATACTTTGCTAAGCCATATTCTTTTTCTAAGTGGGTTTCACAGAGAATTCAAAAAATTTCATTTGATTGAATAATAAATAAAGCTAACAAATTAGTCATAATTTTCAAAAGTGAATGTAAAAGTTCTATAAAATTTTTAGTTCAATAAATACTATAGTTCTTTTTCTTTTTTTTTTTTTTTTTTTTTTTTT
>NW_025999990.1:41592896-41601456 GCF_001458135.2 Marmota marmota marmota | reverse complement strand
TTTTTTTTTTTTTTTTTTTTTTTTTGTTGCTGTTGTAGGTGGACACAATACCTTCATTTTATTTTTATGTGGTGCTGAGGATCGAACCCACTGCCTTATGTGTGCCAGGTGAGCGCTCTACCCCAGCCCCAGCCCCAATACTTTATTTCTTTAAAGCTTATAAAATGAATCCTCACAAGAACATTTGCAAAATATATGTTCAGCTGGAATAATTGGTACAAAATGATGGGATAGAAATGATTTTTCATTAATGTTTGGCCTGATCCTGTCAGATGGTCACCTGATATTTTGCAAGCAAGAAGAAGGCACACTTATAAGTCTGTCCTCTTGAGCTCCTCAGACTTTTGAGCAATTGGTATCTATATCAGGTTGTACTCAGTGGTCTCTATCCACCCCCTGTGCTTGTCACTCCATGTACCATATATCATTAGATATATGGGTAAAACACCACCCAAGTCTCCCATTCTTGACAGCTAGCTCACCAAGGACAAAATATAAACCCCAAAGGCACACTACCAGTGGCCTGCTTCCCCCATCCACACCCTACCTGCCTATACTTTCCCCCAATATCAGTAGATTAATCAGTTGATTAGGTTATACTTTTCATAATATAATCATTTCACCTCTGAAAATTCTTGCATTGTTTCACACACAAGCTTTTGAGAGACACCTCCTATCTAAACCATAACACTCTTTTTCTCTGGAAAATAAACTTCTCCAGTAACACCTTCTTTTTATCAATGTGTAATTCATATTTGAGTCTTTTCCACCTTACAAAACCCCTTCCTTCAGCTGCTACCCTATCTTTTGTTCCTGTTCACAGCCAAATTTCTTTATCTTCCTTTTCTATTATCTCCATTGAACTGTCTTTTGCCAAGGTATCAGGGTTCCTCTGTCATTTAATCTGATGGGCTCTATCTTATCCTGGTGTGACCTTTTGGCATATTTTGGTCACTCTTTACCCCAACTCTTCTCAGGGCTCTTCCTCAAGTTTTCTGACATCTCTGTCTCCTGGGTTCCTTCCTACCTTTCATCATCCCCATTACACCATCGCAGGATCACTGTGCCTTGCATTCTGCACACTCTCATGGTTAGTCTCATTGTCCCCCTGGCTCAAGGTATTATTATCACTATGTCTCTGCATCCAGACCTATATATTCAATTATCTTTGAATAAATCATCTGGACGTCTTATGGGTCTCAACATCAGCATGCCCAAAGTTGAACTTGGTCGGATTGATATTTTTAAAAGCGCATTTTAAAAATGAACTTGATCATAGTGACATTTTAAATTGTACCCTTCTACACAACACCCTCCAATGCCCATCTATCCTAAAGTATTATAATTCCTAAGAGGCTTTACACAATCTGTTACACCCTTTATTATGGTTTGGATCTGAAATGTCTTCCCAAAAGCACATGTGTTGAACTCCTGGTTTCCAATGCAGCAATGTTCAGAGGTGGGACTTTAAGGCAAAATTGGATCATGAGGACTCTGACCTCATCAGTGGATTATTCCACTGATAAACAAGAGGACTATAACATTATCAGTGGATTAATCCATTGATAAATTAATCCCTTCATAGCTGAATGGTCTACTGGAAGGTGGGACATAGTTGGAGGAAGTAGGTCACTGAGGGCATGCCCTGGAAAAGTACATCTTTTCTCTGTTCATCTGCTCATGCACTGGTGCATGCACTCTCCTGTCCTTTCTTTCCCCACCCTTCCTGGCTGACATGAACTGAACAGCTTTCCTCTGCCATACCCTTCTATCATGATGTTTCTGTAATGGAGTCAGCTAACTATGGACTAAGACCTCTAAATCCATGAGCCAAAATATAGCTTGCCTCCTCTAAGTTGTTCTTGTAAGATATTTTGGTCACAGCGATGCAAAGTTGACTAACACGCCCTTCACCTCCCTGAACTAGTCTCCTGTTACTCTCCTCCTGGCTTACACCACTCTAGCCATACACGCTCCCACTGCAAGGGACTCTGCCTTTGAACCTCTTCTAAGTGTTTTTCCTCCAGATGTAAGCACATTCTCTCTCACATCCTTGAAGACAAGTCAAATATCACCTTCTGATAAAGCTTTCCCTCAAACCTTATCTAAAATTGCAACCTACCCCCAAACTAGCATTCCTTACCCTCTTTTGCTGATTTGTCTTCATAACACTGTTTGATATTAAACATACTATGTACTTTATTTATTGTCCACTTCCATCCACTGACCTGTGGGCTACATCATAGCAGGAGTTTGGGTCCCTTTGTTCACCTTTATATTCCTAATGCTTAGAATAGGTCTTGGTATATAGGTTATAATCAATAAGTAACTGTGGGATGGATGGATGGATAAATAAATAAATAAATAAATACATGAATAAATAAATATCCCCAAACTAGCTATTCATAATTTCTGTAAATAACACCCCCATCTACCCAGTTACACAGTACCAAACCCAAAACTACGTTTGACTCAGCTCACTTGCATTCACCCCATGTTAAACCATCCTTTGGCCCTCCTGCCAGATCCTTGAAATTGTCTTCGTCTCCTAACCTCCTGTTACATGGTTATTTCCTATTTATCTTTCAAGTTCCAGTTAAGCATCAGTTTTAGAGATCATGTCTATAATTTTTCCTCTTAAATATCTAATTAGACATACTACATTCTTGGCCCATACTATGAGTTCATCCATTTTTGAATAAATAAATGGCATTTCTCAGAAACACCACATTAGGTTCTCCTGGTCTCTATTGTTATGGCACCCCACAGAGTTTCATGTAACACTCCCCTCACTTTACAGTAATTATTTAATATCTTTTTTCTCCACTGAACTATAAGTTCCCTGGGGTGGGGGGGGGGGGAAGAGCTCTGCATGAAGGTGGGAATAAGCAAGAGGATATCAGAAAATAGAGAGGACTGGCTTACCTGACTATGGAAGCTTCAAATTATTGACACTAGGAAGCTATCTTAGCAGGATGGGAGCAGAGTGTGATTACAGAGGGACTGACCCAGTGAAGAGACCTTAATTCTGTTTTATGATAACAAAAGGAAAGAGGGAGTATAATAAAATGGACAGTTTTGGTTTTATACTTCTATATGAATCAATTCAGCACTGGTTAATATTTAATTTGGCTTGATTATTAATTGCTGAAATTTAGCCAACACATTATTACTAATTTTTTAAGTTGCCAGGATGCTTTGATTCTTGCTGAATGAGTAGATAATTTGGGATGAAAATAGAAAGAAGCTCAACTACTCACTTCCTTTTCCAGCACAACTAGAAGTGGATAGAAAGTGGCTAATATCAATAATAAATTGTAAGCTTGATGATGTAATTCCAGAAATACATTCAGGATCCATAATCTTCATTTCATTTAATGAATTTTGTCACCACAAATGAATTTTAATTTTGACCTTAGTGAAACTGATTAGATTTACTTATTACTTATTAAGAAATTCATGTATATTACCATAAAAAGAGCATCACATACATAAATTTTTAGAACAGCATTATAATTAAAAAATAGAAAAATGGATAAATTATGGTAGGAATAATCATACTAGAGAATATTTCAAAAGTTAGATATATTTACATTTATGAAGCCTTTTAAAATGATGTGGGAAATTTTTTATTATATTAAATAATAATAAAATGAATATTTTATTGCTCAGTGTCATGAGCAAGCCATTTTTCTAACAGGTTTATATAAATTTATATATTAAATAATTTAATCCTCACAAAAAACTTACAGGGCAAACACTATTGCTACCTCCATTTTTATAGATAAGTCAAGCACAGAGAACTAGGAACTTGCCCAAGATCCCCAAGCTTGCTAAGTGGTAAAGTCAGGATAAAAATCCAGATACAGCATTTTAGGGCCCACACTTAAAAACTATAAGTGGTTTAACTATATATAGACAATTATTGTAATATATAAATATATTTTTGCTTAGAAAGAAAATATTGGATGAAAATGTGATTAGTTTTATGACATTTTTATTTCCTTATTATATTTAACTTTCTTTTCCCTAGTTTTTATAATGATCATGCTTTATGTTTATAACCAGGTCAGAATGAGAAGAATTTTAGAAAAAAAAAAAAGGGGTCATGCAGTAGATACATACCTTGTTTCAACTCCAAGTAATGGTGACTGTAGTCACAAATGACCTGTGCTACTTGAACAAGTTCTATGGGAAAAGTTCTAAACATAGTTTATACTGTAGACGACCTCAGAGATCATCTAGGCCAATGATTTTCAAAGTGCGGTTTCCAGACCAGCAGTATCAACATCACTTGGCAAATGCAAAACTCACTGAATTAAAAATTCTGGGGTTAAGGGCCCAAAAACCTGTGCTTTAACAGTCCTTCCAATGGTTCTGATGCACACTGAAGAACCACTGTTTTAAGTTTATGATTCTCAACCTATCAGAATCACCTGGGCATTTTTAAGATGACGTAGATTATACCACCAGAGATCCTGAGTTAACTGATTTTTAAGTGAGGCCATCAGTATTTTTAATTCCTTCTTATGTGATTTAACCAGAACTACCGATTTAGTCCTTTACTACAAGAAGTGTAGTAGTACACAGAATCTGCATCACTTGGGAGATTTTTATAAATGTACAATCTAGGGCCCCACTTCAGGCCAGCTGATTCAGAATTTCTATGTTAACAAGATTCCCAAGTGATTCATATATACATTAAAGTTTGAGAAGCATTTGCCATTCCGCTCATTTTACAGAGGAGAAAAACCACAACTTAAAGAGTTAACAAACTTTTTCAAAGAGCTCACTGCTGAGCCAGGGTAAGAGTGGTGAGAAGAGTTATATTCAAACCCATGATGCTCAAAACTAACTCAGACTGTGTTCTTTCTATTATACTATGTTATAAAGCTTTGATTTTGAAAGCTTTTCTGGCTCTTTCCTCCACCTCCAAATGGTATTCTCCCTAGAGTACCTAAAGCTGGGTAATGCACAAATGCCATATCATTCCCTATAGAAATTTAGAGCTGGCAGAGGGAGGCTTAGAAAATAAGTACCTGAAAGCCAGTAACTGGCCCCAGAGAGCTCCAAGGGCTGCTGTCCAGTCCAAGATACCATGACATCTGCACCACAGCCATATATGGAAACCAGAATGCTTGCATCCAATGCAGTGAGAATTTATTTCATAGTTATCAAAGCAAACCAAAGGTTATCAGTAGGTTGGACGTTTAAAGATTAAGTACAGCTGATCGCACTCAACTCTTATGCAGGTAGCTTAACTTCAGTGGTTCTGGTCTCTCTCTGAAGGGAAAATGGAGGTGTTTATGATTCTGTATCATAATGGGTTCCAGGTGACCCAGGCTAGGCGGCTGAGTCAGGTCCTCTCTTCTTTGATTTACATGGCAGGATCCAGGCCATCCCTAAATTGAAAAGATATAGTAATGAGCAAATGCAGAAAGAGAATAGAGGAAAAAAGAGCTGAGGGAAAACCTGGAGTGCTTTTCCAAGTCCAAAGTGAGCTATGGCTGCCCTCTCTGCCTCAGAAGGTATGATCATAAATTACTAGCTAATGTTTAGCACTGGGGCTCTGGCCTCATGATATATTACAGAGGACAAGATGCCTCCAAGCAGAAAACACTGTAATTGGGGAGCAATAACATCTGTGTCAGTCATGGGACTGCAGTTAAAGCCAACTGAGAAGTTACAGGCTGTGCTGCAGATGCGTAGTAATAACATGCACTCTCTCTCTCTCTCTCTCTTTTTTTTTTTTTTTTGCGCTAAAATGATATGTCATCAAGATATGGGCCTCTTTAAATTCTTTGGTGTCATGATAGCCCGAAGAGTATCAGTAGGAGCCTCAGATTTCTGTTTTAACATTAGCACTATGTTAACCAACACCTCAAGAGAATTAGTTTATAAAGCAAAATTGTCTGAAGAACTCAAAATATGGGCTGAGTTTTCTGAGGCACAGATTCTAGGTTGTTGCAATGCTCTGCTATGTTAAGCAGGCCACCTCATCCCTCTGAGCCTCCTAATCTGGCAAGGTCAAAGAATTCATACATGATAGAGCTGGGATTCAAACCCAGGTCCTCTGGCTATAAATCCTGTCATCTTTCCAAGTGCAATTCTGTTTGTCCATGACATGGATGGTTAATTTTAATATGAGTTAGATGCTCAGTTATTTAGGGACGGGACTGAAACATGTGAAGATTATTTTGTTCTTAGATAAAATAAGACTGTTTCCTTGTAACTTTCCATTTTAAAAATTCTCCAGTACCATAAAAATAGCTTAAGTAAATAAATAAATAAATAACCGCAAACCACCTAGAAGTGTTCAGACAGTGCCAGTTGAGGGTAGTCTACAAAGATCTAAGTTGAATTAAAAATTCTGCCTACATGGCCTCTTAGAGTTATGATTCCTCCCCCACTTCTAGGTCTAGTGGGCCAAAGGCCTCCTATGACTACAAATAACTGCATTCTTCATAGAATGATGAGGATTTCCCAGTTTTGTTCTGAAAGTCCCATATTCCAGGACTGAGTTCCAGGCAAACAGGGATCACCTTACTTCTTATCACCATACTGTTTCTCCTTGGCCCATGTCCAAACTAGCAGAGTGCTCATAACGGCATCTTTCCACCCACAGGAAAGCCTCAGTGGACACTATTAAAAAGTCCTCATCACTCTACTTTAGATCTTGAGCAAGCCTGTAGGATGCTCCGCTTTCTACTTTCATTCTAACCTACATGCCCCAGTACCTGGGCAAGTACCTGGGTTTATTTCTCTGGTTAATCCCTTTGGTGTAATGGTTTAGGTGAGCTGTCTGCTTGGCTTCCTGGCCAGATACTATTTTTCAGGCCTTCAAGCTACACACTTTCCCTCCTGCAATGCTCAATTTATGTGGTTTGATTGCTAGGCCACCAGTCATCATGGAGGGATGCTACTGGATTACCCTTATACCATCAGGGCTAACTAGTCCTATAGCTAATATATGATAAAATCCAAGATCATTACTATATGAGGTTCTCAATGCCATTCTACTATATCAGTTCTGTACCTATTGCCAGAATTCTTTTAAAAACTGATTATTTATAGACACAAGATATTTAAGAGCTCAAATATACCATTTTTATACACTTATTTTCCTTTCTTGTTTGATGACTAGGGTTGCCTTTGAGAACACTGAATACCCCCTTCTTGTGGTACATTAAAATGCTTTATTAAACCATGCACTATGGTACATATCTGTAATCCCAGCAGCTCAGGAGACTGAGACAGGAGGATCTCAAGTTCAAAGCAAACCTCAGCAACTTAGCAAGGCCCTAAGCAACTCAGTGAGACCTGTTCTAAATACAATACAAAAAAGGGCAGGGGATGCAGCTCAGTGGTTAAGTGCCCCTGGGTTCAATCCCCAGTACCAAAATAATCCCAAACAAACAACAACAACAAAAAAACTTTACTTATAATTTGTTAATAATAAATTACGGAATATAAGACAATAATGGAAAATGGAGCTGAGAAGATGGCCGCTGCGCATGGGGGTTGCTGAAGTGCTGAGCGTGGTGCTCAGAGCAGCGGCTTTAATCGAGATTTCGTGCAGCTTGTAAGAGCTCCTTTCACCGTTAATCTGTAGTGGACCACTTTGCCAAGCAGCAGGAAGAACAAAGAGATCAAAAAAGAGACACTTGGCTCCCGGACGCTTTGCCGCCCAGAGCCGCAGGCGCTTTGCTCCCATCTGCTTCCTCTTTCGCTTCGCTCCGGGCAGAGAAGCTGAATGTGTAATCAGCAGTGGATTGTAAGTACCTGAGGCAAAGAAAGCTCAGTGTGCCCCGCCTTCCTTTTTTTTTTTTTTGAATATTTTTATACAGGGAGAGTTTGTGGATTGGGATTGTTGGCTGGGCTGTGGTTTCTGTGCCGAAAATCCACTCCGTGGGAGCCGCCATTTGCTCTCTGATTGCTGTCTTGATGGCTCTGTCTACATTTTCCAGCAGCTGCATCTAGAGGTTGGAGCTGGGCTGCGTGCCGAGCCCTGTCCTCCGAAGGCTGAACCGGCCTCAAGCGCCTGGGTCGCCTGTTCGCCGCTGCACCTTCGGGCAGAACCTGCTCTGGGGTCGTTCTGCATCCCCCTGCAAGGGGACCTGTGCTCCGGAGGAGGGGGCCGGAGAGCCGTGGTGGCAGCCGCTTGGGCCCCGGGGGCCAGGCACCGGGCGGCAGCGCCGCTAAGGTCACGCCCGTGAGCGCGGCCCGGGCGCAGGCGACGGCGCGGGTTTCCAGGTTTCTAGAAAGACTGGACTGGAAACAGGAAACGCAGACCAGTTTGTTATAATCCAAAGACCTGCTTATGCCAGGAAGCTGTAAGGGCAACATGAATATCATTGAGGAGATCTAACATGGCAGCGGGTGGGGAGAGATCAAGTCTCTGACCTCCTCAACTGCGCGGGCATAGGGAGCTGTAAATTGTATAAATGCTGATTGCTCAGGATCACTAGGCAATTCTGAGCTGACATGGATCTGGGGCGTACAGTCTGGGGGCACCTCAGAACACACACACCGAGCCCGGGATCGGGCTGCATCAAGGCTC
>NW_025999990.1:41582756-41591701 GCF_001458135.2 Marmota marmota marmota | reverse complement strand
GGGGAAATTGCATGGTAATGGAGGGGAGAGCCCTCATGGTTATACAAAAATTACATATAAGAGGTTGTGAGGGGAATGGGAAAATAAACAAGGAGAGAAATGAATTACAGTAGATGGGGTAGAGAGAGAAGATGGGAGGGGAGGGGAGGGGAGATAGTAGAGGATAGGAAAGGTAGCAGAATACAACAGTTACTAATAGGGCATTATGTAAAAATGTGGATGTGTAACCGATGTGATGCTGCAATCTGTATTTGGGGTAAAATTGGGAGTTCATAACCAACTTGAATCTAATGTATGAAATATGATATGTCAAGAGCTTTGTAATGTTTTGAACAACCAATAAAAAAAAGAAAAAAAATAATAATAAATTACTTATTAACAATAAATTTATTATTTTAAGAAAATCTTTTCATTAGTTGACTTATCCCAAGAGACAAGAGAATACATAGATTAGAAAGCTCAAACTTTTTTTCCTATTGGATTAAAGTTTGTTCATTTATTTTAAACTATTATAAGGTTGTTTTTTGTCTTTTATACTTATATCTCAGGAGATGATCATGAGACTACACAGAATGGGTCAATATTTAGCAGAAAGCCCAAAACTGTATGTCCAAAAAACCTCCTCAACAATCCCCTAAATCAGGGACATTCCAAAAACAATCCTTAATATGCTTTATTTTTAAGTTAATTTCTATTTTACCCTATACAGAAAGGATCTGAAGAGTTTTCCAGAAAAATGAACAATGTCCTCAGGCTCTTAGTTTGTAGCATCAAACACTGCTAGCTTGGTAGAGAGGTTGAAGGGACAATTCTAAGATGTCTCCAGTTGAGAACATGTTAAAAGTGATATGAGATTCTCAATCCTTTTCATCCATCTGACCAAAGCACTGGAACAAATTTCCATCTTTGGCAGAAATCTATGTATCTATTCTCCCCTTGCTTACTAACAGAATGCCAATCTCCTAGGCATTTATTCTCTTGCAGCTAGAGTTAACTAATGTATGGTGGAAGGCCCTTCCTCAACTGGGAGGGATTACTCTCTGGTCTTCTGCTCTTTCTCCTTCCTCCTCCTGTCTGCCTAGACTGTGTCAATTTGCTAGATTTAGTGAGTAAAAATAAAGGTGCCTCACAAAATTTGCATTTCAGATGAATAACAATTCTTTTTAGTATAAAAATATCCTAGGCAGTTTGGGACATACTAATAGTAAAAAATCAGTTGTTGTTTATCTAAAATCCAAATTCAACTGGGATCCTATATTTTATCTACTTTGTTATGCCCCTAGAAAGTGGATATAAAGACTAAAACTAGCAGTCACACTAAGGAGAACTTATTGTCAAAACTTTCACATCAAGGACAACAGAAAGAAAGTATGGTAGAATCTAGTCACAGAAGACCAAAGAATTCTACACTAACACCAGCCCACCTTCTTGAGAACATTTTCCCCATCAAATAAGTAAGGATTTATCTTGTTTGAGCCACTGTTATATAGAATTTATTACCTGTGGCCAAATTCAGTCCTACCCTGTAAACTATTATTTCCATATTCCTTTTCCCCTCCACCTTCTTTCCTACTTCTTTTGCTGTCCCAGTGCCCATCATGGGCATTTTAGATGGAGTTAATTTATTTACAAGGACACAGGAGAGAATAAATCCCATACAATAACTTTTCCCCTTCCTGAATCCTCAGAAATAGCTTGAACTAGGGGAGAAATAAAAGATATAGTAGATTCTCCTAAGATTCTCTAGGAAAAGAGTTCCAGAAAAAGGAAATTCCAGGAAAAGAGTTCCATAAAAAGAACAATAAAGAGATTTATTTCAAAAGACCACTGTGAACATATTGTATTTGAAGAGGTTTGTTTTGGGGAAGGTGTGAAATTAGGGATAGGAAGCGCTAATCAAATTCTAAGAAAAGGGGATATATTAGAAAACACCAATTCTATTTTATCTATGATTCTATGGCATTATGTATTACATTAATAACTACAATTACAGATAATATTTAGTGAACACTTACCATCTATCAGAACAATACTAAGCATTTACACATTTTATATACATATACATTATATAACCTTCATGCTTACTCCATGAAGTTGCTAATACTAGTAACTTTATTTTGCATATAAGAAAATAAAGGACCAAAAAGGAAAAGAAACTTCTAAATCAGAAAATTTATGCAAGATGTACAGTAGGAGTTTAAATCCAGGTGTCTGACTCCAAAGCACATATTCTGTGCTCTTAACCTTTAAATTTAAGATATAATACTAAAATACTTACAGACTAAAATACTTAATCTGATACACTTTATTTTCTTTAATAGCCAGGGGAAAGCATTTTTAATGTTTTCAGCACAACAAAATAATAATTGTTGGAGGAAATTATTATGTTTACCCTAATTTGGATGTTACACAATGTATACTTGTATCAAAACATTACATGGTAGCACATACACATGGACAATTTTATGTATCAGTTAAAATTTTAAAAAGATAAGACAATTTGTAAATTTAAGATGTAATAATGCACTGTTTCCATTTTATCTGATAATATTTCAAAAGGCATTTCAGGACTCAGTTCATTCACACACACAAAGTGTATACACAAATATAGATGCTCCTCGATTTATCTCAACAAATCGACCGTAAATTGAAATTCCCACAAATTGAAAATCCATTTAATATCCTTAACCTACTGAACATCATAGCTTAGCAACACAGTTCACTGTACAGTTTCAGTTGTTTACCTTCATGGTCAAGTGACATCACCAGGCCCAGGAAAAAATTAACATCCAAAATTCAAAATATGGTTTCAAGTGAATGCATACTGCTTTTACACCATCATAAAGTTGAAAAACTATAAACCAAACCATTATAAATTAGTGATTATCTGTATATAACTTCTGAACTTGGGGGGAAAAGTATGTTAACTTCACAAGCAAAAGAACCAGCACATTGTAAACAGAGTCCTGCTTCCCAACATCCTACACTTAAGCTCTGCAGATGAAATGGTGCTCTGCCTAGATTTAGCTCCTTACTAAAAATAGCTAAAAGCACAATACAAAACACCAGATTTTATCAGGCTGGTTGCTACTCTCAACTCCTCTTATGGGATGGGGAAACTGATGTCCAGAAAGCAGGGTAACTTAGTGGTGCAAAGAAGAAAGACACCTGGAGAAAAATTAAAGTTTAACTTTAAGTGACCTGAGCACCATGTATTGAACCTTCTCTATCAACTTGCTTTTACCATGAGAACATTTCCATTTTTAGAACTCTTAGAATCATAGATTGGCCAGACAAATGCACAACAAAGACTAACTTTGCTGCAACAGACTTTTGCTGTAACTTAGCTTTAGTATTCCCTGAGAACATCCACAATATTTGGAGTGGACTTAGCCTCCTTGAACCCACAGATACAGGTTAATATGATGAAGAGCTCCCTCTGAAGATTGCTGAATCACAGGAAACGTACAAACCAAGCAGGAAAAATGTGCCTTGAACTTTTCCACGTAGTTCACCTACTACAACTGGGGGTGGTTTGGTTTTTATGAATAGGGCACCCAAGGAGAATAGCTAATAACAAACCAATCCAGAGTTAAGAAAGAATAGCATGGCATCTTGCCCCAGTCATGAATAGATGACATAACAAAGAAAGAGGAAAAAGAAACAAGGAACCCAGGAGTAATGGGGAGACCAGGGCCTACCAGCCAGGCGTCTGGTAAGCACTGAGTGTGGGAACTTTTCCTTGCCTCTGAGACACATATTGTTGTCCAACAATGGCACAGCAGCTGACGTTGCAAAGTCTCCATTTCAAAGGAGAAACCAGCAGAGGTGTTCTGCTCCTCCTCTCCGCTTTGGGAAATCCTGGGAAGTGCCAGCCAGCTTAAATTATTGTGAAAGATGAGAAAAACATACAGCAAGCTCTGCATTTGTAATGGGCAGGGAATGGGATTAGTAGAAGTTTTATAGAGCCTTGTGACAGTGTCTTGTAGACAAATTTGATCTGGACTGGGGTGCCAAAGGACAGAAGCAGAGTCCCAGGTCCATCACTAAATTAGCAAGCAACCTCATCTCTATGATTCTTAATGTTTTCCTCTTCAAGATAAGAAGGTTATAATCATTGAATCAATACATCTTTTCATTCAGCATTATTCTTCAGCTCAAGTTGCATAAATGGATGCCTCAAGGATCTAATGAATATACTAGGCAATAAAGATGTAAATTAATAATAAATGTCCTGCAGTGATATAAAGTTTCTAAAGAAAAAAAATCATAGTCAAAACAAAGAGTAATGAGTGAAGTTGACATTCTAAAGTTGTCAGGGAAGGCTAGTCTGTGAGGAAAGTATTTGAGCAGAAATTAGAAGGAGATGGAGTCAACCAGGTGATGTTTGGGGAAAGAATGCTCCAATTGGAAGGAATAAGCATGTGTAGCCATGAAATAGGAGTATGCTTGGCATATTTGGAGTACATGAAGGAAACAAGTGTGGCTGGAATAGAAGGATCAAGAAAAACGTCACTGGGGATATAGCTCAGTTGCATGCCTTGCATGCATAAAGCCCTGGGTTCAAGCCCTAGCACCAAAGAAAGAAAGAAAAGATACAAGGCCACTAAAGGGAATTTATTGAGCATAATTGCCTTGAGCCTTAATAAAACATCATTCTAGCTCATGAAAGTAGAGAAATCTTTCATTTATTCACTAATAATTTATTTAGCATTGATATCAATCAGGATTTATTGCAAGCACAGGGTGTACATCAGTAAATAAAACAGGTCCTTTTCCTAAGGTAGACTACTTGGAAAACTACTGCAGTGGTCCTGCAGAAAAATAATGGTAATTTGGAAAAAGGTAGGAGTAATAGAAGTAATGAAGATTGATCAGATTTTGGATTCATTTCATAGGATGTGTTAACAGATCAGATGTAGGGAGAAGAAAAGAAAAATTGATTCTTAGTATGATATCTCTCTCTCTCTCTCTCTCTCTCTCTCTCTCTCTCTCTCTTTCTCTCTCTCTCTCCCCCCCATCCCCTCCCCATTCTCTCCTCCACTCCTTCCTTCTCTCAGTTTTTAGCCTAGTTGGTTCCTGAATGGATCCATCTCATCATTCTAATTTTTGCCCAAGTATCACCTCTTTAGAGAGGCCTCTACTGACAACCCTAGTTTACAGAACCAAGTGAATACATTGCTCTCTTTCCTTTCATTGTTTTCGTGCCCTTTACTGATATGAGGGAGACTTGAGGAGGAGCACAGTCTGATTTAGAGTCAAAACTTGAAGTTGTTAAGTTTAAGATGCCTATTAGATACCCAAAAGAAGACAATGAATATGCTAATTTGACACATAGCTTGGAGGTCAGGAGAAACATTGGGATAAATGTGAAAAAATTAGATATCTTCTCAGAAAGACAAAACTAAGAAAAACTAAGTTTTTTTCTCAAGAAAAAACTAAGCACTTTTTAGAGTATTTCAAAAATTGGAGATCAAGAAGGTAAGGAGTACAAGTAAAACAGAAAAAGAAGTTGAACATAATTTCCCAGAAACCAAGTGATGAAAAGTATTCCAGAAGGAGGAAAACATCAGTTTTTTCAACTGCTTAAGAGCTGAGTAAATACTAAAAGAACCACTGAATTTGAAAACAGCATCTTTAGTTGATGTTGAGTGATTCTAGTGAACTTAGGAGGATAAAATCCTAATCAAAGTAGATTATAGAGAAAACAGGAAGTAAAGAATTAGACAACAAATTTAGATGTCTTTTTTACAGAATTTGATCATCAAAAATTACCAAGAGGGCAATGTATGTTAGGTTGTTTGTTTGCTTTTCAAACCAGAGCTACAATTTTAAAAGTGAACTATAAAGTAGGCTTTTTTGACAATCAAGAACATTCGAATGAAGATTGGTATCAAATACTAATGAAAGATTATTGTTAAGAATGATAATGGAATTGAGATTATGAAAAATTTAAATTCCATATGTAGTGCAAATTGCTAAATAATTTTTTAGATTTGCTATAAAATAGATGAATAAGAAAAAGAAAGTTTGGGGAGACAGATGAAAGTAGATTGTCAAAATATAAGAAGTTCGTTATATTCTTTTTTATGTATGTGTAAAATGATTTTTAAAGTAAAAACAAGGATGAGAACTAGATATATTATGACAGCAGATTGTTTTTGTAATGGTTCCAACACCTCACTCTCCTTGCTATGGTACAATCAGAGGAGGCTGGGTGGAAAGCCAGGACTTTTATCACCTCTCAAGGACAGTGAGTTCCCTGTTCTCCTCAGTGTCAATCACAAGATGCCTCTTCCCTAGCTAGCCAGTGTGGTGTCAGCAGTGGCCTAGTGAGGAGCCAGTTCCTCATCCACCTCCAGCATGAAAAAAAAAAAAAAACCCTGCCTCCAAGTGTTAAAGGAGGCTAAAGGCGAATTGGACTTCCATCCCCACTTGGCAGGGAGAATAGAACAAGGCAGAGCCTCCTTGTGGGGAATCAGAAGAAGCCTGCTAAAAGAGAAGATTTAAATAAGATCCAGAATTTTATAACATAATGCCCCAAATGTCTAGGATAAAAACAAAAGTAACTCATCATACCAAGAACAAGGAAAATCTCAATTTGAATGAGAAAAGACAGTATATAGGCCAACCTTGAGATGTCCCAGATGTTGGAATTAGCTGATAAGAATTTTAAAGCATAATAATAAAAATGTTTCAAAGAGCAATTACGAACATACTTGAAAAAAATGAAAAAAAAAAAAGTAAGTATCAAATAGTATGTACAAACCCAGCTGGTTTGGGAAATGAGCTTGCAGAAAATCATTATCTTCCACATTGTTCATATTGAGAAACCGAGTGTCCCAAAGTCAGGAGACTTGAATAAGTCTTGGTCCACAGCTGGCCCAGTGCATCACCATCCCTAGGGTCCTAGCTATTTTAACACTTCATATATTTCCCAAAACTAAGGCAACTCCATAGCCTATTGCATCATTGAATGTTTTCCCAGCCTGGAAAGAAGGATTAGGATTTCGGCATGTCATTTAGGTAAGAATGTTGAATCTCAAGTAATGCTAGTTCCCAAACAGTAAGAGTTCACAGATTTAAATATCTCTTCTGAAGTTTCATCATGCCTCTCCCTTCTCAGGAGTGGTAAACTTAAAAACATTTATTAATATATTCAAAAAAGGTCAGCTGGAACACATTCTAAAGACATAATCAGAAATGAATTGTTACGCTAATAGTCCAATCATTTAGAAAAAAGTGTGCCTGCTTTTTTCTTACCAGTGCAACATCCTTCAAAACAAAGTGGGTAAATGGGTGTTCCACAGTCCCAGAGAAGCTCCATTTGAGGAACTTGGCCTTGGGGCAGTGAGGCCAACACAGTCAGGGCTAATCCTAGTGTCACAGAAACCAAGAGGCTGCTGCCCAATAAAGAGGCCTTTCATCTGGTGCCTCGGTCACACTAGAACTGGATCAAGCTGGTGGTGATAAGCTACATCTAAAACACTAAATGCACTGAGGAGATGTGCTCTCTTCCTAGTTCCTATCCAGTATTGTTTCTCCTCGTCTTCTATATCTATCATGTATTCCATTTTGTGGATTTACCCCCATTTACAAGTCAATATTCTATAAATGAACACTTGTGTTGTTGCCAGTCTTTGAATGTTAGAAGAAAAAGAATACTTTAATGAATACATTTCATTTCCTGTATTTACAGGAATAACTGTCAGATTCTCAAAAAAGAATTCCTAGATCAAAGAGGAACTGGATTTGTAAATATGAAAAGTATTGGCGATTGCCTTCATAGAGTGATCCATTCTAGATTCTCAGAGGTAGAGTATAAGGGATATAGCTTTTGTTTTGGTAAAGAGAAGAGTAGGAAGAACAAAAATATAATTGGGGAGATGCTTTTTGGTGGTAAGAAAATTTATTATAAATCCTGAATAGTTTGGGAAAATAATGATAGAGGATGCATCCAAAATAAATTGCTATATGATAGTTAAAACTTGTTATAACAAGCAGTGTTAAATTGGAACTAGCTTTATTTTTTTAACTGAAATTAAAGGCATAAAAATAGGAAGAGAAGAACTTAAATTATCACTATTTGCAGGTGACATGATTCTATACCTAGCAGACCCAAAAGGGTCTACAAAGAAACTATTAGAGCTAATAAATGAATTCAGCAAAGTGGCAGGATATAAAATCAACACGCATAAATCAAAGGCATTCCTGTATATCAGCGACAAATCCTCTGAAATGGAAATGAGGACAACCACTCCACTCACAATATCCTCAAAAAAAATAAAATACTTGGGAATCAACATAACAAAAGAGGTGAAAGATTTATACAATGAAAACTACAGAACCCTAAAGAGAGAAATAGAAGAAGATCTTAGAAGATGGAAAAATATACCCTGTTCATGGATAGGCAGAATTAACATCATCAAAATGGCAATATTACCCAAAGTTCTCTATAGGTTTAATGCAATGCCAATCAAAATCCCAACGGCATTTCTTGTAGAAATAGAGAAAGCAATCATGAAATTCATATGGAAAAATAAAAGACCCAGAATAGCAAAAACAGTGCTAAGCAGGAAGTGTGAATCAGGCGGTATAGCGATACCAGACTTCAAACTATACTACAGAGCAATAGTAACAAAAACAGCATGGTACTGGTACCAAAACAGGCGGGTGGACCAATGGTACAGAATAGAGGACACAGAAACCAATCCACAAAACTACAACTGTCTTATATTTGATAAAGGGGCTAAAAGCATGCAATGGAGGAAGGATAGCATCTTCAACAAATGGTGCTGGGAAAACTGGAAATCCATATGCAACAAAATGAAACTGAATCCCTTTCTCTCGCCATGCACAAAAGTTAATTCAAAATGGATCAAGGAGCTTGATATCAAATCAGAGACACGCCGTCTGATAGAAGAAAAAGTTGGCTACGATCTACA
>NW_025999990.1:41563560-41579104 GCF_001458135.2 Marmota marmota marmota | reverse complement strand
AATATGTAAATCAATGGATGTGTAACTGATGTGATTCTGCAATCTGTGTATGGGGTGAAGGTGGGAGTTCATAACCCACTTGAATCAAAGTGTGGAATATGATATGTCAAGAAATTTGTAATGTTTTGAACAACCAACAATAAAAAATTTAAAAAAAAAAGACTTATTGGGATAGAGGAAAGCACAGAGATTCAAACCAAAGGAATGCACAATCTCTTCAATAAAATAATATCAGAAAATTTCCCAAACATGAGGAATGAATTGGGAAATCAAATACAAGAGGCTTACAGGACACCAAATGGACAAAATTACAACAGATCTACACCAAGACATATTATAATGAAAATGCCTAGCATACAGAATAGAGATAGAATTTTAAAGGCCATGAGCGAGAACAGATCACATATAGGGGAAGACCAATTTGGATCTCAGCAGATTTTTTTCAACCCAGACCCTCAAAGCCAGGAGATCCTGGAACAACATATACCAACCTCTGAAAGAAAAAGGAAATGGTATAAGAAAAAGAATCTTATACCCAGCAAAACTAAGAATTAGATTTTGATAATGAAATAAAAAATGTTCCATGATAAGCAAAAGTTAAAAGAATATACAACCAGAAAGCCTGCACTACAGAAATTGTTGGCGAAATATTCCAGAGGAGGAAATTAAAAACACCAAGAAAAATATGCAAAGGGATGAACTACACTGAAGAAAATGCCAATCAAAGGAGAAACCAAGTCAAGGTAAAAACCAAAAATAAAGCAGAATGACTGGGAATACAAATCATGTCTCAATAATAACCATGAATGTCAATGGCCTAAACTCATCAATTAAAAGATACAGACTAGCAGATTGGATTTTTAAAAAAAAGACCCAACAATATGCTTCCTTCAAGATACTCATCTCACAGGAAAAATCCACAGACTGAAGGTAAAAGGGTGAGGAAAAAAGTACCGCTTGCATGGACCACATAAACAAGTAGGGGTTTCTATCCTCATATAGATAAAGTGGACTTCAAACCAAAGCTAGTGAAAAGGGATAAAGAAGGACATTTCATACTGCTTAAGGGATTCACACATCAACAAGACACAACAATCATAAATATCTATGCCCCAAACAATGGGGCATCTATGTATATCAAACAAAGCCTTCTCAACTACAAGAATCAAATAGACCACAATACAATAACACTGGGTGACTTTAATATACCTCTCTCACCACTGGATAGATCTTCCAAACAAAAGCTAAACAAAGAAACTATAAAACTCAATAAAACAATCAATAATTTAGACTATTTAATTTAATAATTTAATGATTTAACAAACATATATAGAATATTTTATCCATCAACCAGTGAATACACTTTTTTCTCAGCAGCACATGGATCCTTCTCCAAAATAGACCATATGTTATGCCACAAAACAACAAATACAAAAAAAATAGAGATACTACTCTGCATTCTATGTGACTACAGTGAAATGAAATTAGAAATCAATGATAAAATAAGAAATAGAAGCTACTCCAACACCTAGAGACTAAATAATACACCATTAAATGATGTATGGATAACAGAAGACATCAGGGAGAAGATAAAAAAATTCTTAGAGTTAAATAAGAACTCTGATACAACTTATCAAAATCTCTGGGACACTATGACAGCAGTGCTAAGAGGAAAGTTCATTGCATTAAACTCATTCATTTGAAAGAATAAAAAATCAACAAGTAAAACACCTGACATTATATATCAAATCCCTAGAAAAAAAAGAACAAACCAACACTAAAAGTAGTAGAAGACAGGAAATAATGAAAATCAGCACAGAAATCAGTAAAATTGAAACAAAAGAAACAATTCAAAAACTTGACAAAACAAAAAGTTGGTTTTATAAAAAATAAATAAAATTGACAAACCCTTAGCTACCCTGACAAAAAGGAGAAAGAAAACTCAAATTACTAAAATTCATGATGAAAAAGGAAATATCACGATAGACACTATTGAAATACAGAAGATAGTTAGAAATTATTTTGAAAATTTATACTCTAGTAAATAGAAAACCTCAAAGAAACTGGAAAATTTCTAGAGGCATATGACTTACCCAAACTGAACCAGGAGGACATACATAATTTAAACAGATCAATTTCAAGCAAGGAAATAGAAGACACCATCAAAAGCCTACCAACCAAGAAAAGCCCAGGACCAGACAGATTCACAACTGAGTTCTACAAAACATACAAATAAGAATTAATACCAATACCCCTCAAATTATTCCTTGAAACAGAAAAGGAGGGAACCTTTCCAAACCCATTCTATGAAGCTAGTATCATCCTGATACCAAAACCAGGCAGAGACACATCAAGGAAAGAAAATTTTAGACCACTATCCCTGATGATCATTGATGCAAAAATTCTCAGTAAAATTCTGGCAAACTGCATATAAAAATATATTTTAAAAAATAGTGCACCATGATCAAGTGGAGTTCATCTCAGGGATGCAAGTTTGGTTCAACATAATGAAAATCAATAAATGTAATTCATCACATCAATAGACTTTAAAAACAAGAATCATATGATAATATCATTTGATGCAGAGAGAGCATTTGACAAAATATAGTACACTTTCATGTTCAAAACACTAGAAAAACTAGAAATAGTACAAACATACATCAATGTTTTAAAAGCTATCTATGCTAAACCCAAGGCCAGCATCATTCTAAATATTAAAAAAAATCAGAAGCATTCCTCTAAAAATAGGAACAAGAAAGGGATGCTCTCTTTCACCAGTTCTATTCAACATAGTTCTTGAAACTCTAGCCATAGCAATTAGACAGATGAAAGAAATTAAAGGGATACGGATAGGAAAAGAAGAACACAAACTATCATTATTTGCTGATGACATGATTCTATACTTAGAAGATCCAAAAAAACTTTACCAGAAAACTTCTAGAATTAATAAATGAATTCAGGGGCTGGGGATGTGGCTCAAGCGGTAGCGCACTTGCCTGGCATGCGTGCGGCCGGGCTTTGATCCTCGGCACCACATACAAATAAAGATGTGTCCGCCGAAAACTAAAATAAATAAATAAATATTTTTTAAAAATTCTTTCTCTCTCTCTCTCTCTCAACAAAAATAAATGAATTCAGCAAAGTAGCAGGATATAAATTAATATCCATAAATCAAATGCATTTCTATACCTCAGTGATGAATCAACTGAAAGAAATTAGGAAAACTACTCCATTCATAATAGTCTCAAGAAAAATAAAATACTTGGGAATCAATTTAACAAAAGAGGTGAGAGACCTCTACAATGAAAACTACAGAACACTAAGAAAGAAATTGAAGAAGTCCTTAGAAGATGGAAAGATCTCCCATGGCATTAAATAGGCAAAATTAATATTATCAAAATTACGATCCTACCCAAAGCGATAAACAAATTCAATGTGATTCCAATTAAAATCCCAACATCATTCCTTATAGATATAGAAAAAGTAATCATGAAATCCATTTGGAAAAATAAGAGACCCAGAATAGCCAAAGCAATCCTTAGCAAGGAGAGTGAACCAGGAGGCATCACACACCAGATCTTAAACTATACTACAAAGCTATAGTAACAAGAACAGAATGGTATTGGCACCAAAATAGATATGTAGACAATGGTAAAGAATAGAAGACACAGAGACAAACTCACATAAATACAGTTATCTCATACTAGACAAAGGTGCAAAAAACATACATTGGAGAAAAGATAGCCTCTTCAACAAATGGTGCTGGGAAAACTGGAAATCCATATGCGACAAAAGGAAAAAATCCATATGCAACTAAACCCCTCTCTCTCACCATGCACAAAATTCAACTCATAGTGGATCAAGGAGCTAGGAATTAGGCCAGAGACCCTGTGCCAAATAGAAGACAAAGTAGGCCCAAGTCTTCATCACATCGGATTAGGCCCCAACTTCCTTAACAAGACTCCTAAAGTGCAAGAAATAAAATCAAGAATCAATAAATGGGATGGGTTCAAACTAAAAATCTTCTTCTCAGAAAAGAAACAATCAATGAGCTAAAGAGACAGCCTATATTTTGAGAGCAAATTTTTGCCACATGCACATCAGAAGAGCACTAATCCCAGGATATATAAAGAACTCAAAAAACTTAACACCAAAAAAAAAAAAAACAACAACCCAATTAATAAGTGGGCTAAGGAGTTGAACAGACACTTCTCAGAAGATGATATACAATCAATCAACAAATATACAAAAAAAATGTTCAATATCTCTAGTAATTAGAGAAATGAAAATCAAAACTACTCTAAGATTTCATCTCATACCAGTCAGAATGCTAGTTGTCAAGAATACAAACAACAATAAGTGTTGGTGAGGATACGGGGAAAAGGAACACTCATACATTGCTGGTGGGACTGAAAAATGGTGCAACCACTCTGGAAAGCAGTATGAAGAATCCTTAGAAAACTTGGAATGGAACCACCAGTTGACCCACTTATTCCACTCCTCAGTCTATACTCAAAGGACTTAAAATCAGCATATTATAGTAATGCAGCCACATCAATGTTTGTAGCAACTCAATTCACAATAGCTAAGCTGTGGAAGCAACTTAAATGCCCTTCAATAAATGAATGGATAAAGAAACTGTGGTATATATACACAATGGAATATTACTCGGCATTAAAGGAGAATAGAATTATGGCATTTGCAGGTAAATGGATGGAGTTGGAGAATATCATGCTAAGTGAAGTAAGCCAATCCCAAAAAACCAAAGGCCAAATGTTCTCTCTAATCAGTGGATGCTGACCCATAATGGGGTCTGGGGGTATTGGGAGAATGGAGGAACTTTGATTGGGCATAGGGGATGGAGGTTAGAGGAGGGAAGCGGGTATGGGGGCAGGAAAGTTGGTGGTACATGTATGACTGCACATATGGTGCAATGCCACATCATGTACAACCAGAGAAATAAAAAATTGTGCTGCAATTGCGTACAATGAAAGAAAATGCATTCCTCTGTCATATATACCTAATTAGAATAAATAAATTTTTAAAAAAAGAAAAACAATGTTGTTATGGTTTAAATTGATTTTTTTAAAGAATACTATCTTTTATTTTTCAAAAAACCCATTCTGATAAGAACCAATTTCAGGGGAATGTATGTAAAGAGTACTCTACCTAGAAGCAAACAAATTTTCATTGTCCAAGAATTATTGCATTCTTGTTATTTGGTAAATATTATTTCAGACAAGAATTACTCTGAGATAATATAATATGTATAGACAGTATTCCTGCATAAAAAATTTGCATATAGTTTTTTTGCAACTCCTTGTGAGTTATTATTTAAGGCTCACAGAATAGAATGTGTATCCTCAAAATCTCCTGCTTTGATGCAAGTTACTTTGTCCACTTTTCAGACCTTGGCTCACAGTTCACAGCAACAGTGGATGATTTCCTCTTCCTCCTCCTTCTCCTTCTTTTCAGAGACACAGACAGGTTTATTTAGGAAAGTAGATACACATTCAAGGGAGAATGCAGGCCATCTCTAGAGGGAGAGACAGCCTGAATATGTCTTCTCTCACTCAAGTTACAAATAAGTTTATTTCTAAAAGGAAAGGAAAAGGAATTAACATTTACTGACTATATAAAATACCTATTATATGCCAAACTCTACACTAGATATCTTATTTGTTATCTCTTTTATTCCTCAAAAATCATTCCATGGTTAATATTATTATCACCATGTTATAAACGAGGAATCTGAGCTGTAAATAATTAAGCAAATTTCCTCATGTTTCATGTTGGAAAGTTATGGAACTGGACTTTCAGTGCAGGTCTGACTGATCACTGGGCCATCATGCTTCTACTATACTATGAAGTTGACCAATAAGTATCAGCTTTTTAGAAGGAAGTTCCAGCTGAGGACAACTCCGGTCCTCTTTCCCTTTTCCACTTAGTAAAGGTTTGAAAGGTTGTTGTTGTTATTTAAGTATACATTTGAACCTTATTTTTAATGGTGCTACATGTACAGCAAACAGGTTTGACTGCATTCATTTTCAGTAGGCAGACTATAAGAAGAGTCAGAGTACCAGATCATCTTTTTCAGAAATAGCCTAGTATCAGGAGACATATTTTGGGGAAACTGGGCCTCAGTACTGTGTAAAAATGCAATACAAGGTACAGTATTGCCCTTTTGGAAGGTTTGGAAGGAAGAACCACTTAGGAAAGTGCTGACCTCCACATGGTCCAGGTAGTCCCTGACTTAAAGACTCAGCACGCAAACAAATGAGCATCCAAGGAGGCCCTGCCACCACAGCTTTCAACTCTCTCTCCCTAAGAAGATTTGGTAGGAACTGCCACTGCTGAGTCTTCATATACCCAAGGATGTCCTATTCTTATGGGCAGGGACCATAAAGGACAGGATTCTGTGTCAAACTTTTCCCCAAAAAATGATACGTATTTTTGTTAGATTCCATTCCTGAATCTTTAGAATTTGGTTCCATCGTGAGTTAAATGGACTCACGAAGCAGTTTGAAATATATGTACCATTTATTGCCTTAGCCACCATGTTTAAAGTTATTTCTACAGGAAAATACACCTGAACTTCTAAACAACTGACTTACAAGCAAACCAGTAGAACACAACCTATCTGTAAGTTAGTGAGGGGGGATGGGCGTGGGGAGGATGGGAGTATGGGACTGTTAAATGACTTATCCATGCCTAGGAGACATCACTGTGTACTAGAAAGGTAAGAGATCACATTTCAGAAAAGTCCAGGGATGGATTTCAACTGGGCTTTAGAAGGACAATATTCCACTCTAGATAGCTTGCCTTCTGACGGAAGAGGAATACCCAACTGCAGATTCAGATTGGCAGAAGTTGGATAGCTTTCTTAAGTTGTGGAAGATATAGGCAAGCTTTCAAAGTTGAGAAAAGGAAATACTCACATAGGAATCCATGAAAAGAATAGACTTTTCTCAACTGAAACAGAAGGTCTAGTTTGGGAAATGGAATTTAAACAGTTGTGGCTGTGGCTCAGTAGTGCCTATATCGGTATCACTGAGGGCCCAATGAAGAGGCAAAAACCACACCATTTCATCAAAGAAAATTCAATATAAGGAATTATTAACTAAGTATAAAGTTGTTAAGTAAGGACTTGAAAGAGTAAAAAGAAAATTCTAAGATATCGTGGAGGTAGCACCCACAGGAAACACTATCACCCCTACAGCTGGAGAACAACGGGAAGAAAGAGTTTTGAAATTTAATAGCTTAAAGGAAGAGATTTATGTATCTAGAACCCAAACCTCCAAGGAGGGGCTGGAGCTAGATTCTCTGAGGGGATTCAGTGAGACTGAAGTGCAGAAGCAATGGCAAGCTGGAAGGAACTGGGGCCATCAATGTGAAAAAATGAGGCGGGAGTTATACTCCCAGGAAAATAAGCACACAAGAAACAAGAGCAGCAGCAAGTCCCTTCTACCTTCCAGGCCTCCAATCCCCTTCTAGCACCCCCAATAACAGACTCAACAGGGATCCAGGTGTCAGAGCAGAAATGTAGCCTATAGAGTAGTGGCCCAGCCTCACTGGGTTGACTATAAAGTGGGGGTTGCACTGAGAAAGAACAGCTTAATAAATGCCCTGGGTCTGAACCTAGACTACCTTGAATGTTGGGCTTAGAAATTTTGACTGTCTTCTAAAAAGGAAACAAAGTTTTTGTAGAAAACGTATATGATAAAAGTAAAGTTTTAAGGAGTTTAATCTGGTTGCAATGTTGGGAATGAGGAAACTAAAAGCAAGAAGACCTATTAGGATACCATAGTACTTTAGAGTCAGAATAAAGCAGCCAATGCGGATATGAAAAGGAAAGTGTCAATGCAAGATGTGCACACACAGAACCAACAGCAGGTGTGACCAGCATATGAGAGGGAAAATGAGTAAAAACTCAAAGAGGGTCACATGCTTTGCATATATTTGTGTGACATGAATTTGCAAATGATTCCAAAGATAACTATTATAAGGTCATATAAAACTTTTCTATTTAGACTACGATGAAAGAAACAGTCTATGAATTAAAAAAAAAATTACTAGGGGACTGCTGGTTTGTAGTTCAGCATATAAAAATCTGGAAGTCGTCATTTCATCCTAAAAACATTTTTTTTTTAAAAAATGGGGGGAAAAAACAACCACTCTCTTTAAACCCATCATAAATGTGGAGTTGCAAGAAAAACCACTGCTCCCAAAACTAGAGATACTGACAGGCAAATGCAGAAAATCTTGGCAAGCCAGAGCAGAAATCCACAAGCATAAACTGTAGGAAGCACTGCCAAGGTAGGGAAACCTGAACTATAACTGATGAATTGCTGGAGGCTCAGTGCAGACAAGTCTAAGATATTAAAAACTCTAGGGAGACTCAGTCATCAAGCCCTAAACACTTCTGCAAATTTTGCCTCCAGGAGTTCAATCAGATTCTCACAAGGAGTATGAGAGAAAAATTCTTTCATGCTTCCCACCGAGGGAAGGGAAAATTAAACATTTTTTAATATACCAGAGCACTATTCTTCCTTCACAGAGGATCTACCCTCAGGAGAAATTATTTAAGCAGAATTAAACCTGCTATGTTTTTAACAGAGCCTAACTGGGGTAAAGGGCCATATTCCACTCTAGACAGCTTTTGCCTTCTGTGTGACAGAAAAGGAATACCCAACTGCAGTCCTCTCTACTCTGTCCCACTGAGGAGGAGGAAAGGTGGACTGAAAAACATGCTTCATAGTCCCTTCTTGGTTCAGGGTCACAAAAAAAAAATGAGATTTATTCACTGGCCTCTCGAACACTTTCCCCTCCCCACATCTTACCACTGCATTACAAAGGCCTATTTAGAGAAGTTTCTGTTACCTGGTACATCATATATGGCAACTAAGAAAAACTTACAAGACATACTAAAAAGAAAAGAAAAACACAGTTGAAGACACAGAGAGAAAGCACCAAAGTCAGAGTAAGATGCCTCAGAAGGGTTGGAGTTATCAGATCAGGACTTTAAAATAACTATGATAAAGATACCAACTGTACTAATGGGTAAAGTAGATAGCATGATGGAACAGATGGGCTATATAAGCAGAAAGATGGAAATTCTAAGAAAGAATAAAGAAGAAATGTTAGGAATTAAAAATACTGTATGGAAATGAAGAATGCCTATAGTGACTTTAATGGTAAATTGGATACAGCTGAAGGGAAATAAATCTCTGACATTAGGGATATATCAATGAAAACCACCAAAACCAGAAAGCAAAAAAAAAAAAAGAAGAAGAAAAAGACCGAATAAAATAAGAGGACATCCAAGAACTGAGAGACCACTGCAAAAGGCATAACACATACATAAAAGGAATTCAAGGAAAAGAAAAAGAGACAAAAGAAATATCTGTATTAATGACATCTGAAATTTTCTCCAAAGTATTACCACAAACAAAACTACACACCAAGAAAGCTTGAAGGAATGGAAGCAAATTCCAAAATAATAAAAATGTTATATATATAAAAATATATATATTATATGATATATATATATTTATATGTAATATATATAAATTATATATGTATATATCATTTCAAACTATAGAAAGTCAAATATAAGCAAAAAATCCTTAAAGAAGCCAGAGGGGGAAAATACCTTACCTGTAGAGGAACAAAGGTCAGAATTGCATTTGACTTCTCCTCACACACCATGTAAGCAATAGAAAGAGAACTGTTGGGGGGAGCAGGAAACACCAACCTAAAATTCTGTACCTGACAAAATTATTCTTCAACTCTACCAAAACTTTACAATTTCTTCCAGAAGATGGCAGCAAAAGGAATATCCTAACTCATTATTGAAGCCAGCACTACCCAAATACCAAACCAAAGATGTTACAAAAGAGAAGTCAAAATCAATATATCTTGTGAATAGATGTAAAAACCTTCAACAAAATATTAGCAAATTGAATTCAATAAGGTATTAAAAGAATTATACAACACAACCAAGTGAGATTTGTCTCAGATATATGAAGTTGATCCAACATTTGAACATCAATTATTGTCATCTATCACATCAAATTAAAAAAGAAAAATAACATAATCATATCAATAGGTGCCAAAAAACCTTTGACAAAATGCAACACCCACTTATGTAAAAACTCTCAGTAACCTACAAATAGGGAGAAAATTCCTCAACTCAATAAAGAGCAGAGAAAACATACAACTAATATCATATTTAATGGTAAGAAACTTAAAGCTCACTAGTGTGTGTGTGTGTGTGTGTGTGTGTGTATATATATATATATATATATATATATATATTGCACCAATTAAAAAAAAGGAAAAAAAGAAAATCAATGCTTTTCCCAGAAGATCAGGAATAAGCCAGGATGTCCTGTCTCACCACCTGCATTTAAACATTTTTTCTGGAAGTCATAAATAATACAAAAAGATGAAAAGGAAATAAAATGTATATACATTGGAAAGAAGAAATAATAATTCTTTATTCATAAATGCCATGATTGTCTATTCAGGAAAACTGAAAGAATTAACAAAAATATTTCTGAAACTAATAAGCAATTACAGCATGGTTGCAGGATATGAGGTTAATACAGAAAAAGTCAATCACTTTTCTATATATTTGCAATGGAATTTAAAGTTAAAAGCACAATACCATTTGTGTTAACATTCCCAAAATTAGATGTTTAAGTATAAATATAACAAAACATGTATAAAATTTAAAAAAGAAAAGCTACAAAACTGTTGAAAGATATCAAAGAATTAAATAATAGAGACATTAATGTTCATGGACAGAGGACTCAATATTGTCATGATGTCAGTTCTTGCCAGTTTGATCTATAAATTCAGTGCAATCTCAATCAAAGTCACATAAAATTATTTTATAGCTATCAACAAACTGATTTTAAAGCTCATAAAGAACAGCAAAAGACCCAGACTAGTCAACATAATATTGAAGAAGGAGAAAAAGTTGGAACACTGAAACTAACTGACTTCAAGACATGCTATAAAGATATAGTAATCAAGTATGTAGTATTAGTGAAAGGATAGAGAAATAGATAAAAGTAATAGAATACAGAGCCCAGAAATAGACTGACATAAAGTTACTCAACTGATCTTTGACAAAGAAGTAAAAGCAATGCAATGATGCAAAGATAGTCTTTCAACAAACGGTTCTGGAACAACTGAACATCTCCATGTAAAATTAAATAAATAAAACTGACACAGACCTTAAACCCTTCTTTCTTTTTTTAAGATTCTTTTTTATTGATTAAAAAAATAAAGGACAGTGGAATGCATTACAATACTTATTACATGTATACAGCACAATTTTTCAAATCTCTGGCTTTGTATAAAGTATTTTGACACCAATTTGTGTCTTCATATATGTACTTTGGATGATGATATCTATCACATTCCACCATCCTTGCTAACCCCCTGCCTCCTCCCTTTCCCTCCCACCCCTCTGCCCTATCTAGAATTCATCTATTCATTCCATGGTCCCCTTCCCTACTCCACTATGAGTCATCCTCCTTATATCAGAGAAAACATTTGGCATTTGTTTTTTTGGGATTGGCTAACTTCACTTAGCATTATCATCTCCAATGCCATCCATTTACCTGCAAATGCCATGACTTTATTCTCTTTTATTGCTGAGTAAAATTCCACTACACAATGGTCACATTTTTTTATCCATTCATCCACTAAAGATTAACCTGAAATGGATCACAAATTGTTTTAGTCAACTTTTTCATTACTGTGACTAAAGGACCAAACCAGCACAATTGTAGAGGAGGAAAGTTTTGAGGGCTCATGGTTTCAGAAGTCTTAGTCCATAGAAGGTCAACTGCATTTCTCAGGGCTTGAGGTGAGGCTAAGCATCATGGTGGGAGAGAGAGCTCTCTACTTGCCAGATACAAATATATACCCCAAAGCCATGCCCCCAGTTCCCAAATCCTCCAGCCACACCCTACCACTTTAGTTACCAGTTAATCCCATCAAGTGGTTAATTCACTGATTGGGTTAAGACTTTCACAACCCAATCATTTCTCCTCTGAACCTTCTTGCATTGTCTTACATGTGAGTCTTTGGGGGACACCTCACAACCAAACTATAACACAGACCAGAGTGCAAAATTCAAAGCTACAAAATCCTCAAAGATAACGTTTAGATGAACTTGGGGTGGTGATAGCTTTTTAGATGTGACACCAAAGACATAATCAATTAAAAAAATTTGATAAGCTGGACTCCATTAAAATGAAAATTTTCTTTTCTGTAAAAGACACATTCAAAAGAATGAGAAGACTAGACACAGACTGGGAAGAAATGTTTGCAAAAGACATATCTGAAAAAGAACTATCACCCAAAATATACAAAGACCTCTCAAAACTCAACAATAAAAATGTAAGCATCCCAATTAAAAATGTGCTAAAGACTTAGACAAACTTCTCACCAAAGTATAGATGGCAAATAAACATGAAGAGATAGTACACATCATAAGTCATCAGAAAATTCAAATTAAAACAACAATGAGTTGCTACTACAAAACTATCAGAACAGCTAAAATCCAGAACACTGACATCACCACATGCTGATGAGGATGCGGAGCAACAGGAACTCTCTCATTCCTTGCTAATAGGAATGAAAATTGGTACAGCCACTTTGAAAGATAGTTTGGCAGTTTGTTAGAAAACTAAATATACTCTCATCATATGCAGCAGCAAACATTCCTTGTTATTATCCAATGGAGTTATTTTAAAAATATTTCCATACCAAAAATTGTACTGGCAGGGTGTAGTATCACATGCATATAATCCTAACAACACTAAAGGTTGAGGTAGGAGGATCACAAGTTTGAGGCCAGCCTAGGCAACCTAGCAAGACCCTATCTCAAAAAAAAATTTGAAAGGATTAGGGATGTCGTTCAGTGGTAGAATGCCCCCCTGGTTTCAAGTCCCAGTGCCACAAGCAAACAAACATACAAAAACCCTGCACTGTTCTCTTTTCCTCCAACTTCATCAGACCACAGCCCTTCTGGAAGGGTTTATATAGCTAACAAAAAACTTTATTTAGTATCACTTTAAGGATGTTCATATTCCAATAGGGCAATATTCAAAAGACCAAATGCTGATTTGGTCTTTAGGCACAAAAATGAGCTGTTGGGGGTTAGTTGGTGGAGAGGAACATAGTTAGTGTCTAAATAGCACTGACAGTTGACAACCTACTTCATATATTCATTAGATGTGCTCTGTCGAGACTAATCCAAGTATGTGGGACCTACAATACTATGGTTTTGGTGTCTGGGCTTTAAGTCCTCAAAATTTCAATACTGGAAGATAACATTCCTTGGTGTGCATTCTACTAGTAAGTGTCCCAAAGAAAGCATATTGAGTTGTTTGTTTTGAAACCACATACAAACAACAACATTTTTTACGTATATGCTTCATATCCATTAAGTTTTCAATTATGTATTAATTAATTGTTGATATTTCTAATACTCAGATTTTCCCCAGCTGAAATTGGAATTTATTTATGAGCATGGTGTTCTTTGGCTCCACTGTTTTAAATGACTAAATAGATGATTTTGTTGAGAAGGCTGAGCAGGAGGATCATAAGTTTGAAACCAGCCTTGGCAACTTAATGAGATTCTGTCTCAAAATTTGAAAATAAATAAATAAGAAGGGCTGGGGGTATAGCTCATTAAAGCACCCTTGAGTTCAATCCTCCATATTGGAAAAAAAATGGTATTCCACTCAGGGAAATAATAAAGCAAGCAGGATTGCCTATGATACCCAACTGGATTTCAGAGCCCTCTCTCAAAGCATTTTGGAATCCTGTTGGGTAGAAAAGGAACCACAAACCATCCTGGAGTAGTCATAGTAATGATAACAATAAGAAGAAAAATATTGCCTTATATTTCTAAAGCGCTGTCTCAGAAAATTTATATGCATCCCCATGAGCCTCACTTGTGTGGGGCTCTTAACTATTTATTCTGGCCCAACTGCTGCTGTAGGGACCAACTATATGTTGAATCAGATCAGCTTTATATGGGCACAATCTGAAAGTTCCTTCCAATACTCACCTCATCACTGTTGGGAGAGGCAGTCATCATGGGCCTTGAGTGTCACTAACAATTCTTGCTAAATATGCAGCTTGCAAGGTTTATACATTTCTTGATGCTAAGAAATTTCTATAGCTGCTCATATGGGCAATGAAGAAGGTCAGGGTAATCACAGTCTGATTATCATTCTCAGTCCTAGATGGATGGGGACTATTTTGCTTTCTGCTTGCTCTTTTTTCTTTCTTTCTTTCCTTTTTAATTTTTGTTCTTTTTAGATATACATAGCAGTAGAGTGTATTTCAACATACATACATGAAGTATAACTTATTCTAATTAGGATACCATTCTTGTACATAATAGTTGTACATGACGTGGAGTTTCACTGGTGGTGTATTCATTATGAACATAGGAAAGTTATGTCCAATTCATTCTACTGTCTTTCCTATTCCTATTCCTCCTCCCTCCCTTCATGTCAAATGTTCTCTCTGATATGAAATTCTAATACCACGAGGGAGGGGTGAACAGAAGTTCTGCTTGCTCTTAAAGTGCTAGGTCCTTGGTCCTGACTTTTGTGGCCACAACACAAACCCATTGTGTGCACAGATTCCATCTGGACCCATCAAGTAACCTCCACAGGCCTGAGGGTAAGGAAAATGCTAATTCTCATGTTGCTTGTTGGGCCATGAGTAATAATTTTTGTCACTGTCCCGGGAATCTTGTGTCTTCTGCCAGTGTCCACAAAACAATAACAGGTTAAATTATAAGTAGAATAAGTAGGATCCAAACATGTAAGAAGATAAAATCACACCCTAGACCCAACAGTTTTAGGGACAAGGATGGGATGCTGATAGAAACATAACTTTTAGAACAGAAAGGATAAAGGCCCTATGGACCAGATTCAGAGATAAAAGCCTTCCTAAAATACTCTTACCAAGGCAAGGTTGTACAGTATGGGATCCTCCACTGTCCTACCTGACAGTGAACAGAAGTAAATATTTAAAGGATGACACTGTGGAGAGTAGTACATAGGGTTCTCAAAAACAAAACTAGATCTACCATATGGTCCACTTCTGGGTATATATATCTAAAAGAAATGAAACCAGTATACCAAAGAGATACCTCCATTCCCATGTTTACTGTAACACTATTAACAATAGCTAAGATAAGGAATCATCCTTATCCTGTAGGTGCCCATCAACAGATGAATATATAAAGAAAATCTGGTATATAAACAAATAAATGTAGGTACACACACACACACACACACACAATAGAATATTACTTAGCCATGAAGAAAAATAAAATCCTGCCCTTTATAACAGAATGGATGGGAACTGGGGGACATTATGTGAAGTGAAATAAGCCAGACACAGAAAGATAAAACTTCATAGTATCTTTCATATGTAGAAGCTAAAAAGTGTCAACCTGAATGTAGAATAGCAATTACTAGAAATTGGGGGGGGGGGGCAG
>NW_025999990.1:41481607-41563342 GCF_001458135.2 Marmota marmota marmota | reverse complement strand
TGGGGGGGGGGGGCAGCAGACATGAGGGTGAATAAAGGTAAGTTGGATAATGTGTACAAAAGCAGTTACATAGATGGAATAAGTTCTGGTGTTTGACACACAGAAGGATGACTACAGTTCACTTAATAGAAGTACTACACATTTTATTAAGATCTAGACAAGAAGAGATCAAAGACTCCAAACATAAAAAATGATGAAAGGGAAACATTAATTACCCTGGTTTCATCATCTCACACTATATGCATGTGTTGAACTATCACAATGAATCCTATGAATGTATATAATTAATACATGCTAATTAAAAACAAAATGGTTTAAGACTGAAGAAACATTTGGTTCTTCAGAATTAAAACAACTCACTTAATGGTACCTTAGATACTGCTTACACCCACCCCGCTACCGCGTGGGCAATGAAAAAGACATGATTATGAAAATGGAGCAACAAAGCCTGGCTCGAACGGAGAGAGAACACGTTGATGACTGCCTAACTAAGGAGACCAACTCCACGGTCAACTGAAAGTCACCACCTCTCAAAAGGGGCTCTGTTTTAGTCATATTTTTCATTGCTGTGACTAAAGGATCTGACAAGAACAATTAGAGGAGGAAAAGTTTATTTGGGGGCTCATGGCTTCAAAGGTCTCAGTCTATACACAGCCGGCTCCATTCCTTGGGGCCTGAGGTGAGGCAGAACATTATAGCAGAATAATGTGGCAGAAGAAAGCAGGATGTGTCCACCAAGAAAGAGAGTGAGAGCAAGAGAGAAAGAGAGAGACTCCACTTGCCAAGGACAAAATATATACAACAAAGTCATGCCCCCAATGACCTACCTTCTCCAGCCTTCCTCCACCTGCCTTCAGTTATCACTCAGCTAACCCCTATCAGGGGATTAATGCACTGATTTGGTTAAGACTCTCATAACCCAGTCAGTTCACCTCTAAACTTTTTTGCATTGTCTCACACATGAGCTTTTGGGAGACACCTAATATTATCTAAACTATAACAGGCTCATCTCCTTTCACCTTCTGCCTGGTTAGCAGTCAAGAAAAAGAAAGGAACACACACACACACACACTCTATATAGGCTCATTGTGAAAATCTGGTATTTTCCCCTGACCATTCTGGGGCATGATACTAGTTTCTTTCCTTTAATAGCAACCCTAGGTCAACATGCTTGATACACTCTCTAGGTGCCACCCTGTCTAAAAGGGAGCCTAGAAGATTTAAACAATTCTTATTAAGCCACTGGATTCCATTACTGAACTAACACAGTTCTTGACCAAAAAGATAAAAGTTGAGTGTAGGAATGACCTCTTGGTTTAGTATACTATCACCCCATCCCTCTAAGGGAGCCACATGGAACAAAGTTGGAGGGAAAAATGGATTTTTGTAAATTTTATAAAAATACCCGTCTCTCTTATATCTGTCTACTGCAGTTGGAAGGACATAATTGGAGAAAAGGTGAAGCTAGCACTAGTGGAATGGTACATGCAGACTTTTACGGTGGTGAAGGGAGAATAATAATCATAGAGAAAACACTTTAGACCCCAGTAGTAATGGGTGAAATATTAATGATTCCTAGTTTTCCAGAGATATATTTGGGGCCTTTCTCACCAGAGATATCAGGAAGCTAACCTCTTAGTGGTCTCTCCCCAAAATTCAAAATAATTAGTGTGGTAAGCTCTATGTGTCCTCAATGCACCAGAAGACAACCACAACTACTACCCAACCTGAGGGAAAAAAATATAAGGAAAATCAGAACATGCACTTATTTGACTATTTAGTACTTTGTGACAAAGTAACCCATTGGTTTACACATGGAAAGAGACCAAAAAAAAATTATGTTCTCTATCAAACAAACAAAGGAAGAATTGTGGGAAGAGGATGGACTCTTCCTCCCCATAAATGCAGATTTCTTATCAAAAGATCCTCTTTTATAGAAACAGGAAGAAAGCAGATAGTTTACATTCCTGTCCCCCTTCTTATTACCCCAAATAGCATAGCTTCAGTTAGATATTTGATTTTTCCAAGAGCTTGGAATCAAATATATATCAGTGAAAGGGAGGAGTATGATGTTAAAATATATTTCTTATATTAAATAACATTATTTTCATGTCAGTATATAAGAATGTTCAATGAGAAATTCATGAAGACTGGACTTATTTAGAGCCAATGAAGATATTTCCTTAGGAGAAACCAGGCAATGATTCTGGTTGGGAGATGATAGATAAGGAGCAGTTCCAAATGACCACTTAAGGACTTTAGGCATTAAAGATTAAGGTTCTGATCCAAAGTAAAACTTCTCTGAGGTTTAAGGGCTCAGGAAAAGCAAATTGTGGGAAAATATAAACAAAGTAATGATTCTTGGGAAAAAACCTTCTTCATATTTCAGTTATATTTTGTGCAGAAAGCAAACTCCAGTCACATTAAAGCAGGTCACATTAAAACATAATAAAAAGAAAACAGGTTTTGATAAAGAAAATGCTATCATTTGAGACAACATGGACAAACCTGAAAGGTGCTATGTTAAGTGAAATAAGGTAGGCTGGGAAAGACAAATACTACATGACCGCACTCATACATGGACTCTAACATGTTGAGCTCCAAAGCAGAGATCAGAATGGCAACTACAAGGGGCTGGGGGATGTTGGTCAAAGGACACAAAATTTCAGTTAAACAGGAGGAATAGGTTCAAGAGATTTATTGTACATCATAGTGACTATAGTTAATAGTAATGTATTATATTCTTGAAAACAGCTTACTTAAAGAGTACTTTTAAAGTGTTCTCACCACACATACACTCAAAAATGAAAAATATGTGAGGTAATATACATTTTAGCATAATTTAGCTAACTTGTAGCTAATTTAATTTTAAAATCAATTTTTTAAAATCTCAGCCTTCCAGTTACTAGCTATGTTAATTCAGACAAGATATTTAACTTCTCTGAATTTCTTGTCCCTCACTTACAAAAGAAGAGATGACATTGCCCTACCTCAGAGAGTCATTGTGAGAGTAGAGAAGACAATAATGGAAAACACTTAGTACAGAGCTTGACTACATGTGGGTCTTTAATAATGATTCCTGTTAGTAAAGAAAACACAAAACAGTAGAACTATACAAGAAAAAAGAAATGAGCAGGTTAAACTTAAATGAAAAATGACTCTGTTGCTTGGGTCTTCACAGAGAAGACACACATAGAATAAGGGCAAAGGTGGAATAAAATGTGGACCTTTTATAGGTTATTATGCTGTCTTTGGAAATTTTTACTCAGTTTTTTACTCAGTTTTCAGTTTCCCCAGGAGAGAATTCTCCAGGTTGTCCATTTGCTTTTTATTATTGCTAAGGACAACAGGGCATCTTCTTCAGCAGACAAGAGACACTCACCAAGTGACAAGGGCTTCCCCAGCATCACTTGCCCCATAGAATTCTCCAAAGTGAGGTAGTAGCAGATGGCTCAGAATGTCCAAACATATGTGGGTCCAATGTATTCGAATGGTCACTTTACTCTTTCTATATCAGTTTTACTTCGGTGTATGTTACAAGACAAAAGAAAACTTTTTCCAAGACAATACCACACAGATTATTATGGTTTGGATATGAGGTATTTGTTCCCCAAAAGCTCCTGTGTTAATGCAGGAATGTTCAGAGGTGAGATTATTAGATTATAAGAGTTGTAACCTGATCAGTCCACCCTAGTTTGAATGGACTGAGTGATAAATATAGGCAGGTGGGACATGACTGGAAGAGATCATGGCACACTGGGGATGTGCCCCGGAAGGGGACATCTTCCCTGTTGACCCTTCCCCAGTCCCTCCCCAGCTCCAACTCCTGCCTCCCTGCCATGCTCTCGTCAACTTCCTTCCACCACGCCCTTCTGTCATAATGTTCTGCCTCCCCTTGAGCCCAGAACGATGGATTCAGCCCACCATGGACTAAATCTATGAAACCGTGAACCCAAAAAACTTTCCTTACTCTAAGTTGTTCTTGTCAGATATTTTGGTTACAGCAGCACAAAGATAACAACATGCAGATACAGGAAATTTTTCAAGAAAAGTTCAAAGATGTTTCTCAAAATACTAATGAGCTCCCAGATACTCAGTCACAAGGCCTGAAAGACCTTCAGTGAAATGAAATTTCACTGAAGAGTACATTCCAAAGGGAAAGCTGAGATCTGCTTTATTTCTCCTCTTTTTGAGATGATTTTTAAATGAATAAACATATTAATGACAAAAATACATCTATAAAGTAAATCCACGTCTGAATCTTTCTTGGAAGAGCCTTGGGTTGGAAATTCAAGGCATGTATGCTCTGAGGGCAAAATCTCAAAACATTTGTACATATGCTTTTAACAACATTTAGCAGAAGGAAATGACCACAAGAAGGGAGATGGTTCATATTTGCAAGCTTCTTGAAACATCCTGTCAAACCAGCCCCATGTTGTGCTCTTAATTCTATATAAAAGATACTTGGGAATCACCTCAGAGTCTGAGAAAGGACACTTCCATGTCTGAATCACAGCATGACAGAGAGAGAAGGATTGTAGAAATGGCCTACACTGACAAGCCAAATAGAAAATTCTCTTCTTTAACAGCTCTGACAAGTAGTAGCACCCACATTCTTTTTCATTACATCCAAGAACTAGGGACTCATTGTCACTTAGGATAAACCATTTTTATATTTGAACAGTTGAAATTTTCTGGAAGTGCTTTGGAAAGTGGTCAAAGGCAGACAGTAAGCTATAATCCTATCCTTCTAGGCAGAAAAGTTCTCTACCTTGGAGTGTGAAAAAGCATACTATGAAATTAGGCTGAATAAACCAAAATGGTTTGTCAGGGACTGTCCTGGGTTTAGTACTGAAACTACTGTGTCCCAAAAAAAAACCTATGAAATATTACATAGGGCTAAAAATCTCAGGCTTTCTAATCACACAGAGCCTAAGCTGGAACCTCAGCTTCACCATTTAACATGTTGCATAGCTTTAGACAAATCTGTTTTTCAGTCTAAGCAGCAGTTTCCTTACCTATAAAATGAGATAATACTATCCACCCTTCAGAGTTTCTGTAAGGACAAAATTGGTAATATATGAGCTAAACAGAGAGCCTGGAACATAGTTTATAAACACTAATGAGTACATTGATGGTAAGTATACTTTAACATGTATTGACCAAAAATTTCCTTCCCTGCAATTTTTAATCATAATCTTGCTTTCATCCTTTGAACGCTGAAGAACAAGTCTGACTCTTCCAATATCTAAAGGCACTAGCATGCTCCACATTGCCCCCTTTCCACTCCCAACCTGCACCACTCCAGACATCCTTTCCAGACTAAACATTCCTGGTGCCTTTGACCATTGCTCAAGTGACATGTTTTCCAGAACTCTGACCCTCTGGTTAACCTTCTTCTAGATTCTCTCTCTCTCTCTTAAAGTTCTGGCCAAGAACTGAATAAAACTCCCTTGATGTTGCCTGACCAGTGCAAGGACACTTGGACGATCACCTCGTTTCTTCTGGATACTCTATTTCCATCACATGACCTCAAATCACATTAGTATTTTGGCAGCCTTCACCCAGTTGGCTTATGTTAAGCTGACAGCTAACTCTCCTGGGCCTTTCTCTTTCTTTTATAAACTATTAAGCAAGATCTCCCTTATTCTGGTTTTAGCTGCTTTAAACACAAAAGCAAAAGTCTAAATTTATCCCTATTAATTTTAGCATGCTGATTTCAGCCTTTCCTTTTAGGTCGCTGAGATTTTTATGGCTCCTTTGCTTGTTAACTAACAGATTATCTATTTTTCTCAATTTTGTGTCACCTTCAAGTTTGATAAGAATACCTTACACTAACCATTCAAAAGCCCCATCAAGACTAAGTCTGGTCAAAATCATTAAGCGCTACCATTTGTTCAGTAATTCCTCTGAACTAGATACTGAGTTAGATATATTATGAACATTGTCTCATTTAACTGCACATAACATTCCAAGATGCACATGATTGTCTTCTTACAAATGAGAAAACTGAGACTCAGGAATGTCCAATGTCTTATGCAAAGTCAGATGGCTGATAAGTATGATAGCTGCATTTTCAAACCAGCTTGGTTGATATCAAGTCAATACTTTCTGCAGAACTATTTTGTCTTTGGAAGGAAAGCTACTGAGTCCATGAAAAAAATCATTAAGCCAAAGTTTTATTTGAAACCCACGTTAGGTAAACTCCAATCACGCCCATCCTTCCTGCCTTTCACTTTCCTGTGGCCCTCATCACAATAACCCACCATGGCAGCCTGGGCAGTAAAATCTTCTTCTATATTACTCTCCTTTTGCCAAGCCCTGTGCTTTTCTACTCCATTCTTCTCTTACTGCCTTCCTCACACTATATATTTAGTATTCCAGTGGAGCTTTTAAGAAACTCTCCTACATTCTTATTCTTTTTCTATCACACACTTTGCAAACCTTTCCATCCAACAAAAACCAAGGACACCACTTTCCTCATCAACTTCTCTCTCAGAGATCTATTTATTCAATTGTTCCCGATTTAACAAATGATTACTCACTATATACCTTGTTCTGGGCTCTGTGCCAGCAACAGGAATAGAACAAGGAAAAGACAAAAGACATGGCTCCTGCCCTCACAGAGTTTCTAATCTAGGAAAAGAACAGATGGGACAATTACAGAAATCAGTATATATATATTACAAATCTGATAAGTGCTATAAAGGAGAAGTTAAATGTTCTGTGAGAATATACAAAACAAGCACCTATTCTAGACAGTAAAAAAGGACCCCACTTTAAGGAAATCTTTCTTGCATTTGTTAACAGCTTCTGCACCACTGTGATCAAAATAACCCAACAAGAATGACTTAGAGAAGGAAAAGTGTATTGGGGACTCATGGCTTCAGAGCTCTCAGTCCACAGACAGCAAACTGCATTGCTGTGGACTCAAGGTAAGGCAGCACATCATGGGGAAAGAAGCCAGAAGAGGAAAGCTACTGAGCTCATGGTGGGGTCAGGAAGAACAGACAGAAAGAGAGAGAAGGGACCACAGGGCAGATTCACTCTTCCCTGGCATGCCGTCAGTAACCTATCTCCACCTGCCACACCCCACCTTTTTATAGTTATCACCCAGTCAATCCACTCAGACTAGGATGGCTTGACTAGGTCACAACTCTCGTAATCCAATCATTTCACGTCCAAAAATTCCTGCATTAATACAGGAGCTCTTGGGGGACACCTCATATCCAAACCATAACAGCATCTATTAGGTCTTAGATAGTAGCGATACCTATTATAAATGATATAATATTGTTATGGTTTGGATGTGAGGTGTGCCCCAAAGCTCACGTGTGAGATAATGCAAGAAGGTTTAGAAGAGAAATGACTGGGTTAAGCCTTAACCTAATCAGTGAATTAATCCCTGGTGAGATTAACTGGGTGGTAACTGGAGGTAGTTAGGGTGTGGCTAGAGGAAGTCTTTTACTGGGGGTGTGGCTATGGGGTATATATTTGTATCTGGCAAGTGGAGTCCCTGGGTCTGCTTTCTGATCACCATGTGAGCTGCTTCCCTTTGTCACACTCTTCCACCATGATGTTCTGCCTCACCTTGAGCCCCGAGGAATGGAGCCAGCCATCTCTGGACAAAGACCTCTGAAACCGTGAATCCTCAAATAGACTTTTTCTCTTTTATAATTGTGCTGGTTGGGACTTTTAGTCACAGCAATGAAAAAACTGACTAAAACAAATATGTAGGCACATAATTTTAAACAAAAGACCTAAACGTAGATTAACATTTATAGTATAGTATGAAAGAATTACTGAGCTGAAAAGGAGGACATCCCAGTCAAAGGAAAGAGCATATGCAAAGCTTTGGAGGAGGTTATATCATAATACATTTAAATGTCTGCAAGGAATTCACTACAGTTAAAGCACAGAATGTGTATAGGCACAGGGATGATTTTTCACCCTGTATATTACACTTACTATGAAGTCTTAAAAGTAAAAATCTTCAAGAATTGATGGTGATTCACAAAACAATATTCAGCTACAAATGAACTATAATTATAGTATTTGTGCTAGACAAAACCAGTAAATTCTGTGACTATTCTGAAAGAGATGGATGGTGTGTGTGCATCTGCATGCATGTACATGTATCAGAGGAGAATCGAAGTGAAAACAAACTACTCTCCAAAATCATTTTACAAATATCCCATAACAGTTTGACCAGGAATTTGTTTGCAGTCCAGGTCCTAACATTGTAAAACATAGCCAAAAATGTAACTATGACACTGCATAAACAAAAGAAAAATAAAGTACAATTATCCCATTACTAATCATGCATGCTGGCATGCATCTCATTAATTAGAGCAATCTAAAGAAGGTTTAAGAGTCCAACTTATGAAAGGAGTCTTTTAAAAGTTGGAATGTGGCACTGCTGTTTGTCTATCCTGGAAATGCTGTCTATGAACATAAGTCATTAATCTGAAGGGAATTATTGTTTCCTTGTGATATTCAGCTTCAGATAATTTTCCTCTTGAACTTACCTAGAAATCTTTTCCATGGAAGGTTATGCTAAACTCTTTCCCCATTGGAAAATTCAACTCATCCTTCAATTTTATCTCCTGAAGCCCACTTCCTTTTATTCAGCCAGAATGTACCAACAGAGAATGTGTATCTTTCCATCTCTCCCATATATGTTTCTGTCACTGTTGAAAATTATGGCAACGAAAAGGAGAAATAATGGGGAATTATATTGGCCCAATTGTATTGTTATATTGTGTGCATGTACAAATATGTAACAATGAATATTATCATTATATACAACTAAAATGCAATAAAAATAAGGAAAAATTTTAAAAGAATTGTGGCAATGAGGGCTGGGGGTATAGGTCAATGGTAGAACACACACCTAGTGTACTTGAAGCCCTGGGTCCAATCCCAGCAATGAAAGAACAATAAAAGTATAGTAACTAATTTCAAATGGAGGGGGTTGAAGACCTGAATATGGAACTGTTTAAACAAAATCACATCGTTAGCTACCTAAATAAACCAGATGATCTAAAAACTAAACTTTAAAATTTTTATTTTATACTATGGTTTTTATTTTTGGTTTTGTTTGTTAAATAAAGGGATAGGTGAAGTTTGGAGAAGTGACCTAAACCTCAAATGAAATCTTGGCTATCTTTATAAAAAAAAAATGTATAGCAACAGGATTTTATTTTTACTTTTGATCTAAATGCTTCTTTTAATTTATTATTTCTTTTTTAAACTAAGGAACCATAATGTAAAGAACTGAAACATTATCAATTTCTTATACCGCACCAGGTCCACTACATGAGGGCTTTTTCCACTGGTTAGATCTAGAACTCATTGTGAATAAACAGTAAGGCTACTTTATCATTGCAGTATAATTTCTATTTTTTACTTGCCCTCTGTCTTTAGCTCTGCCTTTCTTTCTTTTTTTTTTTTTTCTTTTTTTAATATGTGGATTACTAGACCAGATAGTCTATGATCCCGCCTTTTTGCATAAACTCAGCTATCATGAAGGGGCCTCTACAAAGACAGCTCATCTGGGCCCCCACAAAGCATAAGATCTCTTACAGCTGTCAAGAATTATAGCTCTAAATGTGGTAAAGCTGACAGGATACTAATATTTTAGTTGTTCTACATGGGAGCTTAGCCAAAAGGTCAAGAAGCAATATATTTTAGCAGTGTGCAGTGGCCTGAGAGAGAGAAGGACCATTATTTTATTATGAGACCCTTCTTCCAACTGTGTGAGATCATCTTTGTGTTTCCAAGAACATTGCCCAGACCCTGTGGGGACTGTAGGGTGAAGTAATGCCATACTCGGGCCTTTCAGAAAAATGATGTGCTGAGAACAAACTCAACTGGAGATCCCCAAAGAGAACGCTGTGGGCCTTTTAGTCAGAACAGAAAATACAAAGACCTGTAAAGACAGAAGTTTCAGAGATTAAATTGGGAATTTATTTACCTAAAAAGTGTTCAGATAATGTATCTTTAATGTTTTCCATCTTGATGTATTCAATACAAAAGTAATCTTGCCATGATGCCATGTTTACTTTACATCATCTCTTCTAATATAGGGTGGAATAGGAAGCAAACTGCAAAACCTAGACACCCCACATACACACTTCCTTAAATTTTTAATGTATTTTTTCTAATTATGCGAAAATACTTTCTTTTTGCCCCCCTCTGAGAACTCATTACAGTATTATTGCGGTCCCTGATACTTGACACCGTGACTGCTCTCAAAACTGCAGAACTAATGGCCAGAAGCATGAAAAAATACCTCCACAAAACCACAAGGAAACAACTAGAAGAAATGGAAAAGAAAAGGTCCTCTGTATTTTAAAAACCCGTGGTCTTTACTACTAGAAGGGTGGGGGTATTAATTTATTTAGTTTTCAAATAACTAAGAACTTTTCCTGTAATCAGCTGTGCCCAAGAATGATAGGAACTGCCTTGGAGAGCTCAGCACATTTTTAGTCTATACACTGCTAAATGAAGGTGGCTGAAGTCAAAAGCCTAGTACATATCTTAGCCCCTAACTATCTGGAGACATGCTTAAGAAAACACTATACCATCCCAGCTAAATGTCTTTGCTAAACCATTGTCATCACTGTTTTGTTCTTCAAATGTACACAGTTGGTCTAGTTTCTTCAAGAAGTCAATTTCAGAAAAGGAAAAACTGGCAGACTTTTAAAATAAGAGACATAATAACCAAACACAATGTATGAAATTGTGTGGTCCTCATTGAAAGAAGTAAAAGACATACTGGTAGAAAACTGAGGAAATTTCAGAGTGGATTAGATATTAGGTGATAGTAGGAAAATGTTAACTCCTGATGTATGATACTAGAATTAGAATTATGTAGGGAAACATACCTATAAATAATACATACATGATGAAGTATTTATATCATATATGTATTATATATAGGTATATATGTGAAGCATACTTATAGATATGTCTATGTATATGGAGTAAAGCATCCTGATGTTCAGTCAACATGTGTATATGCATGTGTGTGTGTGTGTGTACAACACACATTCAACATGTTAACAATTATGGGTATTCAGACATTCATTATAATATTCTTTCAAATTTTCTGGTATATTTAAAAATTACATAAAATATTGTTGAACTGTCCCTGTTTGCTGACGACATGAGTTTCTGTGTAGAAAATTTCAAGGCATTCACACACAAAAAAAAAAAAGAAAGGAAAAAAAATCCTGAAACTATAAGTTTAGCCAAGTAGAATGTTACCAAACCAAATATGAAAGATCACTTGGATTTCTTTACACAAGAATGGATAAATGGGAGCTGGGGATATAGCTCAGTTGGTAGAGTGCTTGCTCTCATGTCCAAGGCCCTGGATTCAATCGCCAGCATCACACACACACACAAGGAATGAACGTATGGAAACTACAATAAAACACAGTACTATTTAAACATGCTCAAAGAAAGGAAATAATTAGGTATTAATGTAACAAACACGTATAGGATACATATGCTTTAATTACAAAATATAATGAAAGAAATCAAAAAAGACCAAGATTATTAGAGAGATTTAACTTTGGGCTGGGGATGTGGCTCAAGTGGTAGCGCACTCGCCTGGCATGTGTGCAGCCCGGGTTCGATCCTCAGCACCACATACAAACAAAGATGTTGTGTCCGCCGAAAACTAAAAAATAAATATTAAAAAATTTAAAAAAAAAAGAGAGATTTAACTTTGTTCACAGATTGGAATCTAATAAAGATATAAGTTTTCCCAAAGTTGATGTATAAGATTTACACAATTTCTATCAAAAATCAGTACTTTTTAAAAAAATATTGTATTAGTTGTTGATAAATATTTATTTGTTTGTTTGTTTGTTTATATCTATGTGGTGCTGAGAATCAAAACCAGTGCCTCATCCCAGCCCAAGGTTTTTTTTTGCTTTTTGTTTTTTGTTTTTTACAAATATATACAACCTCATTCTAAAATTTGCATGGAAAGGCAAAATAGCTAGATTAGCCAAAACAATTTTTGAAAAAGAATATAAAACTGAACATTAGTCATTCCAGTGTTAAAGCTTACTATGCTACTATGTAGCTATAGTAATCAAGACAGTGTGACACTGGAAGAAGGATAAACACATGTATCAGTGAGACAGAAGAGAGAGCTCAGAAACCTACTCACACAAATATGCCCAGCTAGTTTTTGAGGTACAAACATCATTCATGGAAGAAAGGATAGACATTTCAACAAATAGTGCTGGAGCAGTTGAATATCCATGGGGCGATGGGGGCAGGGCAACCTTGACCCAACCTCACAACTTATATTAAAATCAATTCAAAAACTGATTATAGATTTCCTGTTCATTCAATTCACAATGAGCTCTACATTAGGAAATGTTTCTGCTATAGATTCCCTCCTCCTCCAGTGATCTGTCAGAGCTTAGCCCCCTCTACAACATCTGCTGATGATCCCCGTAGTGCAAGTTGGAGATGTAGCACCACAGTGGTCAGATCCAAACAGGTTAAGGACATGGAAATCTGGAATCAGTTTGACTCAGATCTCTTCAATAACCTTACAAAATATTCTTCCAATTAATTCCTTTATTTTTTTTGCCTTTTTTCAAATTAGGTTAAAGTTACATGCAACCAGAGTCCTTTCTAGTACAGAGAGCTTAAAAACCTTATTCAATAATTGAATGAATCAGACATTATGACCCTCTGTGCATATATGATTACATGACCTGTGTAACTCTACATCATATACAAGCAGACGAATGAGAAGTTATACTCTATTTATGTATGATGTGTCAAGATGCATTCTACTGTCACATATAACTAATTAGAACAAATCAAAAATATTAAAAATAAAACTTTATCCAAGAGCAGAGTCAGCAGAGGTGATCTAGCCTAGCCTCTCTCCTTCCAGAGCCAGTGATTTCCTTTCCCATCACAACATCCACACTGCCCAGGAAAGATAGACTATAAGGCAAGGGAAGATAACTGATGAATGTCAATTGACATGTTACCAAATTCATGACAATTGACATTCATCAGTTATCTTCCCAGCCTCCTTGTGAATCCAGTTCTGAGCATAGTGCTGATAGTAAACTGACAGATTTGGTAGTCCTGGTAGGCATCCCCAGTGCCATCCTGGGGATGTGGCATAGGATTGGGAAGGGCCCTCAGGACAGGCCTGCCCCTTTACTCCAGACTGTCATATGGGGCTATTCTCACAGGATTGTCATGATGCTGGGAACAGTCCCAAAATGACATCTGTTGAAACCATCAGTGCTCTAAAAGTTACTATTCACACTATTTTCAAATTAATATGTAATCACTTCTCGGTGACTGTTTTCACCCACACATAACGGAAGGAAGAACTGATAAGGGTAGAAAAGAAAGTTTTCCAGACAACTACCCAATCTAGTCAATTAATTTAATTTTTTTATTGCTTTGAAATAAAAGAAATGTTACTACATAAAAATCAAACTGTAGTGATGGTTATGTGTAGAGAGTCTGCTCTTTTAATCTACACACAATCTTGATTTAGAGCCCTCACACTGATTTGGGGTTAGGAGCATGAAGTTTAATCCACACTGAGTTTGAATCTCAAATAACTCTGCAGTGGATTCTCTGTGCCTCTGTTTCCTTATTTATAAAATAAAAATAATAACTTTATATAATTGCTATGCAGATTAAATGAATCAACATTCATAAAGCCTTAGAAAGTTCCTGTTGCATAGTTACTACTAAAAAAATTTAGTCCCTACACATTTTGTCCAAATCATTCTTTTCTTATCCTTATCTCTTTATGGTCTCCTCATTCCTATTCTCAAGTTTAACTTGGAAAAGATGGAGTTTTCTTCATCATATCAAGGCAAAATGTTATTTTTGGATCCCTCTCTAGGTGTAGGACTTGTGAATGCATTAAACATTGCACTATTGTGATTTTCTGAAATGTTGATCTGCTGTTGTGTCAACTATGTTTAGAAATAGCATAGACACAAACAGTACTAGGATTTGAACCCCATCTACCTGCCAGGGAGCCCATCAGAACTGCAAAACCCACACCATAATCATATCCCCAGTTACCAAGAAATTTTCTTCTCATTCTCCTTGTAGAGGAGACTAGTTATTTCTCCTATTGACTAAGGTGCAGAAGGATAGCCTTTTGTAACTGGCTCCAGGATTTTCACATATGAAAATAAAATTTTTCGCCCCATGTCTAAAAAAAAGTATAATTTTTTCATTGTACAATATTTAAATTAAGCCAATAATAATCAATAATTATTCATGAAGGACATAATAATGGCAACTCTAATTTATACATTTTATTTCTTATCAAGATATTTCATGAATATTATCTCATTTTTGTTTCTTATGAAAACATAATAGAATATCATCCCTATTTGATATACAAGAAGTTGAAGACCAAAGGTTCAACTTTCTTAAAGTCACATAGTAATAAGTGGAGCTGCCTCTCAATGCCAGTTATCTGGCTTCAAATAGCATGTCTTATCTACCACAAATTGGTGCTGAGCACTAATGAAGGAAAATAAAAAGTGTAAGGAACTCACTGTCTAATTGCAAAACAAAATAAAAAGATAAATAATACAAGAAAACAATGCAGAGTTCTATAGTGTGTGATATTACACATGTATTTATATGAGGAGATGTCTTAGTAGATCTTCTATATAACCACCACCAGTGGAGAATGGCATTGTTTGCCCTGTCCGTTGAGTTTCCTAAGACCTACAGTCCATTTCTTCCTACTACATGAAAACCTTAGAAACCCACTGCTCTGACATATCACAGGGAGATGGAATATGACTCTGTACACATATCAAGATATTATTGAGCATATACATAGCTTTCTCTAGTATTGCTCAGTCATTCATCACTTTGTTCCACTTAATAAAAAATGCAATGTTTAATTCATTCTGTTGTGAATCAGACAGAGCTCCTACACCCAATGGAATTTACAACTTACAATCTAGTGAGAAGACAAATAATTGTGTAAATAAGTAAGTATTTTACATTTTATGATAAATACTGTAGCACCCTTTGCTAGAGAATAACAATGGGGAATCATAAATTAGAAAGCATTTTTCCCTCATGTAAAGACATGATTAGTTTCTGCCCATCTTTCAAATGACAATTTAAATTATTAAATGTTACCTCCTTAAAAATGGCCTATTTAAATTAGGATCCCATTTTTCCTCCCCCAACAAGGCATTCTACTTATTCCTAATGATCAGAGGAAAGGGGAAAGCAAGAGTCATAGTGGGTTAAAAGCTTGTAATGGAAGAACAGAAGGAAGGCCCTGTGACTGAAGCATGGGACAAAGTGACACACGATGAGGTTGGAGAACTAAGCAGAAGCCAAATCATCTTGAAAATTCTGTGGGCCCTGGTTGGGAGTTTGGATTTTACAATGAAGAGTTAGCAGGTAAATGAAATGATCCAATTTACATTTTTAAACTATTCCAGTTTATACGTGGAAACATTTTCTGCTCATAAAATGTCTTCTACAATCATAAATCATTGACAAACAATATCTACTACTTTTCTTATGCCAACAAACCTTAAAATCTAAAGAAAACAGATGATTTTCTAAACAGAATATAAATTTCCCAAATTGACTAAATCATTCCAATATTTTTTAAAATTTGAAAAAAATATATACTAAAGCTGTACCATTAAAAATGGCACAAATGCAAGAGGTTTATTAATGAGTTATCTCTAAATTTAAAGAACCAAAGGTTTTCCAATCCACCTTACAGTTCTATCATAATACTAATGTCAAAACATGTTAAAGATATCCCATTGAAGAAAATGAGAACACATAAGTGGAATAAAAATTTAAATCTGAAGCCAGATATTAACAAACAAATCTAACAATCTGTTGAAACTATAGTCTATGACTAAGTAAAGTTTATTGTAGAAAAACATGATTTCCCAATTCTAAGAACTATTAGTGTAATTTATTACATTTTTAAAAATAAAGGAAAAGAATATATGATTACATTAAATAAGTGCCAGAATATTTGAGATATTAGAACAGGTGTTACCTAACACATGAACATTGGTGATTTTTAGGTGATTTTTAGGATGTGAATATTTTGTCTCCCCTTGTATATTGTAAGCCTCTCTCAGGCCATGTAGTATTTCTCTCTGAAACCTATATCTATCCTCTACACCCTCACTCTGCCCTAGATCCTAGGAATTTCTATGTAGTATAGACAATCCATGTATTTGGAAGCAATTGAAACATGTATTATAGGAGACTAGCCTAAGGAAATCTTTCATTTGAAAAATTCCTATGACCAAATAAGTGTGGGAAAATTGTATATTGTGTTTCGTCTTAGAGATATGCAATAAAGTTTGGTTAATTTAGAGACTTAGAAAAGTCCCTCCAAGTTTCCCATGTTAATTGAACACAGAACACTGTTGTTCTCATAATCTATTAATAACCCATGAATACACTTTGATAAACACTGGTTTAGATCATGTCACCACAATGTCAGTTTCAGCATCAGTAACATTTGTTGTTCGGGGCATTGTGTGAGGTACTGCTAGAGATATTGAATTGTAAGATACAATCTATTCCCACAGATCATTATAATAAAGTTCAGTCAGAACATATAAATAAAGAGATAAACAATAATTTAAGGCAGCATGGCATAACACCAAATTAGTAGTCCAGACAAAGTCCAGCAAGTGTGCATAGGAGGCAAGATGTTTAGGGAAGGCTTCTAAGAGAACATGAGACATCAGTAAATCTTTGGAAGAAAACACACACACACACACACGCAAAAATGTGAATGACATTTAGGAGAAATAAGGGGAATGGTCAGTGCTTTAATTTCTATAATTTAGGATCTGGGTCTTTATTATACAGGTTATAAAGAGCTAATGGAGGTCTCTCAGCAAGAAGGGCACATCTTGGAGGTCAGTTTATTGACAGAAAGTTGTGCTGTCCTTAGAAATTAGCAGAAAGTTTTCCAAGAAAGGGCTTTTGATTTCACCTGTGTCTTGGTTGTAGGTTCCCCCAAAATACAATGCCTGCAGCAAAGACTGGTGTATATGTTCTTTATTTGGGGGGATATGATTCCCAAGAGACCAACAGCAAAGAAAGAATTACAATCTAATTAAGCTCCTCACCACAATGGGCAACTGAGGCATCTCAGAATTGTACCTCTAAGAGAAGAAAGAGAGAAATCTAATCTGCCAGTTCCTACATCCCATTAAAAAGGGTTGTGTTTGATATACTCCAGAAAGCCCCAGTACATCCACTTGGCAAAAGCAGAAGCTCTGGGGCAGAAAGTGAGAAGAAATATTATCAAGTTATACCTGCATGTAGCTGGTAGCCCCAAAATGACTGGAGTAAAAAGGGGGATCTTACAAGAAGATCCATCTGAGAGAACCTCCAAGGGAAGGTCATTCAACACAACACCATACGTAAAGGATCTGCCTGGTTCGTTTTCCGTCAGTCCTCTGCACACAGGGTTCTTGCATATGTTACCTCTCGGATTTAGCCTTGTTCTTTTTCCTTCTTCCATTTTCCCCTATCATTCCAAAACAAATGAATGAAAACAAAAACAAAAATAGCCAAATTATAAAGAATATTTTTAAAATTTACTTATACAAAGGAAAATGTTTTTCAGATTTGTTTGATAATGTCATTGATGGCAAAATGACTACTAGAAGAAGTTCCCAGACAAGATGTATATGTTCTATAGGTAAAAATTAACTGCAATAAGAAAGTTTTCAATCCCCAGCACCACCAAGAGAAAACAAAAAGTTTTCAGTAGATACTTATGCTTCTTGGAAAGCTATGTCTCCAATCAGAACAAAGAAAAGCTCTAAGGTCAATGCCCTGTCCATCCCTCTATTTAACGGTCGGCTTTGGCAGAAGCTATACTTGAAAACACGGTTCTGAAGAACTTCCACACACCAGCAATTTTCTTCATCCATTCATTCAACAAATTTGTTGAGGAACTAACTACTAGAATTTAGGTACTGTTCTAAACTCTGGGGATAAAGCTTTGAACAAAAGAAACCAAGTCTCTGTCCTGAGGAAACTTACATTCTAGTAGTAGGGAAAATATATAAATAAATATGCAATGTGATAAATAATGATAAATGGGGGCTGGGTTTGTAGTTCAGTGGTAGAGCACTTGCCTAGCATGTGTGAGGCACTGGGTTCGATTCTCAGCACCGCATATAAATAAATAAATTAAATAAAGGTCTATCGAAAACTAATAAAATATTTTTTAAAAAATAATGATAAATGCTATGGGGGGAAAAGGAAAGCAGTATAAGGGACTGTCAGATGAGAGGTGGTAGGATAGATATTACTATTTCATACATAAAATGCTCTGTGTGAACAAAGGCATGAAAGGAGCAAGGGAATGAGCCATGTAGATGTATGGGGGAGAAACATACCTGAGAAGGGATAAAACAAGTGCCAGAACCCTGGGGAAAGTATGCTTGGCTTATCTAGAGTAGAGTAAGGAAGCCAGGGCAGCTAGAGCAGAGGGAGTAAGAGGGGATGCAAAAGGAGGGGTGGTCAGAAAGGTAGTAACCTTGGGTGGGATCACACAGGGCTTGGAGACCATGATAGCACTTTGACCTTTACTCTTGCTGAAATCGGAAGCCACAGAAGAATTGTGAGCAGAAGAGTGGAGTGATCAACGCACATTTGTAAAGGATCATTCTGGGAGCTGTGGAAAGTTAGGGGTTGAACTAAGGAGGCCAATTAGGCAGCTAGGAAAGAGATGATGAGGGCCCAGATAAGGAACCAGGCAGTGAGAATGGTAGGATTCTAATTATATTTTGAACACAGAGCTGACAAGATTAGCTAATGGATTGGATATGCAATAAAGAGAAAGTGAGGTGTCAAAAATGACCTGAACAACTAAAAGAATGGAGTTTACATTTGACAAGACAAGGAGAATTGTAGATTTGAAGTTGAAAAAAGTAAAAGTTCAGTTTCGGTGTATGCATAAGACATTTATTAAACATTCAAATGGTGACATCAACTAGGCAGCTAGATGCAAGCAGTCCTCTCTACAGAATTCCAACATTCCCAAATTTGAGTTGCTGAAGTTCAGTTAAGTTACATAACTCTTTCATCAATACAGTTCAAAATCCAGTTGCCACAATAGACTGAGTAACTGCATAAAGTACAACTTCACTGCTTCTCAATTCACAAATCACTCTCTATATAATAGATGTACCTCCTGAGTAGAGACCACTTTCTTTCAGTCTGCCTGACTCTGATTGATCACTGCATATCTGCTATTTAGATCATACACATATGGTAAAATGTGTCATTGTGTTGTCTGCTGTCTCCCTATAATAAACCCACCCGACATTCCATGAAAATGAATAATCAAAAGAAATTGTCCAGCAAAGATGAAAAAGTAGCAAACTAAAAAGTGGTAACATTGGAAGTGAAACTCAAATCAAGTATAAATGGAGCTATAGACAATATAGCTGATCTGAGGATGTTGGCATAGCCATTGTTTGAGAGACAATAAATAAGCAGCTACTAATACTTAGTCAAGTGAGTTTATCAACATAAAGGAGGAAAGTGGTTGTAAGGAAAAAGATGAAGACATCCCAGAGAAAATGATCCAGGCAAAATACATTTTAGAAACTCTCAGGGATATTTCACAACACTGCAAGCACAAAGGCTAAAATGTTGAAAGCTGATCCCAGCATAGAAATGTATAGTATAATAATTTACCAAAGCATAGAAAAAATGCTTACTCCATATTGTAAGTGGTACAAAAAGAAGGCAAACTCAAAATCCCCCTGATTAGTGTATTATAAAGAAACAAAACACTTTAATTCTCAATATTCCAATATTTTAAATTAGTGTACTAAATAAATATTAGTTTTATTTTTTTTCATTTTTGTATACATTTATAACCAATGGTCAGAGTCTGATATTTTGATAAAATTTTAAAATCTCTAGAAAAATAATAATTTTTATTTGAAAAATTAATAATTTTTCTCATTGATTACTAGGAATACTTTGTTCATTCTCAGCTTGCACAGTTGTTTTTATGTCTCACACAGCTGTACAGAACTAGGATGGCCCATACGTAAATACAGATTTTAGGATGAGATCCAGGCTGAAGACATAGTTTGCAAATTATCACTACATGGATGGTATTTCTGAAGAAGATCATGCAGAGTGAATGTAGGCTAGGATGGGGTCTAAGGACAGAGCCCTGGGGAATGCCAATGTTTAGAGGTAAATAAAAGGAGAAGAAATAATCAACAAAGAAGATGAGAAGAGGTTGCTAGTGAGGTAGAAGAACTGAGAGAGTGAGGTCCCAACACCAAGAAAGAAGGAGGAACTTTCAAGGAGAATAATCAACTGTGGTGATGGTGAGAACAGTGGGACAAAACTGAGAATTGACCACCGTGTTCTGCAATATATAGGTTATTTGACAAGAAATATTACAGTAAAATGATTGGGATGAGAGCCTGATTGGACTGAGTCCAAGAGACACTAGGAGGAGAGAAGAGGAAGGATGGCAATAACCTTCTGGAAAGGTCTCTCTGTAGGGCATACCTGGGATGGGATGTAAGTCTGTCCCATCTTCTTAAGATGACCACTATGTCAGCACATTTGTATGTGACTGACTTAATTAATCAGAAAGTCAATACCTGGAGAAACTGATGTCAGAAGAAGCAACAATTATTAAAACAATATACTTGAGAGAGGGCAATATCTTGTATGCAAGTGGAAGAGTTTACCCTGTATAGGAACAAGGCCTGAAAGACGGGCCAGACATTGACTTCTTCAGGAACTCAGTTGGCTCAGCTGTAGAATGAGATAGGGCTACACCAAAGGTTCCCAAGTGTGGTCCTCAGACCACAGCATCAATATCACCTGAGAATGGATTAAAAATGCTAAGTCTCAGGCCCCATCAAAGACCTATTGCATTAAAAACTCAGGAAGTAAAGCTCGGGCATCTGTGCCTTAACAGTAAGATTCTGATTTTTCCCAAGTGTTGAGAACCACTGGACTAAATGATCTTTAACATACCTTCTGGCTCTAAGGTCTACCAATCTATGCCTCAAAAATCTATTTCTTCATGTTTTTATTAATTAAACTCTCATAATACTATGGTATTATGTGAAATAAAACTTCAAGTGAAAGTTTCTGAAACCCTTGCTGTTTTCTAACTTTCATCAGTTCAAAAGAGCCAAATGGCTATGCTCAGACTCCACAAACAATAATGAGATTTATTCACCTTAAAAATCATGTTCATAACCATTTCCAAAATAACCTTTTCATGGTGGAGTATTCAATTTATCTTCGAGGGCATCAGTAAAGCTCATATCTTTTTTTCTGTTATTTTTTTATAAGATGTAAGTATTTTTTAATGAAAAAAAAATTGGGGGGGAATTAAAGCTATTGCTCTTAAGTTGTTTTGTATTGCTTAAAGTGTGTTATTCCCCAGGAGCAAAGCAGACAAGGAAAGACAGGTGACATTAATCCCCGTTCCATGCTGTTGTTCTTTGTGGAGTTTGGACTTCTCCAGCCACACACTTGGAGGAAATTTCATACAAACAGAGGAAACCAGACTCTTTCTGGGAGAACTTAGTCGCTGACTTACTACATTCGACATTGATGCCTGCTAAAGATAAAACCTGGGAAAAGACCTCCAGGTCCTATTCTCCATTGTTGCTGCCGGGGTCCTGTGTGTATGTCTCAACTGTGTACACATTTCCCGGGGTGGGGGCGCCATCAGTGCACAGCTGTCTGTGACAGGATCGCTGATGTTTACAGTAGCAAGTTTGTGCTGCTCCATGCCAAAGCATAGTGTTTCTTATTTTAAAGATGAGAACAATACCTTTTCTCCCCCAACTCCATTGTTATTTGGTTTACTAGATTTTCAGGAGAAGGAAGCAGTAAATTACCAAAGAAAAACGTGTAGATCTCACCAGGGTGTGCTTGTTTGAATTTGGATGAAGTTTAGCATACTGATCAGACGTGATGATATGGATCCTCTCTGCTTTGTGGTAAGTTGGTTTAGGAAAGTGAAAATTAAAAAAAATTAGATACTTTCCTGTGTTGACGCCCACACCTTTCTAGAAGCTCCAGGTTCAGCCAGATGTCCTGTGTCCAGTTTGATGGCTCCAGAAAGCCAGCTGGTTAGTGATCCTGGAGGCCTCTGTCAGCTGGGAACACCCACTGACGGCAAACCCTCTCTCCATGGTCTCCCAAAGTGTCTTCCTTATTTAATTTAATTCCATGAATTCCTTCTTCAATTCCATGAATCAACATTGCATTCTACCAGTGTCAGTGAATCGTAGTATGTTGAGATATGTTTGTACCTTAATGTACAAATTATTTTCAAATCAGATCTATAGTGTTAGAATCAAAACCAGTGTTAGAAAGAAGTCAGAAGATGAATAAAGAATTTACCTATAATCCAAATAAATCATCTATTTCTTCATTCTGTTCAACAATACTTTTCTGAACAGCAACAGCTCTGGGTTCCTGCCTTGCTCAGCCACATCCCTCTCCTCTCCTGCAGTGCTTCTCAACCCTGACACTGGAGTCACTTAGAGAGCTTCAAAAAAAAAAAAAAAAAAAACCAAAAACCTCCAAGCCTTGCTCCCAATCACAAGGATTCTGAGGATTTTTTAAATTTCCCCACGTAGCCCAAAAATGCAGCCAAAGTGGAGTTCCTTGTCGACTGCCTCCCTCTCTCTTTTCCCTCAGCTCTCCAGCTGCACTTCAAGACGGTACCTCTGGCCCTCCTCTACCTTAGGATGTTGAGATAATGAAGGCAAACCTGATGGTTCTTAAGACACTGATTCCCAAATAGCCTGATGTAAGAATCCACCAGAGCACTTACCAAACAGACCCATTCCCAGGCCCCTCCAGGAGCCTCGAGGTTCGGACTTAGTAGTTCTGAGACAAGGACCTAGAATCTATACATTCACATCCATGAGGTACATATGGATAGCAAAGTCTGGGAAATACTTTTATAGGACTTGTCTACTCAATGTGAGGTCTGGGGACCAGCAGTATTAACATCACATGGGAGCTTGTTAGATGTGCAGAAACTAAAGTCCCATCTAAGACTCACTGAAGCAGAATCTGCATTTTAACAAGATCCCAGATGATTCATATCACATTAAAATATCTCTATTTGGGCCAGGGATGTAGCTTGGTGGTACAGTATTTGCCTACCAGGTGCAAGGACCTGTACAGGGGGAAAAAAAACTCTCCAGTTGGTTTCCCTAATATTGATCTACAAAGCTTAGGCTCTTTATTTTTCCCTATTAGATTAATTCAGACTCATGCCTCTGTTGCTGTGATAAATTGTTACCTGTGAGAAACAATTTCATGGAAACTGATAAAAATACATTATCTGGATTATTATAAATGGCCAATTATTTTAATAAATTTCCATGAGTGGATGTTTCTGGATTAAGATTCAACTTAAGTTGAGCCTCAGAGAACCCAGCATTAATTCAAGAGTTGAATGTTGTACCCAGTTTTGTTATTTATTTTAAAGTATAATAGACACTAATTAAAAGTTTTAAGAGAAATGCCGGGTGCAGTGTAATCCCAGCAGCTCAGGAGACTGAAGCAGGGGGATTGCAAGTTCAACTCAGCAACTTAGTGAGCCCTGGGTTTTATCCCTAGTATTAAAAATAAAAAAAAAAAGTTCTAGAGAAATGACATCTGCACTGAAGCTGAAACCTGAGTGGCTCTAAGTCAGTGTCGCCATTTTCATGGTCCTCTCTGCTAGGTACTGTTAAGACACCTCAATTCAGCTACTTCTAAGTGTCCATTGTGCAGTGTTCAAGAGACAAGGTAAACACACCAAAAATCAACCTTACTTCTAAACACTAGAAATGAACAGTTAAAACCAAAAAAAATTTTTTTAATATATTGTTTAGAATATCACCAAAAAATTAAATACTCAGGTATAAATCTAACAAAATTTCTGTGTGCTTCCTTTGAACTATGAATTGAGACACATACCATGCTGACAAATTAGAAGATTTGATGTACTCAAAATGTCAATTCTCCCCAACTTCACCTATAGATTTAACATAATTCCAATCAAAATCTCAGCAAAATATTTTTAAAGAGGGAAAACCTTTATCTATAAAACAAACAAAACAAACACTGTTAAGAGATTTAAAGGACAAGCTACAGAGTGGGGAAATATTTATAAATCACATTGGAAAGGACCTATATCCAGAATATATAAAGAACTCTCAAAACTTAGCAGTAAGGAAAAAAAACAAAAAAAATGGGCAAAAGAATGTAAGAATGACAAATAAATACATGTAAAGATACTCAACGTCATTAGCAATTAAGGAAATGCAAATTAAAACTAGGATAAGGTACACTAAACACTTATTAGAATTACTAAAACAAAGCGTCATGAGAATACTAAGTACTGCATAGAAAACCCGAGACTCTCATGTTATGGGGTGCAGGGGTTCAAAATGGTCTAACCACTCTGGAAAATAGTTTGATGGTTTCTTAAATTGAACAGACAATCATCATATAATTGAACAATGCCACTCCCAATTATGTACCTTAGATAAATAATTAAAGCATGCATACAAATATTTATAGCAACTCTATTTATAATTACCCAATCTGGAAACAACCCAAATGTACTTCAATTGGTAAATGGATAAACCGACTATATGGTGTATCCACCCAGTGGAACACTACTCAGCAACAAGAAGGGAAGCAACTGCTGACTGTCTTAGCCCAGGGTACTGTAACAAAATACCATAGAGGGAATGGCTTAAATGACAGATGTTTATTTCTCATAGTTCTAGAGGCTAAAACGTCCAAATCAAGGGGCCCCTCATATGCAGTTCTTGGTGAAGTCCTCTTCCAGGCTTACAAGAGAATGGCCTTCTCACATATCTTCACAAGGAGAGAAGGAGCTCTGGTATCTCTCTTTAAAGGAGACAATCAGGGGGCTGTCCTGAGGTTCTAAGCATAAGAAAATCTCCAAAGAGGTTGGAGCTACCTAGGTAATACTGCCCCAAAGGAAGCCACTAGACTCCTCCCTGGAAACTGTCTGACACCATGTGTACAAAAGCCAGAGTAAATCTCCTCTGGATTAAGGCTAAATATGAAGGGGACTATTTACAGTGATATCCTTCCCAGAAGATAATAACAAGTGATAAAATCATTATAAAGAAGGTAAGACAGTTTATTTCTTTTATCTACTAGCTGGGATGGAGTAGAGGGGTCTCAAGGCTGCTTTGCTTCAAGGAATTATTTTTTAGACTTTTCAAAGTGAGAGTAAATTATGTTATATAAAACAAGATTATAGGTGTGTACAGATAAATTAAAATTTTAGTATATGTAAAAACTAATGTACAGTATTTCTATGTCAAGATATTTTTACTATGTATGCTATATATTCTTTGTACATTTGTTTCTGAAATTCATCCCTTAATTTGACAGGAAGATTCATGTAATTTACCATACATGTCCACCAGAGGGAGACTCAAGACTGTGTTTTCCCCTTGGGACCTTGGGACTCCTCAGGTTTAATCAGTATACTTTAGCCAAGAATCTCTCCCTGGCATGTGAGTAAAGTGAGGCAATCCAAAATGGAGAAGAAATTTATCATTTCTGAATGAGATAAAAGGATAAAGAGGAAAGGAGTGGTTCTGTCCTCCTTAAAAGTCCCTGGTTTTACTCTACGTCATGAAGAGACTTTCTCCTCCTGATCCTCCAGATTTGCAAACCTGGACTATTTGCTTTGGAAAGTGAAGCCCTTAGGATTCCTGGCAATTGCCAAGCCAGCAAATTATAGGAATCTTCCCACTCTACCTACCCACAACCAAAGGAATGTGCATGTGACTCACAGGAAACATTTGTCAAATCCAAGAGATCCCTCTAGGGATTTTAAGTCCTCTAACACTCTGACAGGGCCAAAGGTAATCCAGTCCTAGGTCATGCCACGGAATTTGGTGGTTGATGGGTTTAATCTTTCTTACAAGTCTTCATTTGCTAATTTGCTCAACGAAGAGGCAGGTTTCTTTCTTTCTTTCTTTTTTTCTTTTCTTTTTTTTTTTTTCCTGACATATATTACTAAACTGCTGAGATTGGCCTCAAATTTGCAATCCTCCTTACCCTGCCTCCCAAGTCTCTGGGATTTCAGATAAGTGCCACCATGCCCACCTATTGTTTTATCTTTCTAAACGTTATTGTGTGCTTAGCGTGCGTGTGGCCATGCGTTTGATCTCCAGCACAACCGAAAAAGGAAAAAAAAAAAAGTGTCTCTAATTATAGGAAAGATCTAACAATGAAATGAGCCTATCATTAAAAGCACAAAAAGGCTATATTCTAAAGTTCTAAAGCATATTTCTGAATAGAATGTGATGTTACTGTAGTTAAGATTTGGGAGTCAAGAAAACATTTATATATTACCCATTATGTACAAAAACTAGAAAAGATTTTTTGATGAACAGCTATGAAGTAACATGCCAGTATAACTTCAAGGCACTGACAGTATTTTTCTCTTCATGATTCTTTTAAACTAAATCAAACATATGTATTTGCACTTTCCATTCATGATCACCTAATTTCCCGTGTCAAGCCCCAAAACCAGATCTTGAAAATGAAAATAAAATTAAACTTGAGCTTACCACCCACTAGGGAACAAACACCTTGGTGTGGCGTGGCTTCACAGTAAAAAAAAAAAAAATGACTTCAAGTTTCAGCTTAACATCTAGGACTTGGGGGTTTGCAGGAGTGGGGGTAAAAGTCGGGTCATGGCGAAGAAGCACTTTTTCCCTTAGTTCTAGTTAAGCAGGCTGCTGGTATGGGGAAGCAGTGAATGGTTAAGACTTAAAATTAAGACTTAACTCACTGGTTAAGAGTTAAAGCTGGTTAAGAAGATAATCTCACAGGTCTGTAGTGGAAAAAAAAAAAACAAGGGTCTTAGTATTCTTTTCCTCAGTCTTCAATCAACTAAGGGAATTGGTGGGAAATGACAGAAGTTTTTTAGGAGATCCCCTTCACCCACGGTTTCTGTTCTTGCCAGAACCTAGGGCTGCAGGTGCCGCTGTGGCTGCTGCAGGTTGGGGCCGCCATGGGACTATCATGGCCCCAGCAGAATTTAGTGGACAGAGGTCTCATGATGTCTGCAGGGAGTCATGGAAATGAATGGGAATTCATCTTTGGTTCCAGAGAACATAAAATGACCTGTTTCTGCTAGTTACACAGTAAAACAGAAACTTAAGAAGGAAAAATGAACCAGCAAAAAATGTAAACTTAGTTGCATCTGTTTTGGTCCTAGAGGAGAAGAGGTGGTCTGAACAACTGCAGAGACTCTGACACCTCACCATTTCCTTTTGTCCATAAACAGACACAGAATTGCAAGAACTTTTAGAGCCAAAGGTTAATCACAGAAAGGGATCGGTTTCCATGTCCCAGAAACAAATCTGTGTAAAAAAATCTGATGACATGTTTCTGGATTGACCGTAAAAACCGTTTTTCCAAATAACATCAGCTGACTCACTGGATTCTGTCCTCGGGACTATCCCCAAATTCACTGGGGAAATCACTGTATTAAATCAGTTCAGTTTTACCAGAGAATGAAACAATTTGCAAAGTTATGTCATACAACCACATAATTAGTATAGATGAAAATACTATTAATTAGAGATAAGCATTTGTCCAAAAACTTGCTGTTATCAGATCTTGTGGAGATTTATCTCAGTCCTTTGCCAATCAGAAATACAAAATAGTATTAGATGTGAAAATGGAGTTCTTCATCTAAAAAATAGGTCCCTGTGACTCTTCTCTTAAAAAGAAAAAAAAAATGTTCATTTATTCACCTTCTTTTCCTGATTAAAAAGTCAGCTCTGATAGGAAATAATAAACAATGAGCCTTAAATTTTCATATTACCTTTCTTAAAAACTTTCTAAACATTGCCTTTGAAACGTAGTTTAAGATTGTCCCAAAAAATAATTATACTTGGGTCTTAAATCCAAAATTTGTAATATACAGAATTCTTTTAGCAAGACTATAAAACACAATAAATATAATGTTTACTTACTGCCCGTTTCTTATAAAGAATGAAAACTGGACATGATAAAATAACCAAATTTCTTCACAATCAACTTTTTAATGACATTTAATGACAAAATAAGTTTATCTCACAGCTTAATATGCACACCTTCTAATGACAAAGTTATAAGATAAAGTGCCACAAGAAAAAAATTATAGAAAGAACTATAATAACAATGATTATTTATATGTATTAACTCCATACTGCTAGAGGAATTTTTCTACAATGCAAATTTCTTCCCCAATTAAAATGCCAAAGTAACAGTTTACTTTTCTAATAAATTCATCTGTCTATCCATCCACTAAGAAAAAGAGGCTAGAGAAGCTCTCTCTCTTTTGCTAGGTGACAAATGCACTGTTTCTGGAGACAAGAGAAATGCATAAACACTGGTATCTTTAGACCAGCTCTGAAATTCCTGGGGGAGTTGCTACCCTACCCTTTAGTCTATGCCCAGGGCCAGTTGTACCAATCATCATAGAACTTAACCAGGAATAAGCATGCCACTCCCCACAACTCATTGCCTATACAGGGTGATTCCTACCTTTGAGAATAGATATTCAGAACAAGAGGATTCTGACCTTTGATTGGATCAAGACCCATGTAATAATAGGATCGGTACTTTATAAACAAAGTGGAGTAATAATAGGTGTTCTTGATAGGGAACACCTGCCATAGGCTACTCACTAGTATTTTTTAATTCATTAACTATACACATTCAAGAGTAACCTACTACCTTCTAGGCACATTTGAAGGTCTGAAGGTGAAAGAGACATGCTGTTTGGGGAAAACACCACAAAGTTCAAGATGATCAGAAGTTCCGAAAGGAAGTGGAAAGAGATGCGACCCAAAAGATAAGCTCAGCAACTACTGAAGGAGCTTTAGGATCACATAGGGGATATTTTACATTCATCTTTTATAAATAAATAAAAGAAGGAAGTCACTGAGGAGTTTTAATTGGGGATCAGTGGAAAATAAGAGAAATTAGAAAGTCTGAGAAGAATAGAGGTAGAATTAATGGTTCTAGTGACTATTTGAATGAGACTGGGCTGGAAATGGAGAGGGAGAAGCTGAAGATGATGCCCCTATTTCTGGTTTGGACAGCTGGATAAAATGAGGCTCCATTAATGGAGATAAGGAAAAGGAGTGTGTTTGAGGAAGAAGATAATTCTGGGTTTTGTCCATTGAATTTAAGATTGTGGGATACTGAGCTACATTGGCCAGAGTGCTCTAGGGAAACAGAATCAAAATGATAGATATATGAGGAGATTTATTTTGGGAACTGACTCAAACAATTATGAAGGCTGAGAAGTCCAAGATGTGCCATCCACAAGGTAGAGATTTAATCAAGCTAATTCAGTTTGAATCCAAAGACTGAGAACCTGGGAGGCTGAAGGACTGATTATAGGCCTAAGTTTCAGGTCTGAGGCCTGAGAATCAGAAGCTCCAATGTCAGAGGACAAAAGAAAATAGATGTCCCAGTGAAGAAGAGAGGGAATTTTCCTTCCCTCTGCCTTTTTGCTCTATCCTCAACGGATTGGATGATGCCCACCTACGTCAATGAGGGCAGATCTTCTTAATCAGTCTACTGATTCGAATGCTAAGCTCTTCCAAAAATGCCTTCACAGACTCACCCAGAAATAATGGTTTGCCAGCTATCTGGGCATACCAGTCAAGTTGACCCACAAAATTAACCATCACACTAACTATCCAACTGGCAATAAAATGTGATAGAGATCTAGAACTTCAGTAAGGTATCAGAACTGAAGTTACAGATTTTGAAAGTTTTCACTATATCAATTGTCTTCACCAAAAACTCCAGAAAAGCCAACCTTATTATTCACATTTTACAGACTGAAATCTCACAGCACTTATCTATTGATTCCATGGGCCTAGAACACCTTCTTTCTTCATTTGTAACAATCTTCTTCTTTAAAAAGAAAGAAAAAATATCTATATTTTTCCCATTCCAAACACATGTTCAAGTGGAATCAGTGTTGTGCCTTGTGCCCCCAAGTCCACTGACCCAAGCTGGGCCATATGGTATCTTACACTTAAGGCCACAGTCTCAGGTGACTTTTCCAGAGGAGTAAGAATCCTGATTTTTATGAATTATAACTGTGGTAAAGTTCCCCTTCCTCTCAGCACCTAACTACTGACATATAGCACGGTAAAAGGGAATAAAACTCAGGCCCATGAGAAGCAGAGAATGAACAAAGAGGAACTCTCTAACTGCAATAAGACCTCAGTTCTAATTACGTTCTGCTACACCCTTACTTTTCCAGTTACAACCACCATCAAATTCTTCCCAGGATCCAAACTAGTTCAATGTGAATCTTTGTCACAAATATCCAAAATTCCTGATTAATGCACAAATTTGAGATTTGGACAGGTTCACTTGGTCCTATCCAGGCAAGCAGTACGCAGAACTTGAAATCAAACCCAGGGCATTCTGGCCACTGCACCATTGCAGAGTACAAGATGCTAAAGGGATGCCTACTTTCCAGCTAGGGAAGTCTCCACACCATATGGTTAAGTAAATTTAAAAAAAAAAATTAACTCAAGAGCCAGGTGCAAATTCAGATGAGTTCAAATATTGCAACATTGGGTAAATCAGTTAATCTCTTTGAGCCCTATTTGAAAAATTATATAAATATCAGCTCTATTTACTTCATAGGTGTTTAGTTTAATTAAAGGAGCTAATACGTATGAAAGCATTTTAAAACAGTAAAGAGAACATACCCCCAGGTAACTATTCCTTATATTTATCAGTAACAGAATTGTGTTTTAAATCTGTTTCTCCCTTGTTGCTTAAACCCACAATCTTAGGGGTGGGAAACAAATCTAGAATGTTATCTCATCCATGTTAATTTCCATCTGAATAAACAGTCACTTCTGTGTTATTGTTGTTACCGAACACTTATTGAAAGCCAGACAGGGTCTGAATGCCCTGCAAAATACAAAATCTAGAGAAGTCTCTGGGAAAGGCAGGAAGTCCAAAGCAATGGTTGGCATTATACTTGGAAACAAGAAACCAAAGGTGTGGTTCCCAAATCTTTTTCAGAATTAACATAGTACCTTGTCCATGTTACCGAGCCTGTTCTGCACCCTCTTTTCCCATTCCCACCTCTCATGGGGCATTTTGAAGGCTGGTAAGATATTCAATGTACACACCTAGGGAGACAGAGTATGATGTCCTATAATTAGGCTTGGTTCTGTTTCTTGCAGATACCACTTCATTTTAAAAACAGAACTCTCTCTTTTCCTTGGGGGCATTTTTAATGACATCATGCGGATGTCAGTGCTTCTATTTGCTGCACAGGTGTACCATGTTTAAACAATAGGAGATTCTTTGTTCTGAAAATGTCCATGTAAATCACATTTCATCAAAATCAAATTATATCCAGAACGCAACAAGAGAGCTTTCTATTTCTAGAATCCCTGTGGAAAACCACCAGGGAGGCAGTATTGTGTAAAGAATGGAAGGTGGAAGGGGATAAAACAAATGGGAGTCAGAAAATCAAGATTCAAGCCCCAGCTCAATGCTTCCTGATTGTGTGACACTTGGCAAGTCATTTAAACTTCTGCCCAATATGTAAAATGAGAATACTATGATTTTTTAAACCTACTTCATATATTTTTGCAAGTATCCAGTGAAATGGTTTAGATCCCAAGAAGCTGAGGCAGGGGACTATAAGTTTGAGGTCAACCTCTGCAATTTAGCAAGACTTTGTGTGAAATTTTTAGAAAAGGGGGACTGAGGATATAATCCAGTGATAGAGTGCCCCTGGGTTCAATCCCCAATACTGGGAAAGAAAGAAAGAGAGAGAGAGAGAGAGAGAGAGAGAGAGAGACAGACAGAGGAAAAGAAAAGAAAAAGAGAAAAGAGAGAGAGAGAAAAAAGAGAGAGAGAAAGAAAGACAGACTAGATCCATGTCCTTTTTAATTTTGATTCCTATTTATAAAATTCCACTTACAAAAATTGGAAACAATGCAGGGAGGAAAGCAGAGGAATCATCTTAAGCAGCAGGCATATTGTTACACCTATTAAGCACTCAGTGTATTTCTTGAGTGAATAAAAAGAAAGTCTGATTCTGCCACCATTTATTATCCTAAGAAAGTGCAAATAGGGCTGGGGTTGTGGCTCAGTGGCAGAGCACTTGCCTAACATGTGTGAAGCACTGGGTTCGATCCTCTGCACCATATAAAAATAAATAAAATATAAAGGTATTGTGTCCATCTACAACTAAAAATATTTTTTTAAAAATCACAAATAGCCCTACACTTGGGTGGCACTCCTTTATTCTTACAACAAAGGTCACCAGCAACCAAAAAATTAAAAAAAAAATAAGCATGCTTATTATCAGAGTTACCATAGTGGCACAAATCACTTGTATGTTTTAAGTCATTCATTTATCTGAGGAGTCATTTATGTATCAAGACATATTTCTCAGAATGTGGTTCTCAAGACAATAGAATCCGAATTACTGGAGTTCACACTACTACTACTCCTAGATCCAGCCCAGATTTAGTGAATTCTAGAATGAAGCTGGATAATTTGCATTTTAACACACACACACACACACACACACACACACTCTCACACACACACACACATAATTAAGCCACTTCTATACTGTAATTCTAAAGCTTGAGAGCAACTCTCAGGTTTTCAGGAATAAGAAATGTTAGAGTCTGTAAACAAGTCAAAATAACACCTGGCATTTTGCCAGGGGAATGTTAGAGTTCGTAAACAAGTCTGGATGGTGCCTGGCAAAATGCCAGAGGGAGTGGTTTGAGAAGTAACAAAAACAAGCCATTAAGTGTGGAGATTCCTGATTGGTTGACTGATGTATCTAGTTTATGCTAATTAGATAAGCTGTGTGGAATGTATAAATACTGCTCCTGTCCTGCAATAAACGGCTCCTACTCCTGCTGTATCAATCTACACAAGTTATTCGTCACCCCCCCCACCCCGGGTTATTTTACTGCAGCCAGACTGCGGCAAAGAAAAACAATTATATCTTTGTAAAAACCTGGCTTGGAAGAAATGCCTTCAACCTCCTAAGTTTTTGAAATGCTAAATATAATGAACATTCACTTCTAGTGAGACCTGGAAATTCATCATGCTATAAACAGTTAGCTAAAACTATATTAAATCTATGAAAAACCAGTTCCTGAAATTCCAATGTTGTGTTAATTAAACTTACATACTGTGAAAGTAAGCAAATTTATCTACTAAGTGCCTAATAATCTGCAGGTCTCAATTTTTAACATTTGGATCTTTTTTTTTTTTTTTTTTTTGGTACTGGGGGAATTGAATCCAGAGACACTACGACCACTGAGCCACATTCCCAGCCCTTTTTAAAAAATATTTTATTTAGAGACAAGGTCTTGTTAAGTTGCTTAGAGCCTTGCTAAGTTGCTGAGGCTGGCTTTGAACTTTGAATCTTCCTGCCTCAACCTCCTGAGCCACTGGGATTACATTTGTGTGCCACCGTGCCTAGCATCATTTGGATTATTCTTGATATTTGGTTTTCTGTAAATGGGGCAAGGCTGTAGTCAGATTATAGGCATGATGAGCTGGGATGCTCTTTTTCTGCAAGATGGGGAAGAGTAAACTATATGAGACTGTAGGAACCAGGTATCTAACAATTGGGTAGTCCTTGGGGTGGTGACTGTCAAAAACTTCAAGAGCCTCAAGATTTTGCCCTACTGACATGGCAGCAAGTTAGCCTGTCAAAGTTTCTATAGATGCTTCTAGAAGATACAAAGTTTCTTTAATAAATAAAACAACTTTATTATTCAAGCCACAACAAGTAGCATGAGCTTCAGGCTTACTATAACAGTTTCAAGTTCCACAGGAACAAAGTAAGAATGCCCAGGTTGATGCTGTGCATGGAACATTGTGGGTTTACATCCCAATGAGCAACCCCAAGCTTAGGAAACCAAAATCTTATAAAGCACTACAAGCAAACCTGCCCAACTTTGCCCCAGAAAGAGACATCATTATTCCAACAAAAAGCAAGCCCGTGCTCTAGAGGAAGACATTTTCCAAGATTCTCACTATAAAGCATTCTTGAAAAGATAGTTCAGAATAAAGGACTATCAGGAGCTCTGTTCACAAGCCATTCAAGAAAATCATGCAGACTTGTCTCTCAACAGTGACTTACCACGTCCTGAAAATGACCTGGAGTCACACTGGAGAAGATTTGATAGAAAAATCCCACCTTCACTTTCTCTACTTCAAGAAAATGTGAACAGAGTACAATGCCTGGTACACAGTAATTACTCAACAAATACTGATTTCCCTTCCCCAGGCTCCCTACACATCTTCTACATAATTTTGGTGTTCATTTACTCTTTCCTTTGATATATTCCCTTATTTTTCCCTGTTTTCAACTTTATAGAAAAAAATTAGTATTGTTGCTGTAAGAATGAATTACAAAGAAATTTGTCCCAGATGATCCTACCTATAACTTCTGCAAAGTTCTAAAATATTTGGGCTGTTTTGTCCTGGACTTCAGCTTTGTGCATGCGATACACTAGATGGTGCTAATGGCTTGATCTGAGCAGGGACATGCTCCAGGGAGGTAAAAGATTAACTAAACTTCACTTTGAATAGATGTTTTTATACATGTAAATCAAAGAAGTAAATCTCAATTATCGATAATTGTACTTCTTGGAAATATAAAGAGAAAATGCTGTGTAGAGTAAGAGTGGCCATTGGCCTTTCCTTCCCAAATTATTTATAATGAGCTTCACCAAGGATGAAATTCAGCTCTGATTTTGCAGAAATCAACATGTAATTTTTATCTTATAGAAAAGTTAATAACCTGAATGAAATCTTCCAAACTAGAAAGTCACCAGTCCTGGAAAAGTGACAATATGGAGAAGTACTTTGTAGAGCAAGGCAGGATTTTCTTTCCAGACCCAGGCATGCTCAGGCAAGAATATAAGACTACAAGCCAGCCACAGGGGGGAAAAAATTCTTCTGCTGCTCTAGATCAACAAACAACTAAATCACTAATCTGAAGGGCTCCTTTGCTTTCAGAAATTTAGCATGGAGTAAAGAGAAAGTCTGGCCTGAGTTAATTGTTCAGACTAGAAGCACAACCGCCAGGATCATGAAATCCAATGCCAATATGAAACATGAAGGAAGATTTGTATGAATCATACTTCTTCTGAATTGCATTGCTGGGGGAAAAATTGTTCTAATTCGTAAATGTTAAAAGTACCCCTTACCTTTTAATAACTCTTCACTGAACACACCAGTTTTTATTGCTTTTGTCTTTTACGGGTGCTGGTACATCAGGCAGCATCCTTGCCGTACCACGCCAATGTGCCCCTACCGGGTAGGGTCAAAATAATAACTGTCCCAATTTTTATCTTCTAGGTGGAGTTTCCACACCAAATCTTTAACTCTTTTAAAGAATAGGAAATGTAAGCAAACCAGTTCCTCAATTAACCAAACTGTTAATTAAAATTGTTTTTATGAATGGCTGCAGCTAAAAGTTCAATACCTGGAGTTTTTTTAAAAATACATAAATTAAATTATATGTAAGCAAAAATATCAAGATATTTACCTCAGAGCTGCAAAGGACTAACTGTAATCAGTGAAAGGAGAAATAAACAAAGAAAACAAGGAATAGGTATTATTGGTAATGTATTACGATATTAGGTCTTGAGTGAGTAGTATATTCTTTGCCCATTATTTTATGAAAAGCATAAATCATTAAAATAAATTAAAAAGGCCATTCGTGAAAACAATGATAATGGTATTTTATGAACCAAGGACTACAATTAATCCAATTCTGTTCATTCAAATAAAAAATAGAATAGGTCAAAGGTAGCATAACTTATTCCACATTGGTATTACCCCAAGTCTTGCCATCTGCCCTGCTAACTATTCAACTATCTTAGATAATAACTTTTGCAAGGATATTTTAGATCAGGATGGTTCTTCTAATTCAGTGGAAATATGAGTGAGGAAGAGTCTTTCTCATAATTTTATAAGGCTTCAGGTCAGAACAGGGGGGCAAGTACCTCCTTCCTCAGAAATGAAAATGTGTAAGGAACCAAATAAACATCAGAAGTTGTGTCCTGGGAGAATCCCCACTTCCCAAGACAGAAGCTTCCAAACTAACACACTAAGCAAGAGAGCTGGACAAAGGCCAGGGAACCCAGCATGGGATCAGGACAGTAAAGGAGAGACACAAGCATCCTCCCTGAAAGAGACTCTCTACAGCCAGACCCTAGAAACATAATTGCAAAAATGTAGGACCAAGGGTAAGACATTTAAAAGATACAAGTAGGCATAGCTCAGAAAAAGCCTTCTCTAGTTTCATTCAAGGATCATAAGCAAATATTTTCTGCATCAATACTTGATGTTAAAGGTCTTCTTAAAACTAAATGTCATGCTTTTAGTAAGAGCAGCTTTATAAATACAATTTAATGCCTTTGATTCACTATTTAGAACATTCATCTATTTTTTCAACAAACATTTACCTCCTCTGTTCTTGGAACCGTAATTTGTGTCATTGCCACTGTAAGGCAAAAGAAATGGAGACACAAGTTACAGAACACGGAGCTGAATTTGTTGCTACCCCCAAAATAGGCTCTGAATATGACTCTCATATCCTTGATATAAGCTTTCTAGTTCTCCTTAACTTCACACCTACAGGATCGTGCATATTTAAAAGCCTACTGAATTGGCAGTTCGGGTTAATTGAAGAACTGGTTCACTTACATTTCCTATTCTGTACTTGTTCCAAATGTGAAAACCTATAAACTTCCTGTCTTCATTACCCTCTCCTCTTGCCAGCAGGGTAACCAATCCTCCTCACAAGATTCTAAAATGCTACAGATGCTAATGATGATGTCTTGGAGTTCAAAAAAAAAAAAAAATGCATTAACAAACCCCTGGAAGCATGCAATGAAAGCCAGTAGGGACTTTCCATCCTGTGAAGCAAACTCATCCTAGACCTCAGCCCAGTCAGTTATCAGGTTAAGCATAATTCTTTAATGGGCTTGTTAAAGAGAAAAAAAGTAAATTGGAGGCCATTCAAAGGCAAGGACTATGTTTTCAACTTCTTTGTAATTCCCCACAGTAATCTCGTATAATTCTTGGTTGACAGTTGTTCCTCCATTAACAATTAGCTTTTGTTGATTTATCCCTTTTATGTGTTTTTCAAACAAAAAACAGAGCAGTGTCATGGGGGTTATATGAGCAACAGGATCATTAAAATTAACCAATGATTAAACTTCAAGTTTAATATAGACATATCAATTGATTCCTTCCTAAGCAAGATAAGAATATTAGCAAATTTTCACTTCCTCCCACATATTCATTTTTGTTAGTTATTATTATATTGTCAGGTTTTATAACATTTACATTTGCTTCTACAATTAAAATTCATTCAATTGTTAAATCTTAGATCTTAGTTATAAATTAATCTGATAATCACTGCCTGTTCTTTTACCACTTCTTTTCCACTCCTAGGTTCTGGTTTTTATTTTTGTTTTTGTTTTTTGATTATCAGTATTTATCAAATAATCTTTTTTTCAATAAGGTTTCATATATGCTGTATGCACTGAATACTTTGAATATTTAGAAATAACTTTCTGTTATCTTTATATATGAACGACAATTTGACTGGATATTATATTCTTGGGTTATGCTTTTTCCCTGCATTGTCTCCTAACATTCAATCTTACTACACAAATACAGATTATATATATATATATATATATATATATATATATATATATATATATATATATATATAATATTATATTTATAAATACATTTTCTTTGATGTTCATTAAGGTTTCTACTTTAATGATGTCAATTATCTTTCTGTTTTATTGGCTATGACTTCTTTATATTATCTTTTGCCTAACTGTTTAACATATTTTTTACATTGATTCTCTTAAGCCTTTGTACCACATTACTAATTCAGTGTTAAGCCGTGTCTAATCTGTTGGGTGGTATATAATGTTGTTGATCTTCTGTTTCTCTAGCTCTGTGGCTTCCCTTTTCATTTCATTCTGCTACTTGAGAACTTGTGTGCTATGTTCTTACTAAATCCTTCTACAAACAAAACATTCAGAGAATTTTTTCCGTTCCTTTTGATTTTATTTTTCCTAGATTAGCTTGTTCCTCAGTCTTTGTTATACTATCTCTTACTTATTATTATTAATTGACTTATTTGCTACATTATACTTACATAGCTACATGTTGTCTCTTTTCATGTTAACAGGAGCCATTCTACCTGGACCTTCTGTTTTGTTGATGAGGGTGAGTTCTCTTTAGTCTCTTTGTGTCTTATAAAACTCACTTTATCAGGTTTGGTTTGTTTGTTTGTTTGTGGGGGGGTTCTGTTTTCTGGTTGTTGTTGTTTTTGTTGTTGTTGTTTGAACCAGGGGCACTTAACCACTGCACATCCCCAGACCTTTTCTATACTTATTTGGAGACAGGGTCTCACTGAGTTGCTTAGGGCCTTGATAAATTGCTGGGGCTGGCTTTGCACCCGTGATCCTCCCACCTGAGCCTCTGAAGCAGCTGGGATTATAGGCTTGCGCCACCATGCCCAGCATTTCATCAGTTTTTAAGATGCCCATTTTATATATTTTAACATCTCCAAAATTGTTGTACATCTTACAATTTAATTGGCAGAATTTTTTCAGTATTTTATTTTTCCTCTTTGGGGCTACATTATGAAAATATCTATTACAAACCTCTAATTTTCTTCCAGCTCTCAACTCTAAAACCCTCTCTCATACTTAGTATATGATCATGTATTCTACTTCATATAGAAAATAAAATCCATCAGACACCTTTGACTTTCCATCAGAAAACTCAAAACTTAAAGAATTCTTCCCTCCAGCTACATCAGAAAAGGTAACTTAAACCATCCTGTCTACAGTTATCCCTTCCTCTGAGTTCTGGATCCCCTGTCCTGTCGTAGGAAACGACCTGTCTGTCTCATGCATTGTCAGATCCTTCCCTTTCTTCTAACTCCTTCCTATAAGGTTTTAAGTCAGTTTAGTCAAAGCCATTGTTTAAAATAAATAAATAAATAAATAGCTTCCCTCACTGTCACATTCCTTCTGCTCCTTCAAAGCCAGACTTTTTAAAGATCCTCATTTGTGGGCTGAAGTTGTGACTCAGCCGTAGAGCGCTCACCTAGCATGTGTGAGGCCCTGGGTTTAATCCTCAGTACCACCTAGAAAAAAAATAAAATAAACATATTGTGTCAAAAAATAATAATTAAAAAAAAAAAGATCTTCATTTGTTCAACTCTGACTCATTCCCTAAGTCAAGTCATTCTAATTTGTTTCTGACCCTACCTTTGCTGCAAAAAACCACTCTCAGAAGGTCACCAGTGACTTCCCAGCAGGTCACCAGTGACTTTCTTATGGCTAAATGCAATGAACTTCAGTCTCAGTTGTACCAATCACTCCTTCTAAATACTTCCTTTGACTTCCATCTCAACACACTCTTCTAGTTTTACTTTTGCCTTTCTGGTAACTTCTTCTCAATATCTTCTGTAGAGTTTTCTTCTGCTGCCTGTCCCTTAGATTTTCCTTTCTATAATAAGTATGCTAGAATCTTTTCTCGTTCTACAAATGTCTAAATCTTATGGCTTCAATTACATCTGCACTAGTTAGCTTCTCAATTTATAGCATTATTACCAAATATTTCTCCTGTACATCTAACTCAAAGTTATCAGGTTCAAAAGGAAATTTTTTCCATTCTAGATTCTGTTCCTCTTCACTTTTGTGCTTCACTAAATGGCACCACCACCCAGTTCAGTTTATTTTGTTTTGTTTCGATTTGTTTTTTACTCTAAGCTAAGCATTAGGCTCACTGTCTGTACTTCATTATGAAGTTCTCTAAGCTATTCTGTGTCACCACTGGCATTGCCAATTTCAAATTACTATTCTTTTTTTTCTACATTTTTTATTGGTACATGATAGTTGTACACAAAGATGGAATTTGTTTTTATATGTTCGTACATGCACACAATATAACACTATAATTCGTTTTTTTTAGATATTTTTTAATTGTGGATGGACACAATACCTTTGTTTTATTTATTTATTTTTAATGTGGTGCTGAGATTCAAACCTAGTGCCCCACACATGCTAGGCAACTGTTCAACCACTGAGCTACAACCCAGCCCATAACAATATAATTTGGCCAATATCACTGTCCATCATTTCCCCTCCCTCTCTACTTCCCACTCCTTAGTCCCTTTCCTCTAGTGATCTCCCTTTGATTTTGGGAAGATCTACCCCCACCTTTGTTTTCCTTCTTCCTCTCTAGCTTCTGCATATGAGAGAAAACACAGGACTCTTAGCCTTCTGAGTTTGACTTATTTCAGTTAACATGATGGTCTCTGGTTCCATCCATTTTCCTGAAAATTCCATAATTTCATTATTCTTTGTGGCTGAATGAAACTCCATTGTGTATATATAACACATTTTCTTTATCCATTCATCCATTGATGAAAACCTAGGTTGGATCCAAAGTTTGGCTGTTATGAATTGTGCTGCTATAAACATGTGTATGCATGTATCACTGTAGTAAGGTGACTTTCATACTTCAGAGTAAACACCAAGAAGTGATATAGCTGGGTCATTTGGTGGTTCCTCAAGTTACTATTCTTTCTTGCCCATTTCACTGTAATAATTTCCAACTTTCTTTTCCAAAGTGCTTCACTGAAATTCAAATCTGATCACATCACATCCTATACCCTTAAAATCTTACAATAACTGGCCATTGCCTATGGAATATCCCCCAAGCCCTTTAACCTGGCATGCATACCCCTGCATAGCTTTGGTTTCTTTATACTTCTCCAAATCCACCTGTGTCTCACATTATGTACTCTAGTCAAGCTAGATCATGGATAGATCCAATTTACTCTCTTTAACCTCCTTTCTGTGGCTTTTAATCAGCTAATTTTGAGAAATGAGTGAAGTATATCTCTCCAAGCATTAGATATGACTGAAACAGTTGCAGTTGAACCACTTTTAGACAAGACATGCACTGTCCAGGTACAGCATTAGCACTTTCTCTTATCTCCTACATCTGCCCTTTTCAGACATTCATGCTACCAGTCTAGCACCTCCAAAACATTTTGAGACCTTCAAACTAAGAAATATACCTGTGTTTTTCTGCCCCTGCTTCAAAACTAAAGTGAACTGGGCTGGTCTAAATTCTAAGACAAGTACTTCTGACTTCCCTGTGAATAACCAGAGTTAATCTGATAGTTTTTCTTTTTCTTTGATTAACACCTGAAAAGGGATTTTTTTATCTTCAGGAGCAAGGACAGTGATTGGTTAACATAAAAAGTATTTATAAGGACCTCATATGGCAACTGGTGTTTAATAATTACTTTAAAATATATTCATAATGATGGGGAAAGATTTAGTTCCTTTGATATAACTTCAAATTCCTTATTAAAGTTTGCTTTAATAAAGTGACTACTTTTTTAAGATTGCTATTCTATTAACAAATTTTTTAAATGTAGAGAAATTTAAAGGTGTGTTTTATTCCATAATTTGCCTATAATAAAACCATTAAATTGGATAAAACTAGAATTACCATTTATTCCCTAGTAACCAAATAAATTTTATGAAGCCAGGTGTTAGTCCTAAATTTTCTTTATATCATCTCTTATGGTTAACAGGGTCAATCTCTTTTCATACAAGGTTGTATAAACTACAAAATAAACTGAAGTACTGAGGGAAAGTAGTGAAATTAATCACCAACCAAGCAAGATAGGTCATTTATGCTCCAAATGTTTCTTTTCATCCAATTTTTTCAGATATAATCTTCCATTTAAGTGCAGTTTCATGCTAAATTGAAACAATTTTACTGCTACTAGTTAGTTGGATCAATTTAGTGGAGTAAATCCCATTTGTTTGGAATTGTTTAATAAAATAGCTGATTGACTAAACTATTGCTTTCACCTGACTATGTTAGTTCAACATCACTAGGTTTCACCTGGCTATGTTATTTCAAAATGATGATCTGGTCAAGTCTAGAAAGAATTCATTTGTTCTAAGGGCAATTTGTTCATTTGTTCTATGGGCAATTTTCATCCATAAGAATAGATTATTACTTTAAAGACTTTTCCCCCCATGGTGTACTGCCAGGCAATTTGAGCCACTGTGGTAAATTAACATCGTATTATATATGCAACCCTAAATGGCAGCTTCCAAAAGAAAGCTCTTTCTGACTTGTTCACTATTGTTTATGTAGCACATAGACTGTAAACATTCAGAAAATAATTAATTGAATTAAATAAATTAATTAGTAGAAAAATTATCATCAGTTGCCTATCTTATCCAGATAAAATGTCTATAGAAAATCTGACTCGTTACATTTTATGTCATAGTATCTCTCAACATAAAGACTTCTGGGTAATTATAAAACTGAAAAAGTACTGTAGCCCCAGTACTGATTTGGGTTCAAGACAGTGGCTCCCAGGGCATCAGAATCACCTAGAGAACAAGTTAAAATACAGATCATTGAGCCCCAGTCCTAAAGTTTCTGTTCAGTAGAGACCTGAAAACCTACATTTCTAATGAGTTCTTTGAGTGAAACTGGCTGCCAGTCCAGAAACCACATTTTTGAGAACTGCAAATTCTATTTCTATAATCCCAGTGACTCAGGAGGCTGAGGCAGGAGGATCACAAGTACAAGACTAGCCTCAGCAACTTAGTAAGACCCTCACAACTTACTTTTAAAAAGTAAAAGGGCTGGGGATGTGGCTCAGTGGTTAAATATCTCTGAGTCTATTCAGTCCATAGTACCTCCCCCCCCCACACACACACACAAAGTACAAGACCACTTAGTAAGAATGGTCTTTATTTTGTACATATTTTCAGCAAAAATCATATCCATGAGCATATTTCATGCATAATAACACAACCTTATCAGTTCTATGGAATTTACATTGTATCTATTATCCTATATGACATCCAAGAGGATACTTTTAATTCAAGTAGAACCTGTCAATTAGGTAGCAAGAAAAAAATCTGCAAGCACATTGTTCTTCTTAATACTACAAGATTGTCTGAAATTTCCTAGTTTTAATTTGCTTTCCTAGGCATAATTTATTATACCAGGTTTAGAGCCTTCCACATTATAAGAACAATGGAAACCTAGGTTGGATCCATAGTTTGGCTGTTATGAATTGTGCTGCTATAAACATGTGTATGTATGTATCACTATAGTAAGGTGACTTTCATTCTTCAAAGTAAACACTAAGAAGTGATATAGCTGGGTCATTTGGTGGTTCCTCAAGTCACTATTCTTTCTTGCCCATTTTACTGTAATAGTTTCCAACTTTCTTTTCCAAAGTGCTTCACTGAAATTCAAATCTGATCACATCACATCCTATACATCACTTTTGTCAGTGAAAACATTTTCAAACTACTGTTTCAAACTGAAGTATGATAGATGCATTAATAGTAAATAACTCCAAACAGTAATAACAATACCAAATAGTAATAACAAGCTATAATAACAACATTTTGGCCTATTGGCATGTATGACGTTGTTAAAGTTTCTAGCTTTATCTTTGGAGTCTAGCCAGTGGAACCTACCTATGTTTGTTAAGGATTTGGCAGATGCCTCTTAAGGTTAAATCCACTCATCTTTCAGCAAAAGTGCAACCTCTTGCAGGCCTTGGAAATGTGAACCTATGAATGCTTTTAAACAAAAGAAGTGTTAACTAGAGGTAGGACTCATGGCTGCTCTTATAATAGGAAGCTTAAAATAATTAAAGAACAATGGCATGGTAGATTTTACTAATGCACACATTCCTCTGAAAGGTATCACTTCCTTTTGAAGCCTTACATCTCTCAATAGACAAATAAAATAGAATTCAACATTTAGTGTGGTCAATCAGCAGGACCTCGTGTGTGTGTGTGTGTGTGTGTGTGTGTGTGTGTGTGTGTCTGCGCAGTAAGAGGTAGGTAGATGGGGAGAAAATGACTGAAGGAAGGAAATCACTCTATTTTTCTCCTCAAAAAATTACCTGGAAGAGCCACATCTCTACATTAACCACGTCAGCACCTGCTTGTGAGAGTCCTCCCTCCTACCCAGAGGGATGTGCTGAGCAAGAAATGATTTACTTCAAATGCTGCCAAGGTTGAGCATCTAAAGACTGGCTCATGTTGCACATCCAGCAAGGAAGCAGGCTTGGGGCAAAGGCAAGCATCTAAAGAAAGCACAGGAAGACTTTTTGACAGCCCCAGTAGGGGATTTTCTCAAAAAAGATTTGTAAGATGCCAAATTAATCTTGAGGTTTCTTGCCTCACCTCCTTTTATGTCTTTCCCTGAGCAGTTCTTGTATAAACTTGTCCTCAGGATGTCTTTCCGCCTCTATAAACTCCCACCTCTTGGTAGCCTTGGCACATCTGCCTTACCCTGAGGCTCTTGAATTACTTGCCCATTCCACATTTCTATGGTTAAAAACCTCCCTTCGAGGCAGGAATGCAAGCTACACCACATTCTCCTTTCTGAGTCACATGGAGACAGTGGTCATCACCAGGCCAAGTCGCCTTTCACTCAGGCCATATCCTCTTTGTTCCAGAGGAACTTTTCCCCCTGTGGAAAAGAGACTTGACTATCTTGACAATTAATAATTACCTAGCAAGGGCAAGTAAGAGACTCAGTCTTCTGAAGAACCAGTTTCCAGGCCATTTGGATTTGGAGTAAAACCCTGAACTGAATCCAGAGGCAAAGAAGCAGCCAGTATGCCACACTTCAGGCTGTACCTCTCCAGGTACTGCTGGCTACCAAAATCTATCTCACTTGGCGGAGGCAGCTATAACAAAACAACACTGACTGGGCAATTTAAACAACAGACTTTTTTTTTTTTTTTTGCAATGTGCATAGGCTGAGGATTTTCCAAACCTTCAAATTCTGGTTTTGGAACTGCTTAACAATGCCTTCTTCAATTCATCCCTCACTCAGTTTATAAGTACCAAGTTCTCTGTCCTATTATAACAAGTATACCTTTCATCCAGTTTCCGACAACATATTCCTCACTTTCATCTGAGGCCTCACCAGACTGGCCTTTAATGCCCACATATCAATTATCATTCTGTTTATGACTATTATGTGTTCTCTCCAGTTTTCCTCTTCCTTTCTGCACACCAGAATCACCTTACCCTCCATATATCTAACATGCACCTCAAAACTCTTCCAGTCTCTACCCACTGCCCGACTGTAGGGCTGCTTCCTTCTGTTCAGCTACTATTGCACCTTCCTGCCCCCTCCAAGTACCATCTCTCCCTCCAAGCAAAGTCCCACTGGTTAAATTGGGGTATTACTGTCCTTTGTTCCTCTTTCCATAGCTCTACATAAATTGCTCACTTACCACACAAAGTCACAATTCCACTTTCTTATCCAAACTAAACATTCACCTGCCTTTCTCTTAACTCTAGTTTGACATTTCATTCATGTTGGTTTCATGGGTTTCCCTTTCCTCTTTCTCTGTTGGTTCTTGATCACCACATTGGGCTCCCCTTTCTTACCTACTCTTAAATGTTTGTATTCCTGAGGTATGTCTCCTTGGCCTTATATTTTTTCACTCTAGAAACTAATGGGCCTTCCTTTTTGAGAGTTAAGAAAAAAGGCTATGGAAGCCTCATTGGAGAGCCCAGTCACTAAAATTTTTTTTAAGCCTATTTTACTGAGGATACCAGAGAACAAAGCAGACATGATTCCTGTCCTCATGAGGAAGACAATAAATAAATTTAAGTGTATATATGATGTTAAACTGTGATAATTGCCATGAAGAAAAACAAAACAGGAAAGGAGACTGATGGGCAAAAAAAGTTCTCTCTGAGATGTGATTTTGATCAGCCATTATTTAAAGCCATGAGTCTGGATGAGATCACCGAGGAAGGAGAGCAAATAGAGAAGAGAAAGCTGAGGACTCAGTTCGTAGGTATTTCACCCTTTTAATTTCACTTAGAAAGACCTATTGAAGGAGACTGAGAAGGAGGTGGTTAGTGAGATAAGAAGAAAATCAGGAAAATATGAAGTTCTAGAAGCCAACAATAACAAAACAAAAAGTGTTTACAGAAAATGGTGTCACACATTGCTAAGGAAGACAAAGACTTAAAATAGGCAAGAAAGAGATCTCTGCCAATCATAAGACTGTTTTAGTTGAATGGGAAGATAAGAGCTTGCTAGGAGAGTTGGAAGGCCCATTAGTTTCTAGAGTGAAAAAATATAAGGCCAAGGAGACATACCTCTCTTGAATGGGAGATAAGAGTGATTATAGCCAGGTGCAGTGGCCCAGGACTGTAATCCAGCAGCTCAGAAGTTGAGGAAGGAAGATCCCGAGTTCAAAGCCAGCCTCAGCAACAGTGAGGCACTCAACAACTCAGTGAGCCCCTGTATCTAAATAAAATACCAAAAAAGGGCTGGGGATGTGGCTCAGTGTTTGAGTGTCCCTGAGTTCAATCCCTGGTACACTGCCCCACTCTGCCTACAAAAAAAGATTATAGAAATTCTTTCTCCTATAAAGGAGAGCAGAAAATGGGGATAGTCAAATGGGATTGTGGTGTCACATTTCAAAGGGGACATTTTACAGCCTGGGAGTAGGGATGACAAGTAAAAAGGAGAAAACTGATGATGCAAAACAAAAAGTGGTTGATTACAGGAGCAAAGTCCTGAGTAGAAGAGATATCCAGTGCACAACGGACATTAGAGAGGAACTTAAACAGTTTATCTGTTGCAACAGGAATAAAAACAGAGCATGTGGGTACAGATGCAGGGTAATCGGTGGAGGCAATGGTAAGAAGGTGAGGTAGTTCTCTTAATATTGTTTGTTTTCTCAGTTAATTATATGCTAAGTCATAAGTTGAGTGTGAGAGAAGAAGAGTTGTTAGAAGTTTGAAAACAGGAAAAGTTGGAAAAATAAGATTGCTGGGCTGCTATGGAAGTTTCACTTAAACTGTGTCCTGTATTTAAAGTGAAATAAATCAGCCAAGTGAGATATGTTCTTCTAGCTATATTCAACTGAACCTCTGCACCCTTTTTCTGAGTGACTTTGTCCAAAGCCATGATTCAGTCAACATTTTTGTGTCATGATTCCCAAATCTGTATCTCTATCCCAAACCTCTTTTTGAAATTCCAAACTCATAAGGTCTAATAAACTTCTCAACTTAAAATCTTTTAGATATCCCTTAAATTCAATATATCCAAACTAAAATATTATTGTAATGTCCTACTTTATAAAGCTAGCTAATAACACTACCATCCATTTACTACCTAAAGAGAAGCGAAAATTCAACTATATTTCTTCTGCTTCACCTCCAGAGAGCCTTTTAGATCTTGAATATCCAAGTTCTTTACATCTTAAGTTCACCACCCTAAGGTTCAGTCCTTCATCACTTTTCACCTAAATTCCAGCAACAGTCCCATCTCTTTGATGCCAGTCTATCTCCACATCAACCATCTTCCACACTGCTGCTGAGATTCTCCTTGGAAAATGCCATCACTTCACTCTTTACTTAAAGTATTTCAAAGACTACCTTTAGCTCAAAAAGTAAAGGGAAGAGTATGGAAGAAACGGAGAAAAGGTGGTTAAAGGATGCAATGGTGCAATTTGGACAGGAAAAATAACTTGAAATGTCTCCATAGCCCAAAAGGATAGTCATGGTTGACAATTAATTGAATATTTCAAAACACATAATTAAGAGAATTTTGAATGTTCCCAGTACAAAGAAATGATACATGTCTGAGGTGATAGATATGCCAGTTATTCTAATCTGATCATTGCATATTATATACATGTATTGAAATGTCACACTGCATTGAAATGTCAAACTGCAACCCATAAATATGTAATTACCATATGTAAATTCAGATTTCTGTGTTCCAAAGCCAGATATTCTGATTGATCATGTCTAAGCCACAAAATCTACATTTTAATAAGGTCCCCAGAAGTCTTTAACAGGTTCTAGGCAGCAGAAAATCAGTCTAGAAGAGCCAAAGGGAAAAGTAACCCATTAAGGAATACTGGGCAACTTACCAAATCGATAGAATGAATGGCTGTAAAGCCAGGCTTGGAGGTACATAGCCAGGGAAAAATCCTGAATCCACACTGCCAAATTCATCCAATGAAGCCATTAATGATGCCACCAAAGAATACTAAACACTATTGCTTGTACAACTGATCCTGAGAACTCAATTTGAGGGCAACCTCACTATCTCTCTCATTGCTATCACTGATACCCCGTAAAGTTGGTTGTGGTTGGGCACAGTGGCACGCACTTGTAATCCAAGAGGCAGGAGGGTCACAAATTCAAGATCAGCTTCAGCAATTTAGTAAGACTTTTCTCAAAATAAAAAAATAAAAAGGACTGGGAGTGAACTCAGTGGTAGAGCACCCCTGGGTTCAATCTGTAGTACCCTCTGCCAGAAAAAAAAAAAAGAAAAAAAACCTCTCCATTTTGTTGCAACTATTATTGTAAAATAGTCGACAGCCTGTGTTGAGCTAGAATATCCATTTTGATACTATTACTAAAGGTACTTGAAAGCTAGAATGCTCTTCTTTTTTTGGTGAGATCCTCCTCTAGCTCCTCTGTATCTTACTGGAATTTTCCAATTCTAGAAAAGAAAATAGGCTCTTCTAAATATGCTCTTCTCTTTAATACTCAAAAATTGCATTCTACCAACCATGAAGCATGGTGAACCAAAAGAATTCTATTATTCTACCAGTAAGGAAGTCATGAGGAGGGCCTTCTCTGCTTGGGATCTGGAGTTTAATTTATACTCTTGATTTCTTTTCCCTCTTTCTCATATAACCTACACATACAACCTATGGATCATCCATACAACCTGCTGACCCAAAGCCTACATGCTAAAGGTTAGAACCACCTGAAAGGGAAATTATTTTAGTCACATGTCTTAGTAATGGGACATAATATATAGAATACCTACCCAAAAGCTTGTAAGGAAAATTTTATGAAATCTTATAGTAGAATTAAGCATTAAAAACCCTTTCTCTAATACCCTTTTCTCGTTGAAATGAGGGTGAGCAGTTTGTCTCTCCTTCCATAGAGACATTTATCCTCAGTGATGTTGTTCAGATTATTCCAGCCAAACAATAGAACCCATCTCTGATGATTCATTGCTTTGTATCACTATCTGTCTGTGTTTCCTCAGGGTCTGACAGAAGTCTGTCAGAAAAAATGAATATGACTTCTTAATTAAATCCACTATGGAGTGTGACTGGCATGTTCTCAACTTCTTTTGATGTGTAACCTGTTACACACTCCAAGCTTTAAGTCAGAAACATGGTGAAAATTCTCAGGTGATAGGTCACATAAAGAATGAATAATTCTTGACACAATAAAATCAGTTTCTCAGTGTGGCACCTGGACAGTCGACCAAGTCCTAGCTGAGAAGTCATCTTCCCCCACCCTTTTCAGGCACACAGACCTACATGCTGATTAATAATCTACAGGCACTTCCTTGATCACTGCCAGTACTTTTGTCTATAAGCTCTGCCTCCATCCTATACCTCGTTTATATACTGCCACAGTCCATTGGTGGAAGCTGTTGCAATCCACCTTTCCACTTTGACAGTTTATTTCAGTGACTCCCACACACAGCTAAGGCTCTGAGTCATTGTCTGTCTGTTTTTCCATTGCATAACCTCAGAGAAGGGCTTTGGAAGTGTTCGATGATGGGACTCTTACCTAAACCTTGTGTGGGTCCCCTTGGAACATTGCTAGAAGGTATCCCTCCTCAGCACTAAGTTCATGCCAGCCCTTTGTCTATTTTCTCATCTTTGTTCCCTGATTCCTGAGCCTTTTCCCAGTAGCCTGTTTTATTCTGTTTGGGTTATATTACCTCTTGTGTAACTATATTTGCATAGTTCTCTTTTGGTAGCAAAAGCAGAAGGGAGGGGGATTTCCTTTATCCAAAGACATGAACCTCCTTGAAGGCCTACATCATAGGCCCTACACCATAAGCCTGAATCTACACTACGATGAGCACATTTCATCTCACGCTTTAATAAAACTTCAGGATACATTAGATTTATCAAATTATAGATCTGGGGATCTAAGAGACTTCTTCATCTTCTTTCCTTATAAGAAAACAAATTCACAAAGGTAAATTACTTTCTCAAAGATAAACAACTATTGGCAAACAAACCTGGAATAGAACTCAAGTTCAGGATTCTTTCTTCTTTACTACTCTGACTTTTCTCTGAAACATTTCCCGTTTTTAACCATGTGTGACCTTTCTGTTAAAGATAATCTGTATATACAGTTGCTTAATGAGTGATTGAATGGGACTGAAAGAAAAATAGAAATATTCAATAAAGCTTTATACAATGGTATAGGTAGACCAAATAATGGCCTCCCAAAGATGTTCCTATATTATTCCATAGAATCTGTGAATATGTTCCCCTACATGACAAAAGGGACTTTGTAGATCAGATTAAGCTAAGGATCCCAGAAAGAGAGATTATACTAGATTATCTGGGTGGTCCCAGAGTGATAACAAGGGTTCTTAAAAGTGAATGAAGAAAGCAAGAGAGTCAAACTTAGGAAGATATGTCAACATTTGGGATTATGTAATATAAGGATTCAAGCCTTCATTATTGACTTTGGAGATGGAATGTGGACACAGGCCCAGGAATGTGTACAACCTCTATAAATTAGAAAAGAAATTTAAAAATGTCTTCTCCCTCACAACCTCCATGTAATCCTAATTGAAATATCTTTATTTCAATTCAGTGAAGCTTAATTTAGACTTCTAAACTCCAGAACCATAAGATAATAAAATTTTGTTGTTTTAAGTCATTAGTTTATGGTAATTTAATATGGTAGCAATACAAGTGATTGGTTTTATAAATAACTTTTAACATAAAACAATAATAATCCTGTTTATTTAACTTTTTTTTTGAAAGAATAAGAGAAACAAGGACTCACTATGTTGTCCAGGCTGGCTGTAAATGCTTGAGCTCAAATGATCCTCCTGTCTCTGCCTCCCAAGTATTTAAGGCACATAACACCATACCCAACTTATTTAGCATTTTATGTGACAGGTATTGTGGCATGGTATCTATTACCTCACTAAATCCTTAGAAAAAGTCTAGAAGTAAATAATATTATTATTCCCGTGTTTCAGTTGAGGAATGTGAGGCTTAGAGTTTTCTTACTTGCCCAGCCAATTTGCTTAATTTTCTCCTTAAAAATATTATTTGATTTATCTTAAGCAAAAAAAAAAATCCAAGGATCCCATAGTTGAATTTTTCTTTAGGATAAAATGAAGTAACTGATACTAGACTATAACCACAACCTAAATAAAACATGAAATTACTGTTTTCAGTTAATGAGCATTAGACATTACAAGACTCTGATCTTCAAGAAATGGGAAACAAATAAGAAGAGCCCTATAATCATCCTGGATTTCTGTTTTGATGTATTTTTTTTTTCTTTTACCATAATGTGGAGAGCAGGATAGCAAGAGGAGTCTTTCTGAATTGAGAGAGAATCAGAATTCAGGGAAACTCAGGGCAGAAAGGTCTGTATATGGAAAGACCCCCAAAAATATGCATGGGGTGCCCTTGAGTCTGTTTCTGAATACCAAGTCACACTTGCCTAAAGTTAAATTCCATGAAGCAAGGCAAAAAGCAACCAGAGGACAATAAACTGGAAAAAAAAAATCTGAGTTCAAAAGAGCTGTGAGATGTTTGTGTGAATAAAGAATTCTTGTTAAATACCTGGGCATATTCAGTAGAAATGCCAGAAAGGCAATGGATTAATGAAAGAACTAAATAAGGCTTAGAATAAGGTCATTCTGAACTTTCTTGAACAAAGTTCATAAAGAATTCTTAAAGGGACCCAGGTGATATGTAACTAACCTAAATAACTACTGAACAAAACCCCCTACTTTGTGACAAAATGCAGTATTTCACAGTGTAAAAACCACAATGTCCAATGTCTAGTCAAAAAAATTACTAGGCATAGGGCTAGGGTTGTAGCTCAGTGGTAGAGCACTTGCCAGGCATATGTAAGGTACGAGGTTTGATCCTCAGTGTGAGGCATAGGGTTCAATCCTCAGCACCACATAAAAATAAATAAATAAAATAAAGGTACTGTATCCATCTACAATGAAAAAATATTTTTTAAAAAAATTAATCTCTTAAAGAAGTCAAATTGTCTCCAAAATGAAAAATTGCCTAGGTGAAATGAAGAATGGAAATGCAGAAAATATCAATGAACTTTGAGATTCATCCAAATAGAAGTACTTAAAAAAAAAAAAAACAGTGCCTTAATGATCTTTGTGACACTATTGAATTGTCTAACCAATACATAATCAAAGTCTTTAGAAGGTAAGGATTTAAGGATATACAAAAATATTTGAAGAAATTATGGCCAAAATTTTGTAAAACTTCACAAAACTCTACACATACAAACCCCAAAAACTCAATGGGCACCAAACAGAATAAACATAAAGAAAATTCTGCAGGATACATCATATCCAAATAGCTAGCAGTAAGTGACTAACATCAAATTTTAAATATCATAGAAGAAAGGACAAATTACATACAGATAAATAAAGATGAAAATAAGAGCAAATGACTTGACAGAAATCATATAAACGAGAAGATAACAAAATGTCATCTTTAAATTTTAAAATGATGAAAGAAAAAAACTGTCAACTATGTTTTATACTTCTAGCAAAAGTGTCCTTCAAAGATTAAGGCAAAATAAAGGATTCTTTAGACAAACAAAAGCTATGATCATTTATATCCAGAAGACAGGCAACTACAAGGAACAGTAAAGAAAGTTCCTCAGGCTGACGGAAAATAATATCTAATTGATATTTAGATGTACACAAAAGAATAAATTTTGCCAAAAAATGGTTGATAGTTGATTAAATATAAAATATATTTCCATTTTCTTGATTTCTTTAAAATATAATTTAACTAAAGCAAAAAATAATAACTACATATTTGGGTCTGTAATATATGTAAAGGTGAAATGTTTAACAATCACATGAAAGACAATAGGAAAGAAGAAGAATCATAATGTTTAAGGATCTTACATTATATATGAGGTACTATAATAAACTATCATAACTTAAAGATTCATATTGAAAATACTAAAACAACCACTATAAAATAAAACAGAATACAACAAAATGGAGACAAAGCAGATTATTTTGAAATATGCAATTAGTTCCAAAGAAGGCAGAAAAAAAAGGAACAAAAATGGAACAAACAGAAAACAAATAGCAAAGCACAATAATACACAACTTCAGAGATCCGTGGGATACCATCAAGCATTCCAAAATATGTCAAGACCCAATGAAGGAAAAGGCCAGAAAAAAAAAAAACTTGAAGAAATAATGTTTATAACTTCCCAATTTTGATAAAAATATGAATCTACACACCAAAAAGATTCAATAAACTCCAAGGGGGATAAACATCACATTAAAGATTTACACCAACACATACTATAATCAAAGACACAGGAAGAATCTTGAAAGCAGCAAGAGAGAAGTAAATTATCATATAAAAGGAATCCTCCATAAAGATCAATAAGTTAAATTTTTTTTGGCGGGAGGGTGATATAGGGGATTGAACTCAGGGGCACTCAACCACTGAGCCACCTCCCCAGCCCTATTTTGTATTTTTCTTAGTGACAGGGTCTCACTGAATTGCTTAGCACCTCCCTGTTGCTGAGACTGGTTTTGAACCTGTGATCTTCCTGCTTCAGCCTCCTGAGCCACTGGGATTACAGGCATGCACCACCTTGCCTGGCTATAAATTAATTTCTTATTAGAAATCAGAGGCCAAAAGATTTTGGGATGACTTAAAGTGCTGAATGAAAGGGCAGGGGGGAAACTGTCAACTAAGAATTCTATACCTGGCAAAACTTCCTTTCAAAAATGAGGACGGATTTAATATTTCCCAATAAATAAACACTGAGGGAGTTCATCACCCTGATAATGGTAGTCCTTCAAACTGAAATGAAAACACACTAAATGTAACCTGAAGCCATATGAAGAAATAAATAACTTCAGTAAAAGTAACTACATAGGTATATATAAAAGGCCACTGCATTATTTTGTTGTGGGTTTGTAACTCCTCTTTTTTTTTTAATTTCCTACAGAATTTTAAAACCAAATCCTATGTTAATGGTGCACAATATATAAAAATAAGGTGACAAACTGATATAAAGAAGGTGTAGATATATAGAAGTTTTCATATGGTATTTGTTTGGTTTGGGTCTTAAATGTCCCCCATAACTCACATGTTGAAGACTTGGGTCCCAGTTGATGGCACTATTGGGAGGTGGTAGAAAATTTAAGAGGTGAGTCCTAGTTGGAGGAAGCAAATCACAGCTATAAATACAGGATTTTTAATTGTGATCTCTGTGGTAACCACAATGAAAATAACTAAAAATACATACAAAAAAGGAAATGAGGAGAGAACCAAAATGATATACTACTAAAGTCAACTGAACATCAAAGAAGGTAGTATTGGAAGACTTAGGAAACAAAAAGGACAAAACCTATAGAAAAAAAAAATGGCAGAAGCAAGCCTTCCTTATCATAATCTCTTTATATATGTATTATAATCACCAATTAAAAGACACAGATGGGCAGGATGGATTAAAAATAATAGTAATTCTACTATACACTGCCTATGGGAGACTCATTTTAGATCCAAAGACAAAGTCTTTGTCCTGACAAAGATAGCAGAGAGTTGTCATTAATTAAGATGGAGAGGTACCTTATTTCATTAGTACATGAGGCATGAGCAAGATGGAAAACAAGAGTTCGATGTTGGAGCAGTTGAGTTTGAGATCTGTTAGACAATGAGGATATAAAAGACATTGGGTCGTGATTTTGAAGTTTAGGGTAAAAGTCCAAACTGGAGATAAATATTTATTATCACCATTTTGGTATTTAAAACTCTGAGAGTAAATGAAATATAAAAAGTGTGTGTGTGTGTGTGTGTGTGTGTGTGTGTGTCTAGATGACAAAGTCCAAAACCTGAGTTCTGGGTCCTTTTAACATTTGTTAGTTGGGAAGAAAAGTAGAAATGAGTACAGGGAAACAAGAATGGTGGCTAATGAGGTAAAAAAAAAATGGGAAAGTTATGTAATGAAAATGTTTTAAGGAAAACACATATGCTTTGCCAAAGGTTATTCTTTATTCTCTTCCTAGGTCTGGTTTAGGACATTCTCTCATCCCCAGATTGATGTTTTCTCCTTAGAGGGTGGTTTGTTTTTCAAATCCAAAAGTTTGTTCCTAAGAAAAAATCACAACAGGTTGTACATACTTCTAATTCTGTGTGTGTATACATTTAGTCTAATACTTAGAAGTATAATAGGAAAATCAGGGACTTTGGAATCAGTTCTTTCTCTGCCACTTCCATACTAGTTGTATGGCTTTGGGTAAATTATTTAACTGCCATCAGCCAGTTTCCTTGTGTGCATCTATCTCATAATCTACTGTTAGAATTAAATGACTTTCTGTATGTAATGAAGCACTATAAGATCTCAAGAAAGTTTCATTACTAGCCCCCTCCTGACATATGGGAATGTGCCCATACTTTATGTTCCCTCCAAGGCTAGAATTAAATATCTTATCCCTCCTTCCTATGTATTAGATTGATTTTATAAAGAAATTTTTGTTCCAAATGTTGACATTTAGGAGAGTAAGGATTAAACTTGTTCTACGAAACATCTTTTAAGAAAAGGAAATATTTCTTAGATAAGGTTGCTTTGATACAAAATGGGTAAGAAGGGAGGGAGATAAGAGAAAAAAATTTAAAAAGGATAAATAGATTAATTTATAGCAATGGAGCTCAAAATAACTTTCTGAAAATAAAGAATGCAGCTTTTAAATTGAAGTTTCTTCCCCGATAGCATCACAGCTCTTATCTTCATTTCTTAACTCTTATTTATCTGACCTCTTTTCGAATCTTTGATTCCTACAGAATTTCTCACCTATAACACACACAAAAATGTTACAATTGCTCTTCTTATTCCAAGAGTATGAAACCCTCCCCACTGAATTTATTTGTTTTTATACGATTATGATTTTTTTATTGAACCAATTTGTATTTCTTTTGGGGAGGGGAAGGAAGGAAAAGAAATTTTAGGCAGAGGGGCTCTTGAGATGAAACAGTCTGAGAGTCAGAACCCTCCTAGAAAGTTAAGGTCATTAATATTTTTGTTTTTGTTTTGATTTGGTTTAGTTTGTTATGTTGCCCAAGCTGATCTCAAACTCATGGGTTCAAGTGATCCTCCTGCCTCAGTCTCCCAAGTAGCTGGGTCTACAGATGAGTGCCAACATGCCCTGTTTAAAGTAGTTACTTCTTTAAAGCAGTCTTTAGACCTGGTTTCTTCAGAATCCCTCCTTGCTTATACCATTTAGCTTAAGTAATTAAGAAAAAGAAGTAGTGAAGAAAGCACATTAAAGTGTTTCATGATATGCTGTCAGATCACAGAAAGGGTAGGAAAGACTTTACAAACAGGAATTACTAGAGAGAACAGGAAAAAGCATATATTCCAGCATAAGAACATTACCTAGCAGGATTCAGGTTGAAGATACCCATTGTGACCCAAGGAAACCCCCTAAATTGCCAAATGTCAAAGAACATCATGATTGGGCTGAGATGTATCTCAGTGTTAAAGCACTTGCCTCACAAGTGTGAAGCCCTAGGTTTTATCCTCAATGTAGTGGAGGTGGGGGAGAACAGGGAAAAAGAGAACATCATTATCATCAATGTCATTGATAATTAGCAAGCTTTATTTGTATGGTGTTAATACTCTAACACCACTGAAGTACAATAGAAAAGAGAAAGGATAGACAAGAGGTAAAACAGGGCAAATAGCTACTTAGAGGGATATAAGTGTCAGGAAGCAATCATTCTGCTCTGCACTATAGACCAGGGAGTATGACTTCACCCCTGATAGGATACTCAGTAGGTCCAAAATTTTACATGATATTGGTAATGTGTATCAGTGACACACTGTCATACCAAGACATGCCTATCTGCAAATGAGCACCCTGCATATTTCAGATCCATAAAGCTACTATGGAACCAGAGAGAAAGGAAATTTGGGGTTTGAATTTTCTAACCTCAGCCAGATTTGTTATTCTGCTTTACTACTGTATAAGTATTTAGTTAGTTTACTGTATTCTTTAAAATTAAAAGCAGAAGTGATTATCAGAATGAGGTTAAAATACTATGTCTGAGAAGCATCAATTGAGACTATTTCATTTCATCTGTTTTCAAGTGTAAAATCCATAGAAGACTGTAAATCAATAGTAGCTGAGTTGCTTTGTGGAATAGTCATGAAATGTTCCTCTCCGACTCCCTGTTCTAGAAAACACAATTGACCACCAGCCTCAGATCCCTATCACTCTGGAACCGGCATTGTATTGCCCTGAGACCAGACTTCACATGCTAATGATGGGGTACAGCAGAGGTACTAATCCAGTTCCATTTTGGCAATATCCAGGACTTCTCAGTGGCTTTGGATGCCACACCAACCTGGCCATATCTTTCTTGGCACTTTACTATATAGTCTGAGACTCCTTCTATCCAATCCTCCTCCTTTCCTTTTTCCCCTCCTCCTACTCCATTCCCTAGTAAATCTATTTCCTGTCTAATGCCACCTTGACCATTAATTGGGATGGATTTAAATTAACACAATTAATACAGACAATTAATATATATTGCAATTGTTTGTATGACACTGCAGTAACTTGGCAGGTGGATACTTGGGCTATGGGGTAAGAGCCATCATGGTGGACAAAGGAAATGGAATCTTTATAATTGTCCCTTTCCATGTCCAACATAGTAAATCAAAAATTATATTGCATCTTGGGGATGATGACAGAGATTAGTGCTACCATTAAGAAAACAGGCAGGAAATGGTGATTTGTGATTGGCTTACTCACCAAAGAGTAGATTATATGGGGACCACTATGTTAGGTAGGGTGCAAATAGTCCCTAGTCAAGGTGGGGATCCAATTGTTAAAGGATTTAACCAGATATGACCTAGGAAAACAACAGATGTTCCTAGTAGATGGGAACATCTATTCAGTTCCAGTCAATTTAGGCATTTGAAAGACAACCAAGTGACTAAAAGACAAGCTGGATGGTTACTACTAAATTGGACTGATATCTTGTAGAGAGGTAATGAGAAACTAGAGGTTACTGACAAGCAGTTGAAGGAACCTCCTTAGCTACATTTTCCCCCCAAAAAAGACTCATATCTTGTGTGGGACAAAAGAAATAGGGTGGCAGCAGGTTGCAAATCTGAGAATTCAAGTTGCCGAGCTCCAGAGATGTTTGAATGATCAGTGAAGGAAGGCCTGTTCTGGTAAAAATCAGGACCCCAAAAATGGAATGAGAACATCTAGATGGATTGTGTCCTGAAGATAATGGCTTTGCAGATCCCCCACAAACCCTCAGAGATGGAGAAGTAGTCTACACATTGCTAGCAAGAGAAAACATCTCCAATTGTGCTGGAAAATGTTGCAGAAAAAAATGTTGTTTCTTTTTATTCTAAAAAGAAAGAGATGCTGTCCTCAGGAATTGTCCTTTCCTCCCCTCTTGGTTACTTAGCTGGGGACCTTCTGGGCCTGATAAGAAAGAGACTCTATACAAAGAAGTTGCAAGAGTTTGCCTGCATGAAACATTTCATGACTATTCCACAAAGCAACATGCAGTAACCAGGAGAAAAATACTGGAGTTGGATTTTAAATGTGCTCCATGAAAGGGGCCAGAATGTAAGCAAAAATTCATTGATTCAAGGATACTTTCTTGAAACACAGGATTTAAAACCTGCAATAACTTAAGAGTATGAGGAAAATTCATTGCTAGGATAGCTTTGAGAAACCTGATAAAAGTGATGACCAACATTCAACAAAGCAGTATTGCCCTGATAGATGCTAGAGGGAAGAATAAATAGGCTGAGGGAAATGGAAAAGGCCAAGATGAGGGTGAGACAAGAGAGGTGCCGAGGAGGAAAACTTCAAGAAGCCACTCACTCTCGGGGTCATGCCAGATCAGGCATGACCGGTCTAGTTTTCATCCTGGAAATGGGCATGCTACAATGTATATTATGTAAGGTCAAAAGACACTCCAGCAAAAGATTATGTTCCACAAAAGGACCCAGGAGATGTGTTTCACAAAGAACCATCAAGAATGCACCGAAAGAGGCACCTGCATTGTTAAGTTCAGTAGTGGTTCCTCTGAAGGTCAGGGTTGATGATAGGAGAGGCTGTGTCACAGCCGGGCTCATCAATATTCATGGAGTGAATGAATCCTCAAAGTAATAGGTCAGGTGACAGCACTTAACTGCCAGAAGTCAGGAGGCTGAAATTACCATATGACCTTCAATATCACACAACCAAGAAGTTTGATCCTTGGGTGAAGTGGTGGAGATGGTTGATAGAGCATGATTTTCCTAGGAGCAAAACAGGCAGCCAGTAAGGGTGCTACTTAATAAAAAAAAAAAAAATGAATGGGAGATCAAGCGGTCAAAGGCAGTCACACCTACAAAAAAGTCCAGATCCTTTGCTCAGTTTCAGATCTGAGCAGATTTTCAGAACCAGAATCCACTGACTAAATACCACAGAAAGTATATATTGCAATTGTTTATATGACAGTGCAGTAACTTGGCAGGTGAGCACTTGGGCTATGGGGTAAGAGCCATCATGGTGGACAAAGGAAGTGGAAATCTTCATTATTGTCCCTTTCCATGTCCAACATAGTAAGTCAAAAATTATATTGCATCTTGGAGATGATGACAGAGATTAATGCTACCATTAAAGATCTAAAGGAGGCAGAAATGGTGGTTCCCAGCATAACTTCACTAAATTCACTAAACTGGCCCCTTCAAAAACCATCCCAGAAAATGACTATAGACTCTTATCAACTCAACGAAGTTATATTTTTTGCAGGGCTGTTGTGTCAAACATAAGTACTACTATGCCTCTTCTTGGTTTCCCCCTCAGAAAAACAAGTCTAAAGAATCATGGAAGAATCATTCCCAAAACCTGTGAGAAATAGATCTGTGAGTCACGAGCGTTAAGGCTGTGGCAGTCATGAAAATGCTCCTTAAGACTCTCTGTCAGCAAAATGGACCAATAGCCTCAGAGCCTGTCCTTCTGGATTCCCACGGCATTTGCCCCAAGGATAGACTTCCCAGTGATGGACCACAACACAGGTCTTAAGCCAGGCCCATTGTAGCCAATATCAGGACTCCTCAGTGACTTTGGTTTGAGGACTCCTCGCCAACCCAACCATATTTTTTCTTAGCACTGCACTGAAGTGTGAGACAACTCCTACCCAATCTTCCTTTCTTCCCTCTCCTATTTATTACATGAAGGCTCTCGCCACCTTCTCCCTATCCTTCCTCCAATAAATTTACTTCTTAGTTAGCCTGAATTAATGCATCCTGAATACCTGAAGGATTTTGGAAGAAGAAAGGATCTGCATTTCCACTCGCAATCAGAATACTTCAAAATATTCAAGGGGAACAGAGACTTACTTATTTCTTTACCTTTACTACAATAAAATTAACCTACTTAAGGAAGCAGAATCTGAACATGATTAAGAAAATAAACCTGGAATAAAAATGGCTTTGTATTAAAATTTGCATAATACATTGGCAGGGCACAAAGAGGTTGTGCAGCCTCAATGCCAGAGTAAATGAACACATATATATGGTATCTTCTGTTGGTGCCAGTCACAAAAATGGGATCTGCCCAAAGCTGGTCTTACTTGTGTTCCTAACTTGTCTGAAAATGTTTAGAGATTGTCATTCCTGTATCAGCACTTTTAGTTTAGGTCTTGGTGCCAGCAACACCTTTAATTTTATGGCTTCCATTCATCTGCTGTTGATTTGGCTGCTGATGCATGCAACCTCACCCACAGACTAATAAATGGTTCCTTAGTTCTAGTGGAATAAATCTAGGATAGAAGGCATAGTTTGGTAGACTTTGCTCAGATGAGTCAGGTTTAACCAGATTTGTGGTTGACTTATTCTAAAATAAAGTGAAATGATTTATTCACTTTTCAGACATGTCCAGGATTCTAGTAGTGATCCAAAGTTAATTTAGATCCATGAAAGGTGTTGTTTTCTGGGAATCACCCAGAATTCAGGGATCCTAAGGTTATTCTTGTTCTTGATGACTAATGTCCAAACCACTTAGTGTGTCTGTTCCTTAATTTCTTAATGAATATAATAATCCTTCTCTTTGAGAAGGTTGTGATGTTTTATATAATTGTATGGAATGCCTTGAAATCCTTAATTGGGATAAGGAAAAAAGTTTCTCCTATGTACCATTCGTAAGGCCAAAGAATCAATCAAATCTTGACTTTCTCAATTTAATTGATCTTTTATATACTGAGGTTTCTGGAGTCCACATTTAATTCTCACATTTTATTTTTCAAAGATGTGGACTGTGCCTGGTATATAATTGGAAGCATTACCTAGCACAGTTACAGATATTTAATAAATATACATTGACTTTCAGGATGCAATGTGTCAAAATTAAGGGAGTCATTGACAATCCAGAGACTAAGGTTCTAGTTTCAGCTCTGCCACTAGTGCATTTTCTGATCCTTCACAAACTACTTGGATTTAATTTACTGTTTTGAGATTAAGAACATTACTGTTAATCAACTTTAAAGAAACACTCAGACTTTTAAGAGAAAATCTATTATGATTTGTGGAGTTGTTACTCACTTATATTGCTCTAATGATAAGACACTTTTTAAAATATTTTTTAGTTGTTGATGTACCTTTATTTATAGACTTATATGTGGTGCCAAGGATAGAACCCAGCGCCTCACACATGCTAGGCAAGCGCTCTACCACTGAGCCACAACCCCAGCCCCAGGACACTTATTTTTAAAAAGAAGAAATACAGAGACATAAGTAAATACTTTTATATTTTTCCCAAAATATGTACTGGTTTCTACAGGCACTGTGGTATAATTCAGAACAATAAACATGTTCTAAAATGGATTTGTTAATAACTACATTGTGGGTTTTGAGTAACTCAAGTCACATTTGTAGCATTATTTTCTTATCTGTAAAATTAGTTTTTTAGGTTACATAATTCTAACTGCTGTTGATACTCAATCCAAGGTCTATTTCAGCCTTAACCTTCTAAAATTATTCTAGGTGACATTCTTAAATTTCAGAGTTTTCTTTCTGATTACAAAGGTAATGCCTTATTACTTAAAAATATTCAAAGAATATAGAAGTACATTAAGTAAATAGAGTTATCATGATGGTGTCCACTAGAGAGTACTATTAATAGCTTAGTATATGATCTTTTAACGTTTTCTCTTTTTATTTATTTCTTCTTTTCAGTTATACATGACAGTAGAATGTATTTTGACATATCATATATACATGGAGTATAACTGACATTTTTGTGGTTGCACATGATGTGGAATTACACTGATGATATATTCATATATGAACACAGAAAAGTTATGTCCAATTCATTCTACTGTCTTTCCCATTCTCATCTCCCCTCCTTTCCAACACTTCCCCCCTGTTTAATTTGGTGAACCTTGACTCCTCCCTCCTTGCTGCCTAATGTGATTCAGTATCTGCAAATCAGAGACAGCATTTGGCCTTTGGTTTTATGAGAATGGTTTATTAAACTTACCATGATGGTCTCCAATTCCACCCATTTTATCCACAAATGCCATAATTTCATTCTTCTTTATAGCTGAGTAATATTCCATTGTATATATGTACCACATTTTCTTTATCCATTCATCTCTTGCAGGGCGCCTAGGTTGGTTCCATAGCTTAGCTATTGTGAATTAAGCTGCTATAAACATCGATGTGGCTATGTGACTATAATATGCTGATTTTAAGTCCTTTGGGTATAAACTGAGAAATGGGATAACTGGGACAACTGGTGATTCCATTCCAAATTTTCTGAGGAATCTCCATACTGCTTTCTAGAGTGATTGAACCAGTTTGCTGCCTCACCAGCAATGTATGAGTGAAACTTTTTCCTACATCCTTGCCAACATTTATTGTTACTTGTATTCTTGATAATTGCCATTCTGATGGAATCTCAGTGTAGTTTAATTTGTATTTCTCTGATTGCTAGAGATGTTGAACAGTTTTTCATAGATTTTTAGACCATTCATATTTCTTCTTCTGTGAAGTGACTGTTTAGTTCCTTAGCCCATTTATCGGTTGGGGTATTTGTTTTTTTGATGTTAAGTTTTTGAATTCTTTGTATATCCTGGAGATTAATGCTCTATCTGAGGTGTAGGTGGCAAAGATTTTCTCCCATTATGTAGGCTACCTATTCATGTTCTTGATTGTTTCTTTTGCTTTGAAGAAGCTTTTTAGTTTGATACCATCCCATTTATTGATTCTTAATTTGACTTCTTGCACTTTAGGAGTCTCGTTGAGGAATTCAGTTCCTATGCTGACATGATGGAAATTTGAGTCTACTTTTTCTTCTAGAAGGCGCAGGGTCCTTGATATAATGCAGAGGTCCTTGACCAACTTTGAGTTGAATTTGTGCAGAGTGAAAGAGAGAGGTCTAATTTCATTGTTACATATAGATTTCCAGTTTTCTCAGCACCATTTGTTGAAGGAGTCTCTTTTCTCCAATGTATGCTTTTGGCACTTTTGTCTAGTATGAGATACCTGTATTTATGTGGGTGGGTTTATCTCTGTGTTTTCTGCTCTATACGGTTGGTCTTCATGTCTGTTTTGGTGACAATACCATGTCATTTTTGTTACTATAACCCTGTAGCATAATTTAAGGTCTAGTGTGATGCCTTCTGCTTCACTTTTCTCACTGAGGATTGCTTTGGCTGTGCTGGACCTCTTATTTTTCCAAATGAAATTAATGACTGCTTTTTCTATTTCTATGAAAAATAAATTAGAATTTTAATAGGAATTGCATTAAATCTGTATAGCACTTTTTGTAGTGTGGCCATGTTGACAAATATTACTTCAGCCTACCCAAGAACATGGGAGATCTGTCTTCTAAGGTCTTCAATTTCTTTCTTTAGTGTTCTGTAGTTTTCATTGTAGAGTTCTTTCATCTCTTTTGTTGATTGATTCTCAAATACATTTTGAAGCTATTATGAATGGGATAGTTTTTCTAATTTCTCTTTCAGTTGATTCATCACTGATGTATAGGAATGCAATTGATTTATGGGTATTAATTTTGTATCCTGCTACTTTGCTGAATTCATTTATGAGTTCTAGAAGTTCTGGTGGAGTCTTCTAAATATAGAATCATTTTATCAACAAATAGGGATACTTTGAGCTCTTCTTTTCCTATTCATACCCCTTTAATTTCTTTCTTCTGTATAATTTTTCTGGCTAGAGTCTCCAGAACTACATTGAATAGAAGTAGTGAAAGAAGGCATCCCTATCTTACTCTAGTTTTTAGAGGGAATGCTTTCAATTTTTCTTCATTTAGAATGATGACCTTGAATTTAGAATATATAGCTTTTACAATGTTGAGATAAGTCCTACTATCGCTAGTTTTTCTGGTGTTTTGAACATGAATGGTTGTTGTATTTTATCAAATGCTTTTTCTGCACCTAAGATAATCATGTGATTCTTCTCTTTAAGTCTATTGATGTAATGAATTACATTTATTGATCTCCATATGTTGAAGCAAATTTGCATCCCTGGTATGAACCCCCACTTGTTCATGGTGCACTATCTTTTTAAACATGATTTTGTATGTGATTTGCCAATATTTTATTAAGAATTTTTGCATCTATGTTCATGAGGGATAATGGTCTGAAATATTCTTTCCTTGATGTGTCTTGGTCTGGTATCAGGGTGATACTAGCTTTATAGAATGAGTTTGGAAGGGCTTCCTGCTTTTTTATTTCATGGAGTAATTGGTTTTAGTTCTTTTTTGAAGGTCTGGTAGAACTTGGATGAGAAGTCCTGGATTTTCTTTTTTGATAGGCTTTTAAATTTTTTAAATAGTTTCTGATTATCATCTGTATTTCAGTAATGTCTGTAGAGATAGTTGCTTTTTCATTGCAAATTTTAGTAATTTGAGGTTTCTGTCTCTCTTCATTAGCTTCACTAAGGGTTTGTCAATTTTATTTATTTTTTCAAAGAACCAACTTTTTGGTCGATTTTTTGGATTTTTATTTTGTTTTGTTTCAACTTCATTGATTTCATCTCTGATTTTAATTATTTGCTGTCTTCTACTGGTTTTGAGTGTTGATTTGTTCTTCTTTTTCTAGGGCTTCGAGGAATAGTATTAGGTTATTTATTTTTGGACTTCTATTCTTTTAATGAATGAGCTCAATGCAATGAACTTTCCCTTTAGCATTGCCTTCATAGTGTTCCAGAGGTTTTGATATGTTGTATAGCTATTCTCATTTATCTCTATTTTTTCTCTCTCCCTGATTTCTTTTGCTATCCATTGGTCATTAAACAGTGTATTATTTAGTCTCCAGGTGTTAAAAGAGCTTCAATTTTTTAATTTTATCATTGATTTCTAACTTCATTCCATTATAATCTTATAGGATACAAGGTATTATCTCCATTTTATTGTATTTGCTAAGAGCTGTGTTGTGGTCTGTTTTAGAGAAGGATCCACATGCTGTTGAGAACAAAGTGTATTTAGTCGTTGATGGATGAAATATTCTATATATGTCTGTTTAAGCCTAAATTATTAGTTTAATTTTTTGTTCTATAGCTTCTTTATTTAGTTTGTGTTTGGAGGATCTATCTAGGAGTGACAGAGGTGTGTTGAAGTCATCCAGTATTACTGTGTTGTGGTCTATTTGTTGAATTTGAGAAGGGTTTATTTGATGTATGTAGGTGCTCCATTGTTTATAGCATAAATATTTATAATTTTTATGTCTTGTTGATGTATAATCCCTTATGCAGTATGAAATGATCTTCTTTGTCCCTTCTGATTAACTTTAGCTTAAAGTCCATTTTATCTGCTATGAGGCTAGAAACTCCTGCTTGTAAAATTAAGGGGGTGGAGCTGGTGGAGGTCTCATGAAAAGCAATGGGAAATAAGTAGAGGAATGAGTCAGGAGGTGAGGGGCAGGGAAGGAGAGGGGAAGTGCTAGGAAGTGATAGTGGCAAAAATACATTGCTATATTATGTGAATGTATGAATATGTAACAACAAATTGCATAATTATGTATAGCTATAACCTGCCGCAGTATGGCTGGGCACAATTCCCCACTTATCAAGCAGGACCGAACTTTATTTTTACACCGCACATGCCCCACCATGGGAGCTCTTCAGGAATTCCCTCAGAGCCCAACTGCCACCACTGGCTTCCGGGGAGCCTCTCAACCCCTACTCCTCCCACTCTTGAGGCCTATTGGCTGTGTCGTGTGGGCGGAGCCAAAAGAGTCCCCCAATGAGCAGCTCCGTGGTCTGAAAGGGCAGGGAAACAGCCCAATGAGCATCACCACAGAGGAGCCAATCAGCTGACAGCTGGAAGTTTGCTGGGGCCGCTGTGAGCCAATCAGCTGGAAGTTTGCTGGGGCCACTTTGGCTGTGGCTCTCAACAATAACCCACCAATAAAATGTGAAAAATAAATGTTAAAAAATATTTATAACAAAAAAAAACCGTAACTCCTGCTTGTTTACAAGATCCATGTGAATGATATGTTTTTTCCCTTTCTTTTACCTTCAGTCTGTGGATATCTTTGTCTATGAGATGAGTCTCTTGGATACAGCATATTGTTGAGTCTTGTTTTTAAATCCAATCTGCCAGTCTATGCTTTTGATTGATGAGTTTAGGCCATTAACATTCAATGTTATTATTAAGATATGATTTTTTTATTCCCTATCATTTTTTATTTATTTCTGGTTTTTAATTTGAATTAGTTTCTTCTTTGATTGACTGATTTTTTAGAGTAGTTCATCTCTTTGCTGGTTTTCACTTCTTCATGAAAAAGTTTATTGAGTATGCTTTGTAATATAGGCTTTCTAGTTGTGAATTCTTTTAACTTGTGTTTATTAAGGTTTTTATTTCATTGTCAATTCTGAAGCTTAATTTTGCTGAGTATAGTATTCCTGGATGGCATCCATTTTCTTTCAGAGCTTTGTATATATTGTTCCAAGACCTCCTAGCTTTGAGGGTCTATGTTGAGAAATTAGCTGAGATCCAAATTGGTTTCCCTCTAAATGTTACCAGTTGTTAACTGGTAACGTTAACCAGTTAACAAAGTCTGGCAGTCTTTAAAATTCTATTCTTATTCTGATGTTAGACATTGCTGCAGTCTGGCTGGGCACAAAATAATGGGGCCACCACACCGCCTTGTAGATTCAAACAGCAATTCTTTATTCCCAAACTCTCACCGGCACTCTACACGCACTCTACACGCACGTTCTGGGAAAATTCATCCTCCACCGGGTTCTGCGTACCAAATACTCTCCGAACCCCACGAGAACTCTACAGGAACTCCAGGAGCGGGCGCCTGAGGCAGCAGGATACGCCCTATTCCCAGCAGGATCCACCCTAAACCCTGATCCACCCTAATCCCTGAGCAGGGTCACCTTTCAACCAAAACTCTCATTCATGCAATGTCACTGCAAATGACCTGGGTCCAAGGCAAGCCCATTTCCACAATGGCGAGTCCTCCCTCTAAGCAACATTGGGTAGGCTGACAAGGAAATTGCCATGTGTCATTCCTACTTGGCTATGGCTCTCAGCAAGACATTTCATAATAATGTGCCTTGGTGTAGGTAGGTCTATTATAATTTTGTATATTTGGGGTCCTGTAAGCCTCCTGTGTCTGATTTTCCATTTCATTCTTTAGGTTTGGGAATTTTTCTTATATTATTTCATTGAAAAGATTGTGCATTCTTTTGGTTTGTATCTCTGAGTTGTCATCTATTCTGATAAATCTTAAATTTGGTCTTTTCAGGTTATCCCATATTTCTTGGAAGTTCTATTCATGGTTCTTAACATCCTTTCTCCATGGTCAACTTGGTTTTCAGGATTATATACTCTGTCTTCATTGCCTGAAACTCTGTCTTCCAAACTGATGTAGTCTGTTGGTGATGCTTTCATTTGAATTTTTTATTAGGTTTATTGATTCCTTCATTTTGAGGATTTCTGCTTTTTTTTTCAGAATCTCTCTTTATTGAAGTGATCTTTCACTTCCTGTATTTTATCTCTGATTTCACTCCTTATATCATCCTTTACCTTGTGGATCAGTTAAACTATGTACATTCTAAACTCCTTCTCTGACATTTATTCCACTATGGTGTCAATGAATTCTATCCTGGAGTATCTTGGTTTGTTTGGGGTGATTTGTTCCCTTGCTTTTTCATGTTGTTTGTGTGTCTACCAATCTAACAGTATGGATCTGTGGCAGTAGAGTTTTTACCCTGTGAACTTATAGTGTCCTGAGGTTTTCAGTATGTCACCATTTAGGGGGAGACAAATAACAACAACAACTAAAGCAAACAATATACAGCATTAAACCAAATAGGTCTTACTATGACATCTACAATGTTAATTGTCAAAATAAACAAAAATGATATGATCAGTTACTGCCTACAATAAAAACAGCAAGTTTACAAAGGGTTTATAATTTTAAACGGTGGACACAGAAGAGAACAGAAGTGATATAGGATGTGATGATTATGATGGAGGAGGAGAGAAGATAGAAGTAAAAAACAAAAGAACAATAGATATTGGCTGTTAGCAGAAGAAAAGATTGAAAGGGAAACAGGTAAGAGAAAACACATATATATATCAAGTAAAAGTTTAAAAAATACTAAAAATAAAAACAAAAGAACACAAAACAAAAGCTGAAATGTACTAATCAAACATCCTAGTCCTCAAAAAACTGATCCATGAAAAATAACTGACCTCAAAAGTGCTAGAAATGAGGGAAAAAAACCAAATATGAGTATGTATAAATATCCATGAACCATTAAGGTCACAATTAAACAGAGAATAGGAAAAAAAGAGAGAGGAAATATCGATGAAAAGTTAAAGAATTGTTTCTGTCAGAGTTCAAAAGATTCTCAGCTTCTCTTCTCAGGAGTTTTAGGTGGGGTCATCTGGAGCATCACAAGCTTGATGCTCCACCCTCTGGATTGCTGGAGTCAGAGAGGTAATCATGTAGGTGGAATTCCTAGAGGCAGGGTTTAGGCTTAGGTAGGCTTCAGGCTCTTTGCTGAATGCCAATTGGTCTGGAGATTTTAAATAGTGCACCTCCAGGACCCAGTAATTGCCAGTTCATACTGGGAGACTACACCCCAAGGGTCTCCCCTGGGTTCTACTCACATGGTGGAGGATCCAATTCTTAGTCCACTATGTCACCTGTGGACCCCATATTACCCGGTCTTGGGTTCAGTCTCCAAACTCAATCTCTCCAGCCCCCATCCTTGGAATTCCTACCCAGGTATATCTCTCCCTGCCTGATCTGCAAGCAACTTGATTGGAGGAGGGTCAGGGAGAGCTGGGTGGGTTTCCATGACAGTTGTCCCCTGCATAAACCTCTCTCCAAATTTGATTTTCTCCTGGTTACTTAGGCACACTCTATGTCATACAGTATGAGTTTGCCGGGACTGTATGTTGGGTCAAACTTGGGGTTCCCAGGAATTGGCTCCCCCCACTCCCCACCCCCATGCCATGGCTGAAAAATTGTTCCTTCCTCTGTCCTCTGCATACCACTGGGAGAGATGGCAGTGTCTTTTCCATAGAAGGATAATGTGCAGCACACCTTTCAGTTTAGTCAGGCAGTGTCTTTGATCTCTAAACTTTCAATACCCAGACACACCTCAGGCCTCCTAAATATACAGGTTCCTTTAATTCCCTTATCCCTCCACTGTACTCACTGAGGGCCTGCTCTAGCTGGTGTGCCTTCAGCTGCAGCAGCAGCAGCTGTGGCACTGGGGATTTCTTCCTTATCTTATTATATCCAACTTCCTGAGTCCCTATTTGAATGTCCAGTTTTAAGTTCCAGTAAAGTCTCCACTTTTTTCTCTTTTGTTCAGTCACCTAGCTGAGAAGCTGCCTGTCTGCTTTCTTGGTTTTATGCCATGGAACAGCCAAGAAAGTGACCTTCTCTATTCCACCATCTTGAAACCTCTGTTTTTCAAAGTTTTCTATGATATATTAACAGATGTACTATTACACTATAATTTTATAAAAAAGGAGATCATGTCATACATATGTTTTTAAAATTAATTATTTTAATTAGGTATATATGACAGCTGCACTATATGTGCAGCCATACATGTACCTAGGGTACTTATGTCCATCTCATTCCACCATCTTTCCTGCCCCCATTCTTTCTCCCCTTTGCCCAAAGTTCCTCCATTTTTCCCATGCCTGGCCCCTCCCCATTATGGATCATCATCCACTTATCAGAGAGAACATTTGGGTCTTTGGATTTGGGGGATTGGCTTACTTAGCATGATATTCTCCAACTCCATACATTAACCTGAAAATGCCTAATTTTATTCTATTTCAATGCTGAGTAATATTCCATTGTGCATATTTCTTTATCCATTCATCTATTGAAGGGCATCTAGGTTACTTCCACAGTTTAGTTATTGTGAATTGAGCTGCTATGAACACTGATGTGGCTGCACTATAGACCAAGGAGTGGGATAGCTGGGTCAAATGGTGGTTCCATTCCAAGTTTTCATTTGTTTTCCTATTTAATAATGCATCACAAGTATCTTTCAATTGGATACATATAGTTCTATCTCATTTTTTTTTCATAACTCTGTTCCAGAGTGGATATATCTAGTTCATTTACCTACTTAAACTGTTTTAAAATTTTTACAATAAGTATCCTGGTTATTCCTAGGCATTTTTGCTTATCTATTTTTATACAATATTGGAAGTATTTCTTTAGAGTAAATCTCTAAAAATGGAATTTCTGAATGCCAAAAGAAGTGTTACACCTCAATAGGACACCCATAGCACAAAAGTTAATAACTAGAATCAACAAATGGGACTTACTCAAACTAAAAAGTTTTTTCTCAGCAAAAGAAACAATAAGAGAGGTAAATAGAGAGCCTACATCCTGGGAACAAATCTTTACTCCTCACACTTCAGATAGAGCCCTAATATCCAGAGTATACAAAGAACTCAAAAAATTAGACAATAAGAGAACAAACAACCCGATCAACAAATGGGCCAAGGACCTGAACAGACACTTCTCAGAGGAGGACATACAGTCAATCAACAAGTACATGAAAAAATGCTCACCATCTCTAGCTGTCAGAGAAATGCAAATCAAAACCACCCTAAGATACCATCTCACTCCAGTAAGATTGGCAGCCATTATGAAGTCAAACAACAACAAGTGCTGGCGAGGATGTGGGGAAAAGGGTACACTTGTACATTGCTGGTGGGACTGCAAATTGGTGCAGCCAATTTGGAAAGCAGTATGGAGATTTCTTGGAAAGCTGGGAATGGAGCCACCATTTGACCCAGCTATTCCCCTTCTTGGTCTATTCCCTAAAGACCTAAAAAGAGCATGCTACAGGGACACTGCTACATCGATGTTCATAGCAGCACAATTCACAATAGCAAGACTGTGGAACCAACCTAGATGCCCTTCAATAGACGAATGGATAAAAAAAATGTGGCATTTATACACAATGGAGTATTACTCTGCATTAAAAAATGACAAAATCATAGAATTTACAGGGAAATGGATGGCATTAGAGCAGATTATGCTAAGTGAAGCTAGCCAATCCCTGAAAAACAAATGCCAAATGTCTTCTTTGATATAAGGAGAGTAACTAAGAACAGAGTAGGGTCGAAGAGCATGAGAAGAAGATTAACATTAAACAGGGATGAGAGGTGGGAGGGAAAGGGAGAGAGAAGAAAAATTGCATGGAAATGGAAGGAGACCCTCAGGGTTATACAAAAGTACATACAAGAGGAAGTGAGGGGAAAGGGAAAAATAATACAAGGGGGACAAATGAATGTCAGTAGAGGGGGCAGAGAGAGAAGAGGCGAGGGGAGGGGAGGGGAGGGGGGATAGTAGAGGATAGGAAAGGCAGCAGAACACAACAGACACTAGTATGGCAATATGTAAATCAATGGATGTGTAACTGATGTGATTCTGCAATCTGTATATGGGGTAAAAATGGGAGCTCATAACCCACTTGAATCAAAGTGTGAAATATGATATATCAAGAATTATGTAATGTTTTGAACAGCCAACAATAAAAAATTAAAAAATAAAAAATAAAAAAATAAAAAAGAAAAAGAAAGAAACAAAAATGTTGTTTTATGTTAATGACCATTTCAAATAGCTAGTCTCTGGTATGTTGGGACTTTTTATGCTGTTGTTAGTTTCTTTAAGTGGCATAATCAAATGGTCCAGCCATGCAGAGATTTAAATTTCAGTCAAGTTAAGCAACACAATACTTCATTAATTGCTTCTTTGAATATAAATTATATGTGCATGTAATTGAGTATGCTGTAGCCTTTTATCCTAGTAAAACAGAAACCAGTAGAAGGAAGTACATATAACACTGGCCAAATAATTGGTTTTTGAAATTATCAAAAAGATGCTTCTGATTTCTGAAAATGCCAGTATTTCTGGTGTGTTGGTGGATAACAGACTTCCCACATAGTAGAACTAGATTATTTAAGTAAACAAAATGAAGAAAACAGATATCAGCTTAATGAAATCCATACTGCAATTTTAATTCTTTGAAAGTTACTTTCTGGTTCCAAGTAAGATAGAGCAAGCATATTCTGCTTTCTCTTTTCCAGTTAATATAGCTGTAAAACCTGAAGAGAATGCATGGAACAAGCTGTTTTCAGAGTCAAGGACTCTGAAAAGTAATTAATGGTAGGCAGATGGCAAAAGAAGAACATAATTTGGAGCACCATCTGAATTTCTAGATTTCTAGGAAAATCTCATTTTTCTAGAAAAGCAAGCAACTAACATTAAAGAAAGGAAATTCCTCCTTCTCCCCCCCCACTACCTCCTGTCTCCCTTCCTGCTGCTTCTTTTCTTTCTCTCCCCACTTCTTACCTTTTGAATCTTTACTTCATTCTCTTATGACCTAGTTCTTAGGTAATCTTGCTGTGGTAGGGACAATGGCAGCAAGAACATCAGCACATCAGCAGCTGGGTCCTTAGCACCTAAAACTGAGGGAGGGATATACCCCTTTTTGATTAGGTAGATGTGATCTCAAAAGGGTAGAACCGAACTAAACTAAATAGTAGTTCACAGCACAAGGCCCAGATTAGTCATTGGATGGCATACAGACTGAATACCAGGAAATCTCAACTTGCCTAAGAATCAACAGATATCAGTGCCAATGTATCACAGATGTTGGGATTATCTGACAAAAATATGCTCAAAGAAGTAAGAGTATACATGCTATAAAATAAAGGAAAGACAGCAAGACTTAACAAAGAAATAGATAATGTAAAGAAGAACCTGATGGAAATTTTGGTTCTTTCAGTTTTTCCTTGTGTCATCTCCATTCTTCCTTTAAGTCCATTCTGTATTTTTTAGTTAAACATATGGAGATGACAAAAGGAAAATCAGTGAATGTGAAGATAGATCAATAGAAATTATCTAATCTGAAAAATACAGAAAAAAGATTTTAAAAATTGAATAGAGCTCCAGAAATGTGAGACAATATCCAGAGTTGAATATTCATGTGAGAGGAGCAAGAACATAAAGAAGAAACAATATATAATAAAAGTGGCTGGAATAAAAATTTCAAATTTGTGGAAGACCTAAATCTATAGATTCAGGAAGTCTATTGAATCCTAAATGGGACAAGCCCAATGAAATCCATGCCCAGAAATATCACAAACACAGAGAAAATAATTTGTAAGTAGCAAGAGAAGAATGACATATTATTTGAATAAGTAAACTTTCTTACCTTATGTTTATGCAAGAAGATAGTGGAAAGCATTTTTAAGTGCTGAAGGAAAAGAACTGTTAACCTTGAATTCTATATCCAGTAGAAATATTCTTTAGCATTGAAGATCCAGTAAAGACAGACATTTTTCAGGTGAAGCAAAACTAACAGAATTCATTGCCAAGCATTCTGATCCAAAATAATTACTACATGAATTCTTCATCAGAAAAGCAATGATACCAGAAGGAAAATTAGAGTAGGAAGAATGGAAAGGAACAGTATAACTGGCAAATATCCAGATAAATATAACACAATCTTCACCTTTAAAGTACATTTGATAGCAAAACTTATAATAGTATCCATTACATTTTAAATTTATATGGATATAATTTATAAGACAACTATAACATGAAGGGGTGGAAAACAGGATCTATATTGTGGAAATTTTTCTACATTGCATTTGAGATGGAAAAATGTTGATTCTAAGTATGAATAGAAAATTTGAGTGTGTGTTCTCTACAAACCTCTGTGACCCTCCCACTTATAAAAAAATAATCAATAACATAGTAGATACATTAAAATGGAATTCTAATTCTCCTCAAATAATTCCAAAGAAGGAAGGAAAAGATAATCGAGTAAGGAAAAACATACAAAATAGAGAGTAAACAAATAACAAAATGGTAGGTCTAAATCCAGTCTTATGAAGAATAGCATTAAATATAAATGGTCTAAACACAGAGGGATAATCAGAATGGGTAAAAAGATATCACTCAACTGTAAGCATTCTACAAGAAACCTACTTCAAGCATAAAGATATAGGAACATTTAATGTAAAAATGGAAAAAGTTATATCATACCAACATGAATCAAAAGGAATCTGGTGTAATTATAGTAATATCAGACAAGTAAATTTCAGAGCAAAGAAAATCACCAGAGATAAATCAGACATTAAATAATGATACAAGACTCCATTTGCCAAGAAGACATAAGTATTCTAAATGTATATGCACCTACCAAAAGACTTTCAAAATACATACATTAAAAATACAGGTGTGGTGGTACACACCTGTAATCACAGCTATTTAGGAGACTGAGGCAGGAGGACTGTGTTTTTGAGGTCAGCCTTGGCAATTTAGTTAGATTGTCTCAAAATAAAAAATAAAAAGAACTGAGAATGTGGCCTGGGCTCAATCCCTAGTACCACAAAGAAGAACAAAATTGAAAGCAAAATAGATAAATTCATATCTCCCTATATTTATAAAGTTTATATGGGAAGACAAAGATAGACACATAATAACCAAAACAATTTTTATTTTTGTTTATTTTGGTACTAGGGATTAAACCCAGGGGCAATTTACCATTGAGCCACATCCCCAACCCATTTTTAAATTTTATTTATAGACAGGGTTTTGCTGAGTTGCTTAGGGCCTTGATAAGTTGCAGAGACTGGCTTTGAACTCATGATTCTCTTGCCTTAACCTCCCAAGCCACTGGGATTACAGGCACATACTACTGAGACTGGCCAAAACAACTTTCAAAAAGATAAAGTTGAAGGATTTGTATCATCTGACAAGATTTCCTACAAAGTTACAGTAACAAATATAGTGTGGTTGTTGAGAGCCACAGCCGAAGGGGCCCCAGCAAACTTTCAGACTGCCAGCTGATGATTGGCTCACAGTGGCCCCAGCAACTTCTAGCTGATTGGCTCCTCTGCGGTGATGCTCATTGGGCTGTTTCCCCGCCCTTTCAGACTCCAGAGCTGCTCATTGGGGGACTTTTTTTGGCTCAGCCACACGACCCAGCCAATCGGCCTCAAGAGCAGGAGGAGTGGGGGAGGTTGAGAGGCTTGTGGGAAGCTGGTGGTGGCAGTTGGGCTCTGAGGGTTTTGCCTGAGGAGCTGTTTTGTTTGGTATGTGTGGTTCTAAAAATAAAGTTCGTTTCTTTTGACAAGTGGCTCCTGAATTGTGCCCAGCCAGACTGCGGCATTGTGTCATCTGACAAGATTTCCTACAAAGTTACAGTAACAAATATAGTGTGGTATTGATGAAAGAATAGATACAGATCAGTTAAACCAGATAGAGTCCAGACATTGACCTATTCAAAAACTTCCAAGACAACTCAATGGAGAAAGTACTATCTTTTCAACAAATGGTATTGGGAAACTATATATAGACATGAAAAAATTAACCTTTTACTAAATCTCATACTTTATGTAAAAATTAAATAATGAATTTAAATGTAAAACATAAAACCACAAAACTTCCAGATGACAGCATAGGAAGTAATAATCATGACCTGGGGTAGAAAAGAATTCTTAGATATATCACTAAAAGCATAATCCATAAAAAATAATTGATAAATTGGGACACTTGACCACTTAGCCCCACCTCCACAGCTATGTTGTATTTTATTTAGAAACAGGGTCTCACCGAGTTGCTTAGTGAGTGACTCACTGATGCTGAGGCTGGCTTTGAACTCTTGATCCTCTTGCCTTGGTCTCCTGAGCTGCTGGGATTACAATTTTAGAGCTTTTCTCAGCTAGAACAAATATCCTTTGAACATTCATTTTTATCATAAAAATCCTTCCATAAGGGCTGGGGTTGTGGCTTATTGGTAGAGCACTTGCCTAGTATATGTGAGGCACTGGCTTCGATTCTCAGCACTGCATATAAATAAATAAATAAATGAATAAATAAATAAAATAAAGTCCATTGACAACTTAAAAATATTTAAAAAAATCCTTCCATAAGCTAAAATGTTGCTTTATGTCTCCTTAACCTAAAAATGATTCTATGACATTTTATCTCAATGCTGTAGACAGAAACTGACCAATTTGTTGAAACAAAACATTTAAATCAGTTGTTTGGGCATTAGTTTGAGATTGATCATTTAATGAACAAATGGAACTCAAGGTTGAATATACATGATTTTGAAATTTTGGTTGTTAGGGGTAATTTGGAGTGTTTTATTCTATTAATTTAGTCTTTCCTTGTCTCATTTCAATTCTGTTAGAATGGCAGTTTAGCTGATTTTTACTCCTCCAATTTATCCCCTTTCCAACTGTCTTCCACATGGATTTTTCCAAATTTTTCAAATTTGAGCATGCTGATCTCCAATTTAAAGACCCTCCAGTAGTTTTCTATTACATACAGAATAGAGTTCATTTTCTTTAGCTGGCCTTTAGAACTTCATTGGTTTTATTTAATATATTTTTGCCTCATGTTGTGTAAGTGTTCTCACCTTTCTCTGAATATGAAATGTTTTTCAAGTCTTGTTCCTTCTGTTCAGTTAGCCTATAGTAGACATTCTTACCCTGTTGCCTTCTTCCCACCCATGGTGAATTCTTTTTCATATCTTCAAATTCCAACTGAGATGTCATCCTCTTTGTGAAACAAGCCCTTTGGTGTCCGTTCCCAGTCACATTATGTCTTTGTAGTACTTTTTACATACTTGTGACAAGGGTAATGCAAATATTTGTTTATGTATCTATTTTGTTCACTAGAATGTGAGCTCCTTGAAGAGAGGAACTGTTTATTTCTACATCTTGAACTCTAGCCCAGTGTCTAATGTAACAAACACCCAGGCAATGTTTACGGAATGAATGATTTATTGACTAGAAGAGTCAATGCACTGACTTTCTACTCTTAACGTAGTCCCTAGCCTGGGAGAATCTGGCACATTTATAAATTTTTAAAATTTCCCTTTACAATGAAGTGAGTGCCTGAAAGAGGTTGTGAAACATCTGCGGTACAACTTGTTTCCTTCTTATTCATAGACTCAGGCCAGGAAGCAATGGAAGAAAGTTATGACTGTCATTATTAAAGCATTCCTCTTAGAATTCCTAAGCATGACCAAGTGTTGACATATGCAAAATCAAATTTGGCTTAAGACTCAAGAAATTTAAACCTTGAAAATATTTTAGGATTTTTCTCTCTAGATGTGCCCTAATAAGCTCTTGCATTTCCTTATCATAAAAAATACTTTTGTAGTAGGGCCTTGTACAGAGTAGGTGTTAAATAAAATACTCATTAAATAAATTGATTTTTTTCCCTATCTAGAAAAATTATCACAAATGACACCTATGCATAGGTTCCCCTGTGTGTCCATGTTTGAACGTGATCCTTAGATTATAGATAGGCCTAGGATTTTTGAGTTCATCTTGTTGAACATTCCTAAGTTACAGATAAAGAAGTCTAGAGAGATGAGAACTTGCTTGAGTTAAACTGTGTAAAATTGCTGTTTTTATCAGTTCAAAAATGATATATAATTGGCAATTTCATTCGTTGTAACTAAAAAAAGTCAGTGTACCTTACATATCAGAGTGTAGGACTCTCTGTGAGAATAAGAATGAAGGAATAAATTAATGTTTAAAATAAAAATTAAACACTAAATGGGTTAGCTTCTGAGTTGTAGGAAGGGGATCATGACCCTATGACTTTACTAGTTACACATGATCAGGAATACATTTGGTTCAAAGGGTAAAAAGGTAATGGTTTGCATTGAATGTCAGGTTGGGAAACTTGTAAAGAATAATTGACTGATTAAAAAAAAAACTCCTGAGCTAAATACTTTAAAAACATAATTTAAAAACCTTTGGTCAAATTTAATCATGTGCCTATATTTTGAAGGGTTGACATTTCTCTAAGAACTGCTGCTCCCTGAACATTCTAGAGCCTTCCTAAATTAAAGAAAAGTAGTTGAAAGTGAGGATTATTTTGTTTATTCTGTCTGCCTTCATGGGAAGCTAGGGGACTGCATTTCATTTTCAGAATGAGCTTTCAACAGGAAGCAGTCTGCTCATGCATGCATGACAGGAGAGGAATGTGCCCTGAGATGATATTTTTACTTAAGAAAGGGTTTAAGCTCAGGGTTTTCTTTGGGAAATCTTTTTATATTTTCTCCCTTGACATATGTGGTCTAGTTGGCACTTCTTTGTTTTTTCATTTCTGTATCCTTTCTCTCAAAAGAAACGTGACATTAGGTTTGGGACCAAAGAAGTCATCCTGACTTTAGAGTATTCAGAGGTTTCTAATCTTAGAATTTAGACCTGTGGAATCCCATCTATAGGTAAACTCTAACACATGCATTTCCTGAACAGAGCAAATGTGTTTTTATTTATTTACTTTCAGATCAGATAATTACTTCAACTCTTACCTTTGCTTCACATGCTCAGGTATTACAATATTTCTGTTCTCCTGTTTTATATTTACTGGAAAGATCAGCAGTGAGAAATGGTTTGAAAATATGTCCCATGTTTCTTATTTTCTTAATGAAAATATTCAGACTTATTAGACAACCTATTCAATTGGTTTTACAGTCAAATGTTTTATGATTGCCTGCGAATATAGCCTATGTTTAAAAGTATAGTCTGTAAATTACATGAAGGTAGGAATTATCTGTTTTGTTCATTGTCAGGTTCCTAGTATCAAGTACTCTGCCTGGCACATAATAGGAGCTCAATAAATATTTGGTACATAAGCTAATAAAAGTAAAAATCTTAACCTTGAGCTCTGAAAAAGGTAGTTACCTAGACTTATACAAGTTAATCTAATGAAATATTTAATTATGGAGGACAGAGAAGACATAACACATATTATTCTAATATAAAACAGTCTAGGAAAGCAATTGCCTTTGTGAGTCTGTAACCCCAATTCTTACCCTTCAAATTGGGGTGTCTTTGAGACTTAGAATCTGAAGGACACTTTTGAAGTTATCAGGTCCATTTAATTTTTGACAAAAATTCACCCATTCTTCCATTAATTACCATTTAGAAAATAGTAATAAGGTCCTCACTAATAACTGTTTTATGGGAAAATTGTGATTGTTAGAAAGTTTTGTCCTTCTGTTGGGCCAGAACTTAATCTTTTCTTTCCATACACTGGCATTAGTTCTGCTTTCTAGGACTGCATGTGATAAGTCTGTTGGGAGACCAAGCCAGACATGACTTAAAATTTTTTATCCTTTATATCAGCACAAGTCTAGATTTATTTTGGGATAAGGTCCAAACTAGATAATAAGCCTCCCAAATTCTAAGCCTGAATTAGCATGCTTAGCACCACCTAGTGTTCTTATCTCATGTGTTGTTTATGGGAATGTAAATTTGTAACACTTCTTTTTTATTTTTTAATTTTTTATTGTTGGCTGTTCAAAACATTACATAATTCTTGATATATCATATTTCACACTTTGATTCAAGTGGGTTATGAGCTCCCATTTTTACCCCATATACAGATTGCAGAATCACATCAGTTACACATCCATTGATTTACATATTGCCATACTAGTGTCTGTTGTGTTCTGCTGCCTTTCCTATCCTCTACTATCCCCCCTCCCCTCCCCTCCCCTCGCCTCTTCTCTCTCTGCCCCCTCTACTGACATTCATTTGTCCCCCTTGTATTATTTTTCCCTTTCCCCTCACTTCCTCTTGTATGTACTGGAGGTGACCCCGAGTTAGTGGAATCAGCTAGCACTGGAGATGGAGAGGAAGGAGAAATAACAAACTCCAGACCCACATTATAGACTTTCAGAATGAAAAATAGTGGTAAGGACTGTGATGTCCATCACTGACCATCCATCACAGGGTCTGTGCTGTAAAAAGTGCTGTGCACTCAACTTTCTTCCACCCTCAGGCCTCTCCCATGGAACTTTTCAAAGACTAATAAATATACAAGAAAAACATCCATCAGACATTCAGGTAAGGGAACTGACAATGGGAAGAACTCAGAGGTCATCCATTTTCCCAAAGAAAAGCAGCAAGGAATCCCAGGAGTCTGAGCATCATGTTGATACTTGACGCTCAGGGGTGTCACATCACACAGGGCAAGGACGAAGATGCCGCTCTCCCTGAATACACCTGGCCACGTATCTGGATCCCAGTCCTGATCTTGCTATGCTTTTTACCATGCCTCGGTCACCTCTCTTTCCTGTCACCTTTTCAGGTTTCTATGTCAACTCTAGGTTTTGTGTTAAGGCTTCACACTCAGTAATCTTTACCACACCAGTAAAAGGAGAAAGGCTGGGATCCGCATTCTCTGTGACCTGGTTCCCCACTCCCTACCTCACCCTTTAGTCTTCACTCATACGTTATCTTCCCCTCTGATCTCAGCTGGTCTTTACTCCTACCTGAGGCTAACGAATCTGCCCGCCATCTTGCTCTTATTTCCTCAGGGATCATGCTCCATCATCTGATATTTATTCCCACTTTTATATTTCTAACTTCTTTTTCTAATTATTTGTTTCAAAATATATTACTTCAAAATACTTACAGTATCTTCCATAGTCAAAATCTTCCTGGTCCCTCTAGTCCTCTTTAGCTACTAACATACATTTCTCAGTCAAGCTACCTGAAGGAGAGGGCTACTCTCAGTGCCTCCCTTTCTTCAGTTCCCAGTTACTCTCCTTATTTGAAATGCTTTGAGAACTGTGACCATCCACAGAGCAGGCCCAGCGGCCTGCTGAGGGGCAGAGCCGCCCCCCGACCCCCCCGCGCCTGCCAGGTAGGCGGAACGGTGACCACCGGCAGAAAAGGCCCAGTGGCCCGTGGCGGGACAGAGCTTCCAATCACTCCTGCAAGGTAGGCGGGCCTGCGACCCACCGGCAGAAGAGGAGCAGCGGCCTGCTGAGAGGCAGAGCCGCCCCCTCCCCCTGCGCTGGCAAGGTAGAGGGAACTGTGACCACCCACAGAGCAGGCCCAGCGGCCTGCTGAGGGGCAGAGCCGCCCCCC
>NW_025999990.1:41478127-41479266 GCF_001458135.2 Marmota marmota marmota | reverse complement strand
GCTGCTCCTCTTCTGCCGGTGGGTCGCAGGCCCGCCTACCTTGCAGGAGTGATTGGAAGCTCTGTCCCACCACGGGCCACTGGGCCTTTTCTGTCGGTGGTCACAGTTCCGCCTACCTGGCAGGCGCGGGGGGTGGGGGGCAGCTCTGCCCCTCAGCACGCCGCTGGGCCTGCTCTGTGGGTGGTCACAGTTCCCTCTACCTTGCCGGCGCAGGGGGAGGGGGCGGCTCTCTTCTTTTTCTTTTTTAAAATGGGTTTTATTATATTGCCCAGGAGGACTTCAAACTCCTAAATTCAAGTGATCCTCCTACCTCAGCCTCCCAAAGTAGCTGGAACAATTGGTGTATTCCTCTTTATAAAACTAAGGAGGTAGGCTGCTCCCACACTGCTATAGTCTGAATGCTGACTTTTCCCTAAAAGGTCTGTATTTTAAAGACTTGGTTCCAGGGTGGCACTATTGAGAGGTTCTAAGGACCTTTAGTAGGAGGGGCCTTATGTGAAGTCCTAGATCATTGAGAGTATGCCCTCAAAGGGGATTGTGGGACTCTGGTTCTTTCCTCTTCCTCATTTGCTTCTTGGCTAATAAAGTGAAATTTTGTTCCTCTATGTGCTCCCACTAGATGTGCTGCCTCACCAATGGTGCAACGCAATGGGAGCTAATGAATCGTGGACTGGAATTTTCAAACCATGAGACAAAATAAACCTCTTCTCCCTATAAATTAATTATCTCAGGTATTTAATTATAATAATACAAAATTTGACTAATACACAGACCTACCTAATATTAGAATCCAACTTTTTAAAAAGGATTTCCTGAGTACTTAGAATGGTGTTCTGCACATAGCAAATTCTCAATAGAAGAGAATCAAGTTCAAAATTTTTTCAGGGTAGGGGGTGGGTACCAGGGATTGAATCCAGGGGAACTCAACTGCTAAGAAATATCCTCAGCTTTTTAATGTTTTATTTAGAGACAGGGTCTTGCTAAGTTCCTTAGATCCTTGCTAAGTTGCTGAGGCTAGGTTGAACTTATAATTCTCCTGCCTTAGCCTCCTAAGACCCTGGGATTACAGACATGAGCCACAGCACCTGGCAAAGTTCATTATTTCTTTTTTTTTTTTTTTTTTTTTTTTTTTTTTTTTT
>NW_025999990.1:41413360-41477464 GCF_001458135.2 Marmota marmota marmota | reverse complement strand
TTTTTTTTTTTTTTTTTTTTTTTTTTTTTTTTTTTAGAATTTTAATATTTATTTTCTTAGTTTTCGGCGGACACAACATCTTTGTTTGTATGTGGTGCTGAGGATCGAACCCGGGCCGCACGCATGCCAGGCGAGCGCGCTACCGCTTGAGCCACATCCCCAGCCCCTCATTATTTCTTGAAGTCATATTATATGTATCTATTGATTTGAATCAGTTTAAAGCATGTCAGTGTATTTTCTCTAAAATAAACAAAAAAGAAGCAGGGCACAGTAGCCCATGCCTATAATCCCAGCTACTCATTAGGCAGAGGCAGGAGGATCACAAGTTTGAAGCTATCCTAGGCACCAAAATGAGATGCCCCCCATACTTCAAAATTTTTTCAAAAACAATTTTTAAAGGGCTGGGATATAGTTTAGTGCTAGGGTACCCCTGTGTTCAATTCCTAGTACTGAAAAATACATTAACATATAGAAAAAAAGAATATGAAATTTATAATCTGTCAGCTTACTATTGCACTTGCTTTAACCAACAACACAGTGCTTTTGAATATAGTGGGCAGTCAATAAGCGTCTGAAGGGAAAGGGTATGAATAAATGAATTAGCCAGAAGATAACCCCTGATGAAGAAGAGGAATTGGCCCATTTTTTTCTTGTGGTTCCCTGCACTACACTTTCTGAGCCAGCATGCCCACAATGAAGGAACACCATTTGAACAAAGCTTCACAATTGCTCTCTCATTACCACTGGGCTTCTGGCATCCAGCATGTCTTGGAGTCCTGGTGTTAAGGAATGTATTCTGAGCCTCTGCCCGCACAGGCATGTCACAGTGATGCTTCTAACACAAACTGGGACTCAAGTTTGTTTCAAGTCTTCACTTGCTTTGATGGAAGGTGCGCTGGCAGCTGTTGTCATCATTAGCCTTGTGGCAATACTTTTTCCCTTGAGTGTCATGTCTCATATGAAAGCTTAAAGCTTGTTAAATAGGGAGGGGCTTTGGAATATGTGCCAAAGTCAAACAGTAAAGTTTTTATTTTCTCCTGTTGTAACAGCTTTCAAGGTCTAAGTTTCCAAATCTCAGTCCCTAACACTACTCAGGATTTTAAATTAGATAATGGGGTGAGAACAGGAGGATACCAATTCCTTCTCTTGACTTTATGATCTTTACCAGAGAAATAGTAAATAAAAAATTTAAAACCTGCTAGGCACTAGGGAGTGGAATTCTCCTATAATTCTGGCTTTTATAGGATGGATGAGCTGTCTGTCTATGGTTCTGTAACCTAGAGTCAACATATCTGAATCTGTATGCTCAATTCAATACTGTCAACATTTTCCTAGCAGCTGATGCAAATAATAATAACTAACAGTTATTGAGCACTTTCTATGTGTCAGGCACTATCTTAAGTACTTTAAATTACAAAATGTTCATAAAACACTCTGAGGTAGATATTTGCCTCCATTTTACAGATGAGAAAACCTAGTATTAAAGAAGTTAGAAACTTACTCAAGTTTTTAACATTGTTAGGAAGATTTTTAAGAAAAGTTAATTAGTACTTTCTAATATTATATAAACATCTATCCTACTAGACTGTATGTTCTTCTACGGTAAGAGCTATTATTTACTTCATTTTTTTATCCCCCATTATACCTAGAACAATGTCTCCCACACCCAAACTTCTTAAGAAAAGTTAACTAAGGATATTAAAAGCCCCATAGTTCTGGAGGGGGAAGTATTTCTTTCTCCCCCACTCCCTTTACATTTTTTCATATTACAGGATATGTTTAAGCTCTTGAACATTTGAAGTCATTCCTACCTGCTCTCCTCCACACACACACTTGTTTGCCAATTTACCTGGGTCTCTCTGGGGCCAAAAGCAGCAGCTGCTGAATAAGTGAACTTCAACATCAAGTAACAGGTTGGGACAGGTAATTAAGGATACTGAACCATTTGATATTGCAGGTGAAATTTAGGGAAGTAGAAAGTATTTATCAGAGTTGGAATTTGGCCAGAATTCTAAGGAAAATACCAATTACCCTTTGATAATATAAAGTAGCACATGAACACTGTTTAACTGAATCTAGAGAAGGTAAGCATTTCAGAGACCCACACAAAGGATACATCACCCCTGGACAAATTCTTCCATTGAGAAGGGTCTTTGTTCTTTCATAGTAACTCCTTGTATCTAACAAAGAAAACCTTTTGTTGTCAGGTTCATACTGAAAGTGAACCCTAATTAACGGAGTTTAAACAAGAGGTCTTTCCAGCAGTATAATCTATAATGCACATTTAATTAATGTAAATATCTCCCTTCTGCAAAGTATCTTCACAACCTCTATATTCAATGTAGGAGAGACCTTAAGAGTGAATTTTGTCAAAATGGAAATTTTATCAGACAGTTCCTCTGTGTCTGTCCAAGATCATTTAGATGTGATCTCACATGAAGTGAGAAAACAGATTAGGTAACTGTTCAAGGTCTCTTACCACCTTCAAGTTAGAATTCTATTAAAGACTCTAAACCAAATAAAAACAAATAAAAATAGATCTATAGATTTAAGAGATATACCAACTAAATACAATGTATGGACCTTATGCAACATCAATTTAAAAGCATTTTTTGTGTGTTTTGGTTTTTTGATGCTGGGGATTGAATCCAGGGCTTCATTGCAGGCTAAGCATGCACTCTACTACTGATCTAAGCCCTAGCCCATAACAAAGTAATTGTTTTAAAAATAGAGAAAGATGACTAGAAAAATTGAGCATCTAATGTTGATTTTTCATTTTTTATTATGAGGCAGGATTTTGCTAAGTTGTAGTCTGGCCTTGAACTTATAATCCTCCTGCCTTAGGCTCCCTTACTTCTCCTCACCCTGCACCAAAAGTTGGGATTAGAGGTGTGCACCACAATACCTCCCCACAAAATTTTTAAATTATTTTTAAATTTTAATTTGTTATATATGACAGCAGAATACATTACAAATATAGAGCACAATTTTTCATATCTCTGGTTGTACACAAAGTAAAGTCACACCATTCGTGTGTACATAAACTTAGGGTAATGATGTCTATCTCATTCCATTGTCTTTCCTACCCTCATACCCCCTCTGTTCACCTCCCTCCCCCTTTACCCTCTCTAGAGTTCATCTAATCCTCCCATGTCTCCCTCCCCAACCACATTATGAAGCAGCATTCTTAAATCAGAGAAAACATTCGGCATTTGGTTTCAAAAAAAATTTTTAAGTAAATTAATATGGCGATAGATTGTAGCATAGGTGGATGGCTCATAGCTCAAGTGCAATTTACAGTAACACAATTTTTCTCTCCTTTGAAAAAGAATGCATAGATTGTAGCATAGGTGGATGGCTCATAGCTCAAGTGCAATTTACAGTAACACAATTTTTCTCTCCTTTGAAAAAGAATGCATACAAGAATTCAAATGAATGATGGTGACATTTTTATAGCAATAATCTTGAACTTTCACTAATTTATGAAGTAAGAACATTTTCTATAACTTAAAATTTTTTCTAAACATAAATATTATGTAATTTTTTGGTTTTGTTTGAATTTTTATTTTTAAAGTGTTTCAGTCAAGCAAAATTACACTATTTTTCTAAGTCTCAAGTTGACCTGAACCAAATTAAATAATTTTTTGACCAATACATGAAGTCAAAGTGCTTTTGTTTTTAGCACCTTTGTTTTTGATTGTGCAACATTCTAGTGATATTTAATAAATTCCTACATGTTCTCACTAACATGTTAAAATATATTGTATATACCTGAAAGTTAAGATACCATAAGTGCCTTCAAAACCATACGCCAAATTTGAAAGATTATGTTTACATAAGAAATAGTTGCATCATAATAATAGATTATATATTTAACAAAGGAATGTACACAGCTATTTAAACCAAAAGTTTATTTTAAAAAATTATCTCTAAACAAAACTGAATTGACAAATTTATCATTCACTTCAAATCTCTAATCTTTTTTGCTCTGTTTACAATTATTGTTATTTTATTCCTGCTTCTTTAAACTTTTGTTATTACATTTTATTTTTTTAGAGCAGTTTAAGGTTTACAACAAAACTGAAAGTTCAGAGATGTGCCATATTCTATATCCCACAACAGAGCAGTACATTTGTTACAACTGATGAACCTACAATAACAAATTATTATTATAAAAAATCCATAGTGTACATCTTAATATTTACCCAAGTAAATAAATTGGTGTTTATTCTTGGTATTCATATTCTATCAGTTTGAATAAATGTATAATAACATGTATCTACCATTACAGTAATAGAGTACTTTTATCACCCTAAAAATCTTCTATGCTTCACCTACTCACCCTTCCCTCCCTTCTAGCCCCAAGCAAGCACTGATGTTTTCACTGTCGCCATGGTTTTGTCTTCTCTAGAATGTCATATGGTTGGAATCATACAGTAGGTAGCCATTGCAGATAGGCTTCCTTCACTTATTAATATACAATTAAGTTTCCTCCATGTTGTTTCATGGCCCAGAGTTCATTTCTCTCTCTCTCTTTCTTTTTATTTATTTATTGAAGGAGTGCCCTACCATTGAGCTACATTCTCAGTCCTTTTTATCTTGAAACAGGGTCTGGACTCAAACTTGTAATCCTCCTGCTCAACCTCCTAAATTGCTGGGATAAGAGGTGTGCACCTGGCCCAAATAATTTGTTAACCTAATAGCTTTTCAAGGTGTTTTTTTTTCCCCAGGATTGGGGATTAAACTGAGGGTCCTGAGCATGCTATAAAAGCACTCTATGACTGAGCTATATCCACAGCCCTTTATTTCTCTTTAGCACTGAATAAAATTCTATTGCCACAGTTAATTCATCCATCCACTTATTGAAGGACATCATGACTCCTTCCAAATTTTGGCAATTATGAATAAAGCTTCTATAAACATCTGTGTGCAAGTTTTTGTGCAAACATGTCCTTGACCAACAGAATATCTCTCCATTTATTTAGTTATTTTATTTCATCCATTTTGTCATTTTTCTCTTATAGATATTGTACATATTTTATTAGACTTATACTTGTTTCATTTTGGGGGGTGCTAATATATGCTAATAATAATAATAAATGGTATTATGTTTTTAATTTCAAAATCCATTAGTTTACTGCTGACATAGGAAAGTGACTGACATTTGTACATTAACCTTGTATCCTGCAAACTTACTGTAACTTCTTATTAGTTCTTGGAATTTTTTTGTCAGTCTTTTCTACACAATTATGTCATCTGCAAACAAAGACAGTTTTATTGTTCAGTATGCCTTTCATTTCCTTTTTTGTGTGTATTACATTAGCTAAGACTTCCATTACAGTGTTAAAAACAGTAGTTAGAAGGAACATCCTTACCTTGTTCTGGGTCTTGGTGGAAAAAGCCTCCAATTTCCATCATTTAAGTATGATGTTAAATTAGGATTTTTTGCACATGTTCTTGATCAAGTTGAGGAAGCTCCTTCTACTCCTAGTTTGCTAAGAGTCTTAATCAAATGCCTTTTTGGCATTGATCAATGTGATCATGTGGTTTTTCTTCTACAACTGTTGATGCAATATTTGACATTAATTGATTTTTGAATGTTGAACCAGCCTTTCATACCTGACAGAAATCTCACTAAGCATGTTTTATAATTCTTTTTATACATTGCTGGATTCAATCAGTTTTGTTTAAGAGTCCATTTCTGCCTAAAGTCCTTCGAGAATCCGTTGTAGGCAGATTGTGAATTGTCCTAGCAGGATCCCTGCCTCCTAGTGTATATGCTTTGCCTAATCCCCTAACTTTGCCTGTGGGCTTCTAGCCAAATAGAATATGAAAAAAAAAAAAATAAAGGAACGGTGATTATGTTACACTATATACCACTTTGTCTTGCTAGTTGACTTACTCTAGACATTCTCTTTATTGGCTTTATGAATTAAACAGCCTTGTTGAGAAAGCCCACACAGCAAGGAACTGTAGGCAACCTTGAGGACATGCAGGTACTATGAGCTGCGGGTAGCCTCCAACTGACATCTCACAGTGATACAGAACCTTCAGTCCTACAGTAACAAAGAACTTAATTCAGCCAACAGCTTGAGTGAGCAGAGAAGCAGAATTATTCTCCAGTCAAACCTACAGATAAGAATGCAACCCAGCCAGCACTTTGATTACAGCTTGATGAGAGCCTAAGCAGAAGAACCAAGTTAAACCATTCCCAGACTGACCTAAAAAAAAAAAAAAAAAAAAAAAAACTGTGAGATTATAAATGTGTTATTTTAAACCCATAAGTTTGTAGTAAATTGTTATTGAACAATAACAAATACAGAAAATTTTTAAAATATATACAAATTCAATTGAATCCTATAGAGGATTATACCTTGTTTTTTTAAAAGCAAAAGCAGAAGATATTGCATTACTAAAGTCAGAATGTCTTTAAAAAGGACTTCTAGGGCTGAGGATGTAGCTCAATGATAGAGCGCTTGCCTCTATCACAAGGCCCTGGGTTCAATCCCCAGAAACTACCCTCCCTTCTGCCCCTAAAAAAAAAAAAAAAAGAGNGCAGAAGAACCAAGTTAAACCATTCCCAGACTGACCTAAAAAAAAAAAAAAAAAGAGAGAGACAATCTGTAACCTGGAAAGAGTAAAATTTTTTCAAATTTAGTCAGATTTTTAGTAGGACACAGTAATTCCAGAGGAAATAACCTAGAAAAATTGGTGTGTACCATATCTGAATTAGATAGTTATGAAAAATAACTCCATTAATCACAAATTCTAAACAAAATTTGCAACCCTAGGATTCTTGGTCACTTCAATTTTTTTATTCAGTTTGCTATAATTAAAAAATTTTAAATCTATGATGAATATTGGTTTCTAGTTTTCTTGTAATTTCTCTGTGTGGTTTTGATATCAGGATAATGCTGACCTAATAGAATTAAAAAATATTCCTCCACTTCAATTTTCTGGAAGAGTTTCTACATAATTGGTACTATTTATTCCTTAAATATTTCTTTTTTTTAAAGAGAGAGAGAGAGAGAAATTTTTTAATATTTATTTTTTAGTTTTCGGGGGACACAACATCTTTGTTTGTATGTGGTGTTGAGGATCGAACCCGGGCCGCACGCATGCCAGGCGAGCGCGCTACCACTTAAGCCACACCCCCAGCACTCCTTAAATATTTCATAAAATTCACCAGGGAAGCCATCTGACCTAGAATTTTGTTTTGGGGGAGCTTTGAACTATAAATTAAATTGCCTTTATAGAGATAGGGAAATTATAGTTACCAATTTTTTCTTGAGTAAGCTTTGGTACCTTGTCATTCAAAATATGTCTCCGTCTAATCGATGTTTTCAAATTTATTGCCATAAAGTTCTTCATAATATTTACTTATTATCTATATTATTCTGAATATATAGCATCTATAGTTGTCACCGCTTCAATATTGGCAATTGGTGTTTCCTTTTTCATTTTTCCCTAATCAGTCTGACTAGAGATTTATCAGTTTTAATGATTTTTCTTAAAGAATCTACTTCTGGGTTCACTGTTTTTTCTCTTTCCATTTGTTTTCTATTTCCTTGATTTTGTTCTTTGTGGTTTCCCTTTTATGATTACTCTAGGTTTAATTTTTTTCTAGTTTATTAAAAAAATCTTTCTTCTTTGTTAACATAGGCATTTCAATGTTACAAATTTCCCTGTAAACACTGCTTTTGCTGCACACTACACATTTTGATATTTTAGGTATTAATTTTCATTTAGTTCAAATTTTTTTTGCCTTTTTTTCTCTCTTTTTTTGCCAGGAGTTATTTAGAAGTTTGTTATTTAATTTCCAAACACTTGAAATTTTCCAGATTGCTCTGTTACTGTATTATAATTCTTGTTTTCTGAAAACATATTCTTTATGGTTTGAATCTTTTAAAAATGTATTAAGACCTGTTTGAAAACCCATAATATGATCAGGGTAAATAAATGTTCTATGAACTTGAAGAGAATATGGACACTGCTCTTGTTGGGTCTATTATTCTATATATATCAAAGTATTATTTGATAATATTGTCTTCTATATTCTTACTAAGTTCCCCACATTTGTTCTATCAACATGGAGAAAGGTTTTAAATTTCTAGTAAAAAGTATATCTTTTCTTTCTTTCTTTCTTTCTTTCTTTCTTTCTTTCTTCTTCTTTCTTTTTCACCAATTTTTGCTTTACATATTTTTGAAGTCTGTTATTAGGTATATAAATATTTAGAAATAATAAGTCTTTTGATAAATTGATCCTTTTATCACTATGACATGACCCTCTTGGTTGTAGTAATACTCTTTACTCTAAGATCTATTTGATATCATTATACCTTACCTTAATTTGGGTGATTATATACTTATTTCTGTTTTGAAGAACTGAAGGTTAGAGTCATTGAATTATATATATCAGAGCTGCTAGAAATGCACACCAAACCCTTTTTCTAACAAAAGATAGTTTTTTTTATCATGTAGAACCCAACATATGTAACTTTTCAGGGTTTTTAAGAGGGTATAAATTGAGTTCAAACAGTTATGTATATTTTATCTTTAGAAACTTCCTTTTTGGAAAAAACTTCTTTAGTTGTTTTGTTTAGTTTCTCAAAATGTGCCCCAGAACAATGTGGAATTTATATACTAATAAACTTTAAAAAATAGTAACAAGAATTTCTGGGAAGTCACATTGGTAAGTTGCCTTCAGTAAGACCTTTTGGTCTAGTAAGTGACAGGAAATTTCTATTTAGGAAATGGCCTAAGCCCATTTCATCATCGTCTGTATGTTCCCAAAGGGTCCACTTTAGTGTTCTGGGGAAGGAATCAGACATCAATCACACCCTGTCTTGTTTTGTTTTTTTCTCTTCAAAACTCTTGCTGCTAGTTTGCCCAGTGAGAAAATGGATACAGTCTGAAATAATATAAATTTTCTTTAGTAGAATTCCGTCAAGGAGTACAAGGAGAAAAGTTCTAAGACAATAAAAAACAACAAAAAAAAGCACTGAGAAGCAAAGCCTTCAGCATTTAATTCTAGATGATGTGTCTAAGCAACAGTGTAAAGGTCTCACAACTCTACCCACACACTGCAGCCTCCAATATATCTGTCCCTGCAAGCCCTGACATTCTTAGCCCACAGCTGCTTTGGGTAGTGAGATTTCTTGATTTGCCATGGCAAGGTTTCGTGTGTTATGAATATACAGTGGGGTAAATTATGTGAATGGACCCAATTGTGCACTATGTTATGCCCCACAAGAATTGGTCAGAGTAAAGATAGTGACAGGGCCTGAAGTGCCAACTATAATTGAATAGAGTGTTTCTTCACCATTTTGGGAAAAAGATGTTAATTGGCATATAACCTTCTCTCAGGTTTGTACATTGGATGCCAAAAATGGAAACAGTGACATTCTGAGTCAGGTATTAAACATTTATTCCTTCAGGAAATAACTTTTAACCAGAAATTACTTCCATTTACTTAGCCAAGTCTCAACCCTGTACAAAGAGTTTCTCCTTAAACCTAGGGTATTTCTATTTCCTTCAATAATTTTGGTTTATTCAGGAAAGATAATCTCAGACTTTTTGTTATCATATAGATATTTACTTGTTGCTGAGCTACAAGAGATATCTACTGCTTCTTATTTTCCTCTCCAAGAAGAACTTTCCAAAGAAAAGTATTTGTCATCTGTGTCTGTAGTGTTGAGTCAGAGTTTTCATGTTTGTTGTCTGATGAAATACAACAGCAATTTCTGTTAGTACCTAATATTAGCCTCACTGTTTTCAATGATGTTAAAGACTGTATGTATTGAATCTCAATTGTTTCCTTATCTGTTACATTCAACTAGAAATAGTAATACAGGTAAAACAATATTTCTGTCTTTGAGAGGAACATATTTTTTCATAATGGTAAGAACTGGAATTTAGAACCATTCATCTCATGACCAACATGAATAAAGCAGTTTTTAATGCTTTACAATGCTAACAACCAGAACTTACAGTTTTGATAGTGATCATACAATTACTTTGTTGTCTTAAACACATGATTATGGCAAAGCAAGAACCAGCCACATAATTTACAGAGTCTGGTGCAAAGTAAAAATTTGAGGTCTATCATTCAAAAATTGTTCAAAATTCCAAATCAAATGATAAAATCAAGCCTGAGACCTACTGAATGCAGGCTTGTTTGACTGCACAGGTTACATACCCATGAAGTTGGCCCTGGACAGAGAAGACATATTGAAAAAAGTCACTGTGAAGACTTACTTCACTATTCACATTATTTCAAACCTTACTACCAATGATAAGTTCAAAGAAGTATCAGTAAAGACAGAGCCCATTAAGGAAACATGAACTTTTCTACATGTTTTATAAATTACAAAATAATCATAAATTAATTAATGAGTTTAATGGTGCGTTGGGTAAGACCATTTAAAATAGGTTTTGACATTTAATCAATGATCCCCAAATGGTTGAACTCTTTTATTGTCTTAATAATTTCCCTTTCTGAAATCAGGTAATTAATATGGAAATCAACTTTAATACTGGGAAGCTAAGGCACAGAAGTATGAAAGCAGTGGAACTGAGGACACTTACATATTGATATCTCACAAATGAATACAACAAAGACCCTGTAAGTTTTCTACAAATAACCACTATACATTGGATTGTTACAAGCCAGACACAATGATAAGCATATTAACTCACTTAGTCCTCCTAACAATCCTATGAAATAAATAAGGGAAGAGAAGTTATTCTCAAAAGCAAAATGAGTCACTTAAATGGACATCCCCAAAGATTGCCAGCGGAAACTACATTGGTTATAATCCAGGCATATTTAAATAGGGTAACCAAAAAGAATTCATTAAAGAGAATATGTACAAAAGTGTGGGCATATTTTTAGAGAAGGTAGTAAGGAATAATGCAGGGCCCTATAATCCTATAAAAACAGAGGTTACTATGACCTGCAAAAAGTAGAAGTATATTGAAGGTTTACTGGCAGAAAATGTGGCCTTTGTTAAAGGAATACAGCCAACTATTGGTGACTTCACAAGGGAAGACCTGGAAAAATAATGTCCAGAGAATATTCTCCTTCCTTCCTCAAATTTCCTACTAGTCCCCCTCAACTGACCAAACCCACAAGATACCCCAAAGGAGTTAAATTATGTTGTATTATGATTCTCAAAGATTAGCAATCATCAGAATCACCAGAGAGTTGTTAGAACACAGCAATCTAATAACAATGGGATAGGACCTGAAAATTTGCATTTCCAATAAACCCCCAGGTGTTGCTGATGCTGCTTGTCCAGGAATCACACTTGGAAAACCACTGACTTAAACTCAACAAGTCAGCCTCTCTGAGCAGAAAGCAGGGTAGAAGAAGGGTGGAGTGTGCAACTGGTAGATGTCCAACATAGGAACAATTGAAGTTGGTATGAGGACAAGGGACTTATTCATCATCAAAACAGCTGCCTCTGACTGTTGTCCCTTTCTTTTGTTCTTTTTCCCCACTCGGTGAATGCTAAAATGTTTATTTTCTTGCCTTGGTGAGCGCACAGAGAAGCTTGAAATATTTTCAACATACCTTCTAAGTAACCCCTTGAAAAACTCCAAACCTCCAACAATATCTAGTCTACACTGCCACTGACCAACCAGAATTGGTGCCTGCAAGGAGAGTATTGACAGACATAGCAGAAAGAGACTTTTGGCTTTTTTTCTTTTTACTACTACGTATAAGAGTGTACCATCCTCTCTGTGCGGGAAAATCTAGAAAATTGACAGCTTCAATGCTAAATCTATGATAGATTTTCATGAATGTACTGACTATAAAAAGCATTATTAAGTTTTTGACGGGTGGAACCATCAATCAAGACTTGTAGTAACTGAAATACAAGGCTAAACTGGATGGTTTCTCAGTTATAATGCGGCTTGCTCTTACAACGTTTTCAATAAAGTCCAACAATGAGATTATACTAAAGATAATTGAATCCTTCCTAGCAAAGTAGAGATTGAATGTAAAACTAAAAGCTAAAATTTTACCCTGTTCTGTATAAACAAACTCAAGCATGTCAGATTAATGAATGACTCATTTGGGAAAACTTGGAGACAAGGATTTAATGTGTATTTGATAGTGCAAAGGTTGTTTCCATTTCCTGGCAGAGATCTCAGAGCACCTAACTTATATGAAAAATGAAAAGTTCTCAAGAAACATGCAAAGCCCTGATTATCTTATTTATTCCCTTGGGTACATAACATTAGCTTTATACATAGTATTTTTGTCTGTTTTATGGAATTTTATTATATTTTGAAAGATGTACATGCTTTATTCTGCTTTATGTGGGAAAATAAAAGCTGATATCTGAAATAGATCATGTTTAAATTAGTTATTTAAATAAGAATCCTAGCTTCTGCACAACTTCAAGAAAGGGATATGGTAAATGTTAACCTGAAAATTCTACATTTGTTTACTTATAGGCAAATTTCTACAACTACACCTTAGAATTTTAAATCTAAGAACCAACTTATCAATCAAACCAAAGAATTATTCTATTTAGAAGATCATTACATCCTATTAGCCTTTTTAGTGTTTGTAGTATCCATCTATAAAATTAGATTTAAAATTGCATTCTTCAAAAATCAGATAATGATGAGGGCTGGGGTTATGGCTCAGCAGTAGAGAGCTCACCTTGCATGTGAGAGACCCTAGGTTCAATCATCAGCACCACATAAAAATAAATAACTTGAAATAAAAGTTTTGTTTCCAACTACAACTAAAAATTAAATATTAAAAAAAAATTAAATCAGATAATGAGCCAGACATGGTGGTGCATGCTTATAATCCCAGCAACTTGGGAAGCTGAGGCAGGAGGATCTCTTGTTGGAGGTCAGCCTGGGCCAGACCCTGCCTCAAAATAAAAAGGTCTGTGGTAGAGTACCTCTGGGTTCAATTTCTAGTACAAGAAAAAAAAATGGACAATGACCAAAATAATGCTGCATAAAATGAATATACTTTCATTCAAAGAATGAATATTTACTTTAAAAATGCACTAATGTAAACTATTTGGCCAAATAACAGAAATTAGTCCAGTTCAAAGATGCACAATTGTGAGCCATTCTCCCACAAATTCATTCTCCCATTCCTCCAAACACAGGTACTTTGCTCTAATTGCACAGGAACAGTAAGACCTTTGACATTGTTTGGGGTACCACAACCCCCATCCATATGGAGGCCTCCATAGTGAGGTCAAAGCCTAGAGAAAAACCAAGGCTACATAGATGTTGTGAGACTAGCAAATGACATGAATCACAGTGCCTGGGATATAATGGCCTCTAGATCATTATCTTTTTGCCAAGAGGATTGATCAAGTGAATGAGGCATGAAATAGAAACAAACTCTCTAGGTAAAAATGAGCACAGGTTGGTTGAATAATAACAGCATTTAAAAAAATAAAATCAATACTATTTGCTATAAAAGATTTCAAACATTAAAGAAGGCCATAAAGTGAAAAGTAAAAATAACCCTCTTTTCAGCTTCTATTCACATTTAGTATTCACATTTAGAGTAGTTTTTCTTTTATACTCTTCCAGGCATTTTCTAGGCAAATTTTAAAAATGTAAATGTAAATATTCTTTGATTATATACAAATGAGATCACAATGTAAATATTGCTCAATAAAATTTTTTTCATTTAATGTATCTTAGAGATTTTGTTATAATGGCATATATGTGTCTACTGCATGATGAATATTACTATATAGATTGTAATTACCATAATTTAATTAACTAGTCCTCTATTGATGAACATTCAGTTTGTTTTTAGATGTTTCCTATTAAAAACCACTTGCAATTGAAACAATACAGAAATATTTTTTCTCATCTTTCAGATTGGCAATCTCAAAGTTTGAAAGTATTCTCTATTGGCAAGTCAGTGAGGAAACAGGCATTCCTGTACATTGCTGACTGTAATGCAATATAATGCAACACCTATGGAAAAGAACCTCAACAAAATTACATATATATTTTCCCATTAATCTAGCACTTTCATTTTAGGAATTTATTCCAAAAATACACTTGCACGATCCTCTCTATGAATTGCTTTTGGCTGAAAAGAGTGGCCTCCCAATCTACATCTAAGGACTATTCCATTTGGGGGTACAAGGATTCTTGCCCCCTTGCCTCAAGAAAGAAAAACTTTTTTATTATTTACAGAATATTAGTTTGTGTAATCAAACCCATGTAGATAAGACCTTACATATTTTATACAGTGTGTTACCCCAGTACAAATGGAAAAAAATTAAGTTTAAGGTTTCTAGACCAATATGGCTATTAATTTCTGTACAATGCTGACTCAAGATGGTAAACTGGGATACTTTTTCCAAAGTTGATAGCACAGCTAAAGTTTTCAAAAATTCAAATTTTATATATATATATATATATATATATATATATATATATATTTATTTATTTATATTTACATTTATATAAAAAGACCAATAATAGCAGTATGTTATGCATCAATAGCAGTAAGAGCTTTTCCAGGTTCTGTAGTCATCCAAACAAAATTATAGAAACATCCAGCACAATCCATTAAAAGCGGGGGGGAGGGTAAAAAACAAAATAAAACCTGAAAAAACAGCAAACTTCTGATACTGTTGTGATACCTGGCACCATTTTTTAAATTAGCTTCTCAATCATCATCTGCAAAGAAAATATTCTAGAGTAACATCATTAAAAACAGTTCTGATAAAGCACAATTACTACTACGTATCATAAAGCAGGTATAAGAGGTTTTACATTCACAGAGTATGGTACAGTACTGTCCTACATCTACAATATTAGAGGATACAATTAAAAAGGCAATTATTTGAGAATTGATTCTACTTTTCCAGCAGAGGGCCCAAAGGATGGTATGACATAGCTCTGTAAAGAAATGTACTTTCTTGGGATTTCCTTTCATTGGTGGCACAGTTCCAAGTACTGACTCTCTTCGTGAATACCAGCTAAAAACCATAAAAAAGAAAAAGAAAAAAAAAAGCCAGGAAAAAAAACAAAAAACAAAAAGCAAAACAAAGCAACCATTGAATCCATACAAAGGTGACCAAGTGGAGGCAAGCAAGACTCAACCTAACTAGAATTTTACCAAATTTGTAATGTTTGGGAAAGAAACACTTTAAAGAGTCATCTAGCTCTCCATGGGATTGGCTGAATCCTTTGGTGCAACTTCATTGCAGTTCAACTATTCCCAAAGCCCAATCCTACTTCCTTAATCCCTTCAAAGATGTTGATCCTGAAAGCACTCACTAATAACTTCCTGCAGGAGCTCAAAATCTATTTCCTAGGTAACTCAACTGGCCAGAATGGTCCAAGGAAGCAGACTCTAAATGAGGTTTTAGAGCTGGATTATCATCCACTTAGCTGAATGATGACCACATCACTGCTGGTAAGTGAAGCACTGAAAGTGCCTGACTTGCTGAAGTAGTACGATTGTTAGAACTTTTAGATGTGGTGAATTGCAATTGGACACCAGTGGAAAGGAAATGCACTGGCATTTGTAACACCTCGTGTTTTTGTAGAAATACTAATTATAAGGACAATGAAATCAAAAATTATTGCTGATTATCATTGATGAACTAGAAAAATACAATCACAGGCTAAGAATAATTGTTATTTACAGGGAAAGCAAAATTGGAAACTCAGAGATCTTCCTTGGCAATAAATAGAGACTTAGCTCCTATAGATAGAAGACAAAAGAATCAGCACTGGAATCAGCATTTAATCATAAGGATAGCAGAGTTCCCGAGAAAAGTAAATTCTCAATCTTGCAAAGTCGAATATGTCAGTCAGGGCCCTGGTGGGGAAGAATGTCATGGTCAAAGCCTTGTTTGTGTCTGGGGATGTATGGATAGACTCACTTAAAAGCCTTGAAATCTTTGATCCTCCTGGAGTCTCTAGGCCTGCAGAAATATCTGTTCCTCTCTGTCGAGAGCTATATTTCCACCTTGCCACCCTTGCTTAGAGGTAAGGCATACATCCCCCTCCTTTCTCTCTCAACCTACTTCATGTTTCTCACCAAGTATACTTTATGTATTTCTATATATGTAATATTCTCTGTCTCCCTGAGTAAGCTCCTTTTGTACCAGTATTTTGTTTACTTTATTCATAGTGGTCTCCCATTTTTTTTTTGAACATTTGCCTGGATAATAATATGTACTCAATAAGGATTCGTTGAATGAACCCCAATGACTCAAATGTCTATTAACAGGTTAATGGATAAACAAAATATGGTATATCCATACAATGAAATACTAACTACTCCACAATATAAAAGGAAGACTAAAAAAATAAAAATAAAAATAAATAAATAAATAAATAAATTTGAAAAAGGAAAAAAAAAGACTATTGGGCTGGGACTGTGGCTCAGCGGTAGAGCACTCGCCTAGCATGTGCAAAGCCCTGGGTTTGATCCTCAGCACCACATAAAAAAAGAAAAATAAAGGTATTGTGTCCAACTGCAAATAAAAAATAAATATTAAAAAAGGAAGACTATTGAAACATGCTGAAATATATGGATAAGTCCTTAAATCATTATGTGACATCAAAGAAGTCAGACATAAAGTATTAAATATTATGATTCCATTTGTATAAAACACAAATGAAAAAGCAACTCCATAGATACTAAGGATAGAGAAAAGATACAGAGTATAGAAGATAAAGAATGGTGGGAAGAATTAAAAAGGAACATACAGTAGTGCATGCCTGTAATCCCAGCAACTTGGGAGGCTGAGTTAAAAGCCAGCCTCAGCAGATTAGCAAGGTACTTAGCAACTCAGTGAGACACTGTCTCTAAATAAAATACAAAAAGGGCTGGGGATGTGGCTCAGTGGTTAAACACCCCTGGGTTCAATCCCTGGTACCCCCCCCCCAAAAGGAACATACAGAATTGGAGGAGGAAGTTCTGTAGTTTGATTGTAGTGCTGGTTTCACAGGGGCATAAAAACTTATTCAAATTCTTCAAATTGTATGCTTTAAATGATGCAGTTTATTATGTGCAAATTATTTCTTAATTAAAGTTGAAAAACTTCTCAGGGGTGATGGTGCATGCCTGTAATCCCAGCGGCTAGGGAGGCTGAGGCAGGAGGATCACGAGTTCAAAGTCAGCCTCAGTAAAAACGAGGTGATAAACAATTCAATGAGACCCTAAATAAAAACCCTGTATCTAAATAAAATACAAAACAGTGCTGCGGGGTGTGGCTCAGTGGTGGAATGCCCCTGAGTTCAATCCCTGGTAGCCCCCACACACACAAAAAAAAGTTGGAAAAACTCTTTAGAAATTCTGAATAAATTGATTTGCAAATTTTAACTACAAGATATTGAAAAAGTAGAGTATTTTTCCCTTTCTCTATCTCAAGCATGGGTATTCAGAGTGCTATTTCCCATGTATGTTGTGGATAGACCCTTCTATAGATTCCCCAAGGGACAGGAAATAGGAGTTTTGAAATCACTGGCTCAAGCATAAATATATGGTATGTTTCCAAACAGTTACAGGAAGTCTCAAGAGATGATGCTTGAGCATAGTTTCCATATTGTGATTATGTTTTACAAATGCACTTCAGTCATTAATATCAAAATTTCTAAACATTGAAATGCATCAATTAATACCTGCTTTAATGCCAGAGGCATGGCACCTCCTTGTAAATAAAATCTTAATATTTGCACACAGTGCTGACTTCTATCTTATAATGCATATGAACCAGCTGGGCATGGTGGTACACGCCTGTAATCCCAGTGGTTTGGGAGACTAAGGCAGGAGGATCATGAATTCAAAGCCTGCCTCAACTTAGCAAGGCCCTAAGCAACTCAGTGAGACCCTGTCTCTAAATAACATACAAAAGTAAAAGGCTGGGATTGGCTTAGTGGTTAAGTGCCCCTGGGTTCAATCCCTGGTACAAAAAAAAAAATGTATATGAACCATGGTGTTATAGAGATTTACTAGTATGAATATGAATGAATACCAATCTCAGTTTAAAGTTTCCTATAAAATTATCAGTTATAAAATATAAAGTGAAATAAATTTTGAGCCAGGCACAGTGGTGCACACCTGTAATCCCAGCTACTAGGGAAGCTGAGGTAGGAGGATCACAAGATCAAAGCCAGCCTCAATAATTTAGCAAGACCCCATTGCAAAATAAAATAGCAAGGGCTGGGGATGTGGCTCAGCGGTAAAACATCCCTGGGTTCAATCCCCAGAATGAAAAAAAAAAAAGAAAATAACCCAATTTTTAAATTGATTATTAATTCATAGAAAATGACTTTTATAAGCAACTAAAGAAATGTGCACTTGTTTTGAAGATGAAGTTACAACAGTGTATAGGAACTCTTATGTTTCACAATTAAGTCAATATTTGTTATGCTTGGTAAATTGAACAAAAAAAATATGCAGTACGAATAAATGTGTTACATTCTCCTGTTTTTAATTGCTCTTTTTAAAATTTTTTTAATTGTTAATGGACTTTATTTTATTTATTTTTATGGCGCTGAGAATCAAACCCAATGCTTGACACATGCTAGGCAAGCACTGCACCACTAAGCCATAACTCCAGCCCTACATTTTTCATTTAATCAACAAAGCATTGAGCACATTCTTGTGTTAAGTAAATTGCAATTAGAAAAATAAGAGTTAGGTTCTCTACTAATTACTCACTGTCTTCATATAAACTTTCTAAATTTACAATGGGAAGATGAAATTTTAAAAACTCTTAGCCATAAAAGCAATAAAAATAATGAAACCTAAAACAATACACTACGTTTTACTGAAGCACACTTCAGTACAGTAAAGGACAGAAAAGAGGGATTAAGCAAAAAAAACCCTAGAGACATGAATGACAATAATAAATTGCTTGAAACTTCATGTTACAAAGCTAGGAAGAAATAAATACTTTGATAAGTAATATCAGTTACAATCTTTGCCCTGAAAAATGAAGTATTTAAGTAATTCTGTTCCTCTACCCCTTTCCCTTTCTCAGCTATAGCTTGCCTAGTGATCTAAGATTATACCCTCTTCATTCTCTAAAGAATAGCATGAAAGTGCTTGTTTGAAAATAAAATGAGGGGTTGAAACCCTATACTTTAGAAGAGAGAATCAGTTACCTGACACCCAATACCTATCCTTGCTGTGTTAAGAATGTCAGTGTTTCACATGCCCCACTCAGGAAAAGAGTTGCTTCAATACACGCTTCTGTGGCTTTATTCAGTTTGGTTACACTTCAGGGAGTTTAATTTCATGCAAAGCTTTCAGATAGCACTTGGTAGTGACAGGAGCAAATCTGGCTACATTAAGCAGTAGTTGGAATTTTTAAAAAAATGAAAGCAACCTGGATTGCTAATGCTTGATCTAAATTTTTGCCTTGCCCTGGAATTTAGGCTTCACTGAGAGAGAAACAAAATGTTGACATTTCTGGAAGTATTAATTAAAAATGTAAACATAATGGGATGAAAGATGATCTTGTTGCATTGGGTAGGGTGTATATTATGACCATAATGGGAAATGGCAATGAAAAGTGGATGTTGGAGATTTAACTAAACTGAACTGATTTCATGGAAGGCTTAAGGATCGACCTGACTGGGAAGAGTGGTAAAACACCTGCACTACTAGTCCACACATGAACAATGCACTTATTTTCAAACAAAGAGCAGATAATGCTCAGGCTTTGGAAGGGGAGATCTATTTTTCAGAGAAAATATGGACACCTGAAAGAAACACAAGGGGCATTGTGTTTAGGAATGAAACATGTGATCTAGGGAAATGCCAGTTTATCCAAGTTCTGGCTGGATTACTGCTTTGTTAAGAGAAGGGACATATTTTTGAAACAACTGTGATTAACTGAGGTTTAATGTGCCTTTTTGTAATTACCTATAATTTTAAAAGATTACATTGTAGCTTGTAAGCCTGGTTAAAAAACAAATCAGGTGATCTTTAAAAAAAAAAAAAAAAAAACTCCTGTGTTTTATTGTTTAGAATTTATCCCCAAATACAAAAGAACTCTTTTGCTGTTTACTAAGAGCAATTTTGTTCATTCACTTTGGTTTCTCTTTTGGCCTTTGGTTTCTTAATACAGTTATATCAACATCAGTTATTTAATATTTCTCAAAATTCAGATAATTGTACTAGTGACTGAAGAATCACCCTGCACAACTAGGATTTCAAATAAGATGAACTGTCACAACTTACTGTTTTCTTTCAACCAAAGGATGGAACCTGAGTAAATTTTTCTTACACATTCAGGAACTCAGAGAGGTGAAAACTCTCTGGATCACAAATTAACTCAAAGAATGAACACAGTTTGTTAGTATTGCTTTTTGAGCCTCATGCTATTTCTGACCAAGAGGACATTCTCCTAAGTTGCAAGACCTAATGCAAATTTGATACTCAGCTTCTCCACCCTCTTAGCTCCATCTGTAAACATAGGGAATTAATTATCCCACGGAATTATTTTTAGCATTAGTTTTTATAGTTCATTCATGTTTACAAAATTTAACAGTGTATTGACTAGTCTCTTTATTTATATTATTTCTTACATCCCACTCCTTTCTTCTTATGGAAGCATATAATTTAGTGTTCTTTCAGGAAGCATCTGTGACATTTAAGCACACAATTTATCTCAGTTCTTAAACAATATTATTTCATTGCTGTATTCTGTTGATGCTGATGAGAAATCTGTCATAAGACTGTCATTTATATATAAACAATTTCTCTAAGATTGGAGGAAGATAATTAGAATTAAAATAATTCTAAGGTTCCTGTTTTATTTATCCAAAGGACAAAGATATTAGCTTTAGATTCATTAATAAATTCATAAGTTTTAAGAAAACCACTGATATTAACTATCAAACCAGTAAAGGAGGAGAAAAAGAAAAAGAAAATCAATCAAACCAACTAAAGGAAAGTGAGAAGCAGTACATAAAAAGAAAAACTAGAATAAATGAAGTGCAAAATAAGACTATAAAAATAATTCAAAATATGTCAATAATCACTAAGTTAGTAAATTTACCAGATATAAGATAGAAGCTCCAGAATTATTACTTCTTAAATCCAATTAGGTATTCTTAATAAAATACATTTAAAACCTTAGAGCACAGAAAGGTTGGAAGTAATATTATAGGAAAATATATATTATGTACTCACTAACAAAATTAAAAGCTGACATAGCTAGCCACAGTGGCACACACCTATAATCTTAGAGACTCAGGAGGCTGTGGCCAGCCTCAGCAATTTGGCAAGGCCCTAAGCAATTTAGCAAGACCCTGTATAAAATAAAAAAATATAAAGGGATGGGGATGTGGTAAAATACCTCTGGGTTCAATCCCCAGTATCAAAAAAGAAAAGAAAAACTGAGGTAGCAAAACTAATTGTGGTAAAAAGAATCTGAAATGACCCTAAGATTCCCAGACCTTAAGTATGTATACATTTGCCCAATTATTCAAACACTAATCTACATGCTACTATAAAGGAACTTTGCAGATATCCAAGTCAATTGACCTTAGATAAGGAAGTTTTCCAGGTGAGTCTGACATAATCACTCAAGCCATTTATATATGGTTTTATATGGACTGCAAGAGGCCTTTGGGAGCTGAGAATGGCTCTTGGTTGACAGGCCGCAAGATAAAATGGGATTTCAATCATACAGACACAAGGAACTGAACTCTGTCACAACCACATGTGCTTGGAAGAGGACCTGGAGCTCTAGAGAAGAACATAGCCTAGCAAATATCTTGATTTTTTTTTGTACCAGAGATTGAACCCACTAAGACACATCCCCATCCCATAACCTTATGAAATTCTGAGTAGAGGAACAAATATGAGAAGTGGCCTATAACCTAGAACAACCTAGATAGTCCATATAAATCAACTCGGAGATAACTCAGATGTCGAAGTTACTGAAGACTTTCAGAAGCTATTATAAACATATTCAGCAATCTAAAGGAAAATGTTTTCCAATAAAATGATGTCTTAATAAATGAATAGGTGGTAAAGCTCAGCAAAGAAATGCAAAACTATTAAAAAATTAAATCCATTGCTTTGGATTATATGATGAATTCCTAGGCATGATACCCAATGAGCAATGAAAGAAAAATAAACAAACTGTACATCATCAAAATCAAACTTTTTTCTTCAAAGGAAACTATTAATAAAGTGAAAAGGGGAGGTACTGGGGAACAAAATTGAACAAATTATGTTATATGCATGTATGTCACAATGATCTCCACTATTATGTATGATTAAAATTCACCAATAAAAAGCTGAAAAGACAACTCACAACATGGGAGATTATACGATTTGCAAAACATATATCTAATAAGGATCTATATATATTGAGAATATATAGAGAACTCTTATAACTCAATAAAAGAACACAAATATCCCAATTAAAAATGGGCAAAGGATCTGAATAGATAGATACTAAAGAAGATACACAAGTATATATACTTAAAAAGATACTTATTAGACATTAAGGAAAATCGAATAAAATTACAATGAGATACTACTTCATACCCACTAGAATGTAAAAAATCAAAAAGTCTGGTAAGTGTTGATGAAGATGTGGAGAAATCAGAGCACTAGTTGACTGCTAGAGAAAATGTAAGATGGTATTGCCATTTTGGAAACTGATTCTGCAGTCCCCAATCAATTAAACATAGAGCTACCATATGACCTTGTAATTCCATACCAAGGTATTTACTTAGGAGAAACAAAAATTATGTTCACACAATAACTTGTGCATAAATTTTTATAGCAGTGTTATTCATAATAAAGATGGAAACAACATAATGCCTGTCAATTTTTAAAAAAGGATAAACAAAATGTTTATCCTTTATCTATATAATGGGATATTATTTAGCAATATAAAATAATGAAGTTCAGATAAATAAGTAAAATATGGATAAACACTGAAAATATCTTCCTAGGCAAAAAACAAAAAATCAAGCACACACACACAAAAAAAAATCTATTATATGATTCCATTTGTATGAAAGTCCAGAATAGGTAAATCCATAGAGATGGAAAGTAGATTAGTGGATATGTAGGGCTTGGGTAGAGGTTAGGAATGACAACTAAAGGTACAGGTATTTTTAGGTTTTTGTTTTTGCAGGGCTGGGATTGAACCCAGGACCTCACATATGCTAAACAAGTATTCTATCACTGAACCATATCCCCAGTCAGGGTTTCTTTCTGAGATGATATGTTCTAAAAATGTTCTAAAATTAATATGGTAATTATTGCATATATCTGTTTATATAGTAAAAGTTCATTTAATTGTATACTTTAAATGGATGAATTGTATTACATGAATTATTTACCATACAGTTGTTGTTTTTAAAAAAATGAACTAAATGGAAATCCCAAGCTCAAAACTACATAGTAGCTAAAATGAAAAATCCAATAGATAAGTATAACAGCATATTTGAGATGGCAACTGAAATAGTGAAGAATGTGAAGACAGATAAATATAAATTATACACATTGAAGAACTGAGAAAAAATATAGACACAAAGGGGCTGAATATAAAAGAATGGGAAAACATATACCATGAAAATCTGGTATGGCTATATTAATATCAGACAAAGTCAGACTCAAGAAAAAGAATACTACAAAAGATAAAGCAGGAAATTTCTTAATGATGAAAACAATCCATTAGAAAAATGAAACAATTTATGTATGAATGTGCCTAACAAGAGCTTCAAAATTCATTAAATAAAATTGACAGAAAAAAAGGGGAAAAATAGAGAAATCTACAAGTTACATTGAAGATTGTAATAACCCTCTCTCAGTAACTAAGACAATTAGACAAAATATCAGTAAGGGAATAGATGATCAAGCACCTTGACCAATTAATATTCATTAAAAACTCTTGCCAACAACTGCAGAATGCTCATTCTACTCAGGTACACGTGAAAACTTCATAAAGGCAGACTATACACAGAGAAATAAATTCTTGGTAAATTAAAAAAGTTTAAGATCTTATACAGTGAAATTAAATTAGAAATTAGTTAAATAAATTAGAAAACCCACAAATATCTGGAAATTAAGAAACATAATTCTACTTCATACCTGGGGTCAAAAAAAGCCCACAAGAGAAATTATAAAATATTTTAGTATGCCCTATTCACACCCCTGTACCGCCTTTTCTTAAGGTAAGAGTGGAGACTAAGGCTGACCAGGGTTTAGTCTAAATTTAGTCTCATATTTTTTAACTTTTAATTTTGAAAAAATTATAGATTTACACAAATAATATAGGAAAGTCTCATGTACTGTTCATTCAACTTCCCCCAATAGATACATCTTAGTAACTATAGCTACTTAAAACCAGGAAATCTTAAAACTAGGTAACTGACATTGTCATCTTCTGTGTTGTTCTATCATGTTACATTCATGGAACGAACACCAAAATTAAAATATAGAACTGTCACAACAAAGATCTCCCTGTGCTATCCCTTAAAGTCATAACATCCCTGGCAACCATTAATTTGTTCTCCATATCTATCATTTTGTCACTTCTGGAATGTTATATAAATGAAATTATACAAATGTGACCTTCTAAGATTGGTATTGCTGTGGTTTGGAAATGGTAAGAGTGTGCCCCCTCCCCAAGGGTTCATGTGTGGAAATTTAATTGTAAGATATTAAAATGATAGAAACTTAATCCAACAATGGTGTTTAGAGGCAGGGCCTTTAAGAGAGATTAGGATCAGATAAAGTCATCAAGTAAAGCCATCATGATTGAATATTGATGGCTTTATAAAAAGGGGGAGAAATCAGAAGAGACACACACATATGATCCCTGTCTCTTGCCATGTAAATGCCCTCTGTCACTTCAGGACTATGCCAGCAAAAAGACCAGATGTGGGCCCTTGAATCTCCAGAACTGTGAGCTAAACAAATTTCTTTTATTTATAAACTTTCCAGCCCTTCAGTATAGTAACAAAATAGGCCAACCCATAAGGATTTTTCACTCAGCATAATGCCCTCAAGATCTAACCACATTATTGCATGTATCAACAGTCCACTACTTTTTATTGCTAAGTAGTATTCCCTAGTATATCACTGTTTGCTTAATATTCATCTATTATAGGACATTTGATATTTATAGTTTGGAACTATGATAAGTGTTTACAGTCTTAGAACTATTACAAATAAGACTGCCATAAACAATTGTATAAATTCTGTGAACATAAGTTTTCAACTCTGTTGTCACTAAGAACTTTTAAAAAATGGAGCATTTTTAGTCAAACGTGTAAAACTAGAATAAAAGATTTTTAAATGTGGAAGACAGGTCACTTCAATTTCAAACAGGGAAACATTCTCAAAAGATCTTTTATCCATCTTTCTCCCAAACTCACTCTGACAGCTGTCCACATCTATTTCACTTCCATTCTTTTTCTTCTTCTCTGCAGCCCTACACATCCACATCACTCTTTCTCCCCGCTTTTTATTGTAAGCTACAAAATGATACTTTCTTAACTTCTACTAACCTCTTCCATCATCAGTTTAGAAAAAAACAAAAAGATTTATTGCTTATTGTCCATCCTATGAATATTAGGGATGACACGTATTCCACATATCATGAAAGTAGCCTTAGGGAGAAACAAGAATTTTCAAATATAAAGACATAAATAGGGTACCCTAATTTTACACTATTTCAGAATATAGCAATGTATTTCTATGTGTGCCCATTTATGTATACAAGTATTGATTACCAAATTAACTCTCATACAACAGCTTTAAAAGAAAAAGAAAAGGAAAATTGAAAATATTACAAATAATGCAAGCACAAGAGCAAACAACAGGAAAACAGCTCAATCTCTTCTCATCTTTATTTAAACAACAGTCACAATATAATAAAATATGAAAGAAGTGAACCAAAATAATTTAAAATTATTTTTAATCTATCTGAAACAATTGCAATTATCAGTAACAATGAACTTTACTATACATCTGAAATGTTAACTAGTAGTAGAGGTACATGTGTGTAATATGTAAATAAATAAAAGGTTTAGAGGCCAGTGGGCCAATGCACTGACAGTGCTAGGCATTCTGCCTCTCTCACTCGAACCTCCCCACTAGATTGCTCTTGTGAAAGTCAAACTGCTGAGTTGAGCTCCTACTGAGATCTCTTTGAGTTCCTAAAGCTTATCTGTTACCTCTTCCCCGATGAGCAGATACCTGCAGTAAGTCTGGACCTTGGTACCAACTGAATGGCTAAAATTAATGTTTTTCTTTGCCTTGGTTCTAGACAGATTTCCTGAGTTTGCACCTCACATCTACCTACTCCTATAAGCCTCCAAAACTATGACAAAACCAATCATCTAGGTTGAATATGCTCCATCATTCACATCAGACAAGCACCTGGCTGTCTTCTCCCTGGTACCTAGGAAAGAGCCTGGCAGCACATGGATCTGGCACAGAACTAAGAACAGGGCACAGAATGCCATGCCTACAGTATTAATTAGTCTTTCATAATACTTTGCTCTAGGTGTAAAGTTCTTAAAATCCAAATTAAGAATAAACTTTATAGGTAATTTTGAAAAGAATAACATAGCATTTAATGGAAATACCAATAATTATCAAGTACTAAATGCCTTTCCAATATAAAGACACATTTACAGTGATATATTTTAATTGACTATAATATATAAATACATACATATATATGTATGTATTTATCAAATACAACATGTTTTAAAATATGTATACTTTGTGGAATGGCTAAATCAAATTATTTAATATATGCCTTACCTCACACACAGATTTTTATTTTTGTTTTTGTCAAGAGAACACTTAGAATCTAGACACTTGGCAATTTTTAGGTATATAATATAATGTTACTAATTATGATTACAATGACATACCATATGTCTCTTGAATTTATTCCTCCCCTGTAGCTGAAATTTTGTCCCGTTTGATCCACATGTTCCCAGTTCCCTCCTCCCAGCCCTCTAGAGTAATACTTTTTGAGTCCCATACTCTTAGTTTTGAGTTTCTTGAAGACAAAGACCTATACCACTTTGTTTCCCCAGGCCTGCATTGAAAATAATAATCAGGATATTAATAATTATTGCTTCTACTTTTTAAACATTGGCTATATTCCAGGATCTTACTAAGCACATTTCAAATATTGTTCCACTTAATCCTTATAATAATCTTATTATCCCTCTTTACAGATGAAGAAACTAAGCTCAGAAGCCCAGTAACTTACCCAATACCTTACAATTAGTACATGGTTGAACCATATACTGTAAGAACCCAGGTCTTTCTCATTTTGAAACCCAAACTCTTAACAACTGTATTCTTTTCTTTCTTTCTTTTTAACTTTTCCTAACTTTTTATTGTGAAACAATTTTAGATTTATAGAAAGATTGCAAAGATAGTATGGAGAATTCCCATATGCCCTTCACTTAGCTGCTTCTAATGTTAACATTTTACGTAACTATGGTGCAATGATCAAATCCAAGAACTACCATTTACTCTTTTTTTCCTTTTTCTCCATTCTTTTTTGTTGTTGTTGTTGTTCTAATTAGTTATACATGACAGTAGAATGCATTTTGACACATCACACTTAAATGGAGTATAATTTCTCATTCTCATTCTGGTTGTACATGTAGAATCACACAGGTCATGTAGTCATATATGTAAATAGGGTAATAATGTCAGATTCATTCAGCTATCCTTCCTATCCTGATACCCCTCCCCTCCCTTCATTCCCCTCTACCTAATCCAAAGTAACTCTATTCTTCCCTAGCCACTGCCCCCCTTATTGTAATTTACATCTGCATATCAGAGAAAACATTTGGCCTTTGGTTTTGGGGGACTGGCTTATTTAACTTAGCATGATATCCTCCAGCTCCATCCATTTACCAGCAAATGCCATAATTTCATTTTTCTCTAAGGCTGAGTAATATTCCATTGTATGTATATGCCACATTTTTTTTAATATCCCCAAAGCAGCATTTATTTACCCTTTGAATTTCAAAACATTTATTTTATAAGTCTGGCATTTCATAATCACCTGTCTTGATTGACATGGGCTGACACACATGGTGCTGTCAAGATACACAAGGACAACTGCCAAAGAGTTACAAAAAATAAATCCATGATTCTTAAACAATTGCAACCCAAAAAAAAGAAAGAAAAAGTTACACATATCAAAACTTTAGATGCATTGCGTTTAAAAGGTTTGTGTACATCATAATTTAAAGAGGCAAAACAAGGTGCTACTGAAACCTCACATCAAAGTTTATTATAAAGCTGATGGAAAGGAGCAAGTTGTCTCTCTGTATCAGCTTTCCTTAACAATTTTCCATTAGCTGAAGAAAGAGGTGAAAGGGCTGAATTCATTTTTGCATGCACAAGATGTACTGCTTAACAAAACACTATCAGCTTGTTTTAAATATCAACCATAGCCTGTGTTGGCTAATTCTCCTCTCTAAACTCCCCAATCACTTTTGCCTAGATTTGCCATAGATTAATAGGCATAGTTAAATGCCGCCACATTTTTAATCCATTCATCTGTTGAAGAAAATCTAGGTTGGTTCTATAGTTTAACTACTGTGAGTGCAGCTGCTATAAACATTGATGTGGCTGTATCACTTTAGTATGCTGATTTTAAGTCCTTTGGGTATATTCCAAGAAATGGGATAACTGGGTCAAATGGTGGTTCCATTCCAAGTTTTCTGAGGATTATCCATACAGTTTTACAGAGCAGTTGCACCAATTTTCAGTCCCACCAGCAATGTGAGTGTACCTTTTCCCCCACATCCTAACAACTGTATTCTAATGCTAAGGGGAAAAAAATGGATATAAAGTTTAACCCTACCCTCCAAGCCAGAAGTAATGGAATGTTGTTACTTAGAAAATATAACCTCCAGCCATGTTTTCAGCTAATGAAAGAATACTGGTCATGATACTCTTGAACATGTGTCACACACACACACACACACACAAAAATAAGTTGCAGTGACACAAGTCTCAATTGAGTAAAAGAAATATAAAATATTAACTTTTGTAAAGGTAACTGAGGTTACTTTTCCTTGGTGAGTCTAGTTATTACTGCATACATGTCAAATAAATCTATTTATGAATTTGGCACCAGGTAGCAATTTAAAGGAAAAAACTATGAGTGGAAAAAAAATCATTGCTTGCAGCAGCAAAGAGAACCAAAAGTGATGCAATTTCTACTGCATGTCTCCTCAAGTCAAAGAATTCATTAACACCTATACAGTACTTGGGTAATCTTGAACAAAGCAAGTTACAATATTTAACCATAAGTTCATCTTGCTTTGTAATTCTGTGACTTCATATTAGAAGTTTAAGTACACCAATTACTTCAACATTAAATACAGATATAACCATTTCAAGTTCTTTCTCTTTAAAAAGTCTAGATCAATCACAACATTTTCTAAATAATGAATTCTAAAGGGGATATTCTGCTATTAAAGTTAGTTCTATTCATTAAAATGAGAAAATATACCATAGTGCTCTTCTTTCTAATTCTAAATAATTTTTAACTTATTCTGGTTTTTTTAGTGGTAGAAAATGCTTAAGTTGACTTAACAAGGTCCTGTTTTCATTTCAATGGAAACTCTCTCTAGTCAACAATATGTATCCTATCAGCTTTATTATATAAACTAACCTGATTCCTGGCCCAAACTGAGTGTTCTGGAATAAATATATATATAACCTCTGTCTATCTGACTCTCATCTAGGTATTTGCAATTGGGATCCAATTCTGATCAGCTAAGGTTGTTTGCTTAAACTAAGTTGCTACAGGAGGACTCCCCTCCCTACCATAAACAATGAGAAGCAAAAATAACAAAGGTAAAAATTACATTATCTTAACAAAAAATACCGGTACTATTGGTTAAATTATGTCCCTCCCTAAAATTCTCATGTTGAAGTCCTATCCTTCCATATCTTAGAATGCAACTGTATTTGGAGTAGATCTTTAAAGAGATAATTAAGTTAAATTGAAATCAATACCATAAGTCCTAATCAAAATGACTGGTGTCCTTATGAAGATGAGTAAATTTTGACACAGTCATGTATAGAGAAATTATGTAAATACACAGGAAGAATCCATCCACATGCCATGGAGAGAGACCTAGAATAGACCTTTTTCATAATATCCAAAACAAGCCTAATGATAATTTGATCTCATACTTTAAGGCTCCAGAACTGTAAGAAAATATATATTTTTTTTTGTTTTTTAGACCATCCAGTATGTGGTGCTTTGTTATGGCAACCATGGAAAGCCAAAACAACCAGAAAGAGATATGTCCCTGTTTGAGTTGCTTAGGATAGAATGTAAACCCTGAGGCACAGGTACCAGAAGCCACAAAAATAAAGGAAATAGTAAAACTACTCCTTGTGGCACATGAAATAATTTTTTCCCTCATAAGAAAAGGAGAAAAGGGTTCATAAGAAAGTTTAAAGTTAATGGACTGGGATGTAGTTTAGTGGTAAATATGTCCTGGCATGTAAGAAACCCTGGGTTCAATCCCCAGCAGCACAAGAAGAAAATAAAATACAAGTTTAGAGTGGAACTTTAAAGTTAAGAACTTTTTGGATGAAGGGCCAAAGGAAATTTCTCAAGATGTTCTAAAAGTATCCCTAACAGACCATGTTGATTATATCACTATGATATAAACTCCCAAACTTTCAATGAAGGCTACTACATATGGAAATAGGGACCCAGAGCCAGAGGTGGTGACTATGAGAGCCTCAGCCTGGCATTCCCCTTCCCATTTACCTCATTGACTTCTAACTCAGAAACTTGCGAAAATCTTTGCAGAAGCCCCCAGAGTCCCACTGAGCATGAAATATACCTCACAAATATTACCTAAATCTCAAAATGCTGGGGTATATTAGTTGACATTGCGTATGCAAAAAAAGAAAAATGAAATAGACTTGCAGTTAGATTGAGAAATAAAGGCCAGTTGCCCCAAGGAGAGAAAATGAGAATAATGAAGCTATTTCCTGATTATAATACCTCATTTGGCCAGAATGACTCCCGGCTTTTGAAATACGTATATCCCTATATTCCTTTTAGGATTACTTTATAACCTCAAAATAAATCCCTTGCCTTTTTTGGTTTAAAGTAGCTCAAGTTAGTTTCATTTGTAACTAAAAGAATTTTAACTAAGGTTTATATAAAATACATATAAAGGAGGACAATGAATAAAGAGCAAAACCTGGTAGATAGTTATTGGACATGTTAATCACACTGACTGTTATCACAGGGAAGACAATGATATTACAATACAATATATTACTCAATACATCAAGTAATAATGCTGTCTCATTTTCCAAAGTTAGTACTCCCAGAATACTCACACAGTATTAGGTAGTGGTTAATAAGTGACATTTAAATATTGTGAATTGTGCTGCTATAAACATTGATGTGGCTGTGTCCCTGTAGTATGCTGTTTTTAAATCCTTTGGGTATAGACCGAGGGGAGGACAGCTGGGTCAAATGGTGGTTCCATTCCCAATTTTCCAAGAAATCTTCATACTCTTTTCCATATTGGCTACACCAATTTGCAGTCCCACCAGCAGTGGGACTTTTTTTCCTCACATCCTCACCAACACTTATTGTTGTTTGTCTTCATAATAGCTGCCATTCTGACTGGAGTGAGATGAAATCTTAGAGTGGTTTTGATTTGCATTTCTCTAATTGCTAGCGATGATGAAAATTTTTTCATATATTTGTTGATTGATTGTATATCCTCTTCTGAGTAGTGTCTATTCAGGTCTTTGGCCCATTTATTGATTAGGTTATTTGGGTTTTTTGTTTTGTTTTGTTTTGGTGTTTAACTTTTTGAGTTCTTTATATACCCTAGAGATTAGTGCTCTATCTGATGTGTGAGGGGTAAAGATTCGCTCCCAAGATGTAGGCTCTCTATTCACCTCACAGATTGTTTCTTTTGCTGAGAAGAAACTTTTTAGTTTGAGTCCATCCCATTTATTGATTTTTTAATTTTAATTCTTGTGCCAAAGGAGTCTTATTAAGGAAGTTGGAGACTAATCCCACATGATGGAGATTTTTTCTTCTATTAGACACAGAGTCTCTGGTTGTATTCCTAAGTCCTTGATCCATTTTGAGTTGAGTTTTATGCCTGGTGAGAGAGGTTTAATTTAGTTTTGTTGCATATGGATTTCCAGTTTTCCCAGCACCATTTGTTGAAGAGGCTATCTTTTCTTCAATGCATGTTTTTGGCACCTTTGTCTAATATAATTGTAATTTTGTGGGTTCGTCTCTGTGTCCTCTATTCTGTACCATTGGTCTACCAGTCTGTTTTGGTACCAATACCATGCTGTTTTTGTTACTGTTGCTCTGTAGTATAGTTTAAGGTCTGGTATAGTGATGCCACTTGCTTCACTCTTCCTGCTAAGGATTGCTTTAGCTATTCTGGGACTCTTATTTTTCCAGATGAATTTCATGATTGCTTTTTCTATTTCTATGAAGAATGTCATTGGGATCTGATCAGAATTACATTAAATCTGTATAGTGGTTTTAGAAGTATGATCATTTTGATAATATTAATTCTGCCTATTCAAGATCAAGATAAATCTTTCCATCTTCTAAGGTCTTCTCTGACTTCTTTCTTTAGGGTTCTGTAATTTTCATTATATAGATCTTTCACCTTTTTCGTTGATTCCCAAGATTTTTTTTTTTTTTGAGGCTATTGTAAATGGGGTAGTTTTCCTCATTTCCCTTTCTGAGGATTTGTCACTGATATACAGAAATGCCTTTGATTTATGGGTGTTGATTTTATATCCTGATACTTTGCTGAATTCACTTACTAGTTCTAGAAGTTTTCTGATGGAACTTTTAGAGTCCTCTAGGTATAGAGTCATATCATCAGCAAATTGTGCCAATTTGAGTTCTTCTTTTCGTATGTGTATCTCTTTAATTTCTTTCTTTTCATATACTTTTTGACCATTCATGTTTCTTCTTCTGTGAGTACCTATTCATTTCCTTTGCCCATTTATTGATTGGATTCTTTGTTTGTTTATTTGTTTTGGTGTTAAATTTTTTTAGTTCTTTGTATATCCTGGAGATTAATGCTCTATCTGAGGTGCAGGTGGTAAAGATTTGCTCCCACTCTGTAGGCTCTATGTTCATGTTCTTGATTGTTTCCGGCTGTGAAGAATCTTTTCAGTTTGATACCATCCCATTTATGATGAAATAAAACAGAAAAATAGTCAACTAGGCCTTTCTTATTTTGTCATTTCATATAGGAAAAATAAACTCAAAACAATTGATAAAATGATTTAGGTAGTTCAAAAATTTGAAACAAAATTATTATAATCATAAATTCTCCATTAAAAGGATTATTTTGTAAAAATTAAGTTGAGTTTATCTAAAGCCATAAAAGTTATAGTTAGTATGCTACATTTGCTCATAATTCTTGAGAAATAATATTATTCCCTGTCCCCACAAAATTATTTAACAACATTACTGATTTATATATAAAACAATGTCCATAATATATTTTGATTTACAAAAATCACTTGATTCTTGGGGGCTGAGGTTGTGACTCAGTAGTAGAGCATTCGCCTAGCACATGCAAGGGCCTGGGTTCAGTCCTCAGCACCATATAAAAATAAATAAATAAAATAAAGGTATTTTATAAAAAATATCATTTGATACTTATAGCACCAGGTTCTACATGCTACTTTCATGAGAATGCTACATATTTTACCTAACATCTTTAAACATCTTTGAACTGTTTTGAGTTTTCTCTCACTATAACAAATACCTGAAATAATCAACTTATAAAGAGAAAAGGTTTGTTTTGGCTCAGTTTTGAAAGTTCCAGTCCATGATCAGTTAGTCCTATTGCTTTGGACTTCTGGTGAGAAAGCACATCATGGTCAGAGCATGTGGTAAAGCAAAATCACTCATTTTATGGCCAGGAAGCAAAAAAGAAAGAGGAAAGGGGTGGGGTTCCACAAGCCCCTTCAAGAGGACACTCCCAATGCCTTACAGGTCTCTTATTAGACCCCAGGTCTTAAAGGTTCCACTACCTCCCAATAGCACCACCCTGGGGACCAAGACTTTAACTCATGGGATTTGGCGGGGACATTCAACATCCAAACTAGGGTATGACCTCATAAACAAAATATTTTGATTCCCTTATTTTGAGCAAACTGAAAAATCACAGTATCAATACCAAATTGACAGAAAAGAACCAATGTCCATATTTTTTAAAATGTTGTTTCTGCATTATTTTAATGGTTTTTACCTAGGTTTTATTTTTATGAGAAATCAGAAAGCAAATACATTTTTATTTCTCCTGAATTAATACCTAGGATTGAATGGCTTTTAAAAAACCTCCAAACTGTTTTCCAGAATGGCTGTACCATTTGATATTTCCACCCCCAACAGTGTCTGAGAATTCTAGTTACTCCACATCTTGACCCAAGCTGGGTATTGTCAGGCTTCTCAATTGTATACATCCTATTGGACATGCAGTGATAGCTCATTGTAGTTTTGATTTATATTTCCCTAATGATTAGCAAGTTCAAGCATCTCTGAATGTGCTTACTTACCATCATATATCTTGTTTGCTGATATGTCTGCTCAAATATTTTGCCTATTTTTATGTTTATTTTGTTATTAAGTTTTAAGGGTTTTAATGTATTTCTGGTACAAGACCTTCATCTGATATGTGATTTGCAACCAGAGAGCTGGTTGTTAAATATTTACACATTCTGTGGCTTATCTTTTCATTTTCTTAAAATGTCTTCTAGGGGCTGGAGATGTGGTTCAAGCGGTAGTGCACTCGCCTGGCATGCGTGCGGCCCCGGTTCGATCCTCAGCACCACATACAAAGATGTTGTGTCCACCGAAAACTAAATAAATAATATTTTTTAAAAAATTCTCTCTCTCTCTCTCTCTCTTAAAAAAATGTCTTCTAGAGAGCAGAAGTTCTCAACTTTGGTCAAGTCAAATTTATGAATCTTTTTTGGATCACATTTTTTGGTATCATATCTAAGTAACTTCATATAATTCCAGGTCACAAAGATCTTCCCATTTCCTCTTAGAAACTTTAATGTTTTACACATTTTACTTAGATTCATGATCTACTTAACATTTGTTTGATATATGAAATATACAAGTATGAATATACAATTTTTCTAACACAATTATAAAAAAAGACTCTCCTTTCTCTAGTGAAGTACCTTTGCACCTTTGTCAAAAATCAATTGGTCATATATATGTGTGTCTATGAACTTTCATTTTTCTTATTTTAGGTTTATTATCTAACTTTGTACCCATACTACATCATTTTGATTACTATGGGTTTATATTAAATGTTAAAATCATGTAGTGTAATAAGCAATATGCTGAAGCTAGCTTGCACTTATTTACAAGAGCTGGTGTTGTGCACCTCTTCCCAATTCTGTGTTCAGTGAGATGTCATATTAGTAACTTGACATTACATGGTATATTTATACCACAAAAAATACTTCCAGAGAGCTGGTTGTTAAATATTTACAAATACTACAAATTTTCCAACTTTACTTTTGTTTTTCAAAGTTGTTCTGGTTATTCTAGGTTCTTGGCATTTCAAGATAAATTTTAGAATATTATTTTTTAAATGCTATATTGTTATTAGAACTGCATTAAGTCTATAGATTTATTTGGGGAGAAATGACATCTTAATATTGAGTCTTCCAATCCATAAACCCTGTATATCTCTCTATTTAAAACATTAAAGTTTCTAAGAGGAAACGGGAAGATCTTTGTGACCTGGAATTATATGAAGTTTCTTAGATATAATACCAAAAAATGTGATCCAAAAAAGATTCATAAATTTGACTTAACCATCAGCAATATTATTTATTTTGTTTGTTCTTTTTTTTTTTTAAATTCTCCCCTGAGATAGGGTCTCACTATGTAGCCTGGACTGGTCTCAAACTTATGATCCTCCTGGCTTAGCCTCCCAAGTAGCTAGAATTACAGAGGAGTGTGACAATTGCAGAGGAGTGTGACAATTTCCCGTTTTGTCAGCACTATGTTATAATTTTTTGTTATAAAAACTGTAAAAACTTCTGGTTTCCAAGCATATTTTTTAAGATTTGTCATATTATGTTTGATATTGTTTGATATAGAAATAGTATTGTTTTATGTAAATATTAATGTTAAATTATTCATTGCAATTATTTTTGGTTATGTTTTTTATATATTGATCTTATATCCAAAAACCAAACTCACATCATCTCTAGAATTTTTTTTGTAGATTCCACAGTATTTTCTAGATAGACATTCACATTTTCTGCAAATAAAGATAGTTTTACTTCTTCCTTTACAATCTGTATGATTTTTATTGTTTATCTTGCCTTATTGTACTAGTTAAAATCTCTATGGAATTCAAATGGCTCTGATAGGCATTCTTTGCCTGGTTTATGAACTTAGGAGAAAATCTTTCAGCCATTAACCATTATTTCAGCTATAGGTTTTTCATAGATGTAATTTACCATGAGAAAATTCTCTTTCATTCCTAGTTTACATTTTTTTTTTCTGTACTGAACACAGGGATGTTGTACCACTGAGCTACACCCCCAGTCCTTTGTTGTTGTTGTTTGTTTTTGAGAACAGATCCCATTAAGTTGCCCAGGCTGACTTCAAATTTGTAATCCAGTCTCCCAAGTAACTGGAATTAAAGGTGTATGCCACCTCAGATACCCAAAACAAATATTTTGATCCGAAATGGATGTTAGATTTTGTCCAGATTGTTTTTTCCATGTCTTCAGATGATCATTTGGTTCCTGGTTTTATAATTTGTTAAATCTAATAAATTTGTTAATTTTAAAATGTTAAACAAACCTTACATTCCAAGAATAAAACTCCACCTGGTTATGATGTAGTATCTTTCTTATATGTTGTTGGGTTCAATTTTCTAAAATTTTGCTTAGAATTTTACAACTATTTCATGAAGAACATAAATCTGTTGTTTTCCTTCCTTGTAATATTTTCATATGGTTTTGATGCCAAAATAATGCTGACCTTGTAAAATGAGTTGGGAAGTAGTTCCCCTCTTAGATTTTATAGAAAAGTTTGCATAAAACTGATGTGATTTCTTCTTAGGGTGTTTGTAAGAATTCACCACTAAAACCATCCTCAGTGAATCTCCTGGCTTCACATTCTTTATAGTTAAGTTTTTAATTACAAATAAAAAAAAATTTATTAGCAAAAAGCTATATCTTTTTCAATAAGCTTTTATAGTTTGTTTCTTTGAACTTACTGCATTTCATCTAAAAATTTGACTGTATTGGCGTAAAGTTGTTCATGATAGTTCTATATTATACTTTTACCATCTGTTCCATCTGTAGTGATATCACTTTCCTCATGCCTAATAATTTGGAATTTATGTTTTCTCCCCACCCTTTATTTATTTAATTTTTTATTAGTCTGGCTGGATATTTATAAGTTTTACTAATTTGGTCAAAGAAATTTTGGTTGCAGTAATTTTTGTCTATTGTTTTTTCTGGCTGCAAGTTCATTGATTTCTATTCTGAATTTTTATTTTCTTCTTTTCCCCCTTAGTTTCTTACACTGGGGGCTGATTTGACATCTTTTTTTTTTCCAAAACGGACATTTAGTATTATAAATTTCTCTAAATACTGCTTTAGCAACACTCACATATTTTAATGTTGTATTTTCACTATCTCTTAGTGAAAAATACTTTTCTGTTTGATTTCATCATTGATGCATGAGTTATTTAGTTTTCAAATATTTGGGGATTTCTCATATAATTCTGTTATTGGTTTGTAAAATAATTCTATTGTGGTCAGAAAATATATTTTGTATGACTTAAATGTGTTTAAACTTAAGACATGTTTTATGTATGAAAATACAAGTCTAACTTGATAAATGTTCCATATATACCCAAAACGAATGTGTGTTATTTTTTTTTAAATGGAATGATCTACAAATGTCAATTATATCCAGTAAGTTGATGGTGTTAAGCCTTCCATGATCTTACTGATTTTCTTCCTACTGATAAAGTAAGTATTAATTGTTAAAAGAGTAGAGTGTTGAAATCTCTGGCTATGATAAAGTGGTATAGTTATGGATTTTTCCTAATCTCCTTACTATCAGCTTTCACTTTTCATATTTTTAATTTATATTATTAGATGCATAGATGTGTTATTAGATCCCATTAATGAATTGACTGCTTTATCATTTTGAAAATGACCCTTTTTACTCTTATATACTCAGATTCGCTGATTTACTCAGTAGTGATATAACTCAGATATAAACTCTATTTTTCCTGATATTAGAATAACCATTATCAGTACCTTCTGGTTAGTGTTAGTGTAGACGTCTTTTTGATGCTTTTATTTTTAACCTACTTGGTTCATATATCTAAAATTTGTTTATTGAGGGCATCATATGATTGAGTCTTGCAATTTCTTCCAAAATATAATCTCTGTAAGATCACTGAACTCTACCCGTGTCAACCCAGCTCGGAAATACTCCAGGTACAAGCTGGGGTAATTATAGGGGTTGTTTGTTTACCCTCTCTTAGGGATAACTGTTCTTTACCGACCAATGTACAATGACTTGGAAAATATTGTTTTATACATTTTGTTTTTGTTATTTCAGGTGGTAGGATAAATCTGATTCTTGTAACTCCATCTTGGCTGAAAGCAAAAGTCTTAGAGCTTTACCTTACAGCACCTCAACCTTCTTCAAAGAACTACTCTTGAGTTATGCTACATCATACATAGATGCTGAAAGTAAAAAATGCCTGGAAGTTTTAATCTCTTTTGGTTGGCAAGTTAGCCAGTGACTGGTTGGAAGATTGTGGAAGCCCCAGGTCCTTGCCTCCAAGTACAATAAACTTTTTCATTGTAATTTAAAACCTGGAGCTCCTTAGGACTGAGCTGATAGAAAAATCATGTCCTTGCTATTCTTATTCTCCTTTCTGGTCCTGCCTCCCCAAATATCCTGCTGGTTTCATAGAGGAGCACATTTTTACCAAATCACTTGTACCTGCATGTCTCAGCATCAACTTCTGGAGAATCCAACCCCAAATTGTCTTACATTTAAAATATTACTCTTTTGTAAAATGTTTTCTTCACTAGTTTATTTGCTTTGCTCCTACATTTTGAAAAAGTTATTCACTTGCCCCAAAGAACACATTTTGAGCTGAATAAATATTTAGAATATAACCAATCAAATTCTCTCCACTTAATAAGTGAAGCAACTGAGGGTTAGGACGTTGAATAAAAAACTAACCCACATTTATATAACCTAAGAGTAATTAAGAAAATCTCAGAATAAGCTTTCTTGATTTGATCTTATTCAGGTAAAATGTGCTCTTAATTTTATAGTGATCAGGTTTTACTAGCTATTGGGTAGTATATTACAAAACTTTACTCATGAAAATTGGCAGATATAAATGTTTGTGCATATTTCTTCTGTTGGTGCAAGTTTGTACTTGTACCAGTTTGATTGCCTTCCTCATTTTATGATCTGTGAACATTAACCTCATTTTCTATTAACCTTGAATCAATTATAAAATATTTCCAAATCTCTCAGGATAAGTCAGCTTAACTACATTGTGGAAAATAGCTAACCTGATGTTGTTTGGCTTACTTATAAAGTAGAAATATAATTCTGGTTCAGAGTAGACTATATTTTTTTCTTATCATATGGCAAGTTTAAGATTGCTGTATAAAATTATCAAGTAAAATCAGAAAAAGAACTTTCCTTGGGAACATCTAGGTTAAAAATAAAAAGTGAACTCTTGCATTTTCAAAAATCTTTTAAAATAAAATCCAATAATATTTATTATAATTACTCGAAGTAATTGTAAAAGCAATAGAATTGATGGTATAACATATGTTTAATATTTTTTTCAGTAATTTAAATATTAATTGAAATTAATTGAAAAATTAATTATGCCAAACCATATGTGTTCCTCTGGAAATGACTCTTTTGAAAAGTGAGACTTAAAGGTACGTAGGTATATATGTGAGAAAGGAATGGATATTGGATAGTCACATGTTGATAGAACTTCCATTTCTAGATGAGAAGCAGGGAAGTAAATACAACAAAAGACCACTTATATGTCTCAAGCTCTACCTATTAAGATTCATTTGGGTAATAAGCTATTTATTTGGAATTAAAATACCCTCATAGATTATTATGAGGTTGTTTAATGAAAGTAACATGTAAATGAAATCAACCTTTAAGGAAAGAGTTTTCTTGAGGAAAGAACAAAAATCAAAAGTAGACCTTGGTCTCTATATTAGTTTTCTGTTACTAAAATGAGATACTTCAGGCTGGGTACTATATAAACAGTATAGAGGATTATTTAGATCACAGTTCAAGGGTATGATACCTGACTGGGCTCTGATAAAGGCATCAATGCAGATGCTGTCACAATGGTGAAAGCATGTACAGAAAGGTATCATCATAGGGCAAGACAGGAAGCCAGAGAGAGACTGTGGTCCCACAAGAGCTAGTTTATTCCTTCCGTCGGCAGGTACCCAGTGACCTATCGACTTTTATCAGCCCCCACATCTTAATAATGCCACACTGAGGACCAAGCTCACAACATATGACCCTTGAGAGACACACTGAAACCATATTCAAACCACAGCAATCTCTAATTACAAATGCTGATAGAATCTATCCTTTCCCATTGGTAGTCCTTCTACTTTAACATAAAGATTAACACCCTGGGTTTAGGAATCAGAGTACACAGGTCTCTTAAGATAGGTCGACCACTAAACAGTTATTTTGCTTTCAGTAAATCACCTTATTTCTATGGATTTTATTCCCTAATCTGTAAAGTAGAAAATACAGTAATAACTAGTTCTCCATTAGGGACACTGTAAAAATTAGATGAGATATGTGAAAAGTGTTTAGGATGAGGCCTGGCATTGATCAATAAATAATAGCTGTTTGTTGTTATTACCATCATTAGTTGTTGGAGACAAAGTGCTTATGACCTATAAATGCTCAAAGATTTTTAAACAATGTCTGAGATCTAAAAATACAATTGGATAGATATGGAATACAGGGGCATCTACACATGTAATAAAATGTTATATGTATGTAACACATTTCATTGCTTTCTCTTCCCACTGTCACTTTACCTGAGAACTTTCCCATATATAGCAACACAGCTCTGAGGCCTACTCGCCAGATTTGTATCATGAATACTTGACACAAGAACATCCAATTAGTTAGATGCTCAATAGCCAATCATACTTCTATATCCAATCTTCTCACTTCTGTGTGTATAAATTAGATTCTTCAGTAATGTACTCATAATTAGTAACACTATGGAGATTTTGGAACTAAAACTGTGACCATGTGGAACTTCAAGTAAAGAAAAGAAGCAGAGATTATCCTGGATTACATGTTTTCAGCTTTCTTAATTTAGCCTTTATTTTAAAGCACATCTTCTAGTAATTTCTTAAGAAAAGATAACAGTTTGAAGGGCCTTATGTACCCAAAACTATATTTATTCTACTCTCACTTTTGATTGCAAGGTTGAATAAACACAGAATTCTTGTTTTGTAAATAATATTCTCACAGAATTCTGGAGATTAATCCATTGATTTCTAGTTTCATGTGTTGCTATTAATTAGTGTCATTTGTTTTACTGAATCCTGCTACTTTCTATGTGACTGATGTTCTGTATGTGTGTATGTGTTTGTGTTTGTGTGTGTTTTCTCCTTTTTTTTTCTCTGGAAATATTTGGATTTTTTACTAATACATGGTATTCTGAATTTCATGATTTGTACATCTGGTTGATAGCCTCTCTTCATTTATTTGGTGGGTACTTGTCTTCCTTTTCAATCAGAAACTTGGGTTCTTTGTTTCTGGTGAAAAAAATTCAAAACTATTTGATAATTTTCCATTTATGTGTTCTTTCCTGAAACTGCTTTTGTCAGTTATTGGACTTCTGCAATTTATTCTCTGATTTAAAAAAAATATGTTATCTTCTATGCCTCCCCCATTTTTATTTTTTATCTCTTTGGACAGGGTCTCTTGATATTGCCCAGGCTGACCTCTTAACTCCTAGGTTCAAGTGCCCCACCTGCTTCAGTTTCTGAGTAGCTGTAACTACAGAAATACACCGTCAAAATGGCTTGTTTCCTCTTTTTACCTTTCTATTTCTCTTTATGGAATTTTCTCAACTTTATCCTCCAACTCCTTCTGCTGACTTTATTTTTGCTATTATATTTTTATTTTCTAGTATCTCCTTTTTAGATTCCAAAAGTTCCACTTTTACATTGCCTTTCCATTCTCATTCTGTGCAATCAGCAACCACTCTAATTTCTTTGAAGACAGTAATATTATGAACTTTAAAATATTATTCTGCTCTCTGCATTTACTGTTTTCTCTAAGTTCTTTTTATCTGTTTCTGATTTGTGCCAGGTATGGTGGTACATGCCTATAATCTCAGCAACTTGGGAGGCTGAGGTAGAAAGATTACAAGGGTAGCCTCAGCAACTTAGTGAAGCCCTAAACAACTTAATGAGACTCTGTTTCAAGATAAAAAATTAAAAGGGGATACAGCCCAGTGGTAAAGCACTCTTGCATTCAATCCCTAGTACCCTCCTCCCCCATGCCAAGAAGACACTGGTTTAGAACTCTGTAAGCCTAGCTGGGACTTATTGATTTATGTTAGAGTGATACTGACTGGAAGATTTAACATGAGAATAGGATTGCTCAACCTTGGCACCATTGACATTTCAAAATGAATAATTATTTATTGGAGTGGGAAGTGAGCTATCTTTTGTATTTTGTAACACATTTAGCAGCATCCCTGGCCCTTACTCACCAGATGCCAGTAGCAACTTCTACATACCTCCCTAGTTGTTACAATAAAAAATCTCTTCAGAGATTCCCTACATACATAAAATCAGCCCCAGCTGATAACAACTGCTTTAGGATAATCAGGGTCCAAAGAGTTTCTACAGAGAAATTCTCCAGTTTTCATGAGTGAAGAAAACAAACCTAATTATTAGCATTCAGAAGTCAAGCAGAAGAATAAACCTGAGTATCTCACCAACCAATAGACTTTAACCTAGACTCCATTATAGGCAGAATAATGGCCTCTCAAAATATCCACATATCCTCATCCTGGGAACTTGTGAATATGTTATTTTATGTGGCAGAGAATTTAGATAGCAGATGGAATTAATTCTTTTTGTTTCTGCCGCACTGGGGATTAAACCCAGGACCTCACACATGCTAGGCAAGCACTGTACCACTGAGCTACATCCCCAGCCCACTGTAGATGGAATTAAGGTAACTAATAAATTGTACTTAAAATACAGAGATTATCTTGGTTTGTCAAGTTGCACTTAAATATGGAAGAGGAGAGCAGTAGAGTCATGGTCAGAATGGTGAATATTAAAAAGACTTAACCAGTCATTGCTGGCTTTGAAGATGGAATGGAACTATGGGTCAAGAAATGTAGGTATCTACTAGAAGCTAGAAATGGCAAAAGGGCAGATTTTCTCCCCTGAAGCCTCCTTAAAGAAATAAGGCTTTGAGTTTAGCCCATTGAGCCCATTTTGGACTTCTGATCTGCAGAATTGTAAGATGCTATATTTGTATTTTCTTAAGCCACAAAATTGGAGGTAATTTATTACAGAAACAATAGGAAAACAATGCAATTTTAAAATTTTCAGTATGGTACTTAGCACTCACCATCAGCTCTGTCTGGTATTTCCAAATCTAGTACCAATGTGGGACAATCTCCCCTACCATGAATCAACAAATCCTACCTCTCTCCAGCCAAGGCTGAAGAAAGTACATTCTCCAGGTTTCTGGTTTGGGGAAGGGACCTGCAAAGCAAACTGCTCCTAAACAGACTTTTTTTCAACCCTCCCATTTTAAGGTCACTTTATACCCCAAGACTATTAGAGGTCCTTGTTCAATTTTTAAAGTTTTCTAGCAGCAGAGATAGACTTGCTTTTATTAAAGTAAGTAGTCAGACTTTCTCTTTCTCTATTCACCACTTATCCTCATTCCTTCTTCTAAAACTTCATGGAAAACTCTTTATCTACCTCTCTTATTCTTTTGGTCCTCAAGATTTATGCTGTTTTTGTTCTTTTCTGCCATTTTAGTAGGATTTCAAGAAATAATGAAAATAAACACCTATACTCAACTACCATGTTTGAACATGTTTATTTTTAGCTGACATTTTATAGAGTCCTTACTGTGTACTAGCTTTTCAGACAGATGCTCATATAAACTATGTTATTTGAATCTTATAGCTGAGGGGGTGATATTGTTTTAATCCCCATTATATAAATAAAACTGATGCTTGATTCAACTGACAAAGCTAGTATGGAACAGAACTGGGATAGAACCCATGTCTTTCTGACTCCAAAGTCCCTTTTCCTAACCAAATATGCAATCTTGTTAAAATTTTCACAAGGTTCATCAAACTATGGCCCACTGATCAAATCTAGCCTGCCACCTGTTTTTATAAAGTTTTATTAGAATACTGCCATGCCCATTTCTTGACTATTGTCTAAGTCTGCTTTTATGCTACAATGTTACAACTGCATAGTTGAAATGAAGAAAATCTGGCCCACATACTCTAAAAAATTTATAAAAAAATGTGCTGACACTTGCTCTGAAAAATAATCTAATATTAATCAAGTTTTGAGTAATGGTGTCCTCAGATACTTACATTTATTACTGTACTAAATCAAAGGCAGTCTTTGTACTGTACCTTCATCCTTTTGTTATCCTGCAGATAGCAATCTTTGGTCATAGTCAAAAAAGAAATCTCTAAACCATCTCCTTTGTGAAGTTTCCCCATACTTACAGTCATACTTTTAGTGCATATGTGTTCTATTATCAGGCACAGAAATAGAAAGAACCTGAGCATGGAGTCTGGATCTTTGGTCCCCATGACAACTGCATTCGAATCACTGGAAGTGCTTAGGCAATATTTCAGATCTATTCAGTCAGAATCTCTAGAGGCTAAGGCTCAGCAATCTGTGTTCTTATCACCTCAGATGATTCTTACAGAGAAAGTTTCAGATTCACTGTGTAGGTACCTAGGAAAGACTGTTTCTAAATATGCAACTATTACAAAAGAATAAGAACAAACTTCACTTGATTTCTTTTAATATAAATCAATTTCTATCTAAATGTAATCTTGTGTTGCTTACTTCTCCTTTCCAAAAACTTACTAGACATCTTAATTGGAAACTGATACAACTCTCAACTCTTACTAAATTTTTCTTTTTCACCATTGTCAATGTAATACATTATTCTTGAGATACAATAGATATCAATAATTTGTGTTGAACTGTTGAATATCCAAAGTGAAACCTTTCTAAATTGTCCCTGTTTTATAGAAGTAGCTTTTCTAATTTATACTGGAATGGTGTGAGGATCATTTGAGAACAAGGAAGATAACACACCCAGGCAAATGTTTGGTCAAACTATACTTTATTTCTCTCCCCCTAGAAATGCTTCCTTGGGCAATGCTTCTCTGAGCAACCTTGTGGGGAATATTAATCTCTCCCCTCAAGGCTAAGTTAGGAAAACAAAACTAAATGGACTAGTGGAAAAAGTTCAGGAATTATGGTATTCTTCTCCATTGTAGATAATCTATTTCTAGAGAGTTCTGACAGCACAAAGTCCTAGAACACATTTTAAGAAGGATTACCTACCTTTCAGGACAATAGACCACTTATTTATATGTATCTACCAGGAGAGACTTACAACAATGGACTCTTGCTATACCTGACACAGATCTACCCCTCCCATCAGAACTCTGAATTATTTTGCTGGAGGCTACAACATTCCGAGTAGTTTGTTGGGAGTTGACGGGAGGTGGGGATAACTCACCCAGTACAAGCTTAGCAGAGCTGAGCAGCTGCAGCATGTTGGACTAGCCTTTGAAGCAGACTGGTCAGACGGGTTCTGGATCTACAGAAGAACCGGTTTGACTGGCCTGTTATGCCAACATATTCTGGTTTGATTCCATGTTCCACAGAAGGTAGAAACCTGCCCAGCCAGTTAAATGAAAGGCATATTAGGTTATCCATTGCACACAGTATATAGCTTAGATGCAGCAGAACTCTTCCACATAACTGGAGTGTCTAGTAAACTTAGTGTGGTCCAGAGAGGTGGCGTCCACTGATTTAACATTTATGTTCATAGCCTTAGGGAAAGTGAGGAGTGAAACACCTTCTGCTTTTGACCAAGAGCAGAGGTTTTCTAAATAAATTGAAGGGTAAGTTAATATATCTTTTATATTTCTCAATTTTTATGCAGTTTTGGAAGGTTAAATTAAATGGTGTTTAAGAAGATACTGATTTTTAACATGATAATACTTGCATTCTACCTTTTCTGTAAATCTGATTGAATATTGTTTATAAAACTTGCACATATGTTCATGGATTTGTTTGGATAGTTATTTGGTATACAATATACTTTTGCTGTGCTTTTTGTAACTTGGTTATGGCTATTGTCATTTAAAAAGTTGGATTGAATAATTTTGCTAAATATTTCAAATACTAATGATTCATTTTAAGCCATATACTTCTTTGATAACATACTATTATGTTTTACAGACTGTTGCTATATGGTGCAATTTTACATAGTATATTGAGTTGTGTATAAAAGAATAACTGCCTTTTTAAAATAAAAGAAAAAAGTATTGCCCTGCTTGGTAATCCTAAGTATATTAGAGGAACAATTCACAGCAAGAATTGAGGAGTGTGAAAAACAAAGATTGTGGAATCTGGTAACTGATTAACTATTGGAGCTCAAAAGCACTTGCTGAGCTGAATAGAAAGGAATGAAGACAGGTTTTGTCATGCCTATTAGGTCTGAAAACCTTTTTAGGCTAAAGAATACTTGGGTCTTCCTTCCATTTATATTTTAAAGTATTTGTTTTATCTCTTTCTTTTGTGGATCTAATTAATTTATTTTAATAGTATGAGTCATTTAAAATGAAAGTTACCGATCCCTTTAGATTCATTTTTACATAATAAAATTTCCCCTTAGTTATCAATATTAGGATGAATCGAATGTACATGTCTTTGGGGGCATTTAATTTAACATAACTGCTGACATACAAATTTATCTGGGAATTTAAAAATTTTAAACAGATTTACACTGAATATTTCCTGTCAAGCATTATCTGTAGATCTTCTTAATAGAACTTAGCCTTGAACTGAGCAAGGCTGATGCATCCTTTTCATTGTTCCTAGTGTACCCACTTTGTCATTATGTTCATACTCAAAGCTTCTATGTTTCTTTAGGATGTTAATTTAAAAATGAAAATAAATGTTCAGATGAGATTTCATTTTTTGCAAGGAAAATCTTTGGATACTTCTTAATCCTACTTCCAGGGAGTTCTGCATTAAACTTCTGGTAATTCAACTAAACTTCTAAAAGCTATGTAATGTATCTGCAAATGGAATGTGCTGATTCAGCAAACCAAAATTAATTTTCTTCAGCATAAATTGTATTATGACAAGTTTTTGGAACCATGGGTCAAATTTACAATTGATTGGATTTTTCTCTTTTCAATCAATTTTCTGGTAAGAGCTACATATGCATCAATAGAGTACATTGTTGATGTTTCTGCTGCACATATTGTATACAGTAATTAAAAATTTTAAAGCATACTGTGTTTAAAATACAGGACTTAACTGTGTAAAGATAAATAGTTAATTGAACCTTTTACATTTGTAGTTTTGAGGAAATCTTATAGGATCAAGATACATTTCATATAAAATCCATGAGTAAAATTTTAAGCTTAACTCTATATTATTGAAGGGGATTCTATAGTTTTCATTTAATGGGATTTTCATTTTCAAATATTTACTAAGATCTATTAAATGACTTAATTGAATGACATGTATTTTCTTTAAAAGGATTCCTTTAAAATATTAATACACTGTTTTGATTAAAATTAAAGCTATATGAATTTACTAACCAAATTAAAATGCATTCTTTTTCTTTCTGTTCCTAGCCACACAATTCTTCTTGTCAACAATGCTAGCTTTCTCACAACTTCTCCTTTATTAAAAATCTTCATCCTACTAAAAGCACTTACAATCATGACATTTTTTGAGCTCAAAGTATCCTTAATAACTCATGAATCCAACTCTTCATTTTGAGTTGAGGAATGAAGCCAAGAAAATGTAGCTAAGTCACTACTGTATAATCTAAGGGTAGAGCTCGGGCCAGAACATCCAGGTTTCCTGAACACCAGCCCAGACTAGTAGTTCTTTCACTAACCTTGCATGTACTCTCCTGAATACCACATGAAATCTAAATGTTTTCTATTGTAAAAAGATAAACTTGGATAGTTATGTTAGTGAATTTTTGGTGACTAAGAAATTATTTGCTTTAATACTTCAATATTTATCATTATTGCCAACAAACATTTTTGGCACAGTGGTTGAATTTATGGGGTGGCCATTGGTAAGAAAGGTGATTATCTCTTCAAACCCTAATCTCTTAATACCATCCTACAAGTTTTTTCCAATTGATAATAGGGCCTCTGACGTGGCATTGCTTTAAACCATCTCAACTTTTTGCTTTCCTTTTTTAAAAATAATTTTTTTAGTTGTACATGAACACAATATTTTTGTTTTATTTATTTATTTTTATGTGGTGCTTAGGGTTGAACCTAACACCTCATGTATGCATGTGTAAAAGCTGTACCAGTGAGCTACAACCCCAGCCTACTTTTTGTTTTCTTGATATGTATTAAACTTTACATTTTTATATTGTTTTAGTCATTTTTATGTAGGTAAGAATTTAGGATTTGCCTAAGAAGTTAGAATTCCTAAAATTTAGCATGAACCAATAAAAAAATTTCCATAGGTTATACAGACCAGAATCATGAGATTCAAAACTCACCTTAGAGATGACAAAACCTGTATTTAAGAATATTCTCTTAAAAAGTGCTTTGCATACAAGTGCTCAGAAAATGCTTTACACATTTTTAACCTGAGGAATTGTTGGTACTTGGGACTACAGAAAGTTTGAGAATAAAAAGCTCAAAATTTTAAGTTCTGATTCCTGGTACTAAATATTAATTTTCCTAATCTCTTTATCTTTTACACATAAATCCTAATTTTGCAATACTTCTAAATTTTCTAACTTTAGTTCAGTCCAAGTGGACTCTGAAAAATCATCCCTTTTGTTTGTTTGTTTGTTTGTTTCTTACTTTTATAATACAAAGGAAGGAGAGTATATTGAAAAGGATGTGGGCATTTGAACTAAAATGACATGGGTTTGAACATTGGTTATGCTACAAACCAGTTTGCACTTGGGAATCATTTAACTATCTAAAATCTCTTTTCTCTATCTGTGAATTAAGGAAACTAAAACCATTCATTAAGAGTTGTTATATTAGGCCTGGGGACATAGTTCAGTTGTAGAGTATGTGCCTAGCATGTGTAAGACCCTGGGTTTAATCCACAGCATGAAAGAAAGAAAGAAAAAAGGAAGGAAGGAAGGAAAGAGGGAGGGAGGGAAGGAGGGAAGGAAGGAAAGAAGGGGTGAATTGTTGAATTATATTATCTTAAAACACCTGGCAGTTTTTAGAACACAGTAGGTGCTCAGCAAATGTCAATATCCTTCTTACCTCATTAAGAATATCTTCAATAAGAGAAGTCAATGCTTACCTTAGAATATATGCATTTTTTTGTCAGAAAGATAAAAATTAAATCAACAATCTTGGGAGGCATTAAGATTTAATACTAGAGGATTTTTTTAATATTTATTTTTTAGTTTTAGGTGGACACAATATCTTTATTTTACATTTATGTGGTGCTGAGGAATCGAAGTCAGTGCCTCGTGCATGCTAGGCAAGCACTCTACCACTGAGCCAACACCCCAGAACCTGAAGAATATTTTAACCATTTTAAATTTTAAAAATCAGAAATTCATATAATCCAATCCAATTAAACATTCACTTCAAAGAAGCCTTATACTAAGAGCAATATATCAATATGACTAAAAGGTTTAAGTACTTTTTTAAAATTTAGATTTCTATAATCTTTATTCTAGTATATTAGTGGAATGAAGTTAACAGGGATAATTCAAATGCCCTATGTATGTCTTTATGTCAGTTTCTCAAAGACTGTTTGTATCTGTTATCTTATATGACATCAAATCAGTTGGCCAAGGATTTCTAGATGCTCTAAGGATTGTGCTGTATTACCAATTGAATTATTTCTTCAGGACTCTAGAAGATTCCTTCTGAATTAAATTTATTACAGCTTAATAGTAAATTATACTGTATTTTCTTGATAGTAAATAATGATGAGGAGAGTGAGTTCAAAATGTATTGGGTATAAAAGTAATATAGAATAAGATTTGATTGTTTCTAAAGATATTAGTCTCAGACTATCTAATTGGTTAGGGGACAGAACCAATCAGCAAAGATCATATGGGAGCTATTTATGAAATGTATTGGTCATAAGGGAGTTCAGAACATTGTGACAAACATTCTTAGAGCTTGTCTAAAATTGGGTCAATTGATACAACTTCCAATGAATGAAGAGCAGGAAACAGATTAGGAGTTAATTTTAGAACCAACTAATAGGATCTATTTGTAACACAAACTGATCATATTTAGTTCTTACAATCAACTTTAATTTCCTGAAAGATATTTAATTGCTATTTATGTATACTCACTACTGATGCTATAATTTAAATTTATATCCATGCTAAATCAATTTTGTTTTTATCGTAAGTTATAGATTTTGTGTGGAGATACTATACTGAAAGACAAAAGGACCACTTTACTAATATAGGCAATTAATTATATATTATTATTAAAATTATTCTATTAGACATATAAGCAATTTTGCCTATGTAACTAGTCATTAGATCAGTACTTAATTTGCATTTACTTTTATACATTTAGAAGATATTAACATAAACAATTGAAAAGAAGGCAAGGGAGTAACAAAATTTTCACTTTTTAAAAATATTTCTATATAAATAGTTAATTTGGATAACTCAGGACTAATAACTAAACTTGCTATGAATCAAAAATAAGAGATGGGAAATAAGAGAACATTATAGCTTATTGTATTAAAGACAGACAGCCACAAAATAATTAAAAATTATAATTTGGAAGTTACATACTATTGACAAATGGGTTTCTTCAAATCCAATCTATTAACACTATCAGAAAAATAACCTCAAATGCATGTTCAACCAATCTTGGATCAGCAATACTACCCTTACAAACACTGGCACACCATTAATCTGACTGTCCCATCCATGCATGAAAATTTCCCAAATTTAATTTTCCACTAATAACAACTCTTTATCTCTTAGTCTAGGTTCTCCATGGAAAATAGAACCCAAGTCCTTTGGCTTACGTACAAGTTTTTATTTGGGAAATCATACTAGGAATAGGAGTTGGGAGTTAGGAGAAGAAAACAGTGAAGGAAGGAAAGCCAATTAAGGGTGGGGATTTTTGCTTTGTTTACAGTTTGAGAAATTGAACCCAGGTCCTTGCCCATACCAGGTAAACACTCCACCACTGAGCTACTACCCTTAGCCCCAAGGGTGCATTCTTGAATTCATTGCCTACTATGAGTAAATCAATGCTCAAGCTCAGTATGAGGAGTTGTGAAACAACTTCAGAATTGCCTGCCACAGGACCCATGAGAAAAACAATTCTCTATCAATTCTGACTTCCTTCAGCTAAGGGTTGCCCTTTCTTACACTTTCAAGTTATGCACTTGTTTTCACTAGCTTCAGAAAAGGTCCTGGGCCAGAAAGTCAGGTGAAGGGCTGTCAGGTTTCGCCTGCATGAAACTGGTTGCCACTGCAATGGCTGAGACTCACAGGGCCTAAGAAGTATGTAATATATCATTATTATGGGACAAATATAGAGTCAAACTGCTTTTTCTTTAGGCTTACCAATATAATTCTTATATTCAAGAGAACTAAAATGGATTTTCTGAGAAATGAGTATAGCAATGTCAAGTGGAAAATAAGGAACTTCACCCTACTTTTGTCTGATGGATTTGATCCATTCCCACAAAACCCGAGATGCACTGAAACTTTATCTTCTGTGAGAAAGGTATTATCTAATAAACTACAATTCATTTCCTGAATTTGGTTGCCAATTTTTAAAGGGACAAACAGCAACAAAATGAACAATTAATTAGTATGTACTATATGAATACTTTTATGCCCAGCATTGACCCAAAGTCTTTAAGTTTACAATGGTAAAATTATAGTAAAAACAAATGGACTACATTAGACCCTCAAGAGACATTTCTCATTTTAGTGAAACACAGAATTTTGAATAGTACAAGTTTGTCTTGGACTGTCTCCAAAAGGGTCTGGTTACAAGAAGTAATTCATTAAAACCTAAAATGTGATCCTGGAGCTTGATTTTGAAGAATGCATTATACGAAGGCTCTAGTCAAGCAGATTAAAAATGGAATAACTAAACATCAAGTCATGTGCTTTAATTAAGTAAATACCATATCTGTATAATGCCTAAGCCTACTTTAGAGAAAGTGAAGGAGAAATAGATGCAAGTAAAAAGGAAATCTAACAAAGACTATCATTTTTTCACTTAACTTGAATTCTGGGAGAAAGCTGAGTATTTTAACAAATCAATAAAGTAGCTAATGAATAAAGATAAAGCAGAAAAATTGAAATGAAGATTACATAGGAAATGGGAAAAAGTGGGGACACATGTGGCTGAACAAAGCCCAATCATATCAGATAATATTTTCAAAAAGAGAAACAAAATATACTCAGGTCTTAACTATATTAGCTCAGATCATAATATCAACATTTATTCCAACATTCCCTTTCTTGGATTTGAAGCTGGAAAGATGATATATCGCTATTATATTAAGGATTTCTTACAAGCACTAATCTCTGAAATAAATGAATGAATTAGTTTCTACTGTTTATACAACTTTGTTTTGGGGCTAGATGATTTTTAAATCCTTTGGAATAGAATGGAAATATTTAAAACCATCATATTCAAAGGGGAATGAGGGAAGAGGGTATTGGGAACAGGAAAGAGTAGAATGAATGGAACATAATTTTCCTCTGTTCATAAATGATTATATCACCAGAGAAACTCCATAACATATACAAGAATGAGATCCTAATTAGAGTTAAGTTGTACTCTATGTATGTACACTCTACTGTCATGTACATCTAAAAAGAATTTAATAATAAAAACCACCATTTAACACTACCTGCTTTACCTAAATTTGATCATGTAAATCATGTAAAAGCACTTAGTTAGTCCCTTCTTTTATTATGAATCTCTCACCATTTGCATACCAATTCAACATTTCACTATAATTACAAGTTAGTGATTGGAGACATGTCTCCTATTAGCCTTAAATCTATTACACAAGATTCTTACATTGTTAGGGTACATATATACATCTCATCCAATCTTATCGATGATTTTGTGAAATACCCAATGTATATATTATCTTCATTTTTTTTGATAAGCAACCAAATCAAAGAGAAGTTACATTATTTACTCAATAGGATTAGAATTTTAAAAATTAGAACTCAATGCCACTTTCCCAATATCAACCTATATAAATACATTATTATATATTTGCAGTTTCTAGAGCTCACAATGATTGCCTGCCCCCTCCCTCAGCAGAACTTTGCACACTCCTGCCTGGAAAGCCTCTGTCACTCTGCTCCCAAAAGGCAAGCTGCTTCAAACTTAAGTCTTCTTTAAGAAATTTCACATATATTATTTCATCCTTACAACAACCCCTTTGGGTAAAATAAATATTTTCATCTTTCAGTTGGGGAAATAAGACTTGTCTAGGAAACATGCAGATAATTAGAGATAGGGCCAGAATTTAAGCCATAGTCCTATGTCCCAGCTCTTTCCCTAATGTCCTAAGGCTACATTGATTATGGAATACAATCACATTTTTTTTTTGGAACACTCCTTACTCTGGTACTTTCTGATATTGCAACATAATTCACCCTTCAATCTATTCAATTTTAAACTTGGAACATGAAAGAATCCACAACTCAGGGCTGGGAAAGCTTGTATAAACATTTTTGCTATTTCTATTAGAAATCAGTTTACAACAATTTCTCAATTATACATACTAGTGTACTGTAAGTAAAACAGCATGTGTACCAAAATTACTTAGAAATAAACTATTAGTGCAAAAAAGTCTAAAAAAATGAACTGGAATTGTTCATAATAGGTGCTTCACTCCAACTCTGATTAAGAAAGCCTGCTTTATTTTCTTCTTCTCAGTTGTGAGACTAATTAAATTCTGTCACATTTACAAGTCCTTTTCATAACCTTTTACAATGTGAAACTTTCTGAAGTAAATAGAAAAGTATACTGGAGCTGCAAATTAACCTTCAAATAAGAATAATTTTCTGTCAAAATGCACAAACTAATTATTTTTTCTAAACTGTTTTCTAAATTAAAAAAGAAAAAAGCATAAAATAAGCTTTATATAGATTCTATTAATAAAAACAGCATGGTATACAGATATATGTATGTACATATATTATATACATGCTAAAATATATTAATATATGTATTTAGACATATAGTTTTCATATATGTGAAACAAATACATATATATATGATATATATATATGTAATGCTAGTCAAGCTACCTAATTTCACAACCTCTGTGGAAAGATGAAAACTGTACTATTGTATCTTTTTGACAATTTTTTTTTTAGGTTGAAAAAGAAGATAAACGGGAAAAGTACTTTGTATTTTATCATTGTTAATGCTCTTGAATTAATTTCCTATCAGTATTAAACAAACCACTTCTCAACTCACAGGAATTTCAGAGTACTTTAGTAAATCAAAGAGTATAATTCTTTAATAAGCTAAAGAGAGTTTAGATAGATCTCTACATAGATAAGAAGGAAAAAGTGCTGACTACAAAAAAGCATTTAAATCTTCCCTTTTTATTAGTTTATATCTCAAAATTTCTTCTGACCATATGATTTATCACTCAAACCAGGACATTTTTTTAAAGTAAAAAGGACCCCTATTTAATAATTAAACTAGTAAAACAGGCATTAACCAGAACTATTGCTGGTAAACCTGGGCATATGGTCACCTTACATAAAAAGTCTACTAGATGTGGGAAGAGAAGTCTGTTTCAGTCTTAGTATCCTAAGTAGCCCATAAAAACAGTCACAATTAATGTGAAGTAAATTACAACACAATTTCACTATAAATTTTTAATATTTCTGGTTATATGAAGCGAAACTGAAAAAGTAATGGCTAAAACGTACTGTCTCCTTTAGAGGAGATACAATTTTTTTTTTTTTTTTAGTACTAGGGGTTGAACCCAGGGGCACTTTATCACTGAACCGCATTCCCATCACTTTTTATTTTTTGAGACAGGGTCTCACTAAGCTCCTACCTTGCTAAATTGCTGAGGCTGGCCTTGAACTGGTGATTCTCTTGTCTTACCTCCCAAATTGCTGGGATTACAGGCAAGTGCTAAAATGCAAAATTTGTATTATTATTAGAGGAGATGATTATTTGAAAGGATTAGCCAATAATAATCAAATCAGGATAATCAGCATTTTTATCTTATTGAACATTTACCCTTTGCGCTGGGGACCTTCAAACTCTTCTCTCCTAGTTCTTTTTGGTCAAGGGGAATCCTGAAGATGGAACTCAGGTCCTCACATATGCAAAGCATACACTCTACCTCTGAGCCACACCTCTAACCTGCCTTGTACTTCTTTATAAACTATATAATAAATTGCTGTAAACTATAGTTACCCTACTGAGCTTTAAGGAGGAATAAGAGAACTCATAGCTATCTAATTGAACACAAAATATTTTGAATTTTTGCATTTATCTTTGGAAAAGTAATAAACTATTAAAGTTTTCTTAACTTTACACTAACATATGGATTAGGAAAAGCAAAAAGCCAATATTTTAAACAGAGTCTATTTTTCTCAAGCATAATTAGAATAGGGAAAGATGGAAAAAAAGACAAAGTAAAACAGCGTGTTTGAAGATACATCTGTAATTTGTGATGCATAGGTACACTAAGGATCACAATTATTTCCAAGAAGTGGACAAATTCATAAATTCACAGAAGGAAAAATTGTCATTTTTAAAGTGGACAAAGCAATGGATATTAAATGTGTTGGCTCTTGTGAACTTACTAAGAAATGCTTTAATAAGTAGACTCCACATGTTGGTGACTTGTTTCTACAGTTAACCCTTCATAATGTTTTCCATTTACATGATGGTAAATAAATATTCTCACAATTTCCATCATGGTAGCATTATACATATGTACACAGGGCAGTGCAGTATAGTACATTTTTACTGTATAAAAAGGTTAAAATTCATAGTTTTCAAGATTCCCAAAATAAATGTTTCTACTTTACAGTCTTAGTGATCTTTTTTTTCTTCCTTCCTTTATTTCTTCCTTTCTAGTACTGGGATGAAATCCAGGGCTTTATGCATATTAGGAAGGCACTTCACCATGAAGCTATATCCATAGCATGTGATCGTTCATAAGTTCTTTTCCTCTTTTCTTTCTTTCTTTTTCAGTGCTGGGTACAGAACCCAGGGCCCTGCACATGCTAGGCAAACATTCACTGGCTCATAAGTTTTTATCTCTTCAGCAGTTAAGTTCTTATAAGTACAAGTGTTAGAAGGTTTAAAGGCTAACTAATCAGTTTAAAAAGTCTCTGGGCTTCAAAAACCTATAGAGTATGCATAGATTTGAAATATTTGAAACATTCTCTGCATTATAAATAGATGACCTGAAAGAACTAGATGTCTCTGTCCATTAATGATAAATTATTCTTCAAATAATATATTAATAACATTATTAATCAGTCCATTATCACTTAAACCTAGGCAACCAATATAGGGACCTTCATCAAGCACAGTGAAATATGCTAAATTGAACAATTTATATATCCAGTGAAAGTTTGCCCATTACTAACGTGAAATGAAAGATGTTTAAAAACAAATGGAACTACTTTAATAGCCTATAGAGGGAAATGAAGAAGGAAATTCAGTCAAGTGTAGTTATACCTACATAGTTTATTAAATAAAGCTTCTTTATCTAATTTGGAAACTTACCAGACAGACATGAGACTATTCTTTTTAGTTGAAAAGTAATGTATAATATTTAATGTCTATGATTAACAGACATTTAAATGAAAACCTAAGACAATGCCAAAATAAAAACTGATACTGACACCCTCTATGAATGTCAAATATATCTTTTAAAACAATTATAAAACTTGTTCAACCTAACTGGAATCTTGGTACTATTAAATCATAACTAAGCATTTTGACACTTGGAGCAAGATCCCTGATAGATGTATACTATCACCCACAAACACTACTTACTAATTCCTATAAACAATTTTAAAAAAATTAAATCAGGTGCTCTTTTAAGTTGACATAAATATTGACAGTTAACAGAATTTTCTTTTGTCTCTCAAACTAACCTTTTGACCTATACTTAAAATAGTTCTGACTAAAGGTATAACAGCTCACCCCAATTTACCAATATTGTATGTTCATGTTAGATGTGCTGGAAAGTATTATGTAAATAATCATTATGGGTTTAATCACTTAAGTTTTGAGCAATAAGATATAAGCACTCAATGCTAGGGAAAGGAAGGAGGCAACGATAAGGGAAGTGAAGAGAGATGGGAAATGCCCAACACAAGTGGGCATCTAACAGCATTAGACTGAGAATACGATACCATGTCCTATTCCCAGCTCCATCTTGGTTCTTTAGATATTTCACATAACCTCATTTTTTTTTCACTCAATATTCAGCATAGGCCAGTGCTGTCCAATACAGTATCTACTAGCCACATGTGTCTTTGAGCACTGAATTATAGCTAATCCAAACTGAGATGTGCCATAAAGGCAAAATATACATTGAACTTCAAAGACTTTCGTAAGTCGAAAATGAATGAAAAAATGTCGTATTAATTTTTAATAAAAATAATATTTTAGGTAAATTGAGTAAAATAAATATATTGCTAATTTCACCTGTTTTGTTCCTCATTTTAAAATGTGCTCACTAGAAAACAAAATTATATCTGTGGCTATATGGGATGCTTAAGAACTGAAAAAACTGAGAAGAAAAAAAAAGTACAGTCTCTGGCATCAAGGAGCCCATAGTCTGCTTGGAGAAGATAAAAGTCTTATGAAAATAATGACAACATAATGGCATTAAGTGCACTGATAGAATACATGTATTGAGGGATATAGGTGAATGAGGAGGGCCATTTGTGGGAGTGGATAGGAAGGAGGGGTAGAGATATTAGGTTACTCTACTGGAAGTGGTACAACTTGAGCTGTCTTAAAGAATAAGTTAAAATGTGAAAGAAAAAAAAAGGATTGGATGAACCAACACAAAGAAATAGAAATGAGGAGGAGAGAATAAAGGGGCTTTTCTGTTGATAAAGGGAAAGAGCAAGTTATACATAGAGAGTATGCAGAACTAAGAAAGGCTTCTGTGATACTTTAAAGGGATTGAATTTTAACTTTTAGGCAATAGAGAGTCACTGAAGGGTTTTAAGCAGAGTGATAAGATCAGAAATAATGGTTTAGATCTCAGCTATGTGGAGACTCAATTAATGCGAACAAGATTGGAAGCAGAAAGGCTGTCTTCTAGGCAAAAAATAGGACCTAAAGTAGGGCAATAAGAATGGGGATGAAAAGGAAAGAACTTAACTCAAAATATATTTAGGAAGTAACATCAGTAGACTATAGTGACTGACTTGTCCTGACTTCTTGGAAAGGGCTTTAGATCTTATTGTAATGTTATGGGAAGACCCTGGAATGTTTTGAGCAGGGGAATGTGATGTTCTGGCACATTTTAAAGGACCACTCTGACCACCATAGGATAATATTCTGAAAGGGAAAAGAGTGAAAAAAGAAAGATAATTGTTTAACTTTTTTAAAATGGAGACTATTGATTTATAAAAGTTTTCTGGTGGATTAGACCAAGGTGGATGCAAAGGAGGTGATGAGAAGAAATTCGATGTGGGTTTTATTTTTATCTGCAATGTGGTCCTGCCTAATTCACAGGGTTGAGAAAGGGAAAACAAAGTTTAGGAAGATCTCACTGCTTGAGTTCAATTGTCTGGTTTAATCTGGACTAGGTTTTAGTTAGAAGTGAAAATACCACATAGAAAGACTTGAAGAAAATAGTGAAAGATGGAAGACAGCAAAGGAAATAGAAGGAGCTCAACAAAGGCTATTTTAGGGATTAACTAACGTCCTGAATGAGGTTTGAAAACATGTAATTTTAGTGTTATCTAAAAGTCTAACCTGGTGATTTCCCCTTCATCATACTTGGCTACCCAGCTGTAGGAGTTAAACATAGACTGTAGAATCAACAATTTCATTTTTGAAATGGCTAAAGCTAGATGATTTTAAAATCTACATAAATTCCAGATTTCTAATTTTAAGAATCTTAGCATTTTATTACTACCACACAATTTTCTCTGAAAAAAATATATAAATATAAAGTAGTTCACCATTTTAACACTTCACCACATAACTTTTAAATTGAGCATCCTAACAACTGTCCTCTAATGAATCACAGGTGTGCTGAGAATAAATTTGCAATCCTGGAGGTGGCAGTATTGGGCCTGAGGTGGTTGGAGTGCCAACTTTGTTGCCTCTAGATGCAAACAACCTTATTCTGTTATCATAACATGTAGTACAAGCATAAGTGCTCCTTGCACTTACAATAAGCCCATCATGAATTAAAAATATCATAAGTCAAAAGTGCATTTAACACACATAATTTACTGAACATCCTTAGCCACACAGCATCCTACAGAGTGTTGGTTTCGTCCCCTTGTGACTGCATGTCTCATGGGTAGCTATGGTTTGCTGCCACTGCCCTGTTTCATAAGAGAGGATCATATTGCATATCACTAGCTTAGGAAAAGATCAAAATTCAATTTTGGAAGTACAGTTTCCACTGAATACTTATCAATTTCAATTTCATTGTAAAAACAAAAAATCACAGACTGAACATTGCAAATTGGGGATTGACTGTATTAATTATACCAAAATTAAATAGGTTGGCAAGTACTGTTTTAAGCCATAAAATATGAAAACCAAATCTAATGAAGAGTTCAAAGTAACTGCTTCTCTGATAAAGATGTGTTCTCTGCATATAACTTTGGGACTTCAAATTTATTCTATCATGATAAGTCTGAAATCTGCTTATCTCCTACTTATAACTATGAGTATGCCCACCCTTTCCATGGTTAAAGTGACCATTATAAAATCTCATAAAGAAAAATCTAAGATTTATTAATATATCCAAAGGTTTCCACTTACATAAAAAATAATAAGTCATGAAGAGATGCCCTAGTTATTTATTTATCTAGAGTACTGTTTCTGTGGCAGTCACTGGGTTCTTTTTCTGGAGATAAAAAGATGAACAAACATGGTTATTGCTGGGCATGGTGACACACACCTGTAATCCCAGTAACTCCAGAGCCTGAGTCAGAAAGATCACAAGTAAGAGGCCAGCCTCAACAACTTAGCAAAATCCTAAGCAACTTGGTGAGACTCTGTCTCAAAAAAAAAGTGGGGGGCGGGGGGAGATAGAGGATGTACCTCAGTGGTAAAATGCCCCTGGGTTAAATACCCTACCCATCGCCAAAAAAGACATGGTTGTTACTTAAATGTCTAGTGGAGAGACAAAATTAAATAACTAAAACTTTTTAAGAAGTGTAAGATATGGAAGTACATGTTGTTATAAGAGAAACTAACAGAAGAAACTATTAAAACAAAATAAAAGATTATTAAATTCATAGCTAGGCAAAGGGGAGGAGTAGGTTTGTTGAACTCCAGGCAGAGACTACAGTATGTGAAGACCTGTGAGGCACAAAAACAGAATATGGAAATGAAGCTGCTTTTACTACCAGTTCAAAAGGGGTTTTCTTCAAAAAGTAACAGGAAGCCACTGAAAGTGTTTAAGCAGCATAGTGACATTATTAGATTTACTTTTCAAGAACAGCACAGTAGCTAAAGTATAGAAAAATGCCCTCAAAATAGGCACACTTTAAGGTGGCAGGAGAAGGTATAAAGTTTGAAATTCTTTTTTTCCTCATCCTTTAAACTATGTCTTTAGAAAGGGGTTATACTCAGTCTATTAGCTGAGAAATACTAGTAAAAATTAGTTTTTAATTTTTTTTTTTGTAGTTGTAGATTGACATCATGCCTTTGTTTATTTTTTTATGTGGTGCCTCCACACATGCTAGGCAACACTCTGCCACTGAGCCACAGTCCCAGCCCCTACTAATGGCTAGTTTTTATTGAACATATACTAATTATATATCTGAACAGTGCACTAAGCACTTTACATGTTATATCACTTAATCTTCATTCCCTATGAGATTGGTACTATTATTATTTTCATTTTATAGACAGGAAAAATGAGAGAGGTTAAGCAAACTGTCCAGTGACACTGAGGATATTAGCAGGATTCAAACCCAAGCAGTCTGGCTTCAGAGCCTGTACTCTCCTCATTAGACTATATATGATTTTTTCAGCAATACATGTATACAATAAAAATTAAACATATACATGAATAGAGAATTGATACTCAACAATTTTCCAGAGAAGAGACTGGTTTAGGTTGGTTAGTAGATTGGGTAGATATGGAAAGTAGAATAGTAGTAGATCAGGTAAAAGTTAATAGAAGCTAGGATTATGGAGGTAGTGATAAAAGGGATGGATTTAAATGTCTGAAAGGATTTGGTAAAACATTGGGTACAAGGGTTAAGGGTACAAGGGTTAGTGTCAAGGATGAAATCTTTGGATTCTATTTGCATAAATGAATTAATGAGTCATAGGCAAAGGTCTTAAGAACAGGTTAGGTCATTCTGTTCAGATAATTTTTCTTTGGACCACAAATACTATTTTTGTTTTGTTTTTGATAGTAAGGATTGAACCCAGAGGCCCATTACCACTGAGCCACATCCCCGGCCCTATTATTTTGAAAAGGGTCTAAGTTGCTTAGGGCCTGGCTAAGTTGCTAAGGCTGGCTTGGAACTTTCCATTCCCTTGCCTCAGCCTCCAGATTCATTGGGATTATAGACATCCACCGTCTGTGCTGACAAATACTATGTCCTTTAGATATGCTGTTTTGATATGACAATCTGATTACAGGTTTTTTCCACATATTAAAACTCCAATTTCTATTATAAACATTTATACAAGTTTTAACTCTGCCAATTATGTTGTACTAAAAATGGCATAGTCAATTTTTCAATCTTTTTTGGGGGAGGTGGTACTGGGGATTGAACCCAAGAACACTAAACCACTGAGCCACATCCCCAGTCCTTTTTAATATTTTATTTAGAGACAGGGTCTAGCTGAGTTGCTTAGGGTCTAAGTTGCTGAGGCTGGCTTTGAACTTGCAGTCTTCCTGCCTAAGCCTCCTGAGCTGCTGGGATTAAAGCCACTATAGCTGGCTCATTTTTTAAAAACATTATGAATTAAGTCTTATAAAGGTGGAAAATAAAAAAGTTTTTACAATAGGGCAAGGACGGTTCAGCGTCTTCTTTAAAGACACCAGCTTTTATATGTCCAATATCAAAGAGTAAATTATGATATTCATTCTTCAAATGTCAGATGAATGGGAAAATTGCCTTTATGCTTTGTATTTATAATTTTCGAAGAATTACACCTTAAAAGTTATTGTCCCTGTCTTCTTCCCAGGTCTTGAAAATATAACAGAAAAGTATTCCAAAGATAAAGTGATTTATAGTTTATTTTCAACTTGATTTGTAGAACTAAATGGTCAAAAAATGCTACATTCAGAAATTAAGATAGCTGAGTGTCGTACTGCATGCCTATAATGCCAGCGACCAGGGAGTCTGAAGCAGGAAGATAGCAAGTTCAAGGTCAGCCTCAGCAAATCACTGAGACCCTGTCTCAAAAGGGGTGGGGGGCTGGGGATGTAGCTCAGTAGTAAGGAGACCCTGGGTTCAACTTCCAGTACTCCAAAATAAAAAATAAATAAATAGAAAAATATACTATCCGTTTGAATATCAGACAACAGCGACAGGAAATTTTGATTTTTTAAAAAATTACCTAGCAACGTGTTGCCCCAACGAATAAAGAATGCGGTCGCTTCTGATTCCCTCTCATTTCAGGTTTGCCAGAAACTTCCCATTTAACTTCAGCAAAATAAAAAGCATTTTGAAATAGGACATTATTAACCAGTCCCGTAGGTAATGACTATCAGGCTGACTCCCACACCAGCTGATTCTGAACTCTGGGTTTGGTACCCTCCTCCTACACGCTTTCCTTGAAATATGCTTTTGTCACATGCACAGAGAAGACAGCGTTCACAGACACCAACGGCTGGGGCTCCCCAGATAGAACAGTTTTAGTTTTCCTCAGGGCACCTTCAAAACGCTGTCGCGGACGCCAAGCTCTTTGGGCCGGTCCCTTCTGCTCACAGGCAACCCTCTCAACCCCTCCAGCTAAATCCCTCTTTCACACTCCGCGACAGAGCCAGCGAGGAGGAAAGGGCGTACCGCCGCGGGAACTCCCGCGTGACGTCACGTGACGTTGCGTGACGTCGCAGGGCTCCCGGGCTGGGCGGGGCCGGCCGCTTCCAAGCCGGGCCGGCCGCCCTCCGGCCTTCCCCCAGCCCTGGATTAGGGTCTGCCAGTCTGGTGAAAGAAGGGGGCGACGGGGAACAGGGAGCTGCTGTCCCTTTACAACCCCAGAGGGCATCTGCTCCTGTCCTGGGGCTCTCGAGGATTTCGAGGCTGTCCTGGAAGCTGTGAGTACGAGGAATCTTCTTTCCTCCACCCTGAGTGCCCAGTCCTAGGGACTATTTCCGGTCTGGAGTTGCGCGGTCGTCGTAGGGGTTTGGCGAGTACCACAGGCACTCGGGTTGTGAGGACGTAGGCTGGGCTGAGTCTGAACTCTGGAGATGCCCCCAGCTAGCATTCTGTGTGGTTCTTGTTCTCCCGCGCGGGCTGAGGACGCGCCTCCCAGCGCCCGGCACGCCCGCGCGCATGCGCCGAC
>NW_025999990.1:41313180-41413335 GCF_001458135.2 Marmota marmota marmota | reverse complement strand
CATGCGCCGACCGCGCCGTGCGCGATTCCCGCGCCGGCCTTGGGCGCATTTTCACCAGAAGCGCGGGCGGATTGTGCGGGGTGCTGAGGAGAGGCTGGTGGAGACCGGGAGGGGAGTGAGAACCGCTGCACTCCTGCAAGTGCCTTGGGCAGTTCCTCTTGCCTCACCGGTGTGAAAGGACTGTGTTGCGACAGTAAATATCTTATTGGATGCCTTCAGTGTGCTGGCTTACAGTGCTAGGGAATACACGGGAATGAATTATCACTAGTCTTGGAGCCCCTGGTGCAATTCGGGTGGCAAGATGTGCGTTCTGAGAGATCAAGGCTCACTGTGCAGCGGTGACGGTTCAGTGCCACAAGAGAGATGTCAGCCAGAAGCGCTGAGTGGGCAGGGAGGAGGAAAGGGTTTCCTGAGCCACAGCCATTTGCAAGTTTGCTTTTGATAAAGAGAGTGTGTGTGTTTAAAGCATTTGATTGTTTTAGTTTGTTTCTTAAGGACGCTTAAATTCATTGGTTTTAAACTAATGCTGTGCAATTTAAAAGTTTCAATTAAACCTTTAAACTGTTCACTTAATTGGAACAGTTAGCTTATTTTTACTTTTTTGTTGTTGCTTTTCCTGCTACCTAGGTATTTTTTGGGCTCTCAACTTGACTGTTACACCTGTTTCCTCAACTCTAAAATGAAATTTATAATTGTGGCTGTTTTATAGAGTTGTTCTGAAGATTAAGTATAATAAATGTAAACTAACATAGCCTTTTGCTTTTATACACATAATAATTGGTGGGTTTTATTGGCAATAATGTAAGCCTCGTAATTTATCTTTTTTGGTTAAAAGATAGTAGAATACCAGCTTCTTTGGAAATAGCTGTATTAATGTAGTTCACCTAATCCCATTTTTTAAAACTTTAACATGGAAATGAGTATACACGAGAGACAGTACAATTATGAACCCTCTCATATACATACCCCTCGTTCAGCATCAATAATTGTGAAAGTTTAGCATTTTTTATTTCATCTTTCCACCCAGCACCTATTATTTGTATTAGTAGGAATATTTTCATGCCAATCGCAAAGAATATATTGCTTAATCTATACACACTTCAGTATATATTTCTTTGGCAGATAAGGTGTTTTTAGTGACTATATCATTATCCCAAGAAAATTTATAACTCCCTAATATCTGAAATACAGTATATATTCAGTTTTTGCTAATTTTTTAATTGAATTTTGGGCACTGGGCCATATCCCCAGCCCTATTTTATGTTTTATTTAGAGACAGGGTCTTACTGAGTTACTTAGTGCCTCACTTTTGCTGAGGCTGGCTTTGAACTCTCGATCCTCCTGTCTCAGCCTCTCAGGCTACTGGGATTATACATGTGCGCCACTGGGGTCTGGCTAGTTTTTGCTAATTGTTTTTTAAAAGTCCAATATCAGTTTTTAAAAGCTTGATAAAACTATATATTTATTTCTGTAGTATTTATAGGTTACCAAGTAGTAACAGTGTCTTCCCTCTTTGCTGAGTTGGGCCTTGAACTTGAGATCTTCCTGCCTCAGTCTCCAGAGTTGATTGGATTGAAGGTGTGCACCAAAGTTCCTGGCATCATTTTACTTTTTTAATGGTTTCTTGGTATAGTTTTGTACTCCACATCAATTCAAAAGTTAAGAAAGCAATAAATTCTTTTATAATGGTAAATCAATACTGACTGAATGAGTACAGACCTGTCAGTATCAGTCCTTTTAGTTTAACAGAACATAAGTAATTACTTCTCTGTAGGTGCAATAAGATATTTCCCCTATGTAAAGGCCAAATAACTAAAATCAAGAGGTTTATCTTATTTCCTCACACCCCAACAACCCTTCCCAAATTCTCAAAATGATTGATTGTGGGTAAATAAGGAAAACTTAAAACAACTGGGTTTGTGTTTCATCCTGACTTCAAATTACATAAAGGTGAACAACAAAGTTTATTTATGTTGCAATCTGTCGTTTCAGGTATTTCAGCTGTCTAAAGACAACTTCACACCTATATAATGTAACAAAAAAGGTCAGAAAACATTAAGCAAATAGAAGTGTGGAACCTGTTAAGCAAGATGAACATCTCTGGAAGCAGTTGTGGAAGCCCGAATTCTGCAGATGTATCTAATGACTTTAAGGAACTTTGGACAAAACTAAAAGAATATCATGATAAAGAAGTACAAGGTGACATCTTAAATACTTACAGCAACATTTTATTGAGACTATAATAGTAACTTTGTATGATAGTTTTATGTATTTATAGAGAGAAGAAATTACCTTTTTTTAGTTGTTGATGAACCTTTATTTTATTTATTTATTTATTTATATGGAGTGCTGAGAATCAAACCCAGTGCCTCACACAGTGAGGCAAGCACTCTACTACTGAGCCACAACCCCACCTCTGAGAAATGATCTTCTTTAAGTTCAAATATTCCATCTTTCAGCAACATTTACTGTTTTAATTTTTTTGAGATTCATTTTTATGGGTGAATTGTTAAAATTCTACAGCTGCTACTATAGGACATAGTTCTTAAACAGCTTATAGTTGTTTATGGTAACATGAAATGGGTGGTGAAAAAGAATTAGACTTTATTTACTGAAGACCTGGATTTGAATTTGAATTTCATTTGCCTACTTGCTGTGGGATCTCAGCCAAGTTATGTAACCTCTGAACTTAATTCTCTACTGTAAAATTATTTGCAGGATTATTTACAGATACAAAAAGTATTATTGGGCTTAAGTCTTTTAACAACCTTTGGAAATTTTTTTTTTTTTTGCTGCTAAGCACTGAGATAGTGGTAGTTTACTTTCAAAGATCCTGCAGTCCAGTAGAGGTAGTCGTTTAAACAAATAATTACAGGGGGGCGCTGCGGTGATAGCTCAGTGATAGCACATGCCTAGCATGTGTGAGGCACTGGGTTCAATCCTCAGCAACACATAAAAATAAATAAATAAAATAAAAACATTGTGTCCATCTACAACTAGAAAATTTTTTTTAAATAATAAATTTTAAAAAACCAATTACTGTACAATGAAATAAGAACTAAAAAAAAAAGCTTATATATGAAATACAGTGACTATATAGGATTGAGCAATTGTAGCTAGGATGATTATATAAAAGGAAACTTCTATTAATGCTAAGCTCAAGATTTGATATCAAACTTTGATATACTTTAATTCTGGAATATTTATGTTTAGTACACTGATCTTGTGTATGAGAAATGCTTCGTAGTATTGCAGTTATTTCCTTTTTTTTTTTAGTACTGGGGAATTGAACCCAGGGGCACTTTACCATTGAGCTTTATCCCCAGACCTTTTATTTTTCTTTCTTTCTCTCTCTTACTATTTATTTATTTTACGGCATGGTCTCACTAAGTTGTCCAGTCTGGCCTCAAACTTGTAATCCTCCTGCCTCAGCCTCTCCAGTAGCTGGATTTACAGGTGTATACCACTGTGCCCACCTAAAATTGTTTCTTGGTTACATATTGCAACCGTGGGTTTAGTACTGCAGTACTTAATGTAAACCTAAATCTGAATTACAGTCTGTGGGTCTATGTTTGAACTTTCACATGGCAAATTTAGTTTCTGATAGAATTGCATGATGATAGCCTCATTATTAATTAATGGATTCTGAAATGTAAGTCCTAAAAACAACTTTGGAAGCCCCAATATACCTGGAGACACTTAATCTAGAAGGGCATATTGGGTGTTTACTGTTTTTTTAAATCATTTGGTGGGGGGTTGTCATAGGGATTGAACCCAGGAATACTTTACCACTGAGCTACATTAGATCCCTAGTTATTTTAAATTTTTTAATTTTGAGATAAAGTGTCCCTAAATTACTAAGGCTGGCCTTGAACTTACTATATTCCTGTGTCCTCAGCCTCTTGAATTTCTGAGATTACAGGTACGCATCACTGTGCCCACCATATTGGATGCTTACTATATGCCAAACTTTATGAATAAGCATAAATCATAGATATTCCTATTTTAAGGAAATTTCTAATTTAGAATTTAATATAGTGTACCATGTCATCTGAGAACATAAAAAACCAGGAGTGTGTGCATGTGTGGTGGGGTTACTGTCAGACAGACTTCACAATTGGGTAAGTTTAACTAATGAGGCAATAAAGATGGTAGAGGAGAGGGAATTTTCTTAATACAGTGAATAGCATATGCAAAAGTTTGGAGATAAGAACTTGATATTAGTCAAGGAATAAAAGGTAGTTTGATACAGCTCAAAGAGGAAAGGGGTGGAAGTTTGGAGAAATGAATAGGATATGATACTTAGAAAGGTAGATTAGCTCTGTATGCTATGCTGTAGTGTTTGACATTGTACCTTTAGGATTATCTCTAAAACTTCCATCTTGAGTGCCTACCTCTATTGATAGTGAGTGTATTTAATAGGTTAAGAAAGAGGCATGAGATATAGTGTCTTATTCCATGAATTCTGCATCTAGACTACTAGTGTTTAAAAGTCATTTCTGTCATCTAATTTGAATAGAGATAGTGACTTTGTTCAATTTATTTAACTTTATAATGCCTCATATTCCTCATGGATAAAATAAACATACCAATAATATAATCTTCATTATATTAAATAACTTAATAGATGTAGAGTATTTGGAGGAATGTCGCACATGGTAAACAATATATGTTAGTTGTTGCTGTCATTTGGAATCAGCATCCATAATGTGTTTTTCAGTGCCTGCTGTGTATTATCCTAGCTATGGTTGATGGGATGCTCCAAAAATCTTTTAACAGAACTTTCACATACTGATTACTTTTTTAAAAAAATATATTTATTAGTTGTTGATAGACCTTTATTTATATGTGGTACTGAGGATTGAACCCAATGCCTCACACATGCTAGGAAAGCACTGTACTACTGAGCCACAACCCCAGCCCCCGATTACTTTTTATTATTCCCTTTATGTTTGTTAAAAAAAAAAAAAAAGACTGTAGGATTTCTAGGAGAAAACATAAAATTCTTAGTTTCTATCTCTCCTTTGGTAGCAACAAGGAGGGTACTTACTTTTTTAAAATGTGGTAAAATTTAACATCCTATTTGTCATTTAACCATTCTAAAGTGTACATTTCAGTAGCATCAAGTACATTCCTGTTTTTGTGACACCATCAGCACCAACTGTTGCCAGAACTCTTTCCATTTTGCAAAACTAACTGTTGCCATTAAGCAATAACTTCCCATTTTTCTCTTCCCCCAAGCCCCTGGCAACCAACATTCTATTGTATTATCTATGAATTTGATTACTCTAGATACCTTATATAAGTGGAACCATATAATCATTGTCCTTTCAATACTAGTTATTTCACATAACATAATGATTTGTAAGTTCATTCATGTTGAGTATGTTAGAATTTTCTTTTTAAGGCAAATATTATCCCATTATATGTATATACCTTTTGCTTATGTATTCATCTGGCAATAGCCATTTGAATTACTTCCATCTTTGAACTGTTGTGAATAATATAAACAAGTATCTCTTTGAGACCATGCTCTCAGTTCTTTTAGGTGGCCACCCTAATGGGTGTGAAGTGGTATTTCATTGTGGTCCTTTCTGTTTTCTCTGTCATATCCAAGAAATAATTAACAAATCCATGTTATAAAGCTTTCAACTCATGTTTTCTTCACAGAGTTTTATAGTTTTAACTATTACATGTAAGCATTTGATCCATTTTAAGTTAAATTTTACATATGGTATAAATGCCCAGCTACAATCTTGCATGTGGATATTCAGTCTTCTTAACACTATTTGTTGAAAAGACAGTCCTTTTCTCTTTGAATGATCTTGCATCCTTGAAATCATTTGACCCTATACAGGATTTATTTCTGGCTTCTCCATTGTATTCTACTGGTCTTTCTTTATGGAAATACCACAGTGTTTTGATTATTGTAGCTTTGTAACAAGTTTTGAGATCAAGAAGTGTTAAGATCTTCAGTTTTGTTCTTTTTCAAAATTGTTGTGGCTATTCAGATCCCCTAAGATTACTTGTGAATTTTAGTACAGATTTTTCTTCTACAAGAAACAACATTGGGATTTTGATAGGAATGACATTGAATCTGTAGATCACTTTGAAGAATGTTGGTGTCTTAATAGTATTCTTTTTCACTTCATGAACATAGGATGTCATTTCATTTATTAGTGTCTTCTATAATTTCTTTCAGCAAAATTTTGTAGTTTTCCATATACAAGTCCTTTGTCTCCTTGGTGAAGCTTACTGCTAAGTTATTCCTAAGTATTTTATTCTTTTTGATGCTGTAATAAATAAAATTCTTTAATTTACTTTTCAGATTGTTCATTGTTAGTTAATAAGAAACATAATTGACTTTTTTGGGGTGTGGGGGAGGGCTAGTAAGTATTGAACCTAAGGACACTAACACTGAGCTACACCCCCAGCCTTTTTATTTTATTTTGAGGCAGGGCCTTGCAAAGTTCTCCAGGCTAGCTTCAGACTCAGGATCCTCCTGGCTCAACCTCCTGGGTTGCTGGATCATAGGAGTGTACCACCGTGTCCTGCATATAACTGATTTTTTCATGGTGATTTTGTATGCAACTTTACTAAAAGCCTTCATTTATATACGTTTTAATTTATGACGAGTTACAGTTTAGCTACCTCTAATTTATTTCATTTGCATATTTTAGTGCTCTTTTATGCTTTTTCATTGATTATGCTGATCCATGTTCCTGTGATAGCCCTCTTCTAGCATATAACATTGCTGATGCATTCAGGCTACAAAATTGTTCATTTAGGAAACTAGATATTGATGGAATGAAGTTATTATTGGTATTTTTCCATTAAATTTTTTGAAATTTTATCTTTTTCTAAAAATGTCAAAACTCAAACACAAATAACCACTTCTTAGTTTCTGAGTGTTTTCTTCCAAAGTTTTCTGAAGTATATTCTTTTTTTTACAAAAGGTTTAAGATTATTTTTTATTTGAGGAAATTTTACATGTATACAAAAGTCAAGAAAACAATGTACTCATCACTCAACAACTATTATCAATACATGGCCATCAAAACAATTTGTCTTGTTTTACATGTATTCTACATCCTTCTCTATTCCTTTTTCACTCAATTATTTTGAAGTCCCTATCATAATTTCATCTATAAATACTTCAGTATGTATGTCTTGTAGACTCTTAAACACAAGATGCCATTATCACATTAAGAAAACAATTTGGGTTTTTTGTTTTGTTTTTTGGTCATAGTGGGTGTTGGCTTTGCACTGTTAAGCACATGCTCTGCTAAGCACATGATCTCCCGCTGAGCTACACTCCTGGCTCCCAAAACAAATTCTTTAGTATCATCTAACATAGATTAGATGATAGTGTTTGCATTTCCTCAGTTATCTCAGATGTCTATCTGTACTTATTTATAATATGTATCTAAATATTTTCACATTTATATTTGATTAATGTATCATTTTCTTCAGTGTAGTCTTAGTTTGTATTTCTCTTATGAGTGAAATTAAACATCTTAGTTTAAGGGTGACTTGTATTCATTTTTCTATGACATGTTTACATACTTTATTAATTATTTTTTTTGGTTTTACCCTTTTTTCCTATGAATCTCTAAGAGCTGTTTATGTGTAAGGCAGATTAGTTGACATTAATATTTAAAGGTTTAGAATCCCAGTTGGTTATTAGATCTAATTTTAAAATAAACTATGCTTATGGCATATGTCCAGGGAGAAATATGAATATTTAACATTAATGCCACCCTTCACTTGACTACATTATTCCCCCTCACCCCTCCTATACCCAGAAAGTCTAGTGTGAATCATTGAGGAAGGATTCTGAATTTTGTACTGTCTTGTTATTCATTTTTGTACTGTCTTGGATAATTACTGAATTATATATTGCTAGACTTGGTAGCAGTTACTGAAGATACAACAGTGAAGAAGACACAGGGGTTTGGGAGCAGTTGTATTCATTTTCTTTAGGAAAATATACAATATAAACATACAGTGAAATAGCAGAAATAAGGCATATCTTGATAACAGTGATGTAATAAACTGCATGTGTTACTTTTAGAACTAAGAAGAAATAAATTCTCCAACTTCTGTTGAATAGCAATATTGTCCTTTTGGTTTATAATACTATTATCACATCCGGGTGCATGGTGCATGCCAGAATCCCAGCAGCTCAGGAGGCTGAGGCAGGAGGATTGCAAGTTTGAGACTGGCCTCAGAACAGTAAGAACACAAGTCAAAATTTAAAAAACAAAAATGTAGATTTTCTCATAAGAACAGCTTCATGTTTAAACTTTTTAGTTTCTTCTACATATTATAAAATTTTTTGTTTGTTGTGACCTGGAAATGGAGCAAATACAATTTAAATCGGAGCAGACGTACTTAAGTTTTTATTAAACATTTGATAGAGAGGAATTAACATTCTGCCATTATCAAACATAATGCTAAATTATTTATCCTTCATATAATTAATTTTTGAAGTTTTATAACTGGTATTAAGAAGATCATGAAATTTTTATTATGCAGAGTTCCTATCTTAGATTCTTTACATCCTTGTGTGTAAAGAGCTTTGGCACATAGTAAGAGTCAGGAAGTGGTATCTAAATGAATTGCATAGTCTGTAGCTGGATCAATGGAACATATTCTTGAACTTTAGTATTTAAAAACTCATGACAAGCAGGATATGGTGGCACATTGCCTGTAATCCCAGCAGCTCCGGAGGCTGAGGCAGGAGGATTGTAAAATTCAAAGCCCGCCTCAGCGATTTAATGAGGCCCTAAGCAACTTATCAAAACCTTGTCTCCAAAAATAAAAAGGGCTGGGGATGTGGCTCAGTGGTTAAGTGCCCCTGGGTTCATTCCCCCTTACCAAAACAACGACAACAAAAAGACACAAAAATTATTAAACTTTGTGTCTAAACTTGGGAATATTTTACTACTCATTTACTTTAGTTTTTAAAAATTTTTAGGTACTATTCTACAGAGTTGGGAAAGGAAAAATAAATCACCACTCTACAAATATAACATTTGTACTTTTTGGTTTTTTCTTTCTTAGATTTTCTGTTCTTTTGCAGTGTTAGGATTAAACCCAGGTCCTTGCACATACCACCAACCTGTACCACTAACCCTCTCTTTTCCTAAAATGCAATAGATTTTTATATTGTTGAGGTCATTGTATATACCGTTTTGTATCTGGCTTATTTTTCATATGGTTTCATTATCTAAACTGTGCTTTTTTATATTAAACATAATTATCTCTTTTTTACACATATCCATTGCTGTAGTTTGGATATGTGTTACCCAAAGGTCCATGTGTTAAAGGTTCAGTCCCCAAGGCGATACTATTCTGAAGTGGTGGAACCTTTAGGAGGTGGGTCTTACTGTCCTTAGGCCATTGAGGACATTGTCTTGAAGGGGATTGTGGAACCCTGGCCCCTTCCTGCTTTACTTTTGCTCTGTGGCCATGCGCTCCCTGCCATTGATGGCATGCTCACCAGAGGTACAAAGCAATGAGTCCACTTGATCTTGGAATGGAACCTTCAAAACTGTGAGCCCGAATCAACCTTTTCTCTTTAAAAGTTGAGTATTTAAGGCATTTTGTTATAATAATGAAAAGCTGACTAACATTCCTGTTTAAAACTAAACCCATTTTATTTTTCAGCTTTAAATTTAATGGGAACAAAATATTTGTTGGATTTTTCCTCATGTACTTTAGTGTTGTACAGTCTTTTAAGAGACTGCTATTTTATGATGAGGAAACATCAGGAATATAGAATATACTTTATAATAAGTGCATTAAGCCACAATCATCAAATTATAGAATCTGACAAATATTACATAGTCTAACTCACAAATGTTAAATAATTTATGATTCTTTTAATTTGTATACTCCTTGTGGCTGTGCTCAACAGTCATCATATTTCCAGGAAAGTTAGTTTGTGTACTCTTAAAAACCATGAGAAGAATACAAGCAGTTGTTGGTGTTTAGGGTTAATATCCATGTTTTATGAATGGTAGTTATTGAATATATGTGAACGCATAAGAGAAGGTAATCTTTGGTATAATACATTGATAAGGCCACTTTCCCCAGTTTCAAATCACTTAGGGATTCTTGAAGGTATTAAATGAATAATTGCTATTTTTAAAAAAATGGTTATGTCATTTAAAACTGCTTTGGTTTGGACCACTGCAAATTTGCAATATGAAGGACTTTTTAAAAAATTTTTTTAGTACTAATCCATTGTCAATGTGTTCCACATAGTTTCATATAAATTAGATCCTCTAACTATGTGATAACATCAAAGACATGCCTGAAGGTACTTAGCTTTTTTTAAAGAAGGTGGGGGATCCACTTGGAAAAACCAGTATAAGAGGCTATTTGCAAGACATCAAACATAGACTTGTCTGGACATTGCAGGTTTTGAAGTATATATATAGGGATCAAAATTGACTCATTACTTTTAAAGCTTCATGTCAGTAAAGACAAAGGAGAAATGTTATGAATGGTAGTACCTGAGATACATAATTTTTATTTATATAGCCAAGGAAATCTACCTATAGGAACTTACATGCATCTGAATACCCTGCTACGTGTAGAGTTTTGGGGGTTGTTGGCCTTTGGGGTAGTGCCTCATTTATCCAAAACATAATAAATGGTAGCAAAAATATGCCATATACAAGACAGTATGTGTACTAATCATGTAAGCTACATGCATTTCTTTTAAAACCATGGGAAGAATATACAAAATCCCCCATATTCTGTGAACAGCATTATACGAACCAAATCATCTAGGGATAAAAATTCTGGAGACAGTTGTAACTAACTTTTTATGTCTTTTATCTTTAGGATAATGGTATCCTTTCATGATTGTTCATTCTAGTATCTTGTGTTCCTTTTATGACAAATGCTGTTAGCATACAGTCTTTTTATGCTTTGAATTCAGAATTAACATTTTTTAATAGGATTTATCTTTTTTTAATAGGATTTAATAGAAATTTCAGAATTCTTTAAAAGTCTCAGTTGTATTTTTGGGTATACATTTTTTTTCCCCTTTCAAGTTTCTTCAGTATCAGGTTTACTGTTAAAAGCACAGGCAATAAAACAGAATTTAGAGTATTTTTTAAAAACACCACTATTTTAATTAGCTGTCTCATCCACTCCTGGTTCTGCCATCAACATCTGGATAATGTATGGTAATCACTTTCACAGAAAATGAGGCAGGTTTTAGGGGGCAGAATTAGAACCCTTTGAAGAAATGGTATGGCAGTTGTAATGTAACAGGGTACATATTTTTTAGTTTATTTTTGGATTGCTTCATTTATTTCATGTTTCATCAGAATTCCAAAAGAAGATTACATAAATTAATAATGAAATGAATTGTATGTAAGTTGGCTTTATATCATCAGTGTGTCCTATTTGTTAAGAATACTCTGTTACTCTCACATCTCTTATTTTTTAATTTGCATTCACATCTGTAAATTCAGTGAAACCCACAAATATTATTTTACCCACTTTTTGATAATTAAATATTAAGCAATATTAGCACACCTTAAATATGGCAGATTTCATAAAGATAAGGAGATTCCATTTTGGAATTGAAATAATTAGACAATTATAAAAATGTTAGTAATAGTATTTTTGGTAGAAGTTAAATTATTTGATCTATATATAAAACTACTATTTGTACAGAAAGGTGATAATAGTTTTATCATTTATAATTCAAAACCAAAAGAAACTCAAAGTGAAAGTGCATGAACCATATATGGTTTGTTCTGGGTAGAGAACTAAAACAATATAACAGTGATTTTTGTTTGTGTGTAGCAAATTGAGCTTTTGTCTCATTTCTTAAACTTGTTTGCTGATAACTACATGTACATGACCTTAATTATTTCATTTCCTCCAAAATTCATGTAAGAATAGGTGTAGGGTTAATTGTAGTGTGGTGCTTGGTCTTTTGAGCAATTTCCTCAATAGGTGTCTCAGGTTGCCAGTGTTACAGTCCCAAATACTTTGTTGAACAGACTACCTGTTCATACAGGAGCCGTATTGTTGTATAGCCTCATTCCTTCCGATGGGTGTGGAGCAGGATTAAAGCACACTTTATAGGGGTTCTAATTGTAGATGCCTAATTGACTTGACGAATAGCAAATGCTAAAATTTAAACACACACACTGGCACACACATAAACCTGTTTCAGGACTGATCTGCGTGACAGAACAAATGCTTCACAGGTGTTGAATGCTTACAAGATAAAAGAGTAGTCTTTCCATATTTCCCAAGAATTTTCTTTTGAAGTTTATATGGATTTTCTATCTCATTGTTTCTTTTCTTAAGATGGTCATGGCAAGAATCCATTTCATCTTTGGCTACACATTTCACTTCTAAATGCAGACCTGAGTTTTAAAAGTCAGCCTGAATTTAAAACTAGAAAATCTGTGAATTAGTGAATTTTCCCATATTTGGGAAGGGAGTAAGAGAAGAAAAACTGCTGATGCACAAGTTCTTAATTCTTCAAGGACGATTTGATGTTTTACTGAGTACTTTTCAGGTCTCATAAGTTTGTCATCATTACCTAAGAAAAAGAAGCTTTTTTAGGATAGGAATTTGACAGATGGAAAGGATTTATTTAAAAGAACCAAAAGATCACATCAGTTTTTTCTCTAAACCTTTTTTTTTAAAAGATAAATTTTCCCTTTATTGTTATGGTTTGTATTTTAACTGTTTTCTATAAATCTAAGGCAAGTAATAGTTTTCCCTTTTTTAAAAAAAAAAATCAAGCCAATTACAGATTTACCTGTAGATTTAAGAAATAGTACAAAGAAATCCATGTACCCTTTACTCATTTTTCCCCAGTGATAGCACCTTGTATTATTATAGTACATTTTCACAACCAAGAAATTAATATTGTTGCAGTCTACCAGCCTTACTCAGATTCAACCAATTTTACATGAATTCAGTAGTGTATGTGTGTGTATTTAGTTCTGTGCTATTCAGTAGCATGTAGATTCTCTTGTTACCACCAGGGATTCATCATGCTACTTTTTAAAACCCCCAGCCACCTTGCTCCAACCCCACCCCTCTGACTTTTGGCCATCCGTAATCTCTTCTTCATATCTATAATTTTGTCATTTCAAAAATGTTATGTAAGTGGAAACATAAAACATTACCTTTTGAAATTGGCTGGTTTAAGTCAGCATAATTTTCTTGAGATCTGGCCAAATTTTTCCAAATGTCAGTAGTTCACTCCTTTTTATTGTTCACTGTAGTACATGGATGCACTACAGTTTTTTTGTTGGTTTTCTTGACATTACTTATTGAAAGACATTATGTTTGGCTGTTACGAATAATACAGTGGTCTTCTCTTTCATGTCAGACTTAATTAAAACTAAAAATACAAATATCTCAAGATATTTGTTATACTCTGCCCTTTGTTAAGTATATTTCTATAAACAATTTTGTTCCCCTTCTAGGACTTCCTGCTGCAATCTAGTTTAATCCCAAAAGACGAGCCTACATAAGCATTATTGCTGTTAGCAAATACATAGGCTATGTCAGAACATAGCCCTTCATTTATAGTGAACTTCTAATTATATGTTTGCCCCTGCTATTAGAAAGGAAGTAACTCACTTTAGGTGGGGAAAATTTCATACTACATGGCTGTCATATAATAGACTAAAAGCAGTAATGTTACAAATATACTTTTGTGACCCCAGGGCACAAGTAAAGTGAATGTACTCAATCTTTACAAACAAATGGGACCTGGTTCATTACTCAGAGGCCAGACTGAAGGGTCTTAATAGTGTAGCATTTGATTTATAAAGGAACTTTGATAATTGCCTTAAAAATAACAATATGTATAAATAAAATACTAAGGCTTTTTTTCTTTATTATTTTTCAGGTTTACAAGTAAAAGTAACTAAACTGAAAAAGGAACGAATTTTGTAAGTATCAGTATGTAATACTGATGTCTTATTTGTAAAGTATTTAATCCTGTTTAACCTCAATCTTATTTAAAAGATTTGCTTTACTTAGACCAACTGACAATGATTTCCCTTTTTAAGTTTTAAAATAAAGAGAATAACTGATTTTAGGTGTAGTTTTACTATGTATACATACGTTCTAATATTAAATTAGTTTTTTTATAAGAGTATTAAGATGAGAACTGATCTAATCTGTAAATTCATTTTAATCTGTCAACAATATTTTCCCAGCTGTGTTAACGCCTAGAATTCAAAATACTACAAGATGGGGAACAGATTAATTCTGTGATTTCTAAACTCAAAAAATGGGTATTGTGAGACCCCTTTTAAGTAGTTTGGAATTACCCTAGGATATCGTGAATTGTTCTGATATTAAGCTCTGAATCACATCGATTTTTACTTGTGGTTTTTTTAGTGTTTTCACATTCAGGAAAGCAAAACAGATGGCATGGTACAATATCAGTAGTATAACAAACATCAATATTATTATGACATGATTTCACATCTTTCTTATAGTATATACCTGTGGGCTTCAGTTACTTCATGTTTCTAACACTTCCAAGGCTTTAACTGAAAACTAGAGTTACTAGTCACCGATCAGCATACATCCAATTGTTTTCTGTCCTGCATGAAAATTAGAAATTTTTTCTTCACACATAGAAAGTCTTTATACTTCAGAAACAGAAAATCATTAAATTTAAATGTTTTGTTTTAAAAGTAATAATTTTTTATTCTTAATTAGTGAAACTTTTAAATGTTTTGTACTGTTGAAAGTATACATATTTCTACTTAAAGATGTTGCTTTAAACCTTAACTGTAGGATAACCCATTTTTTCTGTGATGGTGCTGGGTTTAGTTCCCAAAATTGACATCTTTCTCTACTTACACAGAAAATTAATAAGTCTTTTTGGAGTAGTAATGTAGGATGTATATCTTATTAGATAAATAATTTTCTTCCTGCAAAAAACAAAACCAATCATAAGTGACATTTACAGGAAGGAAAATGTATTCTTTCACCTAGAAAGCCACTAAAAAAGGGCATTCTAGCATTGCTTAGTTAATGACTCAAAATATTCAAGATTCTGCATGTCTTCTGTGACAGTGTTAGTGTTCAGTTTTCCCTTTTATTCTTGATAAAACAGCAAGATGTCCATCATCATTCTAATCATCACCTGCAGAACATCTTTGTATCTTTTTTTTTTTTTAAACTAATTATATAAGTTTACAAGAACAGACCCCAGCAGAGTTCTTTTAACTTGCCTGGTCATACCTGAACAGTAGCTGCAAAGGAATTGAACTAACATGATCGGATTAGTCTAGTGAAGATTTTGACATGGCTTTATTTGTATTCCAGAATGGAGCAAATAAATAAGTAAATTGTTGATAATGAGTGCTAGGATTCTCATTGTCAGGAGGAAGGAGCTAGCACATACAGAAAGGGGGAAGACTTGAGTAAACCCTGTATTGGTAGGAATTGGAGTTACCAGTATGAACTCATGGTTTTTAATATGTAGATAAATAAATAGATAGTTGTTAATGTAAATAAAAATATACACATATTTCCTAGACTTGATTCATTGAAAAAGCCTAGAAGCAATGACATCTGAGTTCTTCATTTTTGACATAGGCCATCTGGTTGATAGTTTTAATAAATACTGTTAATCAAAAGATGTATCAGTGACTTGGTATGATGCTTTAATATATACCAAATAAAATAGCTGAATCACAGTGTGTTGGAGTTATTCTACAAGTCTTCTCTTTGTATGTATGGCAACACTTTATAGGAATTCTTGTTTGTGCTGACCTTTTCTCATACCAAAGGTTTAATGTTTCAGAGTTGATTATTAAACAATGATTTCTTTATATTATACCTTGGATCTTTGTTGAAGTTAATGATCTTGTAAAGGATGGATTAACAACTATTGATTGGAATGACCTCCTTTAGAGTCAAAATGTTGATTACTTCTAAGAAGCAATACTAAAACCCAGAAATTACTGTTTGATATTTATATATTTCAAGCTACATTTACAAAATGTTTTTGAAGATTAGCTTTATTAAAACAGATCCTTCACGTAGGCCTAGTCATTTTATTTTCTAAAACATAACTATTTTAAATAATAAATTTCTATAAACTTTATTAGATAAATAATTTTAAAAATATAAATTGTATTAATATATTACAAATATATTAGCTTGAGTCAGAATCATTTCCCTGTAGATTGAATGTTTAGAAATTCTTTGAAATGATCTAGTCTGCTTATTTTAAGTGTACTTTTTATAGTAGACTTTTTATACAAAATGTATTATCCACCTATAACCAAACAGCCACATGAATAAAGTTCTTAAATTTGTAAGTGAATGTTGAATATTACTTTTTCAAAAATCACCAATGACATCTCTGAAAATTAAACAATGGAAACACAATTGATTATTCAGTATCTGATATAATGCCTTCACTATGTAAAGAGTCATTTGATCCTTTTAATGCATATTGTTGTTACTCTATACCTGTATGCCTCAGGTGGCTTGGGGTTATACAATTTGGAAGCACGGGTGAGTTGCTAAATTCCCTCAGTGATCAGAAAATTAAAGGGGTGCTTTATTTTATCCTCCCCAGAATGAGTTAGGTCTTTACATAGTGGGATCAAGAACTTGGATTTACCTATCTTATATTTATTGTTTATCAACTGTAATGACTCTCTTCATGGTCAATTAGTGAATCCAACAATCTTATTTATCAGCCATTATTTAAAGAAAAACAATAGCTTCTTTATTTTTCTCTGAAGAAATAAATAATAAAATATGACAGCTACCATAATTCAGCCATCCAGCTATATGGCACTTAGAAAGAAAAATTCCCTTTCCAGCTGCTGTGAAATAAACAACTCATCTACAAATAAACCCTTGTTTTCTTTTAAATTACTCTTTCAATTAAGAAATTTAAAGAATTACAGAGAAAAAAATTGTGCAGCACTGTTTCATACTTTTTATTTCTTATCACAAATAGAAAATCTCCCATAATTGGAATAGAGACAGTATGAGTAGAGCTGTTACTTACATTAACAAATGTTGACAAAATAATATAAACCAGTAAGTCCATGTATTTTTAAAATATTTTTTTAGTTGCCCAAGTCCCTACGTAATCTAGTTGCTGCCCAACTTTTCAATCTTATATCCTGTCACTCATCTCCTTTACTCATTAACCTATAATTACAGTAGACTTTCTGTTCCTCAAATATTTCATACTCATTTTTTACCTTAGACTTTTTGGTAATTTATCTATTCTATCTCCTTTTGTCTCTGTTTCCTCAGATAACTGGTTCTTTTTTGTTATTCAGGTCTCATTTAAATAGGACTGTCTCAGAAAGGTCACTCCTGGCTACTCATCAATATCTCTTCATTTCTAATTCCTGTGGTCACTCAATTACATCATTAAATTTTGTTTTCTTCATGCACTTAGTCTGCAACTGTTATGGTTCACTCCCAGCCTTTGACAATTAAATGTAAGGCCCATGATATAATAACAGTAGTGCTGTCCCCAGCCTCCAGAGCAACACCTCAGAAATAATAAGGACTGAGTTATTTGCTACTGAATCTAAATGAAGGACACAGTGTGAAGCTAGAATTCAAATACATATGTACATACATATATAGATGATTCCAAATCATATGATTCTTCCTTCCACAAAAATATTGCCTATTCTAAGTAAATAAATAATAAAAGAAGAAAGACCAATAGAGTAGAGAAAGGAGGTCAGGCGAAGAAGGGGATAGTAGTGGGGATTGAAATGGAGAAAACTAAGTTACATGTATGTATTTGACCTCAACTTTTTTTGATACAAGAAATTTAAATATATATTTGTGAGGCTAAACTGTGGACTTCTAAAGTCACAATTATCTTTTTAGAGTGTCTTTCTTTGAAAATCTTACTTATTTCTTGACTTTTAGAGATGCACAAAGACTGGAAGAATTCTTCACCAAAAATCAGCAACTGAGAGAGCAACAGAAAGTCCTTCATGAAACCATTAAAGTTTTAGAAGATCGGTGAGTCTGGTACTTAAGACGTGATTTTCCCCTTAAAAGTAAGAGAGTGCATTGATTTTAATTTGTAATCAGTTCTGGATTGAAAGTGATCTTCTTTCCTAGTCTTCTGTCATCTTTGAATAAGTCCTTTATGGCTTTAGGGATATATTCTTACAGGCTTGTTTTTCATTAATTGTAACAACCATCTCAGCTTAACCTTTAAATGGTATCTTTCTTTAGTGTTTGATGTAAGGCGAACTTCAGGGTAGTGGTGTTCTAATTCATTTGAAGCTTTAATTCCATTTTTACTTCTAATTAGGTGGAAACTGTTTCACAATTCTATTCTTGCCTTCTTTATTCCCCCACCCCGACCATTTTCTTTTCTTCCTTACTTATTTCTTCACTTACAGGCAATGTTAGGAGTTCTTTCTAAATATTACTGGGATAATATGATCAATTACTTAACCTCCCCACATAGACTTCTTTGATTTTAGGAGTTTTTGTTTGTTTGTTTGTGTTCTTTTTAATGGTACTATTGATCAAACCCCATATTTTTAAATGTTTCTAATAAAAAAAATTTTAAGTTTATAGTTTTTTATTTTTAATTGTGATGGAAGCCATTGGAGGGTTAAGAGGCAGGTATGACAAAAGGATGTGAGTACCAATAGCACCTACTCTATACAAATGGAGAGGTCAGGTAGGTGATTGTATATGTAAATATGGAGCTCAGTGGGTCTCCTAAGGACATCTTAAGTATAGGAAGAGACCATTCTAATTAAGGTTTACCTCCCTTTAACCCTTCCCCAATCCAGTACTAAATAAAAAATTATTAATTACACAAGTTTTTTTCTTTCCCATAACAAGAAGGAACACTTCTATGCCAACAGGTAGGAACACTTGCTGTTCCTTGATTCCTGTGTAAAGACAAATTTAAGATGGGCATCATAACTAAATATATTAGTCTATTATTCTGAATTTTCCCTCTCTCTTTCCCCCGCCCACCACTGAGCTACATCTCTAGCCCTTTTTTTATTTTTTTCTTTTGAGACAGAGTCTCCCTAAGTTGCTTAGGGTCTCTCTAAGTTGCTGGGGCTGGCTTTGAACTTGTGCTCTTCCTGCATTAGTCTCTTGAGCTACTGGGATTATGGGCATGCACCACTACATCCAGCTAATCTTAGTTCTCTGAGAAGCAAATGCCAAGATGACTTTGGACATTAATTTTTTGAGAGGAACACCTGTAAATGAGGTGGGAATTGGAAGAGGTTGGGAAAGCTGTCAGACCTCCAAGCATCTGTCCCTATCCCAGTAAGGAAGAGACGTTAGAGGGCAGGTCTTCGACTGCTTTTTAAGGAAGCTTTGGCTAGGGTGATGTGGAATCTTAGAGCCATAGTATTCCTGTTGAGCTTATGCATCAGCCAGATCTGACCATAAGTTGTGTAGTGTGTTCACCTGTGCGAATAGGTGAAGGACTTCAGTGCACGAAAGTGGACCCAGTGATTTTATTCCTCACAATAGGAAATAGATAATTTTATGTAAGAGATTGATAATATTAATTTCTAGTTATCCTTCCTATGTAGTTGGTCTTAACAAGTTTAGGACACAAAGTTAATACTCCGAAAAAAATAGTTGTCTTTATATTTTGCTCTAACTGGCTGATGCAGTTGGCTCTTCATTTCTTCCCCAAGATAGTGTTCTTCATCTTAGCCCTTGAAGCCCTCCTTTTTCAGTTGTTAAAAAGAGTTTTTCACTGTATAGTTTTGTTTGAACTTCCATTTCAGTTATCCTTTGTACCTTGCACTCCCTTCCTGAGTGGGTTTTCCTTTCCTGGACCCTTTCTGGAAAGAAATGTCAGTGGGTCATACCTCCACCCTTCCTGTTGAAGTCTTTTCTAAATTATTTCCCTTTGTTCAGTTAAAATTTTGAATTACTAAAATTGTTGGGATTTTTTTTTTTAATTCTGCAGGACTTTTTTAGAACTGGATTCTTTTTTATTCTGTTTTACCTGTTGTCATTAATTTCATGTGCATTCCATGCTTCCTTGCTGTTTCTTATCCTAAATATTCTCTTCCTTTTCTTTCCATTTACTTTTACATTCTTAGGTAGGCATATGATTCATTGCATAGTATTAATTTGACAGTGGTGAATTTCTGTGTACATATGGTATTTTCTGTCTTACAAATCTGTTATTTCCTTCTAGGCACACTTTAAGATGTATCTTCATTTAGTAAATAATTATTTTTCTTCTGTTGGTTGTGCTGGTGTCACTCACACACACACACACACACACACACACACACTTTTACATTTAGGTCTGATCTGTTTTAAATTAAATTTTGAATATGGTAAAAGATAAGGGTCCAACGGAAAAATGATAAACATCCAACTTCATCCTTCTTCCAAATTTTCCTCTAACTTTTCTCTTGGTTCTTCAGAGTAACTTACTTTACTAATAATAGAATATCAAGGTTAAAATATGTTTTAAAGTCTTGTTTAATTTGTCAGTTGCTATACATGTGTGACCATCAGAATTTTCTGAGAAACTTTTGAAAAAATAACTCATGTGGTAAGCTGGGGCTCTAACTCAGTGGTAGAGCATACATGAGGCCCTGTATTTAATCCCATGCACTGCAAAAGAAAACCAAATATTAAATAAACCTCATGTGGTCTTCCAGTTAAGAACTTTGGTTTCCTGAATTTTGATGAGATTTAATATGCTCCAATTCAAAGTAAAACTTATCAGCTCTCACTTCCACTAACAGATGGCTGTAAAAGTAGGGCATAGTCCTGTTTTTAGACTAGTAATTCTCAATCCTCAAATTGCAACTCCCCTTTATAAAATATTTTATAATGTCCTTTTTACTATTTTGAAATGAAATTAATGAATAATATAATCACATACATATAGTTAAGGGAAAATGTCATAAGTGTAAGAGAAAAATAAAGTTGATTCATAAGATATATTCTAGAATGTAAATATTATGGGTATGTCTGTTCTAAAAGATGAATTGTTGAGCTACTTATTACTTTATATAAAATAATCATATATGTGATTGTTACAAATATGGTCATTGATGATTAACATGAATTGTGTTGTCATCAGGGACATAATTCTCAAAAATTATAAATATTTCTTGGTAAACAGGAACAGTTCTAACAAAGCTAATAATTTTTGTTTATTAAAGTTATATAAGCTTCTGGTTTAGCTGGTAGAAAGTGTTGTGTGTATGTGGAGTAGAGTGTAAGTTGACAAAACCGCTCAATTTAGGAATAAGATATTGAAAGAGCATAGGAAGGAGAAAGAGGGTGCCTTATTATAAAGGCTTTGAAGTATGTGTGGAGAGGAGCTTCTGAGCAGATTTCTAGGACCCATCCCTGCTGATTCTAATTTATTTGGTCCTAGGTGAAATTTATAAATATTTTTCTTCCCTCCCTTTTAAAGCTATCCTGATGGTTTTGAGATATGTCAGATTTGGGGACCATTATCCTGATGGGTTCAACATGTGTTTTAATTACCAATTACCAATTTCTGGGTGATCGTCTTTTCTATGCTTAAACATGTTCAGTGACAAATGAAATCATTACCTGCTTAGGTTGCACATTCCATCTTAAATAGTCGGAAAGTTTTCTATATACTAGATGGAAATCTGTCCATGTAATTTCTCCACTTGGTCCTAGTTTTTGCCTCTTAGATCCATTAATCTCTTTTTACATGATTGATTTTTCTGATATTTGAAGACAGCTGCCCAGGTGCCCCCAGTTATTTTTTCTACTGTCTTTATTTCCTTCAATCATTTTTGTTTGTTTAAAGTCATATAAGCTTATAGTTTAAAGATTTAAATAGTTTTTTCAAGGTTAAGATAAAAGAAAAAACAACTGTTTTTCCCTTTCTTCAAAAGCAATCATTTTGAACTCTACATTTTATTTTGCTCTTTACCTCAAGATCTCTTTTTAAAAAGACTTGTATTGTCATTTAAAATTTTTTCTTGCTTAGATTTTTTTTTCTTTTTTCCCTACTCTGGATAACATTTCCATTTCTCACTTCCTAATATAGTTTATAATGATTTTGGTTAGAACACTATTCACTTTTATTATGACTGTGTAAATGCAGTTCAGAGGTATTGTAAATTGTGATTAATTTTTCCTTCCCATAAACATTTTTACTGTCCATGTTTATAATGAATCTTTTTTTCACATGCTTAGGTTTTTGCCTACTAACCACTAATTCAACTGCAGTGTTCCATCAGTGATCTAAATTTATCAGGTTGTGCAGATGGATCAGATGTTTGTCATTTTACCTTTCTGAACAAATCTTCCCTGGACCCTCTAATCTGTTCCAACATGGACTCTTCTTTACTTGGCACATTGTAGTCATCAGAGGTTTCTCTTACTTCTTTATGGCTTCAGGAGTCCTATAACTTCCTCTTTCCTGATTTATTTTTCTGTATTTTGAAGGAGAACCTCCTCCATTAGATTTCTGAGGCAGATGTGTGGAAAATTAAAAGGTTATTTTAGAAAATTAAACATAGGACATAATAAGATAGCCAGCTCCACTGTATCATCATCCAGCTTCAACAGTTATTAACTATGGTTATTCTTTTCTTTTTGTTTTTATTTTTCTTCGGTGGGATTAAGTTTTGAACCCAGGGGCAAACTACCACTGAGCCACATTTTTAGCCCTTTTTTATTTTGAGATAGAGCCTTACTAAGTTGATGAGGCTGGCCTCAAACTTGCAGTCCTCCTGCTTCAGCCTCCAGAGTCACTGGGATTATACGTGTGCACAACCATGTCCAGCTGTAATCATTCTTAGTTCATCTATATTCCCACTAATCCCTTATTAGTCATTATTTTGAAGCATAATCCAGACATTAGATCCTTTTATGCAAATATATCAAAATATATCTCTAAAAGATTGAGATTCTTTACTAAACACATACATTAATAATGCCATAATTTGCATTAAAAAATATTAATGACAGGCAAATTATTTGAGATTTTTTTTTTGTCTCTTAAATTTTTTGCTGAATTGATAGTTGAAAAATATGAAGTTAATTTAGGTTAACTTTCTTTCAGAATTCTGAATTGCTACTTCTTCTAATGTTGGTATTCAATCCTATACTTTTCTAATTTCTGACCCCTGTATAAAATCTTTTTTCTTTTTAATTTGTTTTCCTTCTGAAAACAAGTCAATATTCTTTAATTTCTGCCCCAACCTTTTTGCTTTTTCTGGAATTCCTATTTATTTGACCTTCTAGGATAATCTCCTACATTCTATTTATAGTGTTTGCTTTTTCTAATATTCTTAAATCCTAATGTCTTTTTTAAAAAGCACACAACTAACTTGTTTATAATACTGGTTGTCACTCAGCAACTTGGCATTTGAGTAATTAAAAAAATATATGCAGAGAGATAGATGCAAAGAGATCTCAAAAATGATTTGAAGAGATCAATTACAGAGTGCTTTTTTCAGGTGTTCTTTTTGCTGTTTCCCCTGTTGTCACGAGTATGTGTTTCCATATAATTTTGTAATCATACCTGTTATTTAAAACATAAAGATGTAATAAATGTATTTTTCTGGGTGGTAAAAAAAGATATATTTTGTTTTCAGAGTATTTCTTTTTTGTGGCAATCCTGTTTTCATTTCATTGTTTTGATATATATTTTTTTAATCTTTGTAGAGTATTCTTTATAGTTTAGTGGAGGTGATGGTGGTGGTTTTCTGTTTCTTGGCATAGCTTGTGTCTTTTCTAAATTTCCTTTTTCTTTTCTTAATGTCCTGATTGTTTTTGTCCTCAGATGTCTCTTGATACTGTTTGTTGATATTAAAGAGAAGAGGATACAAGTTAATTGAAAGCTCTAAGTCCATAGAGTGATGGGTCATCTGGCCAGTCTGTTTCATTGATGATACCCTACTGTTGTCAATATCTTTTAAGTATTGTTTGAGTCGTCAGATTATCTAGCAAAGACTCCTTACTCTACTTCCTAGAATGTATAACATGGCTGTTATACATTGTTATCAGTATTTTAGATGTCAAGTAGATGACAAAGGCCTAAGTAGGAGTGTGAGAATTTGTCTATTTCTGTATTCATTACTGTACTCCTGTCTTTAAGTGTACCTCATGTCTCTCAGACCAGAAACTGTTTTAGACTCTAAAGATTCAACCTCCATTCTGCTACCGGCATGGAGAGGAAATAATCTATCAGATTATGGGAAAGAATGTGTTGGTGTGATAATTTCTTAAAACATGCTTTAAATCAATCAGTCTGGGTACCAATTTTTACACCTTTTGGGAATTTTACAATGTAAACCACATTGAGTATAAATCAGTGCCATCCTATTTTCTGTAATAATGGAAATGTTCTATATTTGCTTTTGCCAGTATGATAGCAACTAGATACATGTGACTGTTGAGCACTTGAGTGTAAGGACTCAATTTATAAGATGAATATGACTTACTGTGATTGAAATAGCAATATATGGCTTTACGAGACAGTACAATTCTAGACTTTTCTTACCATTTGCTTAGAAGTCAATGTTCTCAGTTTAGTTTCTCTACACAAACACACACGTATGAAGTGAAAACACGATTGCCATAAAAAGGAAATACAAAATATATATATATATATATATATTTTTTTTTTACCACCCAGAAAAATATATTTATTATATCTTTATATTTTAAATAACAAAGTTATATGGAAACACATACTTAGGAGAAATAGAAAAAAGAACACCTGAAAAAAGCACTCTGTATTTTTGTGAGACTCTGGGAGGAACAAAAGTGGATATAGGTATTCTCTATTTTTGTGGTGCTGGAGGGGTATCGTGGATTGAACTCCAAGGCACTCAACCACTGAGCCACATTCCCAGGCCTTTTTTGTATTTTATTTCGAGACAGGATCTCACTGAGTTGCTTAATGCCTCTTGCTGAGGCTGGCTTTGAATTTGTGATCCTCCTGCCTCAGCCCACGCTACTGGGATTACAGGCCACCAAACCTGGCTCTCTTTCATCTTTAGTTTGATGTTCATACAGGGTGGTCCTGATATTCAAATCCCTATCTTCAGAATTACTCCCATTAAGTAAGCTGTCTGCCTCTTTTTTCCCTCCTTCTAAAAGTTGTAATTCTATTAATGCATCCTATAATGTCTTATTTTTTTACATTCAATGTTGATATGAGCTTTACTTTTATATAAAATGTCCAAGTTTCTTCTTTGTTTTAGTTGTATATTAACTTTTTAAAATTTATGATATACACCATCATGTGGTGACTTCCATAAATAGCTGAATACTTATTTTGTTATTGACTTAGGTTATTGAGTTGAAATTATGCTAAGTATATATTCTGAATTTCTAATGTAGGGTGTGTGCTTCTTTTTAACCACTTTTTATTATATAAGTAATGAAATTGAAAAAATTAGAACTCTAGAAAAACACTAAGAAGAAAATCCCATTGTTTCCTACAGGATAATTATTATTATTATTAACTTTAGAAATACAATTTTTCTATACCCTCCACACCTATGTGATATATGTATTTCCCTCTTTAGTACTCAAATAATTAGTAAAAGCTATTTTATAATCTTTTTTGTATATTATGGATTTTTGCAAGTACTGGTTTCTTTGAATGTTGAAAGGGATATATGAAGGTGACTATTTTTCCTTTATATTCCTTGACCTTTAATATTTATTCAACAAAAAAAATATTGTTGAGCACTGCCTGTGTGCCATATACTGTAGTGAGAAAAACATGCAAAGTTGCTTAAGCTATAATTTGGCCTGTTAGTGCTAGATATGGTTCATATTTTGACTGTAATAAAAACAAGGTTGGTTTCTTCAATTAAAAGTTCTCTTGGGTAGGGCTTAAAATTAGCAATTTTGCAAAATTTCACTCAGAAATACAGTTGTAGAAAATCGTGCTGTAGCAGATTTTTAGCATTTGTAAGGATATGTTAAAAGTCTAATACTTCATTAAAATAGTTGATTTTCACTATATTTGCCAAATAATTTCTTTAACTCTTCACAAAGTAAAACAATCTTGAAATGCAAATAATATAATCCAAAAATCCAGAATTCAGAATGCTCTGAAACCCCCAATTTTTTCAGTGTCATGTCAGCATACCAAAAGGGTTTAGTTTGGGAGACATTTCAAATGTTAGTTTTTCAGATTAGGGACCTGTAACTGGTAAAGTCTGCAAATACTCCCCAAACCAAGAAACTAAAACAAGAAGCAAATCTAAAGGGTCCCAAACATCTCAAATAGGGTAATTTAACCTATAAAAGGAAATAACTTTTAGTAGATGAAAATATTTTGTTTTTGCTTCATAGGTTAAGAGCAGGATTATGTGATCGCTGTGCCGTAACTGAAGAACATATGCGGAAAAAGCAGCAAGAATTTGAAAATATCCGACAGCAGAATCTTAAACTTATTACAGAACTTAGTGAGTTTCTTTTATTTATTATAATTTAAAGTATAATGTATTCTTGTTAAAAACCTATTAGTAAATTGATTGTAATCAAATGAATTGTGTCCATACATTTTTTTCTTATTTTTAATACTTTCCTCCTTTTTTCCTTCATTTGTCTAATTTCTTGATTAAAAGGTTGCAACACAGGTTTTTATTGTTTTCTTTTTAGTTATATACACAGTGGAATGTATTTTGATATATTATATATACATGGAATATAATTTCTCATTCTTGTGGTTGTACAGGATGTACATTTACACAGGTCATGTATTCATATATGAACATAGGAAAGTTATGTTTGATTCATTCTACTGCCTTTCCTATTCCCATCCCCACTTCCCTTCCCTCTACTCGCCCTATTCAATCTGGTGAACCACAACTCCACATACTCCCACCCCTCCTGCCCATTGTGAATAAGCATCCACATGTCAGAGAGAACATTCGGCCTTTAGTTTTTTGGGATTGACTTATTTTACTTAGCATGATAGCCTCCATTTCCATCCATTTACCCACAAATGCCATAATTTCATTCTTCTTTATAGCTGAATAATATTCCATTGTGTGTATATATACCATATTTTCTTTATCCATTCATCTCTTGAAGGACAACTGGGTCGGTTCTGTAGCTTAGCTATTGTGAATTGAGCTACTATAAACATTGATGTGTCAGTGTCACTATAGTATGCTGATTTTAGTCCTTTGGGTATATGCCAAGGGGTAAGATAACTGAGTCAAATGGTGGTTCCATTCCAGGTTTTCTGAGGAATCTTCATTCTGCCTTCCAGAGCAATTGCACTAATTTGCAGTCCCACCAGCATCCTCACCAACATTTATTGTTACTTGTATTCTTGGTAATTGCCGTTCTGATTTGAGTGAGATAGAATCTCAATGTAGTTTTAATTTGCATTTCTCTTATTGCTAGAGATGTTGAACATTTTTTCATATATTTGTCAACCATTCATATTTCTTCTGTGACGTGTCTGTTCAGTTCCTTCCCCATTTATTGATTGGGTTATTTGGTCGTTCTTTTTTTTGGGGGGGGGGTTAAGTTTTTTAGTTCTCTCTATATCTCTATATACTGGAGATTAATCCTCTATCTGTAGGTAGCAAAGATTTTCTTCCATTCTGTAGGCTCTCTGTTCACGTTCTTGATTGTTTCCTTTGCTGTGAAGAAGCTTTTTAGTTTGATACCATTTCATTTATTGATTCTTGATTTTGTTTCTGGTACCTTAGGAGTCTTGTTGAGGAGTTCAATCCTATGCCAACGTGATGGAGATTTGGGTCTACTTTTTCTTCTAGAAGGCTTGGGGTCTCTGGTTTAATGCATAGGTTCTTGACCAACTTTGAATTTTGTGCAGGGTGAGAGATAGACATCTAATTTCATTTTGTTAAATATAGATTTCTAGTTTTCTCAGCACCATTTGTTGAAGGGGCTAGCTTTTCTCCATTGTATGTTTTTGGCACCTTTGTCTGGTATGATATCCTTTCTGAGATGCATACTTGAGAAGTTCTTTTGGAGGATTTTTTTTTTTTTTTTTAAATTTTATTTTGTAGTAAGAATCAAACTCCAGACCTGAATGTTCTAGGCAAGCACCGTACCAGTGAGCTACACCTCCAGTCCTTTATATTTATGTTTTGAGCCAGGGTCTCAGGGCATTGTTCAGGCTGGCCTTGAACTTGTGATCCTCCTTCCTTAACCTACCAAGTAGCTGGACTTGTAGGCATATATCACCATTCTGGCAGTTTTTGTTGTTTTTATGATCAAATTTATTTTAAGATAAGTGACTCTTCCTAAATTGGTATTTGAAATTAGTAGGACTGAGTGACCACATGGAATTTTTTCTTATCTTTATTGTATTAGACTCTATCTCTAGTACATAAAGTATTCTCTTTTGTAACAAGTGTTACATAAATTTATTAATCACATGGAAATGGCACAATATGAAAGGTAGTAATATCTACCTGGTAACAAATTACTTTTGCACAGTAGCATCAAACTAGAATAATATGATTTAAAATTAGAAATTCTCATTTCTTCATAATTGTGGATTTTATTTTAAAAGCCTGTGGCTCAGCGGTAGAGCGCTTGCCTAGCACTTTCGAGGCCCTGGGTTCAATCCTCAGCACCACATAAAAAATAAATAAAATAAAGGTATTGTGTCCAACTACAACTAAAAAAAAATAATAATTAAAAAAAATCCTGACATGAATATTAATATAACTGTATTATATGCTTTTTTCACATTGTTTTTAAGTGAATGAAAAGAATTCTCTTCAGGAAGAAAATAAAAAGCTTTCTGAACAACTGCAGCAAAAGATTGAGTAAGTATTTTTCCTAAATTTTAACAGAAAATATTTTCCTCCAATTTTCTTTATTTTACTTAGCTCTAGAAACTGTGAAAGTATCTTAAGAGTTGCAGATTTCATTCTTAAAACTTGGTCCTCTACAATTTTAAAAATAAAGATATCGCTACATTTTTATGTTTGGGGGATATGTATAAAAAATGTGTTTCTTCTCTTTGGTTAGTGTGTGAGTGTACAGTGAAAAAGTATCAACATTTTAATTAAAACATTTTATAATTTATAAATATCAAGTATTTTGTTACCCTCTTCCAGCTGTATCTCAGAGCTTCATAAAGCAGACTGAATAAGTATTTCCTCTTACTGAGTTCTTTGGCCTGTTAGAACTTCTGTCTTCTTCTATTCTCACCCATTTCTCTTTAAAAATAAAAATAACTTATCTCTCATATTCCAGTTGCTCTTCTGTGTTTTATGTTTATTATTTCTAATCTTTTCTCTGATTCTGCAGAATAGTTTTATTATCCTTACTTTACAAATGGGGAAACTAAAATGCAATGTCAAATAACTTGCCTGTGATTTCTTAACTACTATGTAATAAGACCATCACTTGTACCCATGTCTTCTGATTTAAACACCTTGTTTTTTTGTTTTTTTTCTGTTTTCATTTCTGTGCTATCCTGTCTTAAATTTTTTTTTCCCCCTGATGTGGTCTAACTAATTCAGGGTTGAGATAGGGCTAATTCTTAGTTCCCATTTATATGCAGATTATGTAGTATTTTTATTTATTTTACTTACTTTTGGTGGGGAGGGTGAGTCAGGGTTTCTCTGTGTTGCCCATGCTCTCCTTGAACTTCTGGTCTCAAGCCATCCTCCTGCCTCATTCCCCCCAAATTGCTAGAACTAATGGGACACCATAGCACCAAACTCTTAAAGTATTTTTTAAAACTTAGAATCTGGGATAGTACCGATGGTGTTATAGGGTTCTTAAAGATTCTATTGCTTTCAAATAAACACAAACACTTTGATACCCCAAACTATGAAGATGTAAGATTTTTTTTTTTGGCTTGGAATAGTTATTATCTGTGTATAAACATGTTTCACAGGAGGAAATAACATTCTTATCAGTATGCTTTTAGGTATTAGATGTCCAATAGAATTTTGCTGTTTCTTTCATATTAATTAGTCCACTGAACACTGATAGCCAAAGGGAATTTTGAGGGGGATGATAGATGATGAAGGAAGGCTATGAAATCAGACTAAAGCTATGAAATGTGTGTATGAAAATGTCAACACTTTCTAATTTTACTGATGCTCTGTGATGAAAAAAGGCTAAGACAGACCCACAGTTTTTCAATATGATTCCAAAACCCAAAAGGTTCTTTTTTTTTTTTTTTTTTAATGTTATTCACAACTTAAGTGTATCTCAAGTACTAGAATGCTATTTGTAGTTTTTATTCATCTCACTTTGTGAGTATTTGTATGTTTTGCTATGAAAATACCAGTGTATTTGATTACTGGACAGTGCCTCAAATTGCACTGGAAGTGTCGTATAATAACATATTTGTTCTGTGTTATATTTTATTTTTTAAAATCTAAATTCTGAATCCTGTCTGGTTCCAAGGATTTCAGATAAGTGATTGGTGACCTACATTAATCTATGTGAAGTGATTTAGTACATGTAGCTTGTGGTATTTTGAACTTCTCAACCTTGATATTTATGATAGCAGAGATAAGATACTAAAGATACTACGTATATAAAGATTAATACAGAAATGCCTCCAAAACCAAAGTGTATAAATTGTATTGAAACTGGATTGTCGTTTGCTTGATAGAAATATGAATTTTAATTATTTAGAATTTATTTTTATTGTTCTTAAATGCACAAATTTTCCTGTTGAAGTGAATTGATATTTTTACAAAAGAAGTAGACTTCAGTAAAGGCTACAATAAAAACTAATTATATAGACAAGTTCAAAGCACATATATTTTATTTATTTTATTTAATATGCTTAGTCAGAACAGTGTAGGAAGTAATGTATCTTTCATGAAATTTAAGATAGTTGTGATTCTCCTGAGCCAATTTTACCACTGACTTGCCTCAAATTTCTTTATGGTTAGCAGTTTTTTAAAAATAGCAAGGATAATCTTGTAAAGGCAACCTCACTTCCTCTGACTATCTAAACCACTGTAATGTTATGCTACTAGTGCTTGAAATTTCACTGAACTTTAGAAAAAAATATTGACTTCTTATTAAGTGCAGTAATTCTAACCTGCTTGACTTCTTTCCCGAGCTCTAGTGGTGGGGATCAAACCCAGGACCTCACATGTGTAGGCAATGCTTTGCAACTAAGCTACATCCCCAGCCCTTCCTGAGCTGGTTTCAGTGTCTTCTATGTCACTTAAGTGTCTCTACAGTTAAGTGACACTACAGTAAGAAATTATTCAATAAAAATTTGCTGTTATAAAGTTGAAAAATAAAGACAAAGAGTAAGCTCTTCCAGTCACAGGAAACAAATAGTTAAGCTATGTATTGAGGTCATGATTCTTTGTATTGGAAAATAAATGTGATGCATTAGTGAAAGTTAAGGAATCTACACAAGATTTCAAAGGACTGTAGAATTCACTTCATTTAACCCTCATCTCTCTAATAAAATTCCTGTTATAACTTCTTTAACAAGTAACCATTGTTGAAATACCTTTAGTACAAGTTCATCATTTCCTGAGTCTGTTTAATTTTAGCAAGATGATAGTTTTCCCATGCTTGCGTAGAATCACCTTATTTACAAATTATATTTATTGACTCTGATTTTACTCTCTTCTACTTTACTACACTTTTGATACATGAAGACACCCATTGTGGTTCTTCCGAGTCTTGTCTTCTCTAAAGTAAATAACTGCTCTTCATTAACTGTTCTTCATGTGGCACTACTTCAGGACTTTTCAAACTGCTATTTTTTTTTTAATGTTTTAGTTATCAGTATCTTATTTAAGAATTTGATGATATAGATATGTAAGTCTGACCAATACACCAGTATTGGCCAATATACCCACCACACACTTTTTTTTAACCTATATTGATATTACCCAAACATAACATATTGCTCATGGTTGCTTATGGAGTTTTCAGTTAATTCATACCTTTAAGTTAGTATCTTATTGTCCTCTACTTGTGAATTTGCTGTTTTAGTTTTAAACACAGGACTTAATAATTTGTCAAAGACACCTCATATCATTTAATCTGCTCCTTCATTTTTAAGTACTATTTATTAAATACCTACTAATTTTCTGGGCACTGGGTTATATCTTTGTGTATATTATTTGCTTTTTATACCCTCTTTAAAAAGAAAACAGGAAAATACCCATTTTATAGACAAGGAAGCCAAGGTTCAGGAAGATTAAATAACATTCACCTTGACTAGTAAGTGAATCCACGTCTACCTTCAGGCTTTATATACCTTTTCTACAGTGTTGTTAAAACTGCTTCAGAAGGTTACCTACAGAGTGTTGACCTGTAGATGACAAAGCACAGATTATCTCTCTTCTTAATTGATTCAGTAAGACTGATACCTAGCATTTAGTCCTGCTCTGTTGTATCTTATTAGATTTGGCCCATAATTCTAGCCTTGGAGTATGTGAGTGGGGTCTTTCATTTGCTGACTTTTGCTGCTGTTCTAAGGTTAGTTTTTATCCTTAGCTTGTATAGTCCACAAATTTGTGAATATTCCATTAATGCCTTTCATCAAGGTCATTGATGTGGAACAAAACACCTGAACATGAAGCTATGAGGATTTTCTTCAATAATAATAATTTGTATAGCCAGGCACAGTGGTACACATCCGTAATTCCAGCAACTTGGTAGGCTGAGGCAAGAGGATTTCAAGTTGGAGACTATCCTCATCAATTTAGTGAGGCTTTGTCTGAAAATAAAATAAAAAATAACAAGTGCTGGGGATGTGGCTCAATGGTTAAGAGTCCTCAGTACTGCAAATAATAATTTGTGTCAGTTAAGAATCTGTCTTTATTGATACTGTGTTTATATTTCTTCTTTTTTTTTGCATTGAGAGAATATCAAGGAAGTCATTGTCTGATACATTCTTGAGACCTTGATTATATGATAAAACATTCCGTAGACAACTGATCTAATAGCACTACTTCTAAAAATTAATTTTACTTTAATTATTCATAAGATAAAATTATAAGGTTCTCAGGGATCTGTATAAGGCTCACTAGTTTCAGGGAATCCTCTTCCCTTTTGGAAAATTAGAACATTTAAATGAAGGTGATAGTTTTAACCTTGCTTCCTTATATTTAAATTATGTTTTAACTGGAATTATAAGTTCTTCGGAGTGGAGAAAGAAAAGTTGAATGTTAAAAATTGCAGACTCCACATGAAGAGAAACCTTGGATCCTTTATAGATCTTTGGGGAAAGGAACAACTAAAACAGATTTGATAGAATTTAAGAGGAGGCCTACAAATAAACAACCGAAAACATTTATTCTCAAGCCCTCAGAAATAAAAGTGAAAGAATAACAACTGTGCATAATCAGTTTAGCCAAAAGCTATGACAGAAACTCCTAACTTTTCTCAGAAAATCAGAGACTTAATATTAAGAATAATATTTGGTTAAGACAGAAGTTTTGTTTTGTTTTGTTTTGTTTCTTTTTTTCTCCCCTTTACTATGACAAAGGAGGATAAAACCAGCATTTATTTATTTAGTTTGGGCACTTCTAGTTGGAGCTAGTTTTGGTTTTTGTCCTTTAGGTGTTTGTTTGTTTTCTCCTTTTGTGGTCCCAGCTACTTGTAGATTGACACTGCCAGGAAATCAGTTTCTTCTCATGACTCATTCCTGTTTCAGGTTGAATTTTTATGACTAATAGGAAAGTACACTATGACGTGATTAGTTAAAGGTAGGCCAAACAGATTTCACACTCCATTAATTTGTAAGGCTTTCTCATATGACTTTAGTGTACTCTGTTTTTCCAGAATAAGGATAGAACTGCAGGAAGAGATTAAAAATTAATTATTAATCTATTATAAGATGACTGTAATAAATAATAAAATATTGTATATTTTGAAATTCCTAGAAAAGTACAATTTAAATATCATTACATAAATCTGTGAAGTGATAAATTTGATTAGCTTGATTTAATCATTTCAGGATGTAAGCATTACAAAACATCACAATATATTCCATGAATACTTATAGTTATGGGGGCTGGAGATACAGCTCAGTTGGTAGAGTGCTTGCCTCACATACACAAGGTCCTGGTTTCAATCCCTAGCCCTGCCCCCCCCCCCANGAACCCAGAATCTGGGAGGAAAGTAGCCCCCCCCCCCAAAAAAAAATACTTTATAGTCATTATTTATCAATTAAAAATAAAATTTTTTAAATTAGATATTATCTCTAAAAATTGTTTTTTAGCATAGACTATAGGATTATAGACCACAGTAATATTTATATTGTCCAGGAAATTAAAATATAAATCTTTGTTAGAAAACATTAATCTTTGTCTTCCAAACTCTCATGTGTTTTGTTTGAAACAATATCACAAATTAATAGAACAGGCTACTTTGGTCATGTAAAGATTAAATGACTGACAAACTGATAAGAATGGCCAGTAAGGTCAGTAGTGGTCTGATATTGGAAAGTCAGTTGACTTAATTTTACTCAGAAACCACAATTCAGTGCAAACTCAGTCTTTTAAGTACCATTGGTCCTGAATTGAGTTGACAAGAACATACACATCAGCATAAATTTATTTCTTGAGTAGCATCTGGGAAAGTCTTGTATTCATTCATTCAACAAATCTTTGTGCAGTACATACTACTTGACTACCATTGTAGGTATTTGTAATTCATCAGTAAACCAGAGAGCCTTACCCTCTTAAAGTTTATATTCTAACAAGTGAGCAGAGACATATTAAATTACATACTTGTTAGAAAGCATATTTACTATAGATAAAGTAAATAAAGCAGAATAACAAGAAATAGGAAAAGGTTGTGTGGGAAGGGAGGTGCACTTTTAATTATTAAAATTCCAGCAAAGATAGAAAGATGAGATAATTAGCCATGTGGATACCTAGAGAAGAGTAGAGCGAAGAACAGCTAGAACAAAGAGCCCAAAGTAGGATTATACTTAGTGTGTTTGAGTAAACTCAAGGAAGATTATGTAGATTATGTAGCAGGAGTTAATATGGGCTAGATAAACAGATCCTATAGGGTCTTAGGGATTAATCAAAGGCTTTGGTTTGTGTTTTTAGTGAAATGGGACATGTGGCACAGTTTTAATCTGACTTAATTGACATGATTTAAATTTTTTTTTAATTTTTTTTTAGTTATAGATGAACATGATACCTTTATTTATTTATTTTTATGTGCTGCTGAGAATCTAACCCAGTGCCTTACCCATGCCATGTAAGCACTCTACCACTGAGCCACAACCCCAGCCCTGACTTAAATTTTAATAGGACTGTTGTAACTGATGTAAATCAGAAGCTGAGATAGAAACTCAAATTTTGCAGCCTATCATAATTGGTCATTAGACTCATGGTGTAGAATACTTTATAAAGGTTAACTATTTGATAGTGAATAACAACACTTGAATACTTGACAATAAGGGCCTCTAGAGTCTGCCAAAATTTAAATCTTGTCTCTGTTACTTACTATTTGACTTAAGTGACTTAACTTCTTTTTCTTCATTCCCATGGTAAAATGAGTAATAATAATATCTCATGAGACACAGTTGTGATAATTAAAGTGATGGCATGCAGCACTTAGAGTAGTTTCTGGTGATTTAAGTACACAGCAAAGGTTGGCAGTTATCAGTGTCAGTATTATTATCCCATCTGTAGTTTGCCAAGTAGTATTGATTCTACCACCTCAGTATTTAAAATTGGTTCTTTCCTTTCTATATGTATTTCCAGTATTCTGATTCAAACCACAGAAGCCCTTGCTTGGACTGTTAAATTTACTGTCTAATTGAGTGCCTTGCTTCCTTCTGTACCAGTCATTCTGGTACACTGCTATAAACTTGTCATATTACTTTTATACTCTAAAACCTTTGTTCTTTTCTTCTTGCTTTCTCAATTACATGAACATTTACTCACAGTTTCCTTTCCTATAGTTCTTGCTTGCTCTTATCCAACACATATACAGTACTGTGTGCCTTTACTCAAAACAGCGTGGATCCTCTGCTGAACTTCTTTGCCTTTTGAAATACTTCTAATTTCATCTCAGGTGCCAATGACTACACTTTCTGTTTCACTTCTCATGATAATATTCCCCACTTGGTATTATAGTTATTTGCATGCTTCTCTAATCCTTGGATTTGGAATATTAGATGCAAGGCATTACACACATCTCTTGTGTCTTCCACTTGTGTTCTGCTATAGCTCCATACTATATTGTTGATGTTTTAATAAATATTTGTTGAATTTGTTTTCTTTCAATTGTCATCTTCCTCTAGGAAGGATCAACAGCATCAAGCAGCTGAACTTGCATCTGAGGAAAATGTTATTCCAGGTTCACCAATAACAGCCTTCTCATTTTCTGGCATTAACCGGCTACGAAGAAAGGAGAATCTCCATGTCCGATACATGGAAAAAGCACAGAATAAACAGGAGTATTCTGTTTGTACAAATGGTAAAGGTTAGAGTTGTTTCTTAAGTTACCTGGTTTTGTAAAAAAAAAAAAGAGTATTTGTCTGTTGTTTTTACATTATTCAGTCTAATGAAGGAAGATAGTCATTGTTCAGTAACCCATGGTACACTTGTTGAGTTTTAACTTCCACTAATAAAGTGACGGGGCATTTTCTGCATGTATTATGAGTAGATATGTTCCTGGTCTGAATATGTAAATACTCAGCATTTTATAAATATAGGAAAGTTTCTTTTTATTTTAAAAATATTCGAATGTGCACATATCTGGGATGGAAGGAAATAGGAAAAGAATATTAATTTCCATCTTCTGTTTTGAATATATTAATATGCTGATTGATTTGCATACATTATTACTATATGTTAATTATCACAATAGCTTATGGGATAGCTGTTAACTCCTTTTATTGATGAGAAAGAGATGTTAGAGAAGTTAAAAATACACTCAAAGTCAATTGTCATATAAGTAGATAAGTCACAATTAACATACAGGTCTTCCTTGCTCTAAACTTCCATACTTTCCAAGAATTGCCCACAGGTACTGCTACCATTTGGAGCTATTTTTAACTCGTTATTTTTGTTGTAATCTGTAGCAGTTGGTGGTAATTAAATGATTTTATAATGTATATGTTTTGTGAATTATCAGTGACAGATTTTAATTCCAGCCAAGTTTACCATTTCTGTAAAATTCTTTGAAACTACCTTTTTATATAGCCATTAAATTTGTCATATGACATGATACAATGATTACCATTTAATAAAAAAAAAATGGTAAAGATTTTAAGTTTTTACCTAAACTGCTTATAACAAGGAAAGCATTGGAGGAAGGTAATATGAAGTTCTGGAGATATTTGTATAGTGCAAATACATTATTGATGGTAGCTATGCTTTTGAAAGAATAAGTAGATATTTATTCTTTGAAATTGGAAAATTGACAGCTTTTCTGTATTTTATATGTGTTTGCATCACCATCTAGTGGAAAGCCAAAGAACTGTTAAAAATTCTACCTACAATTAGCAACTAAATTAAAACAGGATCTAGATATTATATTTTAGAAGGAGTAGTCATTGGCCTTTTTGACTGCTATTAGAACATGAATCATTACAGACAGATAATCATCTATATAATTTAGATCATGTTTAGGTTCATCTATATGAATATCCAGAAACCAAACCACAAAAATTTCTTTACTAGAACCTCTTTTGTATCTCACATGATTGTTTCTAGTTTATTTCTTCATTGTATGTGAGCAACATATAACTATTTAATAAAATTTTTTGCTATTTCCTTATTCTGATCATTTTTTCTTTGGAATCTGAAATTTTGGTTTTAAAGACATAGTAGTTGTTTTTTTTTAAAGATTTATTTTTTAGTTGTAGTTGGACACAATACCTTTATTTTATTTATTTATTTTTATGTGGTGCTGAGGATTGAACCCAGGGCATTGCACGTGCTAGGCGAGCGCTCTACCCCTGAGCCACAACCCCAGCCCCAATATAGTAGCTTTTGAGCCATGCAAAATTTTTTAAAAATAAGTTTTAAGTGATTTAATGACTAATTAGTCTTGTTCTGATCATGTTTGCTTGTTTATCTTAGATACACAGTGCTTTTTAAAATGAATTTCAAGTTACATTTAGGCTGTGTTTTTCTTTACTTTTATCCTTTTGGTTTTCTTTGAAGTAAATCAGTAGAAATATTTCTGATATGTTCCAGGGTTTCCTTCTAGAAAATTAAAGTAGTGTAAAATGTAATATACATTTTAAATTAATCTGCTGATTTGTAACAGATACAGGAAAAAAAGAAACATTAAAATGTTATGCCTTAGGCATCTTAGGTCAGAAGAAACTTGTCTCTTCAAGTCCTTGTTCCCACCACTGCCTTTCAGCTTTGTTCTTAATAAAACTAAAGAAACTTACTTTTTCTTAAAATATGAGAATTATGTCAATAAAATAGTGTTTGTATACATTTAACTACAAGGTAATATTAGCTTATAAGAGTAATATTTTGATAATAATTTTGTTTGTTACATAATTGTTCCTGTTTTCCCCCCCTTAGAATTAAGAAAAATCTCCAAGACTTCAGCTCACCCTCCACATAAGCCTAATGAAAGTGAAATTCTAGTAGCTGACACTTGTGATCAAAGTCAAGCTCCAGTGACTAGTAAGATACTGAGATTACTTTATAAGTTTAAAATTTGTGATTATTGGTAGACAAGAGTCACCAAAAGTTAGAATTAGACTATTTCAAGAATATTTTTATATAATTTATGTTTATGTTATTAGTTGCCTAGAAGTCTTTTCATATTAGAAAATAATGTTATCCTAGTATTAATTTATATTAATATTCTTATCCATATTAGTATAAATTGCTAATGATATAAGGAAGGCTTTATTATGGTTTACTCATTTATTAAAAAATGTATAAGTATCTACTATATGTCAAGCACTGAACAAAACAAGCCCTTGTCCTTGTGGAATTTATAATTTAATTGGGAAAGAAAAAGAATAAATACATGTCAGGCATAGAGTCAAGTGTGCTGAAGAGAAATGAAGCAGGTAAAAGGGATATTAGAAAGCCTCACTCATTAAGTGACACTTCAGGGGAGACTGAGGGAGGCATGTGGATACCTGAGAGAACAACATCCCAGGCAAAGAAAGTACCATTTGGTTTGCTTGAGAAACTTTAAGGAAACCTGTATAGTTGAAAGAACAGGGGAAAATCCTTTGAACAACAGGAGGAATAGAGTTGCTACTGAGGTAGAAGTGACTGAGAGCAGCAGGTTTGCAGGGTAAGGGATAGGAAAGGTTAAAATTCAGGATTTTGGTTTTTTGTAATATTCTGTTTGAAATATAGAATAGATATTCAGATAAAGATTTTGGATGGGGAGTGGGTGTAAATTTGCATTTAGGGAAATTCAGGATGAAGGTATGTATGGAAGTTTTCAGCATAATTTTCAAAACCATGCGACTTGATGAGATTTCCAAGCAAGTCATCATAGAGGAGAGAAGTTGAGTACTGAGCCTAGAGGAATTCCATTATATAAAGCAATGATTCTTACTCTTCACATGTTCATTCCACCTGTCCAGTGAGCCTTTTTAATTCCCCAAATAACTCCCCCCATGACTTTTTTTGGGGGGAGGGGGTTGTGGGGATTGAACCCAGGGTCTTATGCATGCTAGGAAAATGCTGTACCACTGAGCTACACCCCCACCTCACCTCCACACAATTTTAATATTGCAAAAATGCTATATATTCCATTTATGTACTCTTTACATTTCATTTGTACTTTATACATAAAAAGTATAAGACTTTTTTGTCCCCTGAAAGCCATTTTTCACTCCTTTCAGGCAGTATTGCAGCTGTTTTGTTAGAGATTACGAAAATGAGAAGGAACGAACAAAGTAGCCAGAGAAGGAGCTGCCCATAAGATAGGACCAAAAGTGAGATCCTTTAGGCCAACTGGAGAGAGGCAAAAGTTGTGTTTTCTGTTTCCCAATATAGATAGTCCTAGACCTGCTCATGTCTTTTTTTTTTTTTTAATCTTTCTAGAAGGCTCTCTAATAATACAATCAATATTCTACTACTAACCTATATGCTAAATAAATCCCAAATTTATGTCTCTGTCCAATACTCTTCTTCTGGATTCCAAATCACTATATACCCCTGCTGCTGAGCACCTCTCTCTGAATATCTTTCATCTTCAGCATGTCCAAAATGGAAGCTTTCCTATCAGACCTACTTTTCATCCTTTTATTTACAACCTCAGTGAACAATATTATACACATTTCTTTTGAGTTACCTAAGTCGAAGAGTTCTAAGTCATTTTATATTCCTGCTTCTTCATCTTATGTTCTATGTAGCTTCTAAGCCTTACTGATTCCGGCTCGTGCATATCTGTTTTACATAGTCTTCTGTACCACCATGGTACTGTTTTAGACCATCAGTATCACACCAAGACTGTTTTAGTAATCTAATGAGTCTTTCTGCCTATTAGTGATTACTTCTTGTTCATTACATTTTTAACCCTGGTATTGCTTCTGTCCTCCCTTTAAAATTCTTGGATGTCTCTTCATTGTTTATAGGAGAAATTCTAAACTACTTAGCATAATCTGATCCCTAACTAACCTAGCTAGGCTCCTATCCTACTACTTTCATCTTGTGTGATTCACTTCTAGCAATTAAACCACATGTAGTTCCCTGAACAAGCAATTTTGTTTCAAATATCTGGGACCTCAAGCATACCTAGAATCCTAATTTCTGACCCACATCTAGTTAACCTGCCACACACCTCTTTCTCCTAAGGGTCAGTAGACATTACTTTATGTAGTTTGCCTTGATTTCCCCAAGGATGATTTAGGAGTCCTATGTTTGAGTCACCTTTTATGTGTGCCTTTATTATGTTTATCACATCTACTGCAGTTCTCTTTTTACCTTTCAACTGTAGTCCATATGGTTCTTGAGAACAAGAGCTTTTTCTTTTCATCTAGTGCTTAAACATACCCAGCACATAATAGGTACTCCATAAATACTTACTATGTACAGAAACTCTAAATATACAAAACTAAAATGATTGAATGTAGATGATTCCTATATAGATATGCATTAGCTTAAAACTTGAAAAACATGCAGTGCTAAAAACCTCCACTATATTCACAAACATACTATAAACATGGTTTAATTACAAATCCATTTTATGATTTTTTTTTACAATGTCAATAAAAGCAATCTATGTACTCCATTTAGTACATTTAGGAAAAATGGAAAACTGGAAAGGTTTAGCAAGTGTGGATGCAAAATGCCAGTAACTTATTGCTATTTATAGTAGATACTTTGAGCTTTCTTGAACAGTATTTTAAAATTTGTCCACTATTTCCCCCCTGCACCTCCAAGTACTGAGGATTGAACCCAGAGGTGCTTTACCACTGAACCACATCCCCAGCCCTTTTCAGTTTTTATTTTGAGTCAGGGTCTCATTAAGTTGCATAGAGCCTCGCTTAGTTATGGAGGGTAGCCTCAAACTTGCAGTCCTCCTTCCTCAGCCTCCTGGGATTATAGGTGTGCACCACCATGTCTGGCTCCAGTGCCATCTTATAAATAGGTTCTTTGAGATTTTTTCCTACTTTTTTATAATTTTTTACATGTAATTTCTGAAACTGAGTAATTGGTTTGTTTTTCTCTTATTTAGAAACACGTGGAACAAGCAGTTATTCCACTGATAAATCATCTTTTAATTTGGCTACAGTTGTTGCTGAAACACTTGGACTTAGTGTTCAAGAAGAATCTGTAAGTAATGGTTTAGTTTGTTAATAATATGTGTTATTTGATATGTCCATTTAGATCTACTCTTAAAGAATTGAGCCAGAGGAAAATTACTTTATCCAAAGATTATTGAATAAAGGCCTAGAACAAAACTAATGTTAGAAAGGTCCTTTTATATTATCTCCCCCAGAGAGTCCTGAGTCTTCAGAATTCTTAGGATATGGGTCAAATCAAAATTACAGGGGAATGATAATGGCTTAAAGGACTTATTTTGTCAGTCCTCTCTCTAGTCCCCTCTTTTATGCTTTCTTCCCACCCTCACTGTATCCAAGAGAAGACCTAAACCTTTAGGTTGGTTTCAGAATTTGTTGGGTCTTTTTGGCATCTTTTAAACTGCGTCTTGGTTTGGAAAAAGATTGAATTCTTGGGACTATCAAGAACTGCCAATCCAATTCTTAGGGATTGGTCAGGGATTGGCCCCTGTAGTTTTCATTATTTGAATACTTCCTTACATCAGGCAGGTTTACATCTTTTTTCTTTTCTTAATTGATCCCTAGAAAATAGAAAACTTGAATTCTTCAGTCGTAAGAAGTTCTGTTTTGACACAACTTTAAATTAATTTTCTCTGCTTTAGTTAGTAAATGTGTACATACTCATAAAGTTATCTTACTGTTGAATTTCTGAAAATTGAATTGATTTTTCATTACATTTGAGTTTTTGCTCTTTTTTAGATGTATTCTCAAATGATAGTGGATTTTTTAAAACTCTTTGAAAATTAAATGTGTCTTAATGGTTTTTAATGTCCTCCTATCCATAAACCTAGTAAGTCAGTAGCTTAGACACCAAATATGTTAAGGGAGCTGACATCGAACAATTTGCTGCAGCTGTGGTGGTGTATGCCTGTAATCATGTGACTCATGATGCTGAGGCAGGAGGGTCATGAGTTCAAACCCAGCCTAAGCAACTCTGCAAGACCCTGTCACTAATAAAATATATAGAAGTGTGGGCAATGTGGCTTGGTGGTTAAGTCTCTCTGGGTTCAATCCCTCGTATGAAAATTAAAAAAAAAAAAAAAAACTTGCTCAGAATATGATGTACAGCCCAACAACATCTGCATCACTTTTGAAGTTTGTTAGAGATACAGAACCTTAGACCTACTGAACTTGCATTTTAATAAGATCCCTAGTCGACTTGTATGCATGTTAAAGAATAAGAAGCACTGTTCTCTAAAGGATCCTTTTAAATTCATCTGTATTCTCTTCCCATCTTAGTGCGTTTTTTTGGAATTGGAGTTTTATATACCAGTAATACAATGTACTTTTATAAAATTTTAACATCTTAATGCTCTTTCTCTTTAAACTTAATATGCTTCATTTTTATTGTGATGAAATTGACATAATGTAAAATTAATCATGTTACAGGATATAATTCAGGGACATTTAGTATATTCACCATATTATACAACTGCCACCTCCATCTAGTTCCAACCCATTTTTTCCTCCAGAAGGAAACCCCATACCTCTGAAACATTCAGTCTTCATTCACCCCACCTTATAGCCTGTGGCAGTCACCAATTTACTCTCTGCCCCTATGGATTTACCTATTCTGGATATTTTTGTGTAAATATGAAATTATACACTATATGTCTTTTGAATCTGGCTTCTTTCCTATAGCATAGTTTTGAGGTTCATCCACATCATAGCATTTACTCAGTATTCTATCCCTTATTAAGGATGTATAATATTCCATTGTGTGAGTATGCTGCTTATTTTACCATTGAAGGAATCTCAAGCTCCCCTGAGCCCTCTTGGTGATGAGCTCTACCACTGTTTGGAAGGAGATCATAAGAAACAGCCTTTTGAGGAATCTGCAAGAAATAATGAAGATAGTTTAAGGTAACTTGGGGCACTTTGGTGAAGTTCCATTATAATTAAACCAGTTAATTAAACCCTCTCTCTCCATCAGCATTTAGTTTGCTATTCTACCTCTATTTTCATTTTTTAAAATGTCTCTCCACTTAATGACCTGTTGAGAGCTTTTGTGCATTACAACAGAGAGGTGGATATTATTTTTAGATCCTTTTTGTACATCATCGAATAGTGTTTAAGAGCTCCCAACCTTGTTATTCTACCCTTTTAAGACTCAGTTATCCCTTCTGTGTTTATATTTCCAAGCACTGAATGGTATACAGAATGTATCTGTAAGTTTGGATGAACTTTCCAAGATTGTGTTGCATCTCATTTTTATATCCATTCTAACAATAACTGTAATGACCATAGCAATTTTTTTGTTCAGTTTTTAGATGTTGACTTATTATATTTAGTCTGTTAAAAAAGTAAGTCATTAAGGAAAGTTTTATTATATATTCACCCACCCCTTTTTGGGGGGAATGTGGGGCAAATGACAAAAATGTAACTCCTAGAGATTGTTATTAAATGTCTTATTTAAGGTCACTTAAATTAAGTACTAAACCCAGGATATCTATCCTACATTTTCAAAATTAAATCTAATGACCTTTCTACAACTATCTCCTTTGCTAGAGAAAGGGTGGGTCTTAATTTATGTCTAATTCTGTAATATAAGGATTTGGGAGCTAGAAGTGTAGCTTATCAGCAGAGTGCTTTTGCTTAGCAAGCAGGAGGCATTGGGTTCAATCTCCAGCACTACAAAAATAAAAAATTCTTTTTTAAATTTGTTAAATATTTTATATAATGAAGTTATTTAAATTACTTTAAAAAACTCATGGGCAAGAATATTAGGGTATTAAAACATGTTTTCTGTATCATTTTCCTCTACTTTTGTCTGCCAAATGGAAATAAAGCAACAGTGGTACTGTATCTTAAATTTTGGTTAATCATTATCTGCTTCTGATATGTAGAAAATATTTTACTATCTCTTCTGTATTAGCAAAGGTGTTCTCTTATGCCTGTCTTTTAATTTTTACCCTATTTCTTTAATAGGAATCAAGTTTTATCATTCTTTATTTATTTAGATTTTCAGATTCTACTTCAAAGACTCCTCAAGAAGAATTAACTACTCGGGTGTCATCTCCTGTATTTGGAGCTACTTCTAATGTGAAAAGTAGTTTGTGTTTGAATACAGGTTTATCCCCTTCTCTTTTAGACACTGGGAAAAAAAATCATCTGAAAACAGTCCCTTTTAGTAACACTTCTATTTCTAGATCAGAGAAACCTAGATCAAAATCTGAAGATAGTGCCCTTTTTACACATAATCTTGGGTCTGAAGTAAACAAGGTCATTTGCCAGTCATCTTCTAATAGACAGATACTTATAAATAAAAATATAAGTGAATCCATAGGTAAAATGGATGACACTGATCACATTAAAGATATTACTGATAAACATTTGGTGCCCCTGAAATCTTTGGAAGGCAGAACATCCAAAAGGAAGAAAACTGAGGAAGAAAATGAGCATGAAGTAAGCTGCCCACAAGCCTCTTTTGATAAAGAAAATGCTTTTCCATTTCCAATGGATAGTCAGTTTTCTGTGCATGGAGACAATATGATGGATAAACCTCTGGATCTCTCTGATCGGTTTTCAGCTATTCAGCGTCAAGAGAAAAGCCAAGCAAAGGAGACCTTTAAAAACAGATTTAAGCAAGTGACTCTTTATGAGGCTTTTAAGCCCATTCCGAAAGGCTCTTCCTCAGGCCATAAGGCCTTGGATGGGAGCCGAATATTACCCAAAGATTCTTCAGAGGAGCCCTGTTTACAGGAGTGCATCCTCCAGTCCTTGAATAAATCCTCACCAGACAACAAAACACCATTACAGATAAAAGAAGAAAATCCTGTATTCAAAATCCCTCTATGTCCACGTGAAAGTTTGGAGACAGAAAATCTTTTTGATGACATGAAGGTTTGTATTAAATGTGTAAGGATTTTTATAAAAATGGTTGTTTGATTTCATTTAGATGCTAATGGTTATTTCTGTTTAGGGTGCTGGTTCTCATGAGCCAATAAAAATTAAAACCCAGCCAGTCCAAGGAGCATGTGAACTTGCATCAGTCCTTCAGTTAAATCCCTGTAGAATTGCTAAGACAAAGTCTCTGCAAAACAACCAAGGTATGGATGTTATAAATAGGGTGTCTAGTCTTTTTTTAATGGCTAGAATATCATTTGAATTATTTGACTAAATTAAATTGTTTTAAGAAAAATAATCTTTTTTCTTCTTGCATGTTTTTGCTTACAGGATGATTCTCATTGGTTTAATTTTACCTTTGATTTTTCTGCTGTTTTGCTTTTTGAAAAAAAATGAATCGAGAATTAAATATCTGCTTTTCTAAGTGATTTTGTGGATTACTTTACATAGTTATTTCTTATTTCCTTTACAAAAGCTTTAAAAATCTAAACTACAGAATTCTAAAAAATGTAAATTAGAATTTTTATCATACAAACCTTGTTCCTCACCCTGATAATCTGTCCTTTTTCTTTGCATTTACATGTAAATATATGAATGTTTACATTTATATAGGTTTGAAGACTTCCTGTTTGGAAATGTTATTTGCCCTAATATTTAGATAAATCTTTCCATAATTCTACTTGTTAAAGGAGTCCTCTTGGGGGTCTGGGGATTTGTTATTAAGGTAGCAAACATTTCTGTAGTTCACATGCAGTATTTTTTTTATTAACTATTATCCTTCAGTGACAACTTCTTCCTTCATTCTGGACTTACTTTTATTTTCTCCTGAAGCACATTCTTTACTTGCTCTTCCAGCAAGAGTTTCATACTCTGTATGAAAACTTTTCTTTCACATTTACTGTTTTAGCTGTGGGGAATTTATAATGGACCTATTTAAGTTTTCTCATTCTACTTGGAAACTACTTCACACTCTGCAGCTGCAGTTGATATAGTTGTCATGTCTGTGTCTGCATACAATATGTTGAAAACCTCTCCAGACAATGTTATCATTTTAACTTTTTAAAAATTTTTATTGATTTGTTTGCTAAGCAAACACTAAACTTGGAATAATACAGAGAACATTAACATGGCTCCTACTTTTAAAGAAAATTATTGAAATATATATCACATGCCATAAAAATCACCCATGAAAATGTTCACTTCATTGGTTTTAGCGTATTCTCAGAGTTGTACATCTATCACTGTCACCTAGGTTTAGGACACATTAATCACTATCTCTCTTTCTGCTCCCAATCCTAGGCACCACTGATCTCCTTTCAGTCTCCATAGATTTAACTGTTCTAGAGGTTTCCTATAAGTGAAACCAGTCAGTATATAATCTTTTGTGTCTGACTTTTTTCACATGACATACTATTTTCAATTTTCATCCATATCATAGTATTTACCAATGTTTTCTTTTTATTTCTGAATAATACTTCATTGTATACTGTGTTTCATTTATTTATCAGTTTATAGAAATTTGTTTCTTTTTTGCTATTATGAATATAATATACTGTGAACATTTATGTACAAGATTTAGTGTAGATGTTTTTATTTTTTCCTTGGGTTATTACTAGGAATGAAATTATTGAACTATATGCCAAATCCATATTTAAACTTTTGAGGGACTGCCTATTTTCTTTTTTTTTTAATTGCTTTTATTTTTTAAATACATGATAGTGGAATGCATTACAATTCTTATTACACTTTTGGAACATAATTTTTCATATCTCTGTATATAAAGTATGTTCACACCAATTCGTGTCTTCATGCATGTACTTCGGATAATGATGTCCATCACATTCCTCCATCATTCCTAACCCCTTGCCTTCTCCCTTCCCCTCCCACCTCTCTGCCCTATCTAGAGTTCATCTATTCCTCCCATGCTCCCTCTCTCTACCCCAATGTGAGTCAGCCTCCTTATATCAGAGAAAACATTCACCATTTGTTTTTTGGGGATTGACTAACTTCACTTAGCATTATCTTCTCTAACTCCATCCATTTACCTGCAAATGCCATGATTTTATTCTCTTTTATTGCTGAGTAATATTCCATTGTGTATCTATGCCACATTTTTTAAATCCATTCATCTATTGAAGGGCATCTAGATTGGTTCCACAGTTTAGCTATTGTAAATTGTGCTTCTATAAACATAGATGTGGCTGTGTCTCAGTAGTATGCTGTTTTTAAGTTCTTTGGGTATAGAGAAGAATGATAGTTGGGTCAAATGGTGGTTCCATTCCAAGTTTTCCAAGGAATATCCATACTGCTCTTCATATTGGCTGCACCAGTTTGCAGGGACTGCCTATTTTCCAAAGCAGCTAAACCATTTCACATTCCCATCAATATTATGGGTTCCAGTTTCTCCATGTTCTCACTAATAGCATATCTTTTCTCCATATCTAAGATGCATCCTTTGAAAATATCCAGTGGAGTATAGATCCAGGAGCAGACCTTTCTCAGTATAAAATGGATGTTACTGTAATAGATACAAAGGTAAGTTAAAAAATAAAACCAAAGCCCATTTGGTTCATATTCTAATGAGCTATAAACCTCCTCTCCTGTGACCTGAGATAGCTAATTCTTAAAACCTTTATTTATTTATTCAGAAAACAAATAAAGATGTTTATTCTTCCAACTTTATATTATTTTTGAAAGGGTAATAATACTTTCTGACTTTAAAGGCCTTTTCTGAAAACCATTAATATAGTTTTTAAAAAAATGCAAAATTCTACTTATATCTTTTTGCATATTTTTATTGGTATATTAGAGCTGTACATAAAGATGGGATTTGCTGTTACATATTCATATATGCTCACAGTAAAATAATGCAGTTTGGTCAGATCTTTCCCATGTATTTCCCTTTTCCCTCCCCTCTTCCTCTTAGTTATATATTTTAAATATGTAAGTTAAATATTTCAAATGCCCCCCATTCCCTGTACCAGGAATTAAATCCAGAACCCTTTTTATTTTTTATTTTGAGATAGGGTCTTGCTAAGTTGCTGAGGCTGGCTTTGAGATCATCCTGCCTCAGCCTCTCAGGTTGCTGGGATTACTGGCATGTGCCACCATACCCAGCTAAAATAATTTATTTTTATCAAAGAATTCATTATATGTCTTGACTAGCTTTAGAGTAACATACCAATAAGAAAAGGTTTATTTTTCCCATTGATTACTTTTTTTTAAATTGTTTTGCCTTATATTTAGGTTCTGCATAGATTGAGAATTTTTTCATTTGGTAGAATAGTAATAACAAAAATTTTAACAGTTGCTAAGATAATATGTACACATTAATAAATCAAATTTGATTATTGAAATTGTCATTCTTGGTATACAATGATGTTTATTATAGTGAGGGTGACTGGGGAAGAAGACAGGAAAAACTCCAAAGAGTTCATTGGTAAATAAGCCTCCTTTCCCATAGCAGCAGCCCTCTTTTCCTGTGTTTGAGAGAAGATGGTTATATATTGAAGCTAAAATATTTTACAGGCAATAAAATCTAGATCTCTGTTCCTAAAGAATAAAAATAAATATAACAGTTCTCAGGAATAGTAAACATTTATATTACATATGTTTTGCCAAAATTTTTTGGTAAAAAGAAAATATAAAACCATAAAGGAATAATCATTAAAATCTTGGATTTTTAAAATATTTATTCAGGATGGCAGTCAGTCAAGATTAGGAGGAGAGACAGTAGACATGGACTGTACATTGGTCAGTGAAACCGTGCTTTTAAAAATGAAGAAGCAAGAACAAAAAGGAGAAAAAAGTCCAAGTAAGTTTTTTTTTTATTGTAATAAAATTTGGAATGAAGTTTAGTCATATCATTGTACTGGTTAGCACAGTGCCCTCTTTATCATAAACTAGGGTTTTTTTCCTGCTCTTTTAATTTTATGTTTCTCTTTAGCAAAACTTAGTTTCAGTATTTTAGGGGAAAAAAATCTTTAACTAAAATAATTTTATTTCAGAAAAAATTCAACTGCCAGTTTTGTACATGAAATTTAGTTGGAGCACAGCCTCATTGTGTGTTGCTTGTGATTGCTTACTCTATTCAAGGAAAGAATTAAGTACTTGGTGCAGAGCCCATTTGGCTCCACAAGACTAAAATATTCATTATTTGATCTTTTAAGAAAATCTGATCATTAGATAGTTTTTCATAAAAAGTGCAAAGGGGATCCTAAGAGTACTGTGTTTTATGATTTTCTAAATCAATTTAATAAAAAAGGAAAAATCTAGTAAGACATTAGTGTAGAATCACTAAATGGCAAGAGAAAGAGTATATATGCTGAGTTAATCTATCATATTAGCTTTTATAGACAACGGATTTAGTCAAATCAGGGTCTACCTACCTTTGTAGTAAGAAACTGTTAATCCTTCACCAAGAAGTTTGATTTTCCACAAGAGGAGAGAAAGAACAATGGAATGGTTCTAGTTAGCACTACTTTAGCATATGATGTGAGAACACATAGACTGTTAACAGTTGTCATTTATCATCTTTATGTATTGAAGAGTTAGAGCTAGACACCTGGGGATACAATACTAAAAGTGGAGGCATTTTTCAGTGATCACCTGTTAGACATTCAGGCAGGTGATACATTCCTTCTACTGAACTTTCTATAGTCTACCTTCTTAGGGCCTTTTTTTAAAAAAAAAAAAAAAAGCTAGTCTTGCTTAGCTTCTCTTAAATCGACATTTTATTTGCTGCCCCAAATGCAGTGAGTGATATTTCAGTATTCCTTGCCTTGAATCTTTGTTCTTTATTTTTTTAAAACATAGAATTTATTGTTATTTTTTAAAATTTGAATTACATATGGGATCATCATCATTTTTTTTTTAAATCTTCAGTCTTTAGATATGATTAAGTAGATGGCTTGTTGTAAGAATAGTATGTGAAATAGGAGACATTATTGAAACCCTATTTTGGTGGGGGGGAATCTGCCCATAATATGTAAAACCTTTTTAACACTTAGAATTGTTATTATTGAAATAACTTTTTAAATTACTGCTAATTTTTTAATTCAGAAAAATGTTTTCTATATCTCTATTCTGCGTTAGACTTACTAGGTGCTGCAATAGATCAGTAAAGTTATGCTTTCTTAAGTATTTTGCAGTCAGTAGTCAGACCAACAACAACAACAAAATAAGTCAGCAATTTAACATTGTGATTTACTAACGGCATATGCAGAATGCTTTATGGATGTGTATTATTATTATAGCACCTGACCCATGGAAATAATATTTTAATTAACAGATATACCCCTTAGCATTAAAATAAATATTTAATCACTCAATAATAACAAGCAAAAATTCCATACCAGGAAGTATTTTAGGAACTGAAAATAAAAAAAATAAAAAAATACCTATCTCATGGAACTTATATTCTAATGGGAAAGAAACAAGCAGATATATAGTATGGTAGATGAAATACATGGTATGATAGATGATGGTAAGTCAAGGAGAAAAGGCAAGGTGAGAGTGATAGCGCAGTATGATTTGGAGAGGTAGTAGAGTAATCTCATCTGACCAGTATTCTGTCAGTTTTGTTTTTGCTTTTGTTTTGTTTTGTTTTGTTTTGGGGGTTTTGTTTTGGTACTAGGGATTGAGCATGGGCATTTTTTTCACTGAGGCTCTAAGTTGCTAAGGGTGGCCTCAAACTTCAGATCTTCCTGCCTCAGCCTCTGAAGTTGCTGCAATCACAGGTGTGCATCACCATGCCTGATTTGTTTTGACACATTTGTTAGCCAGCTAAATCTGTTTCTGGTTTTTCTTAAATTCTAATGTATTTTAAAATGTAATTATGAGCAAGGTGCTGTGGTGCATACCTGTAATCCCAGCAGCTCCGAGATGCAGAGATAGGAGGATCCAGAGTTCAAAATAAGCCTCAGCAAAAGTGAGGAACTAAGCAACACAGTGAGACCCTGTCTCTAAATAAAATACAAAATAGGGCTAGGATGTGGCTTAGTGGTTAAGTGCCCCTGAGTTCAATACAGGGTACCTAAATAAATAAATAAAACGTAATTATGTAATGGGAAATGTAGTTAGAACTCGAAAGATGAACTTAGCACTTCTATATATCAAATTGGGCATTGGATTATTATTTCTATAAATTTAAACTATCAAGTGCTAATGGTGATACAAGAAAATACTGTTTTTCCTACTTCATTAGAAAAACAAGTAAGAATTTGATAGGTTTTAATGTCCACTGTTTATACAATTTTTGTTTAAACTTGGTGCTTTTTGTCATTTATTTTGTTGTATTTTTTATTCCTCACAGCTTCTTTGGTAAGACTCCTTTTGGTTTATATGAATTGTACATGAACTGATACAGGGAAGAGGCTTTGATGTTTGTAAGCTGGTTATGTCAGTAACAAAAACTAGCATTTTCTTCACATGAGTAAAGGATATTAAAAACCATTATAAATACTCAGTTAACTGCCAGGACATGAGAGTTTATTTTTGCCTCATGTACCAAGTATAATTTAAGCCTCACCATAAGAATCATGATTTAAGAAGTGCCTTTAAATATCTCAATGTATACATTATAGTTTGTTAATCACTTACAGTCACTTAGTTAACCCTTAATATCACTGTTTGTATCTATTATTTTTAGGATCACATTTTTAATACATGTTCACAAACATCACTTATTTATGTCTGGTCACTTAAAGAACACTTCACAGCTCTGTTTAGAACCTATATTTTAATAGTTATGTTTTAAAGAATTGTTTTTAAGCATGTCATTATATACATTACAGTTTTTAACCCATTTATATTCACTTTAAATAAAGTTTACAGGTCACATTCTTAGAACCATCTTATACACTTGAATCTATAAGTTCTTCATACATCTCTTCATAAAAAGAATACTCTTCAAAGTAAAGCCTGTAATCCACATGTAACAAGAGTCCCTAAAAACCTCATTACATTATTTTGTGGCAGTTATTATAGGTTTCTCCTTGGTCTACATGGAAAGCAGAAAGCTAGTTTTGTTCTAAGCCAGTGCTTTTTTTTTTTTTTTTTACGTAGATGGAGAAAATAAAATGAACGATAGCTTGGAAGATATGTTTGATCAGACAACACATGAAGAATACAAATCTTGTTTGACAGATAATTTCTCCCAGATGGAAGATGAAGAGGAGGAATTGTCTGCTGCCACAAAGAAACCAAATAGTAAGGCTGTTTTCTCTTTAAATTATGGCTTCTCCGTTAAACTGAGTTCGGTAAGCAACTCATAAAGCTAATTAACCAAGGCTTGATAATGCATTATTGTCCATTTGTTTAATTTTCTCAACCCTATATTACAAAGTCCTATTTGGTCGTCATAAGAAAGACCATTTTTTGAGGTAATAGCTGAGTACTTAATTAGGCATGCAAGTGAAAGTATCTAGAAGGCAGTTGGCATGTATTTAGAGTATGGACAAGAAATCCAGAATAAACAATCTGAGGGCAGAAGGTCATCGGCAAGTAGATGGTGTTTAAAGCCGTGAAATACGAGTGAAATCACTTTGGTATTAAAAAATAAATAGAAAAAAAGAAACATTTAGGGTTCTGACCTCTACAACATGGCAACTTTAATATCTCAGAGAAACAAAGAACCAACTAAGGAAAGTGAGAAGAAGCTTTAGATTGTGTGGTAAGAGGGAAAGACAGATGTACTGTTCTGGAAGCCAAGTGCACATGTTTCTGTATCTTCATTATACTTGTCCAAGTCCTCTCTCTTCTGAAATCCTTATTGAATCCAGCTGACTATTTGACATCTGATAAGCATCTTTAACTTAATATAGTCAAATTAGAAATCTTTATTTTTCTACCTGAATTTGATCTTCATTTGCTTCTCCAGATCTCATTAACCATAGTACCTCTCCACCTCATTACTAAAGATAGAAGTGGGGGCGTCTCATATTTAACCTCACCTTGTGACTAGTCTAATACCATAGGTAGCAGTACTAGCTCTAAAATATATTTTATGTCACTTCACTTCTCTCCCCTTTGGCAGCAAACCACTGCTGTCTCATCTATTTTATCATAGACCTTCTAACTTGTCTTTTGTTTCAGTTGTTTCTCCTCTACAGAATATCAAGAAGGATTTACTTTAAATGTAGACTGGATTGAATTCTTTTTACTTTAAAATTCATCAGTGATTAGAAGATATTTGAATAGCCATTAAGCACAGGAGAGATGTTCAGCATTATCAGACATCAGGGAACAAATACCGCTTCACACCCACTGAGATTATTAAAAAGACTAGTACTACCTAATATTGGAAAGGTTGAAGAGCAGCTGAAACTTCCACATACAGAGGATAGAAATATAAAATTGTTAAGACTACTTTTGAAAATGGTTTGGGAAGCACTTTTTTTTTTTAATAGCTTCATAGAGGTTTGTTCATTTTTTATATCTATCCATCACCCAGAAATTTGAATCCTAGATGGATTACCCAAGAAAATATAAAATATACAAAATAATGTGTTTAAAATGTTTTTAACCATACTATTTAAAATAGCCCAAAACTGGAAACAACCCAATTATCAACACATGAATGGAATATTACTTATCTAGTAGGAAAGAAACTACTAGACCCAACAACATGGATGAATCTCCATTTTGTTGAGCTAGAAAAATACAAATGATAAACAAACATACCATATAATAATGTAGTCTTAAAACAGGCATAACAGTTATTTAATGAGAGAAAAATCACTGTGGGAAATTGAAACTCCTTCTCTTAGACTTTGAGGCCCATCGTGTTCTGATATCTGCCCACCTCTCCAGCCTCATCTCTCCCAGTCCTTCCCTTTCTTCACTAAATCTCAACCATACTAGCCTTCTCATAGTACAGTAACATACCATACTTTTCCCTATTTCCATACCATTACCTGTAACATCCCCACCCCCACCTCTTTTCATGGCTAACTTTTCATTTATCAGTTACTACCTCTGTGTTCTTTCTCAGGTAAGCCTTAACTGTTCATTCACCTGCTTAATGTTAACTGTCCACTTTCTTTCTTAAGTTCTGTTTCTCTCACTGTAATGTAGACTCCATAAGGACAAGAGATGAGGTCTTTCTTGTTGTACCTTGTGTGTCCAGAACTTAACACAATGCTGAGTAAATTCTGATTCAGATTAGATAACAGTTGTACTAATTTGAGTCTAGACATGTTGAAATTCAGATCCCATGTTCTGAGTTCTAGTTCTTAAATTTTGTCCCCATTTTCTGATCAAATGCTCTATTTTATAGTTATAACCTACTTTAAAGACTAAAAATAAACAGGACAAGTAAGTGAGATATACTAAAAGCAACCTTCTGTTATTCTTTCTTGCCAGATGATAATAATGGATATCTGAGTAGTTCTTTTAAAATACTTTCTGAGATGTAGGTGTTTAGTAACTGAGATGTGGTTCAATCAGCACCATTTTCATTATGTGAATGAAAAAGAAAAATTAGTGATAGAAAATTTAAATGAGTTGCCCAGGGGTCTAGAGTATGAAACTCAGTAAAAAGGGAAGCATTGATACATGTCATATTTCTTTCTGAACAAGCTAATTATTTCTCATTAAATTCTACACTCATTTTGTTACATGCTTATTTTGTTTATAGCACATGTTGATAAACAAGATAAAGTCAAGCAGAGAGCATTTGTGGAGCCATATTTTAAAGATGAGCAGAGGTAAGTGAGTCTTTACTACTACGAGCAAGGAGATAGAAGTACAACAGAGCTCTTTGTTGGAATATCTCTAAGCTCTTAAATTATCATTTTAATTAAAATACAATCATTTACTTAATTATCATAACCAAAAAGGACTCAAGAATAAAAATGACAAACTTTACAAATATAGGAATTTTTACTAGCACCACACTTTTTTTGTTTGTTTTTTGGTACTGGGGATTGAACTTGGGAGCACTTGACCACTGAGCCATATCCCCAGACCTTTTTGTATTTTGTTTAGAGACAGTGTCTCACTGAGTTGCTTAGCACCTCGCTAAATTACTGAGGTTGGCTTTGAACTCGCAATCCTCCTGCCTCCAGCCTCCCTAGGTGCTGGGATTACAGGTGTGCGCCACCATGCCCGGTTATCACTCATTTTTTAAAAGAGGGTAGTTACAGTTTTTGTTTTGTTTTTGTTTTGCTGTGCAGTAACTTCATGTTTTATCCCTAGCAATGGACACTTTGAATGTTTACAGTCATGCTAGCACACATAATTGCTGTTATGAATAGCTTTGCACTCCCCCTTTTTATATTTTTGCTTATGTATCTTTGGGATAGATATCTGAAAGTAGAACTATAGAGTAATGATTGTCATTTTAGAGGCGGACTAATTTTTAAAAAAATGTATTTTTATTTATTCTGAAGCTACTGAATAGCCAGATACATAAGATATACATAAAGAAAAGATGATAAAGGTATCAATTTAACTTGTTTACTTTCCCCACTGAGAATTCTAGCAAACCCGGGAAAATGCATTGTGTTGTGTCAGGGACAAAAAACTTAGTAGCCTTCTAAATGATGCTTTATGTAAGGTCTTGCTCCTGGTGGCAATTTAATAGTGGATTCCCTAGTACATTGCAATTACTTCAAAAATAGAATAGCTAATATTCAAAGGAAAGGATAGAGCCAAGATATGTTCTGTATAAGTTTACAATTTCGTGAAACTCTTTGAAAAAAATATATATTTGTAGCAATATTTTTTAATCATCCTTTCTTGATCTTTCTTTTTAAATTGTCGGATTGCTTCAGAGTTGAGAGTTCTTAGGTTAAAACACAACAGGAAGCCAGGTGCGTGTCACACCTCTGTCATCCCAGCTACTGGGGAGACTGAGACAGGAGGATTGCAAGTTCAAGATCATCCAGGGCAACTTAGACACTCTAAAAATAAAATATAAAAAGAGCTGGTGTAGAACACCCCTGGGGTCAATCCTTAGTACTGCAAAACAAAAACAAAAAGGACCTGTAACTTCATTTACTTATAAAAACAGCAGCTAAAATTTAATATATGTGCAATTACCAGCTCTTCATTTACTGTCTTTTCAGTGTTAATTTTTCTGCATACCTATACCTATACCTATACCTCACTGGCTTGGACCCTTCCTAAGTTTTTAGTGGTTCACAATAGGATCCTGGCCATTAAAGAGAAGTACAGATTTTAATTGTGCCCAATATTTTGAAGAACTCAGGATAAGTAGAGGCAGCAAAAGGTTATATTTCTTTTGTACACAATTGCAAATGGCATACAAATGGATAAATCTGTTCTTCAGGGAGGAATAGGTTAGCCCTGAAATTTGAGTTTAACAATATAGTTATTAGCTTTTTAATTAGTTATATTTTACCTTCTAGCTTTAGCTTACTATTTTCTATCAAAGACAAATAAGAAGTAATAGTTCTCCTTCCCTTACAAAGAAATATCCACAAATGGACTTGACATATAATAGGCATATATGTCATTGTTTTTCTAATATACTGAATGCGCATCTCAAATATAATGAATTAGTGTTTGGGGATTATTTCTCCTCTGTGCTTAAACCTTTGTTAATTTAAATCTTAAGCCAAAGATTTTTGCAGTAGCAAATGAGTTAATATTAAATTCAGTTTATTTTGTTCCCCCAGAGAGACTAGCTTACAAAATTTCCCTCATATTGAGGTAGTTCGGAAGAAAGAAGAGAGAAGAAAGTTGCTTGGACACACATGTAAAGAATGTGAAATTGTAAGTACTAATGTAACCTCTCTTTTATAGGTTATAAATGCATGATTTAAAAATCACAGATACAAATTATATTTATATCCAGAAACCATGTTTGAGCCAGGAATAATAGAAGAAATAAATATATATATGTGAGCTATGACCTGAGAGAATGAATGAAAATGAAAGCCCTCAATTTCTCTTAAACAAATCCGAGGCCTAAGCCTTAGTTCTTATGACCAGTTTAAGACATTGGTACCATTTTTTTTTTCTCTGTATTTATTTTGAAAGGCTCATATACATGTACTATTCAGGGAAATTTTTGATATTTCAATAGGAAATTTTTACTATAACATTATTCCTTTCACCAGCACTTGCAGAAGATTAGTTATACTTACCAGTATAAGCTTTTTTCACTGTACAAAATTTGATGAATAAGCTTTGCTTCATTCTTAGAAGGATGTTTAAGTAGTTAGTGTTAATAAAATAATAGTCCCAAGCAGGTTGTAGTTTTATTAATACTGTTTTCTGTTTCTTTTCTCACTATGTAGTAGCTGTCAGATGGCTGCCCCCAGCAATTTACTTCCCCATTTAAATTTCCTTTTTAACACCTATAGACTATGTGTCAGCTCTTCATCACTGAGACAAATTGCCTGAGGTAAACAACTTAGGAGGAGAAAAGGTTTATTTTGGCTCACAGTTTTAATCCATGGTCACTTGGCCCTTTTGTTTTGAGCTATAACAAGGCAGGAAGCAAAGAGAGAGAGGAAAGGACTAGGAGCCTGTTACATCCTTAAAGAGCATGCATCCGCAGTGACCTTCATCCTCCAGCTAGTTCCTACCTTCCTAAAAGTTCCACCACCTCCTAGTATCAATGTCATATGGGGACCAAGCTTTCACATGAGCTTTTGGGGAACATTTAAGATCCAAACCACAGCCAGGAGCTGTACCACACACCTTTTAGTACCAATCAAGAGGATCACTTGAATTTCGGAGTTTGTGATCCGCTCCCTCAACTTAGTAGACCCTATCTCAAAAAATAAAAAATGTGATCCAAACCAAAACAAGCTAAAAAATTTGGTGAGCAAGCACATTAAAATTACATGTGAAAGTATAAATATATTGCCATGCAGGTAAGCACTTGATGAAAATATGCACTCATAGTGGGAATACTGTAGTTTTATTTTGTTTTTGTTTTTCTTTTTTTTTTTAACATATTTAGTTGTTGATGAACCTTTGTTTAATTTAGCTGGGAAACAAACCTAGTGCCTCACCCATGCCAGGCAAGTGCTGTTCCACTGAGCCACAACCCCAACCCTATAGCTTTGACACAAAAATTTTATCCATGTTTGCATTAAGTTCAAATTCTTTATGATCACAGTTCAAAATAGTGAAGTCACTATTTTGAAAAGCAGTTTGAAAATGTAAGCAAAACCTCCTATATCATGAGTTTTCATAACACAACTTTAATTCATAATTTAACTAAAGAACATGTTCTCCCTAAGTAGATCTCCCAACTTTTAGTTATAAGCATAATTCTTTATGATCTAGAACTAATCCTACTAATTAGAAATCATTGCTAGAAACAATGTCAATTTGCTTTTCTTCTGATAGTCATTTTCTATGCTGTTGTCCAGTCTCTGAAAACCATTGTTTCATACATTTTATATAATTTTTTTAAGTTAAGATACGAGGGTGAATCATTTCATTATTCCATCATGACCAGAAGTGACACATCCTGTCTCGTGTACTTAAAATACTGTCCGTATACTTATAGTTACTAAATTTATCCCATTGCCTATTCCACATAGAATATGTAATACACATGCAGTTCTCAAACGTCACCACTGAGTCTCCTTCCATTGATTCTACTTTGAAAATACATCCCATGTTCATGCTCTCATTAGCTCTACAGCCAATGTCCTGGACCAACTGCTGTCCTCTATTTATTTATTGTTTTAATAAGATTTGCTTTTTAGAGCAGTTTTAGATTCACAACAGAAATGAGCACAAAGTACAGAGTTCCCATGTACACCCATCTCCATTTTTTTTCAGAAGTCTAATCTCTTTACAACATTCTTCAAACACAGCAGCAAATGGTCTTTTCTCCCCTAGTGATTATTTTAGAATAAAAGTTAATTCATGTAACCCCTGCCCAAAACCCTTCAGTGTCTTCTCAGCTCACTGAGAAATAGAATCTGAAGTCCTTATCAAGGACAGCAAACTAACATGCCATCTCCTCTCTCTGGATTCTACTACTCTCTTGGGATTGCTGTGTTACAGCTACACAAGCGTACTGTTGTTTCTCATATACATTTTGGTTTCATGGTGAGCCACAACCCCACAACCCCAACCCTATAGTTTTGACATACAAATTTTATCCATGTTTGCATAAAGTTCAAATTCTTCATAGTTCAAGATAGTGAAATCACTATTTTGAATAAGCTTTAATTATGTAAGGTCATCTCATCCCAAAGCCTAGACTCAGGTAATAAAAGCTGTATAGCAATGAGAATGATGAAAAACATGCTCAAAAAAAAGTGTTCCATGGCTGGGGCTGTAGCTCAGTGGCAGAGTGCTTGCCTTGCACGTGTGAGACACTGGGTTCAATCCTCAGCACCACATAAAAATAAATAAAGGTATGCTGTCCAACTAAAATAAATATTTTTTTAAAAAAGTGTTACAGAGACTCTCTTAAAGCCTTTAATCTGTGTAAAATTAAAAAAGAACTTTCAACTTAACTTCTACCCCTAAGTCTGTCACTTTCAGTAGATACCTTTGGTAAATTATCACATAGATTTTCATCTCCTCAAGTATTTGACTAGAGTGTATGACTACCACCTGTGTTTTGTTAAGCTGTAAACTACTGCTTTGTTTTCTTGAGGTCTAGAGCTTGAAGACCTGTATAGTTTTTATCCAGGTCTGTGTGAAGTTCAAATTCTTTATCATCATAGTTGCAAAAAATAGTGTGCCTTTGATCCTAATTGAAAGTACAATATAAAGGGGGAATTCATGAATCCTACAGCATTTAAGTGTCAATCTTTATTTTAAAAAACTCTAGAGATGCTCTGAGCAGCCATTGAAGGGGAAGGAACTGCTCGTGTGTGTATATATGTGTGTGTGTGTGTGTGTGTGTGCATGCGTGTGTAGACGCACTCAGGTGTGTGGACAAGGAGGTGGGGGCAGCCGAGTTAGAGTTCCACCTCCTTGGACTCCATTTGCTATTCTTTTCTTTCTCCCCCACATCTGTCTGGTGGTAGTGGGCGTTTAAATTTGCATTTCTTTTCATTCATTTTCAAATCTTTTAAAATTTTAGGGTTGGGGGTAGTGGGGAAAGCAGGAAAGGGGAAAGGAGGAGCAAAAGAGCAGGAGGAGGACATGGAGATGAAGAAGAGGATTGACATGGAGATGAAGAAGAGCATTAACATGGAGTTAAGGAACCAAGCCCTGGAGGAGGTGACAGAGTTAGTTCTTCATAATTGCCTGTGTGTCAATGGGGAAATTGAAGACCTGAATGACACTTTTAAAGAACTAGAGTTTCTGAGTATGGCTATTGTGGAATTAAGTTTATTGGCCCAACTTCCCAGCTTAAACAAACTTTGAAAGTTGGAACTTAGTGACAATATAATTTTTGGAGGCTTGGAAGTTCTGGCAGAAAAATGTCCAAATATTACCTACCTCAATCTGAGTGGAAACAAAATCAAAGATCTCAGTATGGTAGAAGCTCTGCAAAATCTTAAAAATTTGAAAAGTCTTGACTTGTTTAACTGTGAGATCACAAATCTGGAAGATTACAGAAAAAGTATTTTTGAATTGCTGCAACAAATCACATTCTTAGATGGATTTAATCAGGAGGATAATGAAGCACCTGACTCTGAAGAGGAAGAGGAGGAGAATGGAGATGAGGAGGAAGATGAAGCTGGTCCACCTGAAGGATATGAGGAAGAGGAGGATGAAGATGATGAAGCAGGATCAGAATTGGGAGAGGAAGAAGAAGAAGAAATGGGCTTTTCTTACTTGACAGAGAAGAAATTCAGGATGAAGAAGATGATTATGTGGAAGAAGGGGAAGAGGAGGAGGAAAAGGAAGAAGAAAGTCTCCAGGGGGGAGAAGAGGAAACAAGATGCTGAAGATGATGGAGAGGAAGAAGATAACTAGGTCATTCTAAGACCAGATTCCTCAGCATTCCTGGGTTTGCAGTAGAGTGATCACATCTTTGTTTTTTCATGTACGATAGCTATCCCTAAAGAAGATACTGTGTAACATCTTATAGAAAAGTGTGGTTTTACTATTTTTGCCTTATCATTCCAGTTAAGATTTACTAGTCTGTTAATGATCATGTTGTATGTAAAGAAAAAATTTCATTGACACTCCCCCCATTAAGACATTCTCTAGCAATTATATTTAGAAGCTTAATTTTTCTAGTTCAGGTTCATTGTATTAGTAATTTTTAGTCTGAAAACATGATTGCTTTTACAAGTGAAGTTTGGTGCATTTCATTCATAAGATTTTAAAGTTATTTATAAATTAACTGAAATTAAAATCATCTGTAATATGAAATGACAGTGTCTTGAATAAGTTGTGTTTTTTGTTGTTGTTGTTGTTTTAAGAGATGATCCAGGGATCTTTATTTTGAAGGCATTGACTTTTTTTTAAATAGCTAAGGATATTTGGGTGGGTTTTTTGGTCACATGAATTAAGTTGGAAAGTAGAAGCAGAATAATAAAGGTTCTATTCAGCAAGATAGTTTATGGATTTGGGGGAGGTTCTAGTCAGTAATATAATTCATGGATTTTGTGGTGATTGATAGGATTTTATTTTTGAAGGAAAAATTGCCTATACTAAGTGAGACACACAGCTGAGCCCTTTCTGTAGGCTGCAGATCATGACATGCCAGTGATTGTTTATTTTCTTTTGTTTTAGATGTGCATTTTTTTTCTCCTCTCATCAATTTCTTTATGATCACCTTCCCTTCTTGTTGACTCCCCTCTCTCTATCCCAAAAGAAAGCTGGGAACTTCTGGATACCCAGAAAACCTTTAGTTTTATACCTCAACCACCTTTTCAGATCTCTCTGGGTTTTAAACAGAGTAGAAGAAACTGAGAATTTTCTGAGATACAAATAATGTTATTGATTCAATTTTAGGCAGCAAGCTCTGCTTATTGTAAATCTTTCTTGACTGACAACACATAAGACCATATAAGTAGGATGAAGAAAGTAAAGAAGCAGGGGAAGGTTTTTGAATTAGCATCAGTGTCATTGCCTGTTGATAATTAATGAGACATTTATGTTAATTTTTAAGTTTGCATCCCAAATTATTTGGGTACCAACCCTGTGCAGTATTTATAATTTTTCTGAGTAGAACCTTTAGTTGTTCCTATAGTTTTAAAACATTACCAGATGTAGCATTTAATTGGAATATTGTAGGCAGTTGGAAAAATATTTGGGATTAAATATTAAAATTAAGACTCATTTTCAAGTGACTGTCCATTAAAATAGAAGAATATTTGGAATAAGTACGAGTGTGTGCTTACTTACATGGTTACTAAATAAAATATAATGAATAGACAAGTACATCTCTGTTTTTGTCACGGAGGCTCCATTTTCAAGGTTATTTCTTTGTTTAGCTTGACTATCTAAAAATTTTTTCTTTGTTTTGAATATTTGTAATGCAGGTTTTTAAAAGTGTCAGTAAACTAATTGAAGCTATTCTTCTCTACTGGGACACATTTAAATTATGAATGTAGTACTGCTGCTGCTTGGTTTTTTTTGTGTGTGTCTTTTTTTTTTTTTAGTTTAAAATATATGACTTGGCATTTTAAAGGTTATTTGTGGAGAAACTAAAAAGTTGCACAACTGACTAAAATAAAACACTTGGAATAAATTTAGTAGGGGGATCAGAAAGTACAAAAGATTAACATTTTTCTCCTAATTGTTAACAATTGATATGCCCTGCTTTAGTCTCTAAGAATTCTTATTACAATACTATGCCAGATTATAAAATACTTATTTTTAAAATGAAATCTATGTATTGACTTTCTTATCAATCATCTTATTATCCAATCAAAATTAGAGTTCTTTGGTTTGAAAACAACACATAGTGAACCTCCAGATAACTTTTAAGAACTTATTTAGCTTTGTGGGTGGTATTTTCATGCAAATAAGTAAGGGGGGGTTATATTTTGTAGAAGTTTGGGGTCCTATTTTAATGCTCTTTGAATTCTAGTATGTATATAGTGTGTTATGTTCTTTAAGAATCTCTCCTTAAATTTTGAGGTTAATACTTTTGTGCAACTGTGTTTTTTAATAAAGCCATGACAGTTTTAAAAACAAATCAAAAAGCAGTACTCATGATCATTCTTTGATTGTTTCTGACTATTCCCTGTTTTTCCTGTGACTGCTATAACTTAAAAGTTTTTGAAACAGAATTGCTTCACATAAATTGAAGATTTGTTATTTTAAAAAAAAACTCTATAGAGATAAAAATAAATTTCTTTTAAACACATGTTGTATCTAAATAACAGTTGAGAAAACTGTAGACCTCTAATTTTTTACTGGTCTGGCAGAATGAAGAGTTTGTACACAAATTAACATGTCGTGAAGCACATGGTAAAGTTCAAATGGCTTTTTTTTTTTTTTTTTTTTTTTTTTTTGCATTAAAGGAAAATACAGGGTAGGGCACCTGTAAACAAGTCAATGTAGTACCTCAAGTCCATAAAAATTTTGTATAAGGACAATAAGAGGCCATTTTCATGAGAATGAGTCGGATTATTGAGCCAGATACATTTTTTGTCTTTTATTGCAAGTTGTTATTAATGAAATAGATAGTATATTAATTTATATTGTAATGCAAGCTCCCTTTCTGACTCGTGAAGCAAACATTTTACAGACCGTTACCAGCACTGATTGCTGTAAATAATTAATACTACAAGTTTTAATTACTGATATTATTATCAGTGAGTATTAAGTTTCCTTAGAATACTTAATATTTCAAACAGTGACATGTTTGGCATCTAGTTTATGATTAATTAGCATGACACTCTTTTTTTTTTATTCCTAATTGAAAACACTTTCCAATTTTTGTTATTAGTATTATGCAGATATGCCAGCAGAAGAACGAGAGAAGAAGTTAGCTGCCTGCTCAAGACACCGATTTCGCTACATTCCCCCCAACACACCAGAGAATTTCTGGGAAGTTGGTTTTCCTTCCACACAGACTTGTATGGAAAGAGGTGAGAGTATAGATTGTAAAACTTTTGGAATTAGTTGTTTTAATATTGTATATACCTAAGTCTGGACATAAACCTTTTTCTGCTGCAAATTAAGTACTAGTTCTGTAACATAATAATAAATTCGTAAAGATTAAAGACTTGCCTTCAACTCCTCTGATAGTTTAATTGAGATCAGACATAATTTATGATTACTTGAATGAGAGACTTTTTAATAAAAGAATCTGTTACAAAGTTTATATTTTGAAACCTCACTTAATCCAGAATGCCAGGTGTTTAAAAACTGTATCTGAGTTAAAAAAAAAAAAAAAAGATGTTTGTTAGATTATTGACATGCTGCTGGCTCCTTCAAATATGGCACTTACATTTAAGAATGTACACATCTTTAAAACTGCCAGTAAAAGATCATGAGTAATGATTTTTGTTGCTATCTTGTCAGCATTATCACTCACCAGAAGTGCAGTGTTTAAAAAATTCATGCCTGAACTTTCTTGGTTTATATTAATTTTCTCTCAAATTTAGTTGTAGTGCTCTGAAGTCCTCATGTTATACTGTCTCTGGGTCGGCATACTCCCATTTCTGTGCTCAGGCTGGGACTATCAATCTAATCATTCTCAGTACAGCCATGTAGTGCATAATGACCTTTCAGTCAACAATGGGTCACATACACAACAGTGGTTCCATGGGATTATATTGCCCAGCAATGATGTTCCCATCTTAGTTTGTGTTCATACACTCTGTGGAGTCCTCACAATACAATTGTCTAATGACATTTCTCAGGACATGCACCCATCATTAAGCCACGTATGACTGTACTTGGGCAATATAATCATTCATAATCACTCATAATCATTGTTCCATTTTGGAACTTCATTGTGACCATTGTTCCAAATAAAATAAAATGATCTAGAGTCCTTGCCTTTAAAAGAGTCATTCAGTTAAGCAGTATCCATTGCACAAACCCATCATTGTGAAAATATTCTAGGGGAACTTATAAGAGCATCTAATAGCTAGTCTTTGTGGTAGGACCTCTTTAATTCAAGATTTTACTCCCTGTGTTTACTGCATGCTTAGGTACTTTTTTGTCTGTATAAATCTGATTTGTACAGACATTTGCTCATATATTCTTTTAATAAAAGAATGCACTTTTATGCCTTATGAAACTTTTTAGTTCACAATCATTCTAAAACATAAGGGATGGATAAATGTTCATGTTAAATTTGTGCAGTTTGCTATGTTCCCAGTGTACCTCAATGAAGAAACTGTTTAGAAAAAAGCCAATAGGACAGAATATATTAGCTAAGCAGGGATTAATCTGAACTCTTCGTATATTTTGCTGTTTTCACCATGATCTGAAGACACCCTGGTTATAGGCCAAGTCTTGTGGTTTTATGAAAGTCTTATTATGACTTTTATGAAAATTGTAATATGTTTTCTGAGATGCGACTGAAAATATAGTAAGTTCAGAGTATATATAACTTGAAATTCAAATTTATGACATTTAGTAGCTCTCAGGTCTCACGCCTAGATTTAGATAAATATCTAAAAGTTTTACCTACAAGAAGATAGAGTAGCATTGAATAAGCATTAGATAATAAAGATTATCATCTAGAATTTCAGTTCAACCTTGCTATCTTATGCTAGCCTCAGTTAGGAGTTGTAGGTCTAGATGTATGACTAGCAAAATGGAAGAAACTTACTCACTTTTAGGAAGGTTTTTATATATTTTACTGTGAGATAGTTTTTCCAAAAGATGCGAAGTCTTGGGCAGCTATTAATCATATTTTCACTTTCCTCATTAACAAATTGGAATAAGTCTCCTTGATATAATCTCTCTCTGCCCGGTCGCTACATTGGATCATATAATCAGGCTAGAACCTGTGTTTGTACCCCTGGTAAGGTCCAGAAGTGTGGCAGAGCACAGTCCTTCCCTGAAAATTACATGAGTGGAAACACCGTGGGAGAATCTTAATGGTCTGAAGAGTATAAATGCATGTCATCTAATAAACAACTAATTCAAAAAAATCTTTTTAATAAGCATCTAGAATTTACCATAATAGAGTTCATGTTTTGTTCCCATTTACAACCTCTGGGAGGCAGAATAGGAACATACCTAAGAACTTTGGTTCTGGAATTAGAGGTTGGGCAAGGTTCCAGCTCTTCCACTTCCTAGCTTTGTGAACTTGATCAATTGATTCAACCTCCCTGGGTCTCCATTACCTCATGAGTAAAATAGGTATAGTGGAAGCTGCTTCACAGGAGTGTGAGGGTTGTCTGAGTTAACATATCAAAGCTTTGATAAATGTTAGCAGCTTTTACTGTTACTATAAATGAGCAGACTGGTGCTAAGTAATACAGTCATTGTGTTGCACAGCTAAAAAAAAATCACAAGAACCACACAAACTTAAAAGGCATTATATAAAGACAAATAGTTACTGGGTGTGTACAGAAATAAATTTATGTTGCAAATATACTCTTCTAAATTTATAATTTGTTTTTAAGGTTACATTAAGGAAGATCTTGATCTTTGTCCTCGTCCAAAAAGACGGCAGCCTTACAACGCAATGTTTTCTCCAAAAGGCAAGGAGCAGAAGACATAGATTTTGAAGCGAAAACAGAAGGATAGAGAAAAGTTTTTCCCCTATTAGTTATTTATAGTTAAGTTGGTATTAAACATTGATTTTTTGATCTTTTGTAAATTGATTTATAAATCATTTTTCTATTAAAAATGTTTCTAAATATCATTACCTTACCATACAACTATTTAAAAGGTGGATGTGTTTATATTTCTTGCTTTTGCACCTTTAAAATAATAAGGTGCATTTTGCACTCTAACTTAAGAGTTGTTATTTACTTTGTTTGGTAATTATAGTTTTGAAAATATGATGATTTGTTCCTCACAGATGTTTTCTTTTTACTCCATCATCCTTTTATTTTCATTCAGCATGACTTCATGTTAATCATTGCAGATTTTCATTCTCTTAATCATTTGCTCTTTAGTAGTTCATACCAGTGACATTTTTTTAAAAGGCTAAATTTTAGTAACCCACTTAACTCTTTTTTTTTTAATTTCTTTTAGTTGTCAGTGGACCTTTATTTTTTTATGTATTGATACATACAGTGCTGAGAATCAAACCCAGTGCCTCACACACGCTAGGCAAGCGCTCTGGCACTGAGCCACAATCCCAGCCCCCCATTTAACTCTTTAGCTTCTTTTGAATGGAAATGACATATTACTCTGTAATAAATTCTTTTCAATGTATTTCACAGATACCAGAAAACTATAAATTAACATGATCCTTTAATCCGCTCATAATATTCTAGCCTTCACAAATTTTCTTTTAATCGTAGTTTGTTTTGTTTCTGGTGCATTTTTCAAGCTGATTTTATTGAGTTCTTCTCTGCCCATGTGTTCAGGTTCATATATTTTATTTCTCTGGTTTGACTAATGTTATGAACTTTCCATTTGGCCTCAGAATAGACACCAATTTAGAAACTTTCTGCCTTCCAGTGGTAGTAACTCAGTCATTAAGGTAACTGATCAAATGTGGGTCACCTCTTCAAGGGATTTTTTTTAACCAGAGTCTGTTTTGCATGTTCCTTTAATCCATATGTTGGCAGTCTTTTGTAAGCAGAAATAAGAAGAGACACTGAATGGAATGCTTCACTGAGCCTAAATAACCTTATAGACAGTCTTTACTTCTCAGGGTTCCTAAAAATCTCAGTGGCCAGAATTGTCACATGGTTACCTCTAATAACTAGAAAGTTAGAATTAGATCCTAATTGCCTACTTCCAGAGTCAGAGCTCACATCCCCAATAGCATAGAGCCCATGCCAGGAGTTGGAGAGATGCCTAGATTTGAACAGGGCACCACAGAATGTAGGTTTCCACTGTATACCTACAGTAGATTTTGCTTTTTAGAAGGCAGCCTAAGCAGGGAGAGGAATAGATTGTCTACCTGATTGTAACTTCAAACCTCTAACCCATTTGTAACTAGTATTTTTCATTTTATCTTCAGTCACCCTGTGTGTTTGGAACTGAGTTCTCTCTTTTTATCTGCTGTTGACCACTTCTACCCTTAAATGGAGTAATGAAATAGGCTCTTTTTTTTTTTTTAATTAAGTTTCAGAGATCCAAAACCCATGCTCTTACACGGGTTAGGCAAGCACTGTATCACCAAGCTATTCGCCCAGTCCAAAACAGACATTTTTTAGACCACTTGAATCAGAAGGGTACATTTAAATACAAGTGGCAGTTTATGACATAGTGTACTCTCAAACTTTTCTTTTAAAAATAGTGTATATAAAGAGGCTTTGTACATTTTAAAGTATTTGTATATTCATTCAAATACATATTTCTGCTGATGATATATAGTTATATATAATTTCAGGTTGTAAACTTTTTTTAAAAAAAATTATTTTTTAGTTGTAGTTGGACACAATACCTTTATTTCACTTATTTATTTTTATGTGGTGCTGAGGATCAAAACCAGGGTCTTGCATGTGCGAGGAGAGCACTCTTACATCTGAGCCACAACCCCAGCCCAGGTTGTAAGCTTTTTGATGTTGAAAAGCTCTGATTTAAACTTCGGGGAAATGCAGAACCTCTATCTTAGCACTTAACACCTTTCCTGCCTTTTATTAACAGGTACTTAGATTAAATCATTTGAAATCTAAGGTTGCCAAAGGAGATACATTGAAGGTGTTCATCGCGGGTATCCAAATGTATGTAGAAGACATAATATGTTACCTTGAGAGAAAAGCTAAGTGAAACACATACACATCCTAAAAACCTTTCATGCAGTGAAATATTTTTCCACAGTCCATCTGAAAAGTCTGCTGCTACTACACCCAGTGTATTAGTAACTCAAAGTAAACTGCTTCTGAGGTGTGTATTTTAAGATGAAGGCAGGGTATTCTCAGATGCTCTAAAATAATAACTTTGAAAGACGACAAAATTGAAGATTGTCTTTAAGTCACAATTTTGTTCCAAAAAAAGAAGTGTTACTTAAATAGCACAAACTCATTTATTTACCAACATTAATGAAACACTCTAAGGGTCTTACTCCATTGTCTCTGCACATTAACATAATAAGCATGAATTTAATTTTGAAAACTTTCATTCAAAAATAAACATTTGATTGCGTCTCAAATTCTACCATTAATTTGTCTATTTTCAACATATGTAGCAGTTTCAGAGACATCTCAGAGTCTTTCTCTTGAACTTGATGATGTTAGAATGGTTGGGTAGTGAATTTGCACCCCACAGTCAAGCAAAGAATTCATGAATTATTTGTCTGCTTTCACACCAGCAGAGGCCAGAAGAGAGCTACTTTTGGAGAAATAATCAGTGGGAAACTAGAGGATGAGCAATCATAAAAGAAAATTTATAGGGTAAATAGAATATGAGTTGGATATCTTCAGTTCAATAAAGAAAGCTCATTGGGCTAAAAAGATTTTCAACATAGCTTTTATTGGAATAAAGCAAATGGCAAAAGCAAGAGTTCATGGTCTTGAGCAGAAAATAAAAATCAATAAACATTGTATATCCACCTTATGCTGGGCATTTAGGAATACAGGGAGACTGGTGAGATCCTATTACCCAGTGGGAGAGCAGATGTCACATATAAAAATGCCTAAGAGGTCAAAGAAGCTTAAGCTGAGTGCCAATGAAATCTTAAAGATGATTAGAACCCAAACAGCATTTGGATAAGTTAACCTAGAGAAGTGGGGGGTGGGGGGGCAATATAAATCAGGAAATTAAACCAAGTTCGGAAATGCTACAATGCTGTCAGAAGGAGCCTTAGTGATAATTTAACTTAGCCTCTCAATTTATAATAAATAAATAGGACAAAAATTTGGTGACTGCCGTGGTCTCAAAGGGCTGGAGTTAGAATCTATATTCAATATAGTAAAAATTACCTGGATGCTTGATAGGTAAAGATTCTCAGTCTTTGGGAATTTTGATCCAGGTGTAATCCAAGTTTTTGTATTTTTAACAAGTTCCCAAGTTATTAGTGTGAAGCAAATTAAATATTTCTATAACTACAGGGAAAACTAGCAATCATTAAAAGCTTCAAGCATCCTCTGACAGAAAAATTTTTAAGCTAGGTAATAATGAATTAGTTTAGATAGAATCATCAGAGAGAGATATAAAATGTATTTGGCAGGTGGAGCAAGGAGGATGGGTATGCAAGAGAAAAATTTAGTAATCTATTGTATTCCAAGTACAGAAAGCACCAGAGCCAAGATGGTGGCAATGGAATGGAAAAGAAGAAATAAAATTAGGATGCATGAAATGAAACTATAGCCACTTCATGATTATGTGTTTCATACCAGAACTAGCAGCTAATAACACAAAGATGAGTATAACACAATTTCTAAATGAGACTACAATCAACTCGGTGGTTACAAGATACATTACAAAGTAAGAATCAATGGAAATGAGGAGAGATCGTTGTTCAGCATGTCACTTATAATTGCATAACTTGAAAAAATAGGAATGAATTCATCTATAACTCTAAAGTGAAGTTAAAGGGGGGGAAAAGCAATAGTAAAGGATTTAATAGCAATTACTTAGTGAATATGTATTTACGCAACATGTTATTCTCTTCATTCAAGTGTTTCTATTATACACTTAAAGATTTGCTTTTTCTTAAAACTGTTTATTTTCCTTCTAACCATTTGTTCACTCATATATCTGGACTTTTTTCACTGTCAACATTTCTCCAAATATTGACAGAACAAATAAAAGATGAAATTTAGGCCATCCATGTATCTTGATAAGATATTTGACAGAAAAAAAGTGGAAAATGGACTTAGAATTTGAGGGAGATGTATTTCCACTGATCCAGGCAAGTGTTTTCACAACCTAAATCAATAATTCTTGAAATAAAAAGGTAGGTAAGCTAGGGAAAGCCTCTGAATTTAAGTCAGAGGATATTTAGGTGTCCCAAAGGATAGATTCGGTTGTTGCGAATGAATATTCCATCAAGAACAACTAGCAAATACAGATAAATTACAAAAATCATCTCTTTAAATGCACTAGAGAGCTGCCAAGCAACAATGGCTTGCAGTCCTAAGTTTAGGGAGAGAGAAGAAGCTTCCAAGAGGTGAGCTGAATTTTGTTTTTCCTTGGGGACCAGACGCTGAGAACTGAGGTTGGCCACTAGGAGACTGAGGACCCAAAAGAACTGGTCAATTCATGCTTGAGTGACAAAACTAGAGACCTAGGAAGCTTTATTCACAATTTTCCCCTCAAAATGTTTGTCGGATTTTGAAGTTATACAGGAAAGGAGGCTAAGAAACCTTGATAAAAAAATACTTTTTAAAAAGTAAATGGGGGCTGGGGTTGTAGCTCAGGGCTAGAGGCTTGCCTAGCACTTGTGAGACACTGGATTTGATCCTCAGCACCACATAAAAAATAAGTAAATAAAGGTATTGTGAAAAAAATGAGTAAATGGTAAGTTTTATGTTCATTTTTATCACAATAAAGAAAGTTCTACAAAAATTGCTTTCACTGTGCTGAGGAGACCAATAATAAAGTTCAGGACTTACCATGAGGAGATGCGCTGGGAAACACACCAGACTTGTTGAAAGATATAGAGGGCTATGACTCAGCAACGGGGTAAACAGACTACATATGTACCTTACCAACACTGCAACCCAGCCTCTGCCCATAACTGGATTAAAACAATCAGCCCCCTCTGCTTAGCAGAGGAAAGTGAGTCCTCTCTGGAGGAATGTAAACCTGTCTGAGACCTCACGATGTCCAGCGTTTGATTAAAAAAGTGTTAGACGCACCAGAAGATAATCATGTAACCAGCAATTGGGGGGCAGATCAGATAGCAGGTTGTACACGTGATCTAGACATTGGAGTTAGCAGAGAAGAACTTTAACTGATTAATATACTCAAGAAAATAAAAATATGAGGATAGACTTTAAAATGGAGAATTGCACTAGAGAATTGAAATCTTTTTAAAATTAAAAGGAAATGCTATCCTGCAACCTGGACATGTGGAAAAATGAGAATTCATACCCCATTTAAATCAAATGTATGATATGTCAAGATCATTGTATTGTCATGAGCAACTAATAAAAAAATAAATCAATAAAAAGGAAATGCTAAAAGTGAAACAGAATCCAAACTTAGGTTCTCAATTGATAACTTTAACAGTTGATTACATACAATAGAAGATAGGTAAGCTGGGATGCAGGTCAAAAGAAAACATGCAAACTAAAGAGATTGAAAAAGAGAAATAAGCATAGGAAATACATGGAACACCCTGGAAACTTCTAATATGAATAATGGGAGGGAGAGGATGGGCAGAAGCAATAGTGAAAACAATATTGAGACTTGAAACAACAAAAGACATCAACCCACAAATTCAAGAATTTCTTCAAAACCCCAGCAGCAGAAATGCAAACAGACCATTCCTAGACACATAGGAGTAAGATGCTAAAAATCATAAAGAGCAAATCTTAAAAACAGCCAGAAGAGGGGGAAAAAATGCATTACCTTCAAATAATTAACCAGATGGCCGATTTCTTAAACTGAAACCCAGGTGATGATGGAATGACATCTTTAAATTGCTGAAAGAAAATAACTGACATCCTACAATTTTATACTCTAGGTAGCTTTCAAAATTTTAATAAAGACATGTTCAAAGAAAAGCTGAGACAATTCATCACCAGCAGTCATGCCCTAAAATACTATCCTAAATTCTTAAGATTAAAGGAAAATGGCTCCAAACAAAAACATGGAATTTTAAGGAAAAAAAAAATGAAGAACAATGGAAATGTATTTTAAATGTACATATTATCAGATATTTTACTAATAAATTTTATAAGAAGTTAGCATTAAGCTCAAGAAAAATCACAGATAACAAGCTTTATAAAAATGTCCAGCCAATCATGCATTTGCTTGACAGATTCATAGTATCAAAGATTCAAAATTTGCCAGGTGCTATGGCACACACCTATAATCCCAGTGGCTGGGGAAGCTAAGGCAGAAAGATACTAAGTTCAAAGCTAGCCTCAGCAACTTAGCTAGGCTCTGAGCAATTTAGATCTTGTCTCAAAAAAACAAAGGGCTGGGGTGTGGCTCAGTGGTTAAGCACCCCTGGGCTCAATCCCCACTACCAAAAAAAAAAAAAAAAATCAAAATTTTTACCAGAAATAATCTAGTTCTGTTTCTCATTTTTTTTAAGTTTGAGCCTGGAGGTTTAGATTAACAGGTAAATTTAAAATTTGGAATCACAAATGACAGCCACAGTGTTATACCAAATTTAGTAATAAAATTATTTTCAATAATCTGGTAATTCAACATCAAGATTAAGTTGAGTCACAAAAATAAACTGTTGCCAGTGGGAAATATTCTTAACATCTATCTTGCATCTTGCATTGTAAAACAATCTATTAAACTACTCCAAAAGAGAAACAAGTTGAGTCATTTGCAATGTCTGACATCATGTAAGTAGCCAAAATTTTTCAAGAACTATGCATTAATATCCATTGGAATTACACTGAAGGTAGCAAATGCAATGAAACCTTGCTTGCTGTTTCAGTATATAGTACACAGTGTGTCAGTTGTGCCCTATTCTGTGACTAGAAGTAACTAAACCAAATATTTAAAAATACTGTTCAGAAGCACAGCCTTTCTGATTCCATATCTTTATGAATTTCTAACGTAAGTATACAAAAATAATCAGGAATACTTTAATCTGAGTTGCCATGAAATTTGAGTTAATCTGCCTCAAGTTAACTCCATGCTACTGTGTATTTGCATGATGTACTTTAATCTTACAAAAGGAGTATACCCAATGAAGATACAGCGACCCAATAAAGTGCCTTAAATATAGTAGGACCTAATGCATGTTTGTTGAGTAAATAAATAATAAATGAGTCAGATCCAGGAAAATTGGTATGTGTCTAACACTGCCAACACTTCACCATTTTACCCAGGTCAAGTATTTTTCCTTTTGGGGCTTTAAGTTTCTCAGCTGTAAAATGAGAGATGGGATGATATGATCTTGAGGTCCCATCTAGCTTCATCGGCTTCCTACGCTTAGATAATTAGCACCTTTCAGGAGGGCAGACTCAAAAGCAGTGAGCAGCCTGCTCTTTAGAGCCAGATAAACCAGGCTAGAGTTCCAGTTCTGTCACTTCAGGGTATGATATGAGTAGTGCATTCATATTCTCTGAGCTTTTCATACCCACAATAACAAGGTTATTATGGAGATTAAATGAGATGATATAGGGGCTTACTACAGTGTCTGGTACACAGAGGCTATTCAGCAACAGGTAGTCCTCGTCAGCATTATCTGTATTGCAGAGATGTTGATGAATCAGAAAGAACACTTCTCAGATAAGTCAGACTCAGAGCTGGGCCTTGAAAAACAGTAAGATTTAGGTATTCTAGGGGAGCAAGGCACAAGAGGGTGATTTCAGACAGGAAAGAGAGTCACATGACCAAAAGTCTGGCGGCAGAAGAACAGGAGGGATGTTGCAGGTTGTGGGGATGGTACAATAATTGGCCTTCGCAGGACAGTCCAGTAGGACAGACACAACCCATCAGGGCCCACATCCACTGGTAAGTCAGGAGCTCTGAAGTTGTACCACGTGAGCTCCAAAACCCATCATTCTAAGCCCCTGGCTCCTCCCTGCTTTCTAAAGGTTAAAACCCTGGAGGAGGGATACAGAACACAGTCCCTCCTTTTAATGACAGAGTCGTTTAAAATGCTGTCATTTTTGAAGATTGGATTTTATTTCCTAAATGTCAATTGGCCATTCTTATTTGCTCAGAATGAAGTCAGCAAGGACGAGAGGCAGATGTTGAAAAGTCTTCCTGGGACCAGATGACAAGTGAAAGACCAAGTGAGCACATCTAGAAAAACACAGAGGGATTTTCCAAAACGTGCTCAACACTGTTTCATAATTCAGGGCTTGAAAGAAAAGCCAGTTTGGCCTTCTGCAGATGCAGTGCCCAGAGCACTGATACCTCTACTGGAAGGGAGGTATGCATTTCAGGTACAAGATGTCCACTCAGCAGCACTAGCTGTCCCCCAGTGTACCTTCCCCTGCACCTCATTTGTTCCACGTGGTGTGGAGGAGGAGCCAGGTTAACTGACAGAGCTGCTGAATTTAGGTATCCAGAGATGTTCCCTGTTGCACCCCACTGTCTGACTCTGCATCAAAACCAGGGGAAAGCCTCCTTAATCAGGAAAGCAGGAGAGTGGGGAGGGCACTTGCACCCTAAATATTAAAAAACATGACCTACTTGTCCAAACACCTACAAACAAGGGGGAACAACGGAAATGATCAACACAAAATCATCTATGTAAACTGAGACAGGTCGTTGTTCTGTTTGTCCTTGGACAATGTAAAATTTGTGTATTGTGGCAGTCTCTCTCCAGAAGATAGCCCACATGCTCCCTTGCTTTACCCCAAAGCTGTCTGTCTTGAGAATGCCTCCATTATGCCTTGAATATGTATCTACTTTCCCAAATGAACCTCTGTTCTTTGCCTTTGAAAAAATATTGTATATTTTTCATTCATTAGAAACTAATATAAAAAAAACTACAATCTTCATCTCAAGAGGAGATAAACCTTTTATCAAAGAAAGACATTCAGCATTTGGTTATTTGGGATTGGCTAACTTCACTTAGCATTATCTTCCCTAACTTCATCCATTTACCTGCAAATGCCATGATTTTATTCTCTTTTATTGCAGAGTAATAATATTCCATTGTGTATCTATGACACATTTTTTCTCTCCATTTCTCTACTGAAGGGCATCTAAGTTGGTCCCACAGTTTAGCTATTGTGAATTGTGCTGCTATAAACATTGATGTGGCTGTGTCCCTGTAGTATGCTGGTTTTAAGTCCTTTGGGTATAGACCAAGGAGAGGGATAGCTGGGTCAAATGGTGGTTCCATTCCCAATTTTCCAAGGAATCTCCATACTGCTTTCCATATTTACTGCACCAATTTGCAGTCCCACCAGCAGTGTATGAGTGTACCTTTTTTCCCACATCCTCACCAACACTTATTGTTGTTTGTATGCATAATAGCTGCCATTCTGACTGGAGTGAGATGAAATCTTAGAGTGGTTTTGATTTGCATTTCTCTAATTGTTAGCAATGATGAATATTTTTTCATATATTTGTTGATTGATTGTACATCATCTTCTGAGAAGTGTCTCTTCAGGTCCTTGGCCCATTTATTGATTGGGTTATTTGATTTTTTTGGTGTTTTAACTTTTTGAGTTCTTTATATACCCTAGAGATTAGTGCTCTATGATTCATAGTGGGATAGGGAGAGGGAGCATGGGAGGAATAGATGAACTCTAGATAGGGCAGGGGGTGGGAGGGGAAGGGAGGGAGCATGGGGTTAGAAATGATGGTGGAATGTGATGGACATTATTATCCAAAGTACATGTATGAAGACACGAATTGGTGTGAATATGCTTTGTATACAACCAGAGATATGAAAAATTGTGCTCTATATGTGTAATAAGAATTGTAATGCATTCCACTGTCATATATAAATTTAAAAAATTTAAAAAGATGAGATAAACCACTTAATGTGTTTTCTCTCTCCTCCAGTCATTTAATTATTCAGTTCCTCTGACTGCCTGGGCCAAGGAGACCCTTGATGTAATTTCAGGGGCTCCAGAATCACCCCTATTTGCTTCTGACCCTCACCTGAATGCTTGTTGGTACAGAATTATTTCCTTCTATTAAAGTATTCTACCTCCAAGAGCTCCTGTTTGAAGCATGAACACTCCCATCTAACTTGCTGAGCATTTTAGCAGTGATCCTTATGTTGGCAGTGATTCATTTCTCAGGTAATCTACTGAAAAAGGTCTCAGAAAAGGGTTTTCTGGAGAGTGAAATACTGCAGAAAAGACAGAAGTATTTGAGGCAAAAATCACTCCTTGTAGAACAGACACCAGGTATTGCCAAGGACAGGCACGGAGAGCACTTACGGAGCACACCAAAGTTTGTTCTTTGGGTTCCTGTAGTTGTACCTGTGAGTGAGCCCGGCCTTGATGGTGACAGGATGGCTCTTCTGAGTTTTGTGAAGCTGTTATGTACAACAGGGGACCCTCTTGTGGGGCCCTGGCATCATGAAGTCCTGGCCAGGCATGCGGATAAGAAGGCACTGAAGAGAAGTTTCTTGGAAGGTGCCATGGCTCTTCTTGTCAGCTCCTAGTTTGGTTATTCCATCTGGATGAAAGCTACTCATCTATGGGGAGTTTTTTGATTGTTAGTTTTGTTTGGTTTGGGGGATACCAGAGATTGAACTCAGGGGCACTCGACCACTGAGCCACATCCCAGCCCTATTTTGTATTTTATTTAGAGACAGGGTCTCACTGAGTTGCTTAGTGCCTTGCTCTTGCTGAGGCTGGCTTTGAACTTGCGATCCTGCTGCCTCAGCCTCCCAACCTGCTGGGATTACAAGTGTCCGCCACCACGCCTGGCACTTTGGGAAGATTCGAATAAAGGTAGTCAGATTCTGGTGTTGCTGTAGCAGGTCTGATGCTGAAAAACAAAATCTGAGTAGCTCTACCTCACAAGGAGTTGGTATGATATGCTCCTAGCTCCATGAGTGTCCCTGAGCTCATTCTGAAGTCCCTGAAGTCATTTTATACTAAGACATTATTACTTTTTACATTGTGTTGGCATTTTCACTGGTAGTTACAGCAGTAATGATAGGTAAAATGTGTGCCTTAAAAAGATAGTAGTCAGGCTGGGATTGTGGCTCAGTGGTAGAGTGCTCGCTTAGCACGGGCAGGACCCAGCTTCGATTCTCAGCACCACATAAAAATAAAGGCATTGTGTTGTGTCCATCNAAAAAAAAAAAAAAAAAAAAAAAAGATTTTCTCTCTCTCTCTCTCTCTCTCAAGGGAAAAAAAAAAAGATAGTAGTCATTGTATTCTTCATTACCATGTGTTGGTAAGGGGGTAAAGCCATTTTTATTGAAAAACATCCTTGGTTTTGCTAAAGGTCCTACAGTACATAAGATCTTAACATTAGAAGAAACTAGGTGTCAGGCATATGAGGATTCTTTGTATTATATCTGCAACTTTCCTGTAAAATAAAATAATAAATTTAAAAGAAAAAAAAAGTCCTTGCTGAACCTGCAAAAAAATTATTGAAACTTTCAGCATCTTTTTAGTAGTTTAGGAATGGTTATCTTGATCAAAAGCCCTTGAGTTAAATTGTAAGCTAAACTAGTCACTCTGCATAGAATGCCATTTGAAAGGATTTACATATTATTACTTATACCTGGTTATTTGGCATACATTTTTCTCAAAAATGAATGAGATAAGCCTGTTACTTGAAAGAAAATAACTCATAATATTAGTTGCCAATGATAAAATTCAAGCTTTAAAGTAAAAATTGGAACTTTCACAAACTTGTATCTGATACTATGAACTTGACAGCTCCCCAATACTTTAAGACTTTTCTGATGAGCTTATTGATGGTTTTAATGAAGGTGATGTTTTATTATATAATAAATATGTCAATATTTAAGAGATCTGAATACCTCAGTAAACCAATATTTTCCAGATGACCAAAGCAAGATGTCAAATAATCATGCATGGGTAAAAGATTCAAATTGCAAGAGAGATATATGATTTTTAATAAAATGGGGTACCCAAAAAATCATTGCTGTGGTTTCAGATTCCACATTTTAACTGACCTTTAAAACTTTCCTCGTCTTTGTGTATTGGTTTATATTTAAGTGGAAGTTCATTCACTTTTGCCAATAGGAAGTCCATCTGTATTCTAGCAAATTTTATTTTAAGTGGAAGTCAGCCTTTATCCCACAGCACTTTCAGAGGTACTAAGGGTTGTTTATAGACACCTGGTGAGTGCTGGTTTTTAAAACAGGGTCAGAAAAAAATAAAGTTAATTCCATGAATCCTTAGAATTTCTACCTGTGATATTGTGGTACTAGAAGGCATATCTTCATCTTCAGTTCCTCACACAAAGCTCTTAAAATCCTTGTTATTTCCTTGGTGTTAGGAGGAAAAGAAGGGTTGTTTATTTGGTCATAATATTTGCCCTTAGTCTCTAGTTCCCGACACTAGAGCTTCTAAGACCATAGGATTTCCAGAGTGATAATATTTTTTGTATACTAATGAGATAGCTGGTATTTAGGTAGTTTCAGGATGGAGGCTGCTAACTAGAAAGAACAAAGCATAATTGAAAGTTGGACCTTCAGTCCTATTTCCTACCTCAACCCCAATTCTTAGGAGAGAAGCTAGAGATTGGATTGATCATCAATATCCAGTGATTTCAGCAAAGTAGCAGGATATAAAATAAATACCCATAAACCAAATGCATTTCTATACATAAGCGATGAATCCATACAAAAGAAATTAGGAAAACCACCCCATTCACAATAGCCTCAAAAAAAAAATAAAATAAAATAATTGGGAATCAATCTAACAAAAGAGGTGAAAGAACTCTATAATGAAAACTACAGAGCACGAGAAAAAGAAATTGAAGAAGATCTTAGAAGATGGAAAGATCTCTCATGCTCTTGGATAGGCAAAATTAATATCGTCAAAATGGCCATACTACCAAAACTGTTATACAGGTTTAATGCAATTCCTATTAAAACCCTAATGACATTCTTCATAGAACAAGAAAAATCAATCATGAAATTTATTTGGAAAAATAAAAGACTCATAATAGCCAAAACAATCTTCAGCAAGAAGAGTGAACCTGGAGGCATCCCAATACCAAACCTTGAACTATACTACAGAACAATAGAAACAAAAACAGCATGGTATTGGTTCCAAAAGACACGTAGACCAATGGTACAAAATAGATGACAGAGTGGCTGGGGTTGTGGCTCAGTGGTAGAGCGCTTGCCTCCCATGTGCAAAACCCTGGGTTCGATCCTCAGCATCACATAAGAATAAATAAGTGAAATAAAGGTATTGTTTCCAACTACAACTAAAAAATAAATATTTTTTAAAAAGTAGATGACAGAGACAAACCCACATAAATACAGTTATCTCATACTAGATAAAGGTGCCAAAAACATACATTGGAGAAAAGATAGCCTATTCACCAAAATAGTGCTAAGAAAACTGGAAATCCATATGTAGCAAAATTAAACTAAACCTCTATCTCTCACCCTGCACAAAAGTCAACTCAAAGTGGATCAAAGACCTAAGTCTAGAACAGAGACCCTGTGCCTAACAGAAGAAAAAAATAGGCCCAAATCTTCATCATGTTGACTTAGGACCTGACTTCCTGAACAAGACTCCTAAAGCACAAGAAGTAAACTCAAGAATCAATAAGTGGTATAAATTCAAACTACAAAGCTTCTTCTCAGCAAAGGAAACAATCAATAATGTGATGAGAGAGCCTACAAAATGGGAGAAAATCTTTACCAAATACACCTCAGATGGAGCACTAATCTCCAGAATATATAAAGAAGTCAAAAAACTTAACATCAAAAAACCAAATAACCCAATCAATAAATGGGCTAAGGAACTGACCAGACACTTCACAGAAGAAGAAATACAATCAATCAACAAACATATGAAAAATGTTCAACATCTCTAGCAATTAGAGAAATGAAAAATCAAAACTAAGATTTCATCTCACTCCAGTCCGAATGGCAATTATCAAGAACACGAGCAATAATAAGTGTTGGCAAGGATGTAGGGGGAAAGGTACACTCATAAACTGCTGGTGGGACTGCAAATTGAGGCAACCACTTGGAAAGCAGTATGGAGATACCTCAGAAAACTTGGAATGGATCCACTATTTGACCCAGCTATCCCACTCTTTGGTTTATACCCAAAGGACTTAAAATCAGCATACCACAGTGACACAGCCACATCAGTGTTTATAGCAGCTCATTCTTCTTTAAGGCTAAGTGATATTCCATTGTGTATATGTACCACATTTTCTTTATCCATTCATCTGTTGAAGGGCATCAAGGTTGGTTCCATAGTTTAGCTGTGAATTGAGCTGGGGTCCTGGAGGTGTTAGCCAGGGTGTTAGCAAGGGCGTTGGCTGGGGTAGGAGCTACTTCAGGTGAAGACATAGATTGAAGCAACTAGTTTCAGTCCAGAGCACTATCCCTTTCCACAGTGACAGTCCTGGGACTCACCTGGGCACGACTGAGAGAGTAGTTCTGGGATTACTATTGACTTCCCCTGTAGTAACTGTGCCCAGCATGTACTCAGATTTGGGATCTTCCAGACAAGTCCCATAACCAGGGCAAGATTTAAGGAGAAGTGCAAATACCTCTAACTGGGGGTCTTGGTAGATGGGAATTCAGAGGGCAGAGGGTATAGAGGTGGCTGCTGTGTGAGTACTCAACCCTGGTCAGCAATCCTAACCTTCCAGTCCTCTACCTGCACCTTATCAAGGTTCTTAGCATATCAACAAGGGCCAGCACGCTACAACTTAGGAAGCTTTTCTAAGCCTTACAAAAGATTTTAAAAATATATCTGGAAGTGCTCTTCATCTCAGTGTTTTTGATTCCATTCCAAGCTTTGATGTCACCTAAAACCATTTGTCATAGTGACCTTGCCCTGCCGAACATGGCTCTACCATTTGCTTAGAGGAGTCAAAAATGTCTATTTTTCCTCCCTCAGGAAAAAAAAAAAGGAAACTTTTTTCCATGTTCCATTTTATTTTCAGCTCTTTTGAGAAGAAGATAAGCTGACAATGAAACATGATGATTGGCATGTTATTTTTAAGTGAATTTTTAGTGGCAAATAATTCATTCCATCTGGGAAAGGCTGATCAACATTTTCGGCAATGAGGAGCACATCAGGATAAATTATTTCCAGCATTTTTTTTTTTTAAAGTTTATTTGGATCCAGATCCACATAACTAGTTGCTCAGGGTCAGTGGCATTTCCTGACCCTGAGAGGGGCTAATCCCTTGGCTGTTTCCCTCATCCCTTAAGGTCAACATCTCACAATATCAAAGACCATTTGCTCACCAGACACCTCCCTGAGGCATCTGTCACCCAGTTCCTGGGGACTGTTGTGGTTGCACTGTGGTAGTAGTTCACATTGTACTTCACCCTCGCCATTGGCAAAAGCATCAGCAGTATCATATATCTGCAGCTGAACTTGGCATCTTTGTGTACTGTTCCCATAGCACACATCCCCTCATTTGAGAATAGGGAGCTAACACAGACAGGGAACACGAGAGAGAACAAAGGTTAGACTTGTCCCAGGGCTCCATTTTGGTCTATCCAGCTCTCACAGGTCCTATAGGAGATCCACAGTTAAAAGCATTGGTAAGAAGGAAGGAAAGAACAAATATTTGCACTCATTCATTCATAAGAGCATTATTCACCAAAGCCAGAGACAGAAGCAACCCAAATGTCCATCAATGGATCAATGAATAAATAAAATATGGGTATATTCATTCAATGGAATATTATTCAGTCTTAAAAAGGGTGGGAATTCTTGCATGCAACAACATGGATAAACCTCAAAGGCATCATGCTAAGAGAAATAGGCCAGACACACACACACACACACACACACGATTCCCATGATTCCACTTATATGAGGTACCTAGAATAGGCAAATTCACGAGAAAAAAAAATAGAACAGAGGTTACTAGGGGCAAAGGGAAAGGCAGCAAAATAGGGAATAGGGGATTATCATTTAATGGATACAAAACCTCAGCTTGGAACGATGAAAAAAAGTTGTGGAGATGGATGGTGATAAGGGCTGCACAAAAATGTGAATATCTAATGTCATTGTGCAATGTACAACATCTGATGTCTACTTAAAATGGCAAATTTTATGTTAAGTGTATTTTACAACAATGTTTTAAAAGGCAGGAAAATACGCTGTGCTTTTCACTGACCCTTAGGCCTTTGCTAAAGAAGACTTGTGGGTGTCCTCAATGGTAAGTATGGACGGTGATCAGGCTGCCCAGGGTATGCGGGTCCCCGTTCAACAACTGACTCCACAACAAGAACAAAACATACATGAATTAAAATATTTGTTTACAAGTCTGTTATAAATTTTGCTAATAAAAAGAAAGTGAGCTACATAGTTGACACGTCATAAAAAATATACAGCATTCTTTATTTTAAATTCCACACAACCAATAGATTTTCAAGGAATGATTTTATGGATTCTTGTGAAATTCTTTTGCATCTGCAGCCAATAATGTTTGCAATTGATATACAAGGGTAGCCCTCACATGAAAGTTGGCTTGGTATTTTCACTTAATAAGGAAGACAGAAATGACAAAGACATGCTGGAATGTCACTCTCCGTCAATGATGTAAGCAATTTTTTTGGTGCATTAGATAGTAATTTTTACACACTGGAAGAATATTTCCAAAATTTCTTATGTTTTTCATAATATAAGAGCTATAGGCTCAATCTGCATTTTTTTTTCTTTTTCCTTGTGTGTGTGTGTGTGTGTGTGTGTGTGTTTGGTACTGGGGATTGAACCCAGGGTTGCTGTACCACTGAGATACATTCCAAACTTTTTTACTTTTGCTTTGAGACAGGGTCTCACTAAGTGGCTGAGGCTGGCCTCCAACTTGGAATCCTACTGACTCAACCTCCCAAATCACTGGGATGACAGGTATGTGCCACCAAATCTGGCAGCACACAATTTTTCCCTTACCATTTTCCATTGGTTTTCTCCAATGTCCATCAATGGATGAATGAATAAATAAAATATGGGTATATCCAATTTTTCTTCTCTTCCTTTTTCTGGCTCAGAAGAGCATAATTTTAAAATGGGACCAGAGGACTCAAAGGAAATCTGTTGCAGGCTCAGCCTTTCGGGGGCATTCTTTTGGTTTCTTTGATATTAAGTGCCACCTCTTAAGGATCTCAACAACCAGAGGAGAGGGGAAAGTTTCACAGGATTATTTTTTCCAGGGCTGCGGACCAAACACAGGGCATGTTGCAAGTGCTCTACCCTGAGCCACCCAGGATGCATCTTAAGTTATATCCTTGTAATGCTCACCCAATACACAGCTTTTCATTAATGAGAAAAGCAGAGCAAGGAAGTCGTGAGGGAAAGCCATCAAGCCCTATAATAAAACGAGACAATAAAAACAGTGCAAATTTCTAGAGGGCTGATTAAGAAAATGTCTTTTTTACAAACCTCAATAGCTAGTCATCAAACATTAACTAATTCATGTACCTTTTTAAAGAAAATAGATGGCTATTAAACCCTTCTTAAAGAAAAATTCATTTTCATGAACCTCGAGTGTTGCTTTAAATTATTTTTATTAGGTACTTAAAGAGTCCAAACATAAAGTAGACATAAAGCCTGAATGTTTATAACCCTCACATAAACATAAAAACAAATGCATTGGAATATAAAAACCACAGAAATCAATCATGCTTTAATGAGGAGCATTAATTTCATATGATGAATATTGTTCTTGAAAGCAAGTTGTCACTGTTGGGTGAGATAGCTGGCTTGTTGAAAACAATATTTGATTCATCAGTGAGTGGATAAATCTCATCATTGAGACAATAGATGGCAAATTATAGCACCACTGTGGTCCCCAACCCTCACGGGCTCTTCTCTGCCACACGATTGTCAAGGACTGAAATTAGGAAGTATTTCTTCTCTGCTCTGTTCTCCCATGTTTGCCACTGTGAATAAATAAACAACAAAAACAAAAAAAGAAAAACCAACAAAATCACACTCACAGGATAGTTCATAAGTGGCTTTACTATTTAATTTTGCAGTGTTACATTTCCTGGAGTAGAGATCAGTGGTAGTGCACTTGCATAGCATGTGTGAGGAGCTGGATTCAATTCCTAATACTGCCCCCGCCACAAAAAAAAAAAAAGTTTCCTGGGGAAAAAAATTTATCTTCCTTTAACTGACCTTCTCTCTTGAGCTGCCCTTTCTACCCAGCAATGGGAAATGTCAATCTTCTCCCAGAAGTTGGCTAAGTTGCAGGGGGCCCAGGTCTTAAGAGAATCCTGTTCTACACTCATTGGCTTCCTGTCTGTTGTCTGTAATATTCTGTAATATTCTGTAATATTCTGGTCCCAGGGGTCTTGACAGGTAGCACTTGCCCTGCATTCCTGACAAGAGGTCAGCAGTCCCACTGGCCTGTGCACTCCGTGTGCCTGAGTCAATCTCTGCCAGTCTTGGTGGTACCCAGGAAGTCTGTAAACTCGTTGGCTTCGTTGGGTGGAGAGAGACAGGCCTTGAGCAAGGGGTGGTGGGGAAGCCATCTCTCCCAGGCATCTCTAAGCCCCTACCTGCCCTGCTGTTCTTTCTGCTCATTTCACACAAAGCGCACTGGTAGAGCTAGGTGCATCTTCTCACAGGGCTGCAGGTGGAAAAGGGCACACAAGCCCCTCTGTCCTCATGTCTTCAGCCTAATCTGGGGGTTTTACTGTACCCGTCCCCCCCAGTCCCCATGAGTTCAGCCCAGAAAGCATCTGGTCCAGCAACTCTCCTGTGCTCTTCTAATAGAGACTATTTCTCTACACAAGGGTAGAAATGGCTCTTACATCATTATTTATTGTTTTGAATCAATTTATAGACAAAAGCTGTGATGTATTAGTGAATGTTTAAAAAGTGCTTCTCCTTGGCCAGTGTTCATGGTGTAAATGATTCCAGTGGTTTTGATGGCAAACCCCCGTGCGATGTCACTGATCAGGGAGTTTGGAAGAAGTTCACCATCTGCCAGCTCAGACACACCCCTGGCTATCGCCAAGGCCAGATTTTTAGAATATAAAATCCTTCTCATCTCTTTGAAAACCCAGGACTTACAGTGGACAGCCTTCCCTTTCGGGACTTTTCTCCTTGCTGTACATTGAAAGACCCTTTTTTAGAACTCAGAGCCAATAATTTGTCTCTTTTGTCAATCCTCTCCTGAGGACAGTGTATTTGGAGACCTATCTCTATGTCCCTAGTGGTGGGAGATTAATGGGGACAAGAAAGCCTGGGGGGACCTCAATATCTCAAAATATTATCCACCACTCACATACAGCTTATTTTTAATGGCTTGAAATAGCAACCATATCGCCAATAGAGGCTCCACAAAGAAACTCCTATCAAACTGACATGAACTTAAAACAAAGGTTGCCTCATAAGGTTAGTGATGGGGAATTGGGAAAAGGAGAAAGAGAAGCAGGGAAGGAGGAGAATCCCTAAGACAGGGTTATTACCAATACATTTTGTTCACATTTAATAATGTCATGGCTTCAGCACATGCACTCATTAAATGCAACTAGGTGCCTGTGCTAGTCAGTTTTCCATCACTGTAACAAAATACCTGAGATAATCAACTTACACGGAGAAAAAATTTATTTTGGCTCAGAGCTGCAGAGGCTTCAGTACATGGTTGTTTGGCCCCATGGCCTCTGGGCCCATGGCAGGAACATATGGCCGGGGAAACTGCTCAGAGTCATCAGGAAGCAAAAAGAGAATAAAAGGAGCCAGGGTTACAACATCCCCTTTGAGGGAACGTCCCCCAGTGGCCTAATTTACTCCATCTAGACCCCCATTCTTAAAGGTTCCATCACCTTCCACTAGTGCCAGGCTGGCAACCAAGACTTTAACACATGGACCTTTGCAGAACACCTTTGCAGATCCAACTACAGCACTATCTAACCTCATTTTAAGATGTCGTAAGATTACATTCCAGGTCTGGAAGAAGGGGAGGCCCTCCTAGCCCTCTACTCAGACTCTGCAACTATGGGCTACAGCAGGGAGAGGAGGAGATGTGTCCGTAATGCACACTTCTTGGGCCCAGCCCCACCTCTTCTTGCTGCCTCTTCTGAGGCTATGGGGACAGATTTCTGTACCGTCCCACATCCTCCAACTTTCAATCTACTGGGAGACCCCAGCAGTGAGAGAGTGGGCTGCAGATGCACTGGTCCTCTGACTCCTGGACCCAGGGTGCTTAAGAACCCAAACGGAAACTGAAAAATAAGAGAATCTTATATGTAAGTGTTATGGTTTGGATGTGAGGTGTCCCCAGAAGCTCATGTGTGAGACGATGCAAGAAGGTTCAGAGGAGAAATGATTGGCTTATGAGAGTCTTAACACAATCAGTGAATTAATCTCTTGATGGGATTAATTGAGTGGTGACCAAAGGCAGGTAGGGTATGGCTGGAGAAAGTGGGTCCCTGGGGGTGTGCCTTTGGGATATATATTTTGTTTCTGGAGAGTGGAGTCTCTCTGCTTTCTGATCATCATGTGAGCTGCTTCCCTCTGCCACACTCTTCCACCACGATGTTCTGTCTCACCTCGAGCCCCAAGGAATGGAGCCCGCTGTCTATGGACTGAGATCTCTGAAACTGTGAGCCCCCAAGTAAACTTTCCCCCCTCTACAACTGTTCTTGTCAGGTCTTCTAGTAACAGATGGGGAAAAAGCTGACTAAAACAATAAACTATCTGTTGATGACTTGCAAATTGTCTCCTGTCCCCATCTCTCTTAGCTGACAGACAGAATAGTCAGTGAACTGTCTGAGGTACCTCAAAGTGTCTTTCACTTTAAATGGTGAAGAATGATTCAAAGTGAAACATGATAGAGACATCGGATTCTAATTAACCTAACCACTGATTATTTTTGCTAACTGGGAAAGGTGTGGGGTCAAGTCTAGGGAATTCTCTATTTACTAGTTAGTTCTGTGATTTTGCAAAAGTTAGTTAGCAGGAATTAGCTGCATTCCTTCATATGTAAGTGGAAATAATATATTATAAGGTTGATGTAAGGATTAAGTGAAATTTTATGTAAAAGAATGATTTGTGAGGCTGGCATGCACGGGACGCTGGGTTTGATCCTCAGCACCACATAAAAATAAAGATGTTGTGTTCACCGAAAACTAAAAAATAAATATTAAAAAAATTCTCTCTCTCCCTCTCTCTCTCTCTCTCTCTCTCTCTCTCTCTTTAAATAATAAAAAAAAGAATGATTTGTGGGGCTGGGGTTGTACTCAGTGGTAGAGCATTTGCCAAGCACATGTGAGGCACTGGATTTGATCCTCAGCACTACATAAAAATAAATAAATAAAATAAAGCTATTGTGTGTGTGTCTACAACTAAAATTTTTTTTTAAAAAAAGAATTATTTGCAAGCTAGAGTTCTATACAATGTTTGCTAATTATTCCATGTGAATTTCCTCAAAGAGAAAGAACACATGTTGTTTAGGAACCACAGCATCCAGCCCAGAACCTAGACCAGATTTTAATTCTTCAAAGAGCCACTTCTATTAGTTATATTAACAGAAATCATTTATAATTGGATTTTGGAACACTGAAAATGTGAGGGGAAAGCATGAAGTAATTCAAAAAGAACAGTAACTGAGGAGCAGCTACCACCCTGGGGCTGGGGGAGCATGAGGAGGCTGCAGCCACTGGGATTTGGAGCTGGAGGGGCGCCCCGCTGAGACGGGCATCTCTGAGGTCAGCCATTGTGCAGAAACTGGAAACAGGAACTTCCAGCTACTGAAGTCAACTGTTGTTGCCAAGGTGAAGAATCACTGCTGTGAGGACAATGACAGCCGAGCCAACCATGTGGGAAAGGGCCTGTGTCCCACTTCCCCTCCAGTCTCCCTGGAGCTCCCACTATAGACACAGCCAGCAGGGAACCCACTGGTAAAGGGGAAAATACAGTAGGTCCCCTCCAGGGGGTGACGTTACAAGACCCCCTGTGAACACCTGCATTGGAGACATTCATACCTATATGATAAAGTTTAGTTTATAAATTAGGGGCACAGAAAGAGATTATAATAAACTGAAACAGTTACAATATGCTGTAATAAAAGTTATGTGACTGTGCTTGCACTCCTCTCCCTCAAAATTTCTTATTGCACTAGACTGAATTTTTGAATCCCAGTTGACCTCAGGTAACTAAAGCCATGGAAAGGGAAGAAGCTTTGGATAAGGGGGACTGCAGCACAGAGCAGACTTCCGGTCTCAGCACCCTGGCAGTGTGTGTCAGGTGGGGAGGGTTTGAGCTGAGAAACAACTGCTCAGAAACCACATTACAGTTAATTGATGAAAGGGACTTTGCCTGTGGGTGAAGATCAAGGGCTATACTTCCATGGGCTTCTTTTTGAGTGATCAGAGGACAACACTTGAGTCCCAAGGGTCTTAGGTAACCAGAGCCCCACCCAGGCTGATACCACCTTCATCCAGAGTATAGCCTGACCCTTCCACATCATCCTCGCCCACAGGGTCATGCTTGTAACTGCCTGTTATGGTTTGGATTGAGGTGTCCCCCAAAAGCTCATGTGTGAGATAGTGCAAGAGGAGAAATGATTGGGTTATAGGAGTCTTAACCCAATCAGTAAATTAATCCCCTGATAGGGATTAACTGAGTGGTAATTGAGTGGTAGGGTGTGGCTGGAGGAGGTGGGCATTGGAGGTGTGGCTTTGGGGTATATATTTTTATATATGAAGACCCCTTTCTCTCCCCCCTCCCTCCCCCTTTCTCTGTGTGCTTTCTGACCATCATGTGAGCTGCTTCCCTCTCCCACACTCTTCTGCCATGATGTTCTGCCTCACCTGGAGCCCCAAGGAATGGAGCCAGCTGTCTATGGATTGAGACTGGGAATTGAACCCAGGACCCTGCACATTGCTAGGGAAGCCCTTTACCACTGATTTACATCTCCAGCCCCTCCAGCACATTCTGACTGGGGATTTGACCTGGCTCCCTGGGACAGACACCCAAATGGCCTCTGTGGGTTTAATGACAGAGAAATAGGGCACCTTTGGCAACACTATATCCCTTTCCACACCCCCTTCTCCAAAGATAACATCAATTCCACCCAGACTATGAAAGGACTTCCCTGGTAACATGGCAAATGGATTTCCTGGCTCAAACTTAAGAAAATTTGTGTCTTTCTTTTCAAGTCAGAATCTAAGTGAAGTTGTTATTTCTTGAGTGTCTCTTGAGACGATGTGGAAGAGTTATAACCCATCCATCTATCCGGTTACTGCAGACAGCTAGATGAAAAATTGCCATGTGGCTCAGAAGAGAAGGATAAATTCCTCCCACCCACAGAGGCTAACCATTTGCAGACACTCAGCTCTGATTTCCCCAAAAGAAAGCAAGGAGGGGTGGAGTGAAGCCGTGCTAGTCTTGGTTGGCGTTTTCTTCCAAATGCATTGCAGCTGTCTTATTCCAGGACAGGGAGCATGATTAAACCTCTTCCATAGACAGAATCTACCCTGGGGCCCTGGTAAAGAACAGTGTCCACTTCAGCTTCCTCCCTAATTTCTACCTCTTTCCAACGGGCCCATTTCCCTTCAGTCTACCGAAGGGTATGATGTACTTTCCTGCTGGCCCCCAGCTACCCTGGCATCCTGATCCCCACCCCAGCCTTGTAGGCAGGTGTTGTCTTCCCGGACAGAGCTTTGTGCTCCCAACCTGCCCTTTACTGCATCTTCCCCCTGAAGGATAACCAGTCTCATGTCTCAGTTTATCAGGGGCTCAGTTTCCCAAGGGCCTGTTTGGTTATCTCAGCAGACAGGAGACAAAGGAGGGCACTGGAGTTCGATGCACAACAGAAATTGGGAATGGAGAATTTCTCCAGACTCATGAGTATGAGAGCAAATACCACCAAACTCTCTGGTCCCACATGTGAACCCAGCACCATGACGATTTCTAAAATCCAGGTAGTGAGCATTTACTAGTAAGTACTGGGCTTCTGCCACCACAGCTGGTTGATGTCACACAAGGGGGAATCTCACCTACTCAGTCAATATCACAGGGGAAAGGTGACAAGAATCAACATAAAATGCCTACAATTGGCCATCTGCTGCAGCCAAGCACTTCAAGCATCCTCATAAACATGGTCCAAACATAGTCAGCAGACAAGAGCACATCTTGAGCTGACAAAGTGACCAGAGTGCCTGCCTCCACAATGTGGGCCAACTGCATCCTTAGGATTGCATCCTTAGATTTCATTCTTCAACAGTTTGTTAAGTGACCTATTTTATCACATGGTGACTGCCTGGTAGACCATGCTCTGTATGGATGCCAGAATGTAGAGGAAGGTGCCATTAAGAGTAAAGAGTTATTGGTATTTATTCTGTGCTGCAAATGCTGTTTGACAAGTCACTGTGTCAAATAAAAGTCAGCATTTACAGGGCACTTACCATATGTGCCAGACAGAGGTAAATAAGCTGTATATCCACTCTCTCGTTGAATCCTCACTAACATTAGGAGGTAGGTTTATACATCAGTCTTTTGTGAGTTTAACTACTAAGAATCAACACCTGATTCTCTGGGGGATCCATTGAAACTCAGTATCTGACCTTGCAAAGCTAAGGGCTTGGACATGGTGATCCTGCCAACATAGAGCCACCCCAAGGGTGCCAGGCTGAAACACATGGTTGGATTCTCCGAAACTGTCTTGATTACAACAGAGCTCATCTGTTCCAGCCCTTGGATGACCCCAGCAGCTTATCAAAGTCGTGATTTCCTTGCAGGATACAAGACTCCAAATAGGCAAAACCCAGATCTGAACAGAGGCATGAGATGGAATTCAAATGGACCCAGTCTCTGAGGAAACTCCAGTGGTCCCCATCATATACGCTTTACTTTCAAGGACTTGGAAATGGATACAAGAGTGCATTCCATTAAAGACAGGTGACGTGTCTCTGTCCATAGGGGCCCAGGAGGTGTGGGGTTAGGAATGCATTGGTGAGGTTTCTTGCTGCTCTAGACAGGACTGGAATCCCCACTCCTGAACAAGTCCTTCCTGGTGGAAGATTTGAAACTGGAACCACTGAGACAATAATAACATTATCACAAAGTGTAAATATCCAAAAGGAGAGATCAGGATTATTCTGATATTGTGTAGCTTTTAGCCTGCTTTCAGCCTGAGCTAGTGACACCAACAACCGATTGCCCCAGGGCCTGGGGGGCACCCACCCCCTGCCCTCCTATAATCTATAACAGCATCGTGTGCTGTCATTGTCCTAAGATGTAAGCAAGGGCTAAGTGGGAGGTCTCATTTGGTAATTAGACCCTTATTGTAGCTCTCAAAAGTAAAGCCAGCCCAGCAACTTGCAGTGATAGTAAAATATTCCTATCCTCTTCCAGACATGGATACTGACCCAAAATGCCTATGTTCATGGTAACAATATGAAGTGTAGGTTTTGAAAGTCAGAGAAAGTGTGCAAAACGGTACATGCCTATGATCTTAAAGATAGATAATCTTCAAATATTTACCTACAGTTGAGTGAAGAGGGACCCCATGTGGCATCTGCATGGTCTCCCATGAGACATGAATTGGAGTAAAGATGGTATTTAAAATATATTTTTAATACATGTATCTATTTAGTACATTTAAAAACACTCCTCTCCTTTCCTATCCAGGTCTCAGGGAAGTCCCTCTCACAGATGCCATGTCCTGGGGTCCCTATTCATTTGCTCCTTCTCCACTAGCATTGAAACAGGAAGACAAAATCCCTCCTTCTCCTCTTCCTCCACAATCAAATAAAGGAGATAAGATTGTAAACAATGAGCATAGTATTTGTGGTGTTTTACTGTAAGAATGAGGGGAATCATACAAAAGGACTGTCTCCAAACAGGGACAGAACAGTTCCAAGAACAATTCCAACTGTCTCTTTCAATCAAACCAAGCATGGCAACCTGTCCACACCCGAGAGCGATTGGAACATCTAATCCTTGGAGCTCTCCGCAGCTGTGTGGACAGAGAACATTGATCAGTCTGACCAAAACCTGCGGCCAGAGTAATTCTTGGAATTTTTCTTTTGCCATTATTTTAAGAAGCAGTTTCAAAAAAAAAAAAAAGAAGCAGTTTCAAAAGAGTGGTGATGACAAATTGAATGGGAATTTGGATGCATCAATGAGAATAATTTATAGGGAGAAAAAAGTGGTGATTTTGCATGTTTTAGATTTTTTAATGATTATTAAAGTAATACAACTTGAAAATATGGCAAAGCGTAATGAAAAAAAAAATCACAAATAACTCTCCTCCTGACCTGAGAGTGAACAACTTTTTCAACCTAATAGGTGGAGCTAAATGAATCTTCCATAATCAACAGCTATCCTCAAATGTCCTGACGTCTACCCTCCTTTCAAAGAGTTTCTCTTTCACAACTCCAAAGACACCGTTTGTATGCCCTTGTGACGCCAGCCTTTGGGTTCACCCCTCTAAAGTGAATGTTCAAGAAGGAAACTTCTGCCCAGAAATATTCTTTTCTGATCTGTTCCCCAGAAACACAATTGTTATGTTACTGCTAAATTTGGCTAAATCTAAATGTCCATTGATTTCAACTATTTTATAATAAAAGGTAAACATGGGTTGAGTATCCTTTATTCCAAATGCTTGGGACCAGAAATATTTCAGTCTTTGGATTTTTTTGTTTGTTTGTTTTTTGATTTTGGAATATTTGCATAAACATAATAAGATATCTCAGGAGTGAGATGAAATCTTAGAGTGGTTTGGATTTGCATTTCTCTAATTACTAGTGATGATGAACATTTTTTTACAACAATAAGTGTTGGCAAGGGTGTGGGGAAAAAGGTACACTCATACACTGCTGGTGGGACTGCAAATTGGTGCAGCCAATATGGAAAGCAGTATGGAGATTCCTTGGAAAATTGGGAATGGAACCACCATTTGACCCAGCTCTCCCTCTCCTCAGTCTATACCCAAAGGACTTAAAAACAGCATACTACAGGGACATAGCCACATCAATTCACAATAGCTAAACTGTGGAACCTAGATGCCCATCAATAGATGAATGGATAAAAAAAAATGTGGCATATATACACAATGGAATATTACTCAGCAATAAAAGAGAATAAAATCATGGCATTTGCAGGTAAATGGATGGAGTTATAGAAGATAACGCTAAGTGAAGTTACCCAATCCCAAAAAACCAAATGCTGAATGTTTTCTTTGATATAAGGAGGCTGACTCATAGTGGGGTAGGGGACGGGGAGCATGGGAGGAATAGGTGAACACTAGATAGGGCAGAGGGGTGGGAGGGGAAGGGAGGGGGCATGGGGTTATTAATGATGGTGGAATGTGATGATCATTACTATCCAAAGTAATGAAGACACAAATTGAATATACTATGTATAAAACTCTATGAAAAATTGTGCTCTATATATGTAATAAGAATTGTTATACATTCTGCTGTCATATATTTTAAAAATATTTTTTAAAAGATATCTCAGGGATTGGACCTAAGTTTAAACACAAAATTCACTTGTTCCATATACACCATATACACAGAACTTGAATGTAATTGAATGCAGTATTTTTAATAATCCTGTGCATGAGAAACAGTTTGTGTAACAAAGTTGGAAGATCTAGGATAGTCTATTTTTTTGATATTTATTTTTTAGTTGTAGTTGGACACAATATTTATTTATTTTTAAGTGGTGTTGAGGATCGAACCCAGGGCCTTGCAATTGCTAGGCAAGTGCTCTACCACTGAGCCACAACCCCAGCCCCCTTTCCCCACCCCCCTTAGGAATACTGAATAAATTGTTTTCTGTGTGCCTGCATTGACTGTAAGTTGTCACAGTAGGTTGGGTGTAGAAATTTCCACTCAGGGCTCACATAAGTGCTCAAAAAGTGTGCATTTTGAAACATTTCAGATTTTGGAGCATTTTGGATTGGGATGCTAACTGGCAATGACCGTTGTGTATTTCCCTAGAGAACTGGCTCCTACAAGAAAAAGGGGGCACCCCCACACCCCCATACTCTAGGCCTCTGAGTTAGGTGCAACATGTCACTCAAGACAGTTCTTACTCAGGACTGGGCCCTTCCGATGTTAGGCAGCCCCTCTTGCTAGTGTTTCTTTTAAAGCCTAAAGGGGCCTTACTCTAAGTTTAAATATGGCTATTCTTTGAACAAAATTCATCTCAGGGTGCTAGCTCTCCCGTGGCAAATCTGTCACCTGAGAAAGCTGGTCTGGGACCCAAAAAACAAATCACAGAGATACCTCCTTCTCCTTTGAAAATAACCACTTTTCCTCATGCTTTCTAGCTGTTGGAATTAATTTAAAATAGCAGTGAGACCAAGCTGTGCAGTTTCACGTGAGAATTTCCCATCTTTCCGTAAGCATCCAGTCTTCTCACAGTGTGTTTACATATCCAACTTAGACACGGCTCTGGGGTCATTAAACCCCCAATTGATTAAATCCCTGGAATTGTCTTTGAGAAAGTCATTCTGTGTGTTTATTAAATGGAATTATCTAGTGTCCTTCAGATTCCTTTACAATGAACTAATTCCCTTGTTCCTTCTGAATTCTTTGATGTCCCAAAAGCTTCTGGAACATTTTTACATGAGACTTTTTATAGGTTCTTCTTCTTTAGAAGCAGGAAGTTGATGAAAACACCCAAACATTTATTTTCATTCCCAAAATTGGGATGGAAGATGTCTGGTGGATTCTAAAAATAGCAAAAACCATTCAACACTGAATTTGGTCTTTACCAGAAGATTCAATGGATTTAGATTGAGTCTGAAATTTTTCCAAAGCCTGGACAAATCCTAATAGCCCTCCCAATAAGGTTTGGAGGCATCTCCACACTTGTTAATATTTTCTTGGCTCTGTTACACCTGGAAAATTTGCTTTATTCTTTTCCTTGATGGGATAAATGATTATGATAACAATAAACATATCTGACAATAAAAATTTACCTTCATGGCACCGTTCCATTCTCTTTTATAATACAAAGTGGTATGTGATAGTCTATGGGTCATATTCATCTTGTTGCCTTTTTAAGAAAGTAACTGACTGAATATGTATTCACATAGCATAATTGTAAAGTGAACAATTCAGAGGTCTTTAGTACTTCACTATGTCGTACAATCACCATGTTTAATCAATACTAAAATCTACCCTGTAAGCAGTGTCTTGCCATCCCTTCTTCCCCCAACCATGACAACAACCTATTTGTTTTTTGTCTCTTTGGAGTTATCTATCCTGGCTTCTTTCACCTGGCACACTGGTTTGGATGTCCACCAACATTATGTCATGTCAGTACTTACTTCCTTTTGCTAGCTAAATAATATTCCATGGTGAGTGTGCCTTCAGTATCCTTACCCATTTATTCATTAATGGGCATTTGCCCTGTTTGGGTCTTTTATCTATTGTGAATAGTGCTGTTGTAAACCCACATGTGTGTATACTTGCTTGAATCTGTTTTTCTGTTCTTTTTAGCTTATACCTAGGAGTAGAATGGCTGGATATGTTGTAATATTATACTTAACTTTTTGAGGATGTGCTGAACTGTTTTTCACAATGGCTACACCATTTTACATTCCCACCAGCAATGTGTGAGGGTTCCATTTTCTCTACATTTTTGCAAATTTTCCCTTTCCAAAAAAAATTCTTATAGCCATTCTAATGTAATCACCTTTTTTGTAAATAAAATTTTTATTGGAACATATCCATGTCCATTTGTCTACATGTCTACAATGGCAGAGACTACATAGCTCCTAGGGGAAAAGAATACTTACTGTCTGACCCTTTAAGAAAAACGTTGCTGGGCTGGGGCAGAGCGCTTACCTAGCACAAGTGAGGCACTGGGGTCAATCCTTAGCACCACATAAAAATAAAATAAAGGTTATTAAAACAAAAGAGAGAGATAAGAAAAAGGCTGCTGAACTGTCTTAGAATATTATCTTTTCTTTTTTTGTCACTTTCACAATTCCCCCAAATAAGACCCAACCATATTGTTGACCTTGGGTGAGTCAGCCTATTTTTAGTGTTAAATTTCCATATCTAAAAAAAAAGATAGTGGAAGGCTAGTTGATTCCTAAGTCCTCTTCCAGCTATGAAACAAGGCTCTTTCCCAGACGGGAAATTTGCTCTTTATACTCTTTTTGTGCAGTCTGTCACCTGCCACCGTTTTCCTAGCTTGAATTAATAACCCCTTTCAGAATTCTCTTTGATTCATTGATCATACAAACAGGGGACAGTAGCCAATTCCTAGATCTGTGTTCTTTCTTAGTAGTGGTTTGCAGGGATTTGGTGGGATGGTCCTAAGAAGTTATGAATGAACTATCAAATGGAAATTTCCGGCTCTTGTAGAGAAGAAAAAAAGGAATCCTGTTAAAACTGAATGGTGTCATCGATGGTTTTTTAAACACACAGATGTGTTCAACTTAAGACCTGGTCCTCTTTTTCCAGTCCTCCACCTGGGGAGGAAGGACCAGGAAAAAAATGAGAGAGAGAGAGAGAGATTATATATTAGTATCTCATAAAAGGAATTCCTGAAGTTGGGCAACGTTTATTAATAACTTATTCATTCCATTAAGAAGTTGTAAGAATGAACACAATCATTTCTAAGTGCTGTAGTTGGATGTAGCTTGAATGTTCCTCAGGAGTCCATGTGCTGGAGGCTTGGTCCCTAGCCCATGGCGCTATTGGGAGGAGGCAGAAACTTTAGGAGATGGGGCTTAGTAGAAGAAACATTGATTGGGGTCATGCCTTGAAGAGAATATTGGGACCCTAGCTCCTTTCCCGCTCTTCACTTCCTGGCTTCCTCGAGAGGGGCAGCTTTACTCCACCAGGCACTCCCTCCGTTGATCTTCTGCCTCACCACAGGAGCCAACAAATCCTGGACTGAAACATCTGAATCTGTGAGCCAAAATAAACCTTTCTTCTATATAAGTGGATTCTCTCAGGTATTTTGTCATAGTAGCAGGAAGCCAACACAATAAAGGACCTTGATCTGATATCCCTGCCAAATGTTGGGTGTGGATAAGACCCAAAGGAATGTTATAGCTCTTCATTTTTAAAATGAAGAAACAGACATGACTTGCTCATATTTACAGGGTAAATTAGTTGCAGAACACAGATGAGACCCAGGTGTCCTGACTCCAATTCAATGAAAAAAAAGTACCAGAAAAGTGACAGTTTAGAAGAGCCAAAGCAAGTTTTTAGACCAATGTGAGCAGTGATTAAGGTGAAGTATACAGGCCAGCCAGAAAGTAAGGGCATGTTCTTCTGGACTGACTTGTCTGACACCAGGGAACATGTTTCTGTTATGGTCACAAAGGACTCATCTACTGTGTGCCCAGGGCCTGACAGAAGGAAACATCCTTATATGCACCGCACAGCTGTGCAGAGGAACATGCTTTCTTTTGGCCTGTAGAGAAACCCTTTTAGGAATGAATTCTATGAGTGCTTTTGATTAGACTTCCACCAGAATTAATGACAAAATATTTTAGAAGAGGATTACAAACGGGGAAGATGGTGGCGAATAGAGTGCATCACCCCCGTGTACCGCGTCACTGCGCAGGTGAATAACGAGTTAGAACAGCCAAAAGCTATCTTATTAGGAATTTCCAGCAAAATTGGGGTGCACCGAAACCTAGAGGAAGGATTTCCATCACCCGAGGATCGGTTACTGGGGCTCAACCGCGAGTGAACCGTATGCCCGGAGATTCAGGCTGTTTGATCGGCAGCCCGCCCCGCTGCTAGAGACTGCGGCGCGCCGGGAAACAGCCTCCCTAGAAACGGCAACGCAGAGGAACGGTGCTGCAGATTCTGTGGGCTCCTGCCGGCTGTGCCCTCACTGTGCTCCAGGCTGAGTTCTAGGTTTGAGACAGGGGAAGGAAGCGGTCCAGTTCTGTCCTCCACACCGGACAGCCCACCGAGGAAGCCAGCGGCCACCATCTTGGAGAGCTGACGTCATCATCGCCAGTTTTCACAGATTGCAGCAGCGATAGAACAGGAGAGATATTGGAACTAAAAAACCGAAACAAATTTAAAGAAGAAAACACAAACATAGCAGTCAAACAGAGTTGGAAAGTAACGTGAGCACCAAGAAAAAACAAGGGAAAAAAGGATTATAAACAATGCAGGACAACTTAAATTCACAGGAGAACCTAGAGGCATCAGAAAAATGGACAGAGAAAGAACTCAAGGCATACCTAACTCAGATGGAACGGAATCTTAGAGAAGACTTTAGACAGCAAGTCCAAACAATGAAAGTATACTTTGAAAATGAATTACATAAGCAAATTCAAATGGCAAAGAATGAGTTCTACCAGGAGATAGAGATTTTAAAAAAAATCAAACACTAATCCTAGAAATACAGGAAACCATAAACCAAATTAAAAACTCAAACGAGAATATTACAAATAGACTAGGTCAAATAGAAGTCAGAACATCAGATAATGAAGACAAAGTTTATCAACTTGAAAAGAATATAGTCAACACAGAAAGGATCCTAAGAAATCATGAGCAATTCATCCAAGAGATATGGGATGTCATAAAAAAAAACAAAATTGAGAGTCATTGGGATAGAAGAAGGTGTAGAGGTTCAAACCAAAGGAATGAACAATCTATTGAATGAAATAATCTTAGAAAACTTCCGAGATATGAAAGATGGAATGGATTGCCAAATCCTGGAAGCCTAAAGGACCCCAAACATACAAAACCGTAATAGATCAACTCCAAGACACATAATTATGAAGATATCCAACATACAGAACAAGGAGAAAATATTAAAAGCTACGAGAGAAAGGAGGCAGATTACATTCAGGGGTAAACCAATTAGGTTAATGGCTGATTTTTCATCACAGACGTTGAAAGCGAGAAAATCCTGGAACAACATATTTAAAACGCTGAAAAATAATGGATTCCAACCAAGAATACTGTATCCAGCAAAATTAAGCTTCAG